>NC_079384.1:4326139-5526139 GCF_021018895.1 Seriola aureovittata
TGCATAGGAGACCCGACGTCGCCTCTCTGAAGGCTCCAACCTTGTTACTGCATGATGAAACAGGATCAACATATTCTACGTAAAAATTACGACAAACGATACAGAACATGCCGATTTCCAAAACAACAAAACGGCTCGTTATTTCGAACATCACACAGTTATTAAAAATTAGACAAGGGTTATGTAGAAATTAGAAATTCGTGTGTTTGGAAAGGTTGAAGGTTTTTGTTTTTCCTCTGTTGCCTGTCGATGACGTGACATCAGCGAAGGGATTTTTACAGGGTAGTATCATTAGAGTGAGGTGTGCAGTGTATTCAAACAGGCTTAGATTTGCACAAATACTTATAAACGCAGCTTTTAATTACCAAACACCTGATGTTCTTATAGTTACAAATCAAAATAAATAAAGTCAATAAATAAATAGTCTTTTTAAACTTACATCAGGAAGCTTTTGCTGCTTTGTTTGTTTGTTTGTTTTTATAATTTCTCCCCAACATTTGCAGTGACGTATGAAACTTACTGAACTTTCAACCTAAAAGTCAGCAGTTCGTCCTGCTCGTTTTTAATTTGATATGGCGATACTTGTCTTCCTTTATCAGTTTACTGTGGAGAAAAAAGCAAAAGCCTGAGGGCTGCAAACATTTCACTACAGGGAGTCATTTATCAGAGCGATAGAAAAAAATTCCAGACCTCCAAACTTCTTTTTTTTGATTACATCAGTCATTTTAAGGAACGGTTCAACTTTGTGGGAAAATTGCTGACTCACTTTCTGGCCGACAGTCAGACAAGAAGCTCGAGCTTCTCGTGTAACTCTTGGACGGGAAGCAAATAAACCCATTTCCGCCGACTGTCAAACAAATTTCTTGAATATTTTTCTTTTCATTTCTTTTCTGTCGATTTCAACCCGACAATCCGCAGGTTGAGAACCGATCACCTTTACACATGCTTTTCACAACATTTCAAATCTAGCTCCACCTGCGCTCAAGTGCATTTACAGATAGTCACTCCATCCTCTGCCCGTTCCCCAAATACTCCTTCAGTTTCCTTCCCCAACCCCAAATCCTCTGGTCCTGGTTTTCCAGCGGCAGGTCCGCACAACATCCGTCTACTGTCTCTACCACCGAAACGTGTGACCGTCATAGGAGCTGGCTACAATAATACTGGATTTCTACACTTGCCAAGTCGACAAATACAGTAGTGCTACAATATTAAGAAGGAAAATAATTCCTTACACGTGGAGCTTGTCACAGCTCTCGAGGCCGAAACACATTGAGAGTGAACTGAATGTTGTCGCGCTTATTTATTACTTTAATTATACTTGTTTGGTGTTTTTGTGGCATTTCAAAACAACCTTGAAAATGATTTTCTGAAGGCAGTGAGATGAAGGAAGATCTGTTCCTTTCACATTAAGCCAAGCCTGATTGTAAACAACAGGCTGTTGCTACAGTTTTTCTTCATCCTTTTAATCCTCCTGAAATCTACCGACAACCGTCTCCATCTGCTGCTGTGAACACAGACGCGCTGACGTTTGACACGTGACTTTTGGCAGTGGCGGCACACGATTCATATCAGCTGAGAAAAAACAAAAAACAAACACAGGAGTAAAATTCAGACCTCCGCTGAGCTGGTCCCTTTAAAGTGAAACTCTTCAGTACTTCGGTTAAATCGATTCAGATTCGCTCAAAATGCATTTCGGCCTCAAACTCATCTGCTTCCTCAGCAACTCGACTCTTCAAAGACACTTTTTCTCTAAACCACTGATTTCCCAACTAAAATATATCCCCTACAGGTCAAAGTAAAAAATGCTAGCACCGAGCCCCGAACCACTAAAACTTTCCAACCCCTCAACTAAAAAAAACATTCAACCCAGACGACGAAACCGCGGCCTTCAAAAGAAAACATTCAAACATTTACATTCAAAGCTTCATTTCTGACCCTGTCCTTTATCCTCAAAACCTTCACCTTCCCATAACCGAGCCACTTCAGGCTGACCCACGACGTACGCTAAGCTCCGATCCCTCTCTTCCTCAGACCTGGTCCCAAACCCTCACACCCTGAAAACATAAATTAAATCCACGTCTCCTCCGCCGGGCTCCGCTCCACGCCGAGACCTTTTCCAGCCCTGCAGCCTGGAGCGCTGCTCTAGGAGCTGATGATCTGACCTGACCAGGTCTCGTGCTTGGTGCCTGGATTGAGGTGGGTGATCACCACCTCCACGGCCTGGATCTTCTGGTTCTTGGGAGGGATGGGGCACACCTTGTATGTGACCTCATCCCCTTCCATAGGCACGTACTCTCCATCAATGCTGTCGAAGAAGCAGAAAACGACGTTACAAGCTCAGCACGACATTTCGTTCACAGGCAGTGACATGAAGTCTGAGCTGGCACCGTCTCCGTCTACATTGAATTGTCTTTTTTGTGACCTGATGAAACCTTCCAGGCACCGAGAACTGATTTAATCGACGTGATACAATGACAAACGAGCAAATAATGATGTTTCTTCAGCATTTTTCCATCACTAATTTCCATTTCCACACAGCTCACACGTCTTCCTGCTCCCGAACAAGTACTCCAACAATTTAGCATTGCACTTCCATTAAGCTGCTAGAGACAGATTTAAAAATCAATGATCAAAATCGATGCAGCAGATATGTCCGGGCTTTTAGTCTCTAGTATGGGTCCAGCTCCAGAAAACCGGCACTTCCCATAAAAGCAGCTTCATTGCATTTTTAATTAGATCACGACTGGTCACAGCACATGTTCGGTTTTCTTTTTATAAAAATAATTTGTGTTGTCTTCAGACTTCGAGAAGAAACTGAGACTTTTAGAAACGACGACACACACACACACACACCAAAGTAATTGTTCATTAATCTAAATATTGATATTGATTTGAAGTCATATCATCCATCCCTACTTGATTTGTTTAAAACTGTAGCTGGAAAATCAAATTCCTCCAATAATAGTTGTTGTTGTTTCATTTTATAAGCTCATGAAAATGATCAAATAACAATAATAATAAAAAGGTTCTGATGGATGTTTGTCAGTTATCATCATATCATATCATATCACCTAATCAGCAGGTCAACTTCCAAAAAACCCTTTGCCAGTAAATAATTCACCCGTTGGCTCAATGGCTGCTGGGTGAGGTCACTCACTCAGAGATGTGGACAAAGATGTCCTCGCCTCCGTGAGAAGGACGTATGAATCCGTGACCCTGAGACCTGGAGAAGTTTTTACACACCCCTTTAAACACTGGACCTGATTTGGCTCGCACTGTCCTGCAGAGAAAGAGAGACATAGAGAGAGGGAGAGGGAGGGAGGGAGAGAGAAAGGGACAGTGCATCATAAATCATGACCTCATTAGCGGCGTTATTTTTGTGTAATTATTCAGCCTGTACGCTCCTACTCACGCTGAGTATGTCCGGGTGCGTTTGGTTGGCAGTGGGCTGGGCAGCTCTCCAGGCTGCGGCGGTTTCCTCTCCCTCTCCCAAACCCGGCTGCCCTCCCTCAGGAAGGGGAAGGAGAGCTGCAGGGGGGTGCGCGGGGAGGTGAGTGGCAGTGGGGAGTCCGCCGGCGAGGAGGGGTCCGGGTCTGACATCTTGACTTGTTTCACGTAGAGTGTTTTTTCTTTTTTCTTTTCTGTTTTGGGTTTCCTCCAATGGCACACAAGGAAGAACAGGAAGGAGGGTTACACCTCCTGCATGGCAAGTGTGTGTGTGTGTGTGTGTGTGTGTGTGTGTGTGTGTGTGTGTGTGTGTGTGTGAGAGAGAGAGGGAGGGGAGATGCTCAGAGAGGAGGTTGTACAGTGAAGGAGTGGAGCGATGACACCCTGAAATAAAGGAGCGAGAGAGGTGGATACAGACAGAGAGAAATTAAAGGTCCCATATTCTTCTATTCTTCTTCTGTGTTTTATTTGCAGTGTTGATCCCTGAGAAAATATATTTGTATAGAAATAACGTATAAAAAGGATGAATCTGCCTCCCGTTTTAGAAAGACACACTGAGTTAGCCATCAACTTTTTGACCAGTGAAAACCAAGTATCTCCAAATTTGGTGATGTTGAAATTTTCAGATAAACAAGGATTAAATGTTCCCAAATAAACCATCAAAAAGCCCGTTGGGTTGTTTAAAAAAAAAAAAAAGAATTGTGAAAAAGCTGAAGCGACACTTTTGTGCTGAATCATCCTCACATCAACTCCGTGTCATTTATTGGGAATATTTATGAGAAGGGCGGATAAGAAATTATTGCCCAATACAGATAAACTGGCTGACATACACGCTTCATCAAAACACGACTCGTCTTCTGGCTGCATTGCATTCTGGTCTTTTAAAAAGCTCCTTTTCTGATATATTGAATACAGCATTCAGAAGAAAATCCTGCCCGAGTGCATATTGTGTGTTGTGCCTCGTATATATTTGATTTGTCCATTTATCAATGTTGAATGTTGGTGCAGGATGGTGGGTGTGGAGAGAAGCCAGCAAAAGTTTTTCTCCACTGTAGCCGCTTGGCGACAGTCGTCATATAAAACCGTAAGCTACTGTAAAGAAAACCAATCAATAAATAACATAGCAGACCCAGATGTTGGGCTGCTCTGATCTTTTATTTACCGTCGTTAAAGCTGATCGCAGCTGTGACAAAAATGAGAATTACAAAGCAATTTGATTTCCAAGTCTCCAGACTCTGATCTCGCCGGCTTTGAAAAATGTCCCAAGATGATGTAAATAACAATCCTGCCGCGGAGAGGCCTCGGCTCGCCTCATCACACTTTGTTTATATTAAAATCCATTACGAATCGCTCTTCATCCACTGCACTCAAAGCAAGACGCTGCTCTCTGAAGCTTTTCAGTCTTTTTTTGGGACGAATGAGCTGCGTCTCTGCGCCTCGACACAGACCCAATTATCTCGTCGTAACTGGGACTTCAGACGTATCGTCGTCGTCATGACACTCACTACAAGTACGGAGGGCTGCGGGGCATCGTTCTGCAGAGGTTAGACGCCCGCACTGAAACCTGGTTGGATGCTTTATCGGGGTTATCGTCAGCAGCCGCCTCCCAGTGAACGTTAGTGTTGACGCCTGCAGGCTGAATGTTTGACACACACTGATGAGACGAGTGTGTGTCAGAGCGAATCCCACAGGCTCTTCTCAATATCACACTCCGCCTCTCTCTCTGTCTCTGTGTCAGTCTAAATATAGTAGTGTGTGTGTGTGTGTGTGTGTGTGTGTGTGTGTGTGTGTGTCATGGGCGGCTAAAGACAAGTCATAACCTACATATACTCTTCAAGTTTTAATCCTGCAATAACAACTTTTCCTACATTTGGAGAGTTTAGCGTCAACACTGTGATGACGCCCCGTGGTGCTGTTTCCAAAATGCGGCGCTACCGTCTCCCTAGTGTCTCCTCATTGGTCCAGCCTCCTCCTGCTGGGCGCCAATGATTCTCACTGGATGCAACTGTCAGCTGATGAATAACATCCTTTAGCAAGATTTATCGACTTCCACTGTCCTGATTTGAGTCGAGCAGTGAGGTTTAGATTTGCGTCTATCCGTATGTCCAAATATTACAAGGGTGCAAAGGTCCCAGCAACATCATCATTATCATAGTCATCATCATCATCATCATCCTCATCATCCTCATCATCATCATCCTCATCATAGGAGTGGCTTTAATCTGTCTGGTTCATAAGCTCATTTAGAGAGCAGATACTGCAAATGGCTGATGACTGAGGCTTTTATCCTCCTGGAATCATGTAGATGCAACGATCCTGATCAACACACACACACACACACACACACACACACACACACACACACACACACACACACATCTGTCGTCACGGTGGCACCGATAACCACGACTGATGGATGACAAGGCATAAATAGCCCGTGTAGCCTTAAATTATTCAGCAACTTGACTGGTGGAGCTCCTCTTTCATTAGCCCCCTCATTATGGGGCCCGAGAGCGAAGCCGGCAAATGGACTTATTTAATGAGTCTGCAGTGCTTTCTGTGTCGGATGAGCTGGTGAAACGTTCAATCAGGAGGGTGTCAGGCTGCCATGAAAAGAGAGGCCTGATCTGAGAGTGGACTGAGGAGGAGGAAGGAAGAGAGCGAGAGAAAAAGACAGACAAAAGGCCAAAAGCACCTCCCTAAATGTGAAACAGGGGCACTGTGGCTGTCTGTACTCCCTGTGCATCAGCATGGGAGACACGTCAACTCTCTCACACACACACACACACACACACACACACACACACACACACACACACACACACACACACACACTAGGCTCTGTGTTTAAACTTTAAATCAGCCTTTCTTGGAGACGAACAGTGTGTTTTATGGTATAAATCAGTTTGAATGTGAGCCTGGCTGAGCCTAAATAATTCATTACAAAATAAAAGCCCTTCAGGCGGGTTGTTTCCAGAACATTCTCACACTGTGGAGGCTTGAGACAAGAGGGCGAGAGGATGCTCGACTGATGCCCCCCCCCCCCCCCCCCCAAAAAAAAGAAAAGTGACACCAAAACGCGTCTGTGCTTTAAAAAATAAAAACCAAAAACAAACGCCGCCACGTTTAAAAAAGATGAAGAAGACTCCGGTGGTAAATCTTTGCTGCTGCACGGCGGGTTTTTATCAATACAACACAATACTGGGCTTAATCCGACGCCGTCTGCGTGACACGGAGAATAAAAGGCTTGATGTGGAAAAAAACCACGCTACAAATCGTCCATAAATCACCGCCCCCCCCCCCCCCCCCCCCTCTCACCCCTCCTCCCCTCCCCTGATCGATTAAAGCTTTACATACCGTGAAAAGCGCCGATCAGCTGTCAGTCAGTCAGACGCGCCGCGGCCTCGTGTTTTGTTTTTTGAGGTAATTATGTCATTAAATCCGGTGCAAGCTGCGGGAACATGCGGTGGATCAGTCACAGGATCTGGGTTTGGATGCGGCG
The DNA here is from genome assembly GCF_021018895.1 of Seriola aureovittata. NCBI lineage: Eukaryota > Metazoa > Chordata > Actinopteri > Carangiformes > Carangidae > Seriola > Seriola aureovittata. The sequence continues at coordinate 4,333,089 of NC_079384.1, forward strand.
CACACGGGGCGGAAAAGAAAAAGCAGCAAATGAAAAAAAAAAAAGAAAAAGAAAGGAAGGAGGCGGCAGAGACGGAGGGAGGGGGGGGGGGGGCAGCGGGGGGGGGCAGCGGGGGGGGGCAGCGGGGGGGGGCAGCAGGGGGGGGCAGGGGGTAACTGTGCTAAAGAAACAACAGCGGGTTTCAGCACATCACAGTCACCGCTTTGTTCTGGTCATGGATGGAAACGTTTCTTCATGTTTTAATCGGCACAGTGAGGTTTTAATTGGATGTTGAATTTACTGTTTATTTATTATTATTTGCTTCACCCATCACAAACCATCCAGGTACATACTATACTTCACCGGGTCATTTCTCCATCCATTTATTATTATCATCATTATTATTATTATTATTATTATTATTATTATTATTAGCCTATTATTTCTCCTGTCATACTGTGGCGTTGATTATGTTTTTGTTTGTCATTTCAGATTTATTTCATACTAGGCTTCTTTAAACTCAGATTCAATGGACACTACAGTGTAAATGTAAGATAATATGATAAAGTGCATATTTTCTAATGGGAATAATAAATCTGAAGGTGGGTTTACAGGTAATGGAGTTTCAAAAAAGTTAATAGCAAACTAAGAACACCTTTCTCATTTCTCTCTGTTTCTATTTGGACTAAACCAACCGAACATTTACACTTATATCTGCTAATTACCCTTAATATTGAAAGGTGATTATATACTGTATGTGTCATTCACAATATTTATTTGAAAAGAAGAAATCAGATGTTCTGATCCCAACCCTGAGGACAGTTGCAACATATTGAATGTGCATTAAATTTCACTAACAAATATTTGTTTTACAATAATGTAGTAGTATTATTTATTTATACAATAATATCATACTAGTATTTGTTTATTTAGTAATATTTAATCTATAAAATAAGTTTTTGAGTTTTGTTTTGCATAGAACATAGTCCTTCCATGAAGTTAGAAAAAGCACAATTTATCTATTTTATTGCTCATGATGAAAACAACAGGCAAATATATTATAGACCATAAGATGCAAAATAATAGTTTTCTCTTACATGTAAAAATGGCCAATTTTAGTTGCATCTTGTTTACACATATGTTGCCTATTTTGATCTAAAAAAAAGTTGAAAAATACTGTTGTGTGTTTTGTTTGGCTGCTACAACATGTTGCAACCGTCCCGCCCTGTTAGTCATGGACAAACAACATGTAGACACACTGACCTTGACACATGGTGAACACGTCTCTGACAACTCAACAAAACAGTGATTCAAACTAAGGTTTTTTATTTTTTCCTTATAATTATTTGACATTATTTTAAATGTGTTTTTGATTTTTTTTTGTTCACTTGTTACCTTGCCTGTGTTATGTTTTATATAATTGTATAAATATTCAGTTTTGTTGTATATTGAAGTTAAAAAAGCTTAATTAATGACATGGGGAGACACTTAACTTCAGCAGGTCTGCACTTACTGTGGTAAATATGATGCTTGTAGTTTAATTTGATTTTCACATATTTTCTTTTCTTTTTTAATAGAAACTCTACAAACTGACATTTACTGCTCTGATATGTATATTTGCTTTATATTGTACAGGTTCAGTGTTGTTGTTGTTCTGCATCATGTTGCTGTTTTCCATTTTTCAATGTTCTTCAGTCACTGGAGACAAATTCCTCCATTTAAAAATCGTTTCCGGACCTTTAAAGCTGCTTCTTGTTTCTGTGACATTTCACAATGACCTAGAGTTTCAGATAGTTTTTTTTCTGCACAAATCGCATAAGAGAAGACAAATGTCTCATTATGGAGGGATGACAACAGTTTAAATGCTCACTGGCATCCAGGCATGGGTAGAAATATGCAGCTTAAATGCTCTAACTTCAGCCTGGTCTCCAGTTCATCCCACAGCTCCACGCTGCTGGAGTCAGACCTGACAGCCGTCTCCTGTCAGTAAATTATTAAATCTGATTGTAGACAATATTCAAAATATCCAACTGCTGCTGATCAGAAGCACCTACGACTCTTCTCGTTCTCTTCACACAGAATCAGAAATCACAATGTGTCGGATGTAAATTCCTTCCTGTGCCGACACAAAGCTGACGTTATGTGTGCAGCTTGTTTTTCCTTTTTCTCCAGATGTGTGAGCTCGGCTGTGCAGAAACACCTGAGCTGTCGAGAACCTGTCGCTCTCGATAGGATAGAAGGAGAGATTCACATTTGAAGGGATGGATAAACACATAGTCTCACTAGGATCCTGCTTAACACGATATTCACCACAGGATTTTAATTGTAAAGATTTGTTCATTTAATCCGGTTTATCTTTCAAGTCCCGAGACGACTTTAGAGATTCCCCACTTCACATCACTGGAGCCAAAGTAAATGACATCTGATTTTTTATCTTTTTTTTTATTTTACAACCCACTGGCATTTCTGTAATACAGAAAAGATAATCTGGGAGAAAAACATTGAAATGTACACGGAGCCAGACACTTTACATACAGTGGCATTAGAAGAATGGAGTGGTTTAAGCCGTCGTTTGATTCACTTGTTGGTGCATTTTGTTTGCAGGGACTGGGTGAGTGAAGGTTCATGAGGACAAACCCCCCCCCAGCTTGTTTCAGCTTGATCTCCCATGTTGAGGTTTTGGAGTGAATTTCAGTTCATTATATCCATCGAGGACCAAAAACCATCTGACACAATAATCTGGATTTAGCAGCCACATTACTTAAAATCAAGTACGTGGTAATTTACAGCGTAACATCAGTTTTCCTCCACCATTACAAACTACAAATCTTTTGTTTTTTTTCTTCAGTACAATTTTATTTGTGTTGGGGCAAGGGTAACACAAAGAGCGACATGTTACCCCTAGAAAAAAAAGGGCACTGGAAATACAGGATGAAGGACATAAATCCAAGATCAACCTGTGCGTGACAAAAGAAACCTTTATGAAAAACTCATACAGGATCTGAACCTTTTGCAAGAAAGACATAAATAAATAAACAATTGGGAAAAACCTTAGGATGCGTTTGACCTTGTAAAGAGTGTAGTATTGATCGGGAGGGGAGGTTAAGGATGTATCAGGGAAGAAGAGGTTGAGTTACTGCATTTTTACACAGTATTAAAAGCATACAGGTTCCTTTGTCTATTAGGAAATGTCTGCAATGTAACACTGACAATATGTACGGTGATGGATGAAAACACACTGTAATACAGGACATGTTCCCGCTGTTGTACCGTAATCTATCTGTGATGTTCAGTACATCCCACAATGCTCCGTTATCTGAATCTAGATTTATGTTGAATCCATTTTCTTTCAAACTGCCTCATGCTGTCATGCGATCTCCTAACATGTCCCAGAAAACATTTCAACAAGCCGTAGAGAACGCTGTCATTAGGTGCTGCTTTTAAAAAGTGGGGGATTTAGATGAAGAACAGCTAGCTGCTGTGCCGTGTGGACACTGCAGTTTCTCCTCGTGTCCAGTAGGGAACATTCAGGCTAAACCGGAAGTGTCTGAGTGGATGAAACGAATGTGTGCGCACGAGTTTTGCTCTGGATCCATATGATCTCTGCAACTACAGCTTCACTAGACAACAAAATGGAACCCAACCAATAGCAATGTTTACCTGCCCCGGCGTGGACTTTAGAAATAACACGGGGGGAACAGGTTAAATGACAGCGGCTGACAAAAAAGCGCCATGCAGAGTGCAACACAATCCTAAAGCAACAAGGTGACAAGACTGCCGTCCTCCGGCTTCAGTGTGCAGCGGCTTCACACGCCGTACTGATCTGTTTGAACAGCTGCAAAAACACTGGCAGAACATCAGCTGGCAGCGTCACCGACTGGGTCAGAGCGTATAGTGTGTCAAAGTGTGTGTGTGTGTGTGTGTGTTTGCGTGTCTCTGCTTTGTTTTCACAAACAGACTTTTGATTTGGAACAAGTTATCACTATTTGACTTTGAAACGCAGCAGCTTACGATTCCTTCAAGTACACGTTGTTCTGACAAATGAAGCTGACACGTTCCATCATCGACATCAGCTGTGGCACTGAGTCTGAAGTAATTCACTAACATTCAACTCTTCGAGGTATACCGACACATTACTTCAGTCCAAACTGGGTGCTAATGCAGGTGATGGAGCAGTCGTCAACATTCTTTAACCCCCCCCCCTCGTTCTTCCCCACAATCCTCCCTGTTTTCCCCCCTGAAAATCCTCCTCCTTCTCCTCCACGTTTGCTCTCCTCACTCCTCCTCCTCTTCCTCAGTGCTGCAGCTGCTTCATCCTGTTGAGGGCGGAGCCTGCCTGGAACCATTCGATCTGTGTCTCGTTGAAGCTGTGGTTGAGCTCCATGGTCTCCGTGCTGCCGTCGCCGTGCTTCACGACGGCGGACAGAGGCTGGAGAGGATGAGAGGAGGAGTGGACGATTTCATTACAAACGCTTTTCATTAACAGCTGCACAAAAGTCAGGAGTAAAACAAAGTGTAAGCAGCCCAGTTTTCCAGCTGCTATGCGCCCTTACCTTTCCTGGAGCGAAGGTTTCGAGTCCCTTGATGGAGATCTTGTCATCAGGACGGATCTTATCGTAGTCTGATGGGTTGGTGAAGGTCAGTGGGAGTAGACCCTGCTTCTTCAGGTTAGTTTCTAAGGACAGGAGGGAGATATATTTGTTGATTGGGAGACTGAATGGCATTACAAAAAAATCTCATTACATAAATGTTCCCCAAATACCGTGAATTCTGGCGAAGCTCTTGACAATGATGGCTCTTCCTCCCAGATGCCTGGGCTCCAGCGCTGCATGCTCCCTGCTGGAGCCCTCACCGTAGTTGTCATCCCCGACCACAACCCACGACACACCGTTGGCCTGTTCACAACACGATGGAAAGATTCAGTGGGACATGGGTCAGTGACTGTTATGCCTCAAACAGAAATTAGTGCAATTCAAGAAAGATTACAATGAATAATGAAAAGAACAAAATCAAGAGCAAAAGTAAAGAGGTAAAATGATTATTTTTAAGAGTGTGAACAAACTGCAGTGGAGGACAAAACTAAAGTTTAATGGAGGCCAACTCCAAGTCTGTGAATCCAAATTTAGAACCATGACAAAGCTCTAGGACAAACTACCTGAGGAAACTAGAGGCATGACGCCAAAGAAAATCGGCTTTAGCCCAATAATCCGGCACCGGAGCCTTTCCTCTCCGTGATCCTCACCTTGTAGTGACGGGCAACATCAGGGACTCCTCCATACTCTCCTGTCAGGTAGTTTTTGATCTTGTTGACGGCATCGTTCTCGCTGTTGACCGCACCGATCAGCATGTTGTTGGAGATGTTGTCCAGGTGACCGCGGAACTTCAGCCACGGTCCGGCGGCGCTGATGTGGTCTGTGGTGCATTTGCCCTTCACCTGCAAAGATGTCGCAAAGAAGAGTGATCCTCTCTCCAGCAGCAGCAGCAGCAGCGAAAAACGTTTAGGTAAAGACTAAAACAGGCCGGGCGTCATTGAAAAAGACCTGACCTTAATGAGAACCCGCAAGTCCTCCAGATCTTTTCCGCTCCATTTGTCGAAGGGCTCCAGCAGCTGTAGCCGGTTGCTCTGAGGGCTGACGTCCACTTTAAGGCTGGTGCCGTCAGCGGGTGGGTGCTGGTAGGTGTCCTGGCCTGGGTCAAAGTCCCTGGCGGGGAGTTCATCTCCATTGGGGGGGTCAAGCTTGAACTTCTCACCATTAGGGGCTGTCAGGTAGTCTGTCTCCGGGTTGAAGTTTAATGTGCCCGCGATGGCGAGGGCAGTGACAATCTGAGGAAAAAGAGGCGATGGAGGGTGTTTAGCCCGTGTACACTTATGCCATCACAACTAACTAGTGTTGCACATCTAGTCGTGTGGATTATTTTACCTCAGGGGAGGTGACAAAGGCGTGTGTTGCAGGGTTGGCATCATTCCTGGCAGTGAAGTTTCTGTTGAAGGACGTGACGATTGTGTTCTTCTCTCCCTTTTTCACGTCACGCCTGAACAAAAACGCACAACATATATTAACAGCCATGTCTAACTTCTATATTGTATGACTCTGTACTACATGGTGGGTACACCGCCAAAGTTCTGGCTTTACCTACCTGTCCCATTGTCCGATGCAGGGCCCACATGCATTTGCCAGGACCACACCTCCAACATCTCCAAGGACCTTTGACTACAGGAAGACAAAAACACATGTCAGCCTCCATCACTTTACCCAGGGTTAAATCATTACTGTGAGCGGGGTGCAACTCCTCGCTTTCTGTGCGTGCTGCCACTCACGTATCCATCTCTCTCGATGGTGGCACGGATCTGCTCTGAGCCGGGGGTGACTGTGAACTCAGCTTTGCACTTCAGGCCTTTATCCAAAGCCTGCTTGGCCACAGAAGCAGCGCGGCCCATGTCCTCGTAGCTGGAGTTGGTGCAGCTGCCGATCAGGCCTAAGAAGTGGGAAAGGAATAAAAAAAGAGAACTGAAATAGTAAAACAGGAAGTATCCAAAATAAAATCCTGGTAATTTTGATCTGTGTTCTGTAATTAAGCGATGTAAAAAGCAGGAGTGTGAATAAAGCTGTACAGCATATCCACCACCGGGTCAGTTCTTACCAACTTTAACCTCCAGTGGCCAGCCGTTCTTCTCAGCAACAGCTCCTACGTCAGCCACTGGGTGAGCGAGGTCAGGGGTGAATGGTCCGTTGATGTGGGGCTTCAGCTGCAGACCGAAACAGCAGAACGGCCAAGGAACACAGTTATTAACTTTGTCATATGGACTGTGACCTAAACCTCTTGCACTTACACTCTGCAGCTATGTAGAAGTATTTAACAGGACATCGTCAAAGTCTAGTAGATGTCTGGACTACGTCATATTTACATTCTGCCGTCTCATGTCACCCCCTCAACGCACTTCCTATCGTTCTCCATTTTGAACTATCAAATGACTGACAGAGATGCCAAAAGAAGTGCCAAAAATGCCAGTGCCAAAACAAAGGACAGACCTCGTCCAGATTGAGCTCGATGACCTGATCGTACTCGCAGCCTTTGTCTGGTACCAACAAGTCTGAGTATTGATCGGCCAGGGCAGAGATCTCTGAGAAGAAACAAGAGACAGGGACAGTGTTGAGACACAGCAGCATGACAACAACCCTATATTTATTTATTCATTTATTTTAATGACTGTGATTCCCTTCATATTTATGTTTTATTATCAAGTTTTTGTTAAATTTTGTTGAGACCATAGTCAGAGGCCATATTCAAAGCCAAGATAACACCAACTATCACAACTTTTAGGGTATAGTGTCAGCATTTTATGATTAAGTTAATCATCACTGTACAAAATGATTAAATATGGACATGTAAACTGTAAAGCCTGAACATACGTCCACGTCCAGTCTTCTCCAGGTAGGTCCTCATGCGGTGGTTGTAAGGGAAAACTGAGGTTGTGGCTCCAATTTCTGCTCCCATGTTGCAAATGGTGGCCATTCCTGCACACAAAAAGAGAGACACATGAATGAGGTCTGTCAGGCTGACACAAAACGGTTAAAAAGTTTTCCCCAGTGGAATAATACACAAGAGACAAACAAGCTACGAAGCAAAATGAGAAAGAGACACTGAAGTGTAATTAAGTCTAACGGAAAAAAGCTTTTTTCGCCAACCTGTGCAGGAAATGGAGTCGACTCCTGGTCCATGGTATTCTACAATGGCTCCAGTGCCTCCCTTCACTGTCAGGATGCCGGCCACCTTCAAGATGACATCCTTAGGTGAGGTCCATCCAGAGAGGCTGCCTGTCAGCTTCACTCCAATCACCTTAGAGGGAGAGATCCAGTAAATTGCGGTTAAGACGTTCAGAAATGGAACTAAAGAAATCCACTGTATAAACAAAGAGATGGAAAAGATGCCGACAGCTGTAAAATACTATCTTCTGCTGACCTTGGGACACTTCAGCTCCCATGGAATTCCTGCCATGACATCTACAGCATCAGCTCCTCCGACTCCAATGCAGATGGCACCAAGCCCGCCACCATTTGGCGTGTGGGAATCTGTGCCAATAAGCATCACTCCTGGGTAGGCGTAGTTCTCTAGGATGATCTGTTTAGATTTAAAAAGTCTGACTGTTAGCATAATTATAGCAGTGTAATTACAAGTGTATTCTAAAAGTGTATTTACAGTCAGACCAAAGCTGCAGTTAGACTTTAAGCAATAACACCTGATGGATGATTCCAGAGCCCGGTTTCCAGAAGCCAACTCCATATTTTGCCCCAGCACTGGCCAGGAAGTTGTAAACCTCGTGGTTGACTTCCTAGGATGAGAACGATGACAGCTCATTTTAACGTGCGCTGTGTAGCATTTTAACAAAAATGAATCATTTAAACCTACAAACAAGACCCCTCACCTTTGCCCTGGCCAGATCCTTTATCCCTCCGATCTGGGCCTCGATCAGGTGATCACAGTGGATGGTGGAGGGCACGGCCACTCTCGGCAGGCCGCTGCTGATGAACTGGAGCATCGCCATCTGGGCCGTGGCGTCCTGCATGGCCACGCGGTCAGGACGCAGCCGCAGGTAAGTGCGACCGCGGTCGATGTCCTGATTGTGGGGGTCATCGAGGTGGCCGTATACGATCTTCTCTGACAGCGTGAGCGGCCGATTGAGCCTGGAACATGAAAACAAAATATTATTGACAGAAGGATGCTGTTATGTCAGAGGACGTTTCAGTGGGGAAAAGGTTCAGTGGGGCGAAGAGCATGAGAACATAGGTAAACATAACCAATACAAAGTGGAGTATAAGCAGTTATTAGGTTAAGCATATAAAACATACAGTTTTTTCTATATTCAAATTAAAGTAAATAAAGTAAGTAAAGTAAATATCAAGGGTTTCCTACTCTGGTTTAAATGAGCTATTTCTAAGTTTTGCTATTGATACATAGCCAACATCAGCAATAAGCGACGATAGCATCACGCTGCAATGGTTTGGTATTTGGTAATGGCTAGCGGGTTAGCATGCGAACTTCAGTTGAAGAAAAGAACTGACAAAAATAGAAAAAAACAAGAGGCTTGCTTTCCGCTGCGGGAGACAGCTCTTAGTGAGTAAAGTAAAGAAGTTTGATGCTAACTGTGGCTACGCAGCAATAGCAAAACTTACAATTTGCCCCTTTAAGCAAAATCCATTTCCTTTTGCAAATCAAAGTTTTTCTTTTTCATCCTACAGTAGTACAGTGAAATCTCTGTTTCACCTCTTCATTATGTCATTTTATGACCACCAGTTTATGCCAGTCTAAACTTCAGGAGTAATTACAGGGCTGAAGCCACTGATCTGCACACCAGCAACATTTACATTTACTGTGAGGGACAACACAGCACTAAGTCTCCCTTACATGCACACACCCTTTGAACAACAAATGACTTGACAGTAATTTAAGCACAGTGAGGCAGAAACACTAGAGAAAGGGCTACACCTATGGTGAAAAAACTGTGGCAAAGGACAAACAAACATCGAGTTCAAACAGTCCCACAGATAAAGAAATGCGGGAAGGAACAATGATACGAGTCTGCGTCATTCTGCACAAATGTCCACTTTTAGATCAGTAGTAGGAGAACACTAACCTTTTTCGCACAATGTCAATGTTGGACTGGAGTTTCTCGTAGTTGACGAAAGAAGTGGGCTCAAACCGGCTCATAGACACTTGTGCCTTGGCTCTGTAAGCTGCTGATACATGCAGGCGCCGTACGCCATGGCCCAGCGCCAGCTGGAGACAACAACAAGAAACACATACAAGCATGAGCATAATCACATATTTTGCCTATGAACAGACTGTATTCAGGCAAACAGACTATCCCTCATTCAAAAAGACTTTGGTAAATTTTTGTTTTGATGTTGTATTCTTTTGACACTGAAACAACTGCGTGAATATTGTCTAACATCATACTGATACAGGAAAATGACTAATGAGAAGTAAACTTGTGAATGCAATGGTGGTTTGCAGTCTACTCTCTGGTGTCTCATTTCAAATCTTACCAAGTGAACCCTAACCCTAACCCTAAGAAACATCCCATCCCACCCCCATAAGGTTGACCATAAACGCATTCTCTAAGGAAACGCTGGCTCCAATCCCCAAAATAACAAACGGCAATCTGTAAATGATCATACATGTTGGAGAAGCTAAATTTGTGCCATGTTGTGCTTGCAGCTGATGAGGTAACAACACAAAAAGGGGCAGACACTTTGAGCTGTTGGCTTGTGTCCAGGAGCTTGCCACATCAACTTCCTGGACCTGTTCAGGTGCCCTTGAGCAGGACACTTCACCCACAGACTCACTCCAGTGAAGCTGAGGAGTAACTACCATGAGAAGACTGAGCATTTACAAGCAGCTCTGTTTTCAAAAATTATGTTCCAATGCGTGATTGTAAAGGAAGGTAATACCAGGAAAGAGCAAGAGTGTTCAGGAGACAGTCTCCAGATAAAAGAAGACGACACATAAGAGAAGCAGCTGAAGGTCGCCTATGACCAGATAATCTGTGGTAAAGAACTGACAGTAAGCAGCTGAGCCTGCAGTCATTAATCTGCTGACTTTTGCTGTCAAGGAGCTAAAAGCAGAGTGTCGCTGTCAGTCAATTCAGGAGCCAAATCAAAAGTTACTACATCAATTAGAAAACTAATTACAGTTTCAGGCATCAATCATAAAGCCAATGAAGGCCGATGAGTCTGAGCACTACATTGGTGTTTATTATTCACTATCCATTGTTGTAAACCAAATATATCAGCTCTGATACACAGCAATAACACTACAGACCATTTCCTGACTCAACACAACATTTAATAAAGACAGCTGAATGTTACTTTAATATATGATCCGTTGTAAGTAAAATCTGACAGCTCACTGCAGTCACAGGACATATGGCACACAACCCGTTATATCTAATAGACTGAATGAATTAGTTTCTCTTGTACCAGTCCTGCAAATTAATGATTAAGACTGAGTTTGCTGTTTTAATTGTTATAATTTTCCTGATATTTTCTCTGACCGTTACACGTTGCTCGCCTATGTGCCTTCTGGGAGCTCTAACCTTGTGGTTAACCTTGCTAGCGAAGACCAAACTCCATTTCAAAAACTAGCCTAGCCGTGTTCATTTAAGAGCTGAGGGTGTCGATAATGACTCCTTGTTAACGGAGAGATCAGCCGTGATTTTTTAAAGCCGGTTGACAAACTAGTTGTTGCCCACTGGATGCGCTCAATGCAGCCGGGACACGATGACCTGGCCAGACAGCCGGTGACTGTTTCACAGCCTTTTTATCTGCAGTAACAACTCTCAGTCCTCTAGTTAGGTTAGAATCACATTACATTACATTTATATAATCTAAGATAGCAGGTGACATCCTCACTAGGTTATAAATATGGTCAAATTTCCTCTTACCTGAAGCCTGGCGACAGTCAGACAGTAGGTTGCCATTTTGTTCACTGACAAAGATGTGCCGATCGGTGGTGACGTCACACAATTGTAAGCCGCGGCTTCGCAGGTCCTTTAAGGAAATAATATATTTAACATCTTAAATCGTATTCGAATTTTTTACAAAACGTATTTCAAACTTAGATTTCTACAGAAGTTTTAGTTTGTTTATAAATTTGATATAATATAAATTAGAGAAGTACATGAACAAGAAATAATTTTAATATTTGTTTGATTTCTATATAGCTGAAAGGACAAGAATGATTTTTATTTTATTTTCTACTTCTTATTTTTTAAAGTTAAAATTAATAACGATTTATTCCTACATTGTCACAATTGTTTGTCAGAAAATCATTTCTTATGGTACATATTCTTGAGGAAATAAAAAGGGGGATAAAGAGGAAGATACGATCAGTGGTTGGTTTCTTTTGTCTTTCAATTTGGAGACGCTAGGGGGCGATAATTCAACTTCTCATACAAAGTTTACAGGTCAAAGGCGAAAGTTGAAACAAATCAGCAGCGCTCGCCTTACGGAGGTCCGAAATGGCTAAACATCATCCAGATTTGATCTTTTGCAGGAAACAAGCCGGCGTTGGTATGGTTCAACCTGTTTCATCTCACCACTTATCTAATATTGTTTTTTTTTATTGTTTTTTCTGTTACTGGATGCACTTTATTGTTATTTTGCGCTAGAGATACCATGCTAGCTAACATGCTAACGGTTCCATCATGGATTTCATTGAATGTATGTTAGACATGGTGCTAGCTTAGAAATGTCTCCAGGTCCATTTCGCTTTCACCAAATATTATATTTCGGTATATTTAACAATAAGGTTTATTGTTAACAACGTTACGTATTCCAATGTAGAAGGGTGTTATCAATGCGAATTCATGGCCTGGCTATACTGACTGGCTCTGACTACTTTGTTTTCATTCCCCAGCTATCGGGAGACTTTGCGAGAAATGTAAGTATTCCCTTCCCAATCCGGTACAACAGACTGAGTGTTTAAACTGTCGTGTGTTTTCCTCTACGTTAAAACTGCTACCATAAGTCGGTATTATTTTTTTCGTAGTTACGTTGAGGTTAGGTCCACATAATCAGGCAGTTTAATGTTTGCCTTCACACATGTTAATACTCCAACAATACCAAAACCCAATCATGCTAAAGCTAGCTAAATAAAGAAGTACTGGTTCATGTATTATACAATTAATTACATATGTATTACAACCTATTACAGTCTGTAAACATTGTTATTAAACGTTTGAAGCTATATCAAGCAAAATTCTCATTTCACATTATAGTCTACACTGTTATGTGGCTGCTGGAAAAGTAAGCAGCTCAACGATATCTGAGTTAAACTTGCATAGTTTCAAAAAAGATTTATCCTTTTATTTTAAAAACTGAATTATTAATGAAATTCCTATAAAATATCTCTTATCCTTCATTTCCCTGTTCCTCTCAGGTGATGGAAAGTGTGTCATCTGCGATTCCTATGTGAGGCCGTGCACGTTGGTGCGCATCTGTGATGAGTGTAACTACGGCTCCTATCAGGGACGCTGTGTCATCTGTGGAGGCCGGGAGTATCTGATGCCTACTATTGTAAAGAGTGCACCATCCAGGAGAAAGATGTGAGTAAAGTGTTTGTGGATTTAACCAGGCCATATTTATGAGGTTTTTGTTATCTTGCATTACTTGTTATGATGTACCGACCCGTATAAAATATAGCACTTACAATTTAAACTTAGTAAGTACAAAATGAAAATGTTTTCTTTAACAATCTTTTTCCTGTTTTCTTTATAGCGAGATGGATGTCCAAAGATTGTAAACTTGGGCAGCTCTAAAACGGATCTGTTTTATGAAAGGAAGAAGTATGGCTTCAAGAAGAGGTGAAGACGCTACAGCCCAGTCCCTGTTTTAGTTTTTCAGCTTTTGCAGATTTTCTTTGAAACCTCGAGAAACATTTTTGACTTGTTAATAAAACTCTGTTTTATACTTTCTGTCTTTTTTTCTCTGTGACTTCTTACTTGCATATTAAGAGTCAAGGTTTTGAAATTTTCCTCATGCTCACACAATGTTCAATATGAATGGTTACTGAACTACACATAGACATGGGCTAGTTGAGCCATTTTACCCAGTAAATTCTATCAAGAATCTATTGAGTTTCAAAGTTAGTTCATTCTTCTTTGCCTTGGAATCAACAGTTCACAAAATGATACCACCTCAAGATTCATTTAGTTCATGTCCTGGAGCTTTTGATCATATACATGATCTTCAGCAGCAGGAGTTTGCCTAGTGGCCATGAAAATGTACTTTAAGATCTTTTTATCCATAAAACAAAATTTGCTCTTCATCATGAACAAAGATGAACTTCCTGTTCACTAAACACTTCCATTTCTATAACTACACATGATACTGTTTAAACTCCTGATAGGTTGTCTGACAGGCTGAATGTGAACGTGTGCCAGTTGAAGATGTTGAGCAGTATCACTTTTAAACTGCAGCTTCTTTCCTTGCGTGTCCTTCAGCTTCCTCCAGCAGATGGCAGTGTTTCACTTTCACACAGTGGGCTGAAAACGACCAGTAGCAAGTTTCCTCTATAAGTGTAATATATTTTTTGTGGACTTGTGTTCAGATTGTTGAGAACCAAATTAAATGATGTTGAGGCATTGACAGATGAATATGTAGTATAGAGTCCACACACACATCAAATTTAAACTTTGATATTTTGAGAACGGTGCATAGATTGTACAATTTATATATTTATTTGTTTATTTATGCTTAGGTCTAGTCCGCCTGGAGACAGCTGGACATTTGGACTTGTCATTTAAGCTTTTAAAATAACTCTGTATTCATCATTTGGCAATGGCTAAGTGGACTTAAAGATGAGCAGTTCACTCAGAATATAAAGAAGCATGTCCTTAGGAAAGAACAATTACACACTTTTTCAACAAGGCTTTATTTATACATACTGTATATACAAGACAAAAGGTAGCCACACTTAAAATGCCAAGATGTTTCTTTACAAAGAAATACAAAGACAGAACCAGGAGGATTAAAAACAACCCCTCAAAGTTAACAAATTGACCTGTTCCTGGTAGAAGGCAGATGCAACCTCTATTATAGCAGAGAGCATTACAAATATTTAAACAAGTCAGGAAATACATAATCATTCATGTCAAAATGATACTAATAATTACACTTTGGAGACTGTATTATGGAGAATGTGACTCTTTCTTAACTGAAATTAATGAGGCTTGGAGTAAAATTATTTCCAGAAAATCCACTGGATAAATGTGGCGATCCTGACGTTTAGTTTTACTCCACAGAGAAGATTGCTCTTCATTTTTACACAAAAAGATGAGAATAGATGAAGCTGTGTTTACTGCTGGGTGTGTTGTTAATAAAATAACCCATATCAGTTTAGATTTAATTAAATTCTTCATAAATCGACCCCTCCCAAAAAAAAAGACTTACAGTGAATTCTTGGTAAAAAAGTCTATAGTGGAAGCACAGCAGAAAAGACCACCTTTCCCTTTTTGTCAGAATTGGACAGTTAAATAATCCTGGGTAACAACTTTTGATTTTTGGATATGATTTTCAACAGTATAACCCCTGTAAACCGCCAGACTGCACCCTGCATTGAAATGGCTTTAGACATAGAAGACATTTTTATATTTCGAGGTTCTTTATTTTATAAAAAAATAAAGATGCCCCAATACAGTCTGTATTTATTGAGACTTCTTGGTTTGTCAAAAAATAAAAATTATCAGCTGGCGACAGCTGCCAGCTTCCAAGTCTGAGAGAGAATTTCTGAAGAAGTTCAGACACAAATGAACTAAAAAAAGTTGGGTGATAAGTGAGTCCACCAACACACCCCAAAAAACTTAATAGATTATTCAATCTAAATGCAAATACATTCCAGTCAAGGGTTTTGAACATCTTTACTGTTTTGGTTGTTTCAAGGAATGCACCTGTAAATTTACTAGAAATATGAGCTTGATTACTTTAATAAGAGCTGTGTAGTAGACGACATCAACAAAAATGTCTGTGTTTTCAGGCTTAACGAGTTTAACCTTTCACCACCAGCTGCCTTTAATGAAGCAATAATTAAAGAGCAACATTAGCATCTAACAAAGATGAGACACTGCCATATAAGGGCAAATGTCAGCTCTTCAAGAGATGATAAGCTTTAAGGAAATTTACAATTTAATTGCTTGATATTCACTCAAACTAAAGAGAACCTGTTCAAAAACTCAACTGGCAATGTATCTGAGTTCTCATGTCCTACAAGACTGAACACATTTGTAAAATATTGGAAAAAAAAAAAATAGAGCATCATTTTAGACTACAACTATTTACAGTACATGCATCAGTGGGTTCTACACACAATACTTCTGAAGCGTTTCTGACGTAAATGGACGAGTCACATGACAACCTACAGAGGCTCAAGCAGGCGTCTTACTCAGTGACAAACACAGCACGAGAGCGACTGCAAGACATACATTGAAACAGGGAGAACAGTGTTTATGTACAGCCCTGTGCTGCTGGTAAGGAGTTCTTTTATGTGAAGAGAAGTAAACATGGCTGCATTTCTTTCAGCCACGTCACTGTTATCCCCTGAAGAAGCTTAAGTTAGTGGAAATGTCACAATCAGAAGTTTTTGTGAGGAAAGAAAAGCCCAGTTCTCTACATATCTGCCATACTAATAGAAATTTGAAAACAAAAAAATGGACATGTGGGTTTCAGAAGTCATTAAAATGTGCAAAGAACTGAAAGCAACCTGCAAACCAGTTTATTTCTACAATATCATAAAACTGACTCAAAATCTAGTCTAAACTATTGTAACTGCTGCCTAAATGTCAACCATCTAAAAAATTGAAATAAAACCCACAGTTCATCACAAATGATCTCTTTCGGCCAAAGGCATACAAAACATGATAGAAGTACACTACATGAAAGAGGTGTACTGAAGAAGCACTTGAATATCTTCTCACATTCATCTCACTCACATGGATGGCAAACAGAAGTCATAAAAAAATAAAAAAAAAATAAAAAAAAACAGATATCAGGTCTTAACATGCTGTTGCGTCTCCATGGCAACAACAGTCACGCCCTCACGTACGCTCTCTTCCTCCTCTTCTTCATCTGATCGATTCTATTGTTCTCACATACCAACCCTCAATGGTTTTGATTTATTGATTCATTAGAAAAATAAATGAATAAATCAGCTGTTGTCTATTGGTCTTCCGGCATCGCACTTGAAAGAGAAGAGAACAAGGATGAATGAGGAGGGAGGGAGGGAGGGAGGAAGGAGAGAGGTCAACATTAAGCATCGGGAACATGATTCACAAGATCACAGGGTTTGGCTTGTGTTACCTGATTAAATATGTATTAGACCACGATAGGTAAGTTAGTCAATCAAGGGTCTGGTAGTGTGTGGGGAATTAAGAAACTATTGTAGAGTATTTGCCAATACAAGAGACATGAAGGCTTAGTAAGGCTTCACTGTGTGGCTATTATTTTGTTAATTAATCCAAATAACTGTAATTTAGGCTGCCTCCCTGTTCAACTTTTTGATGTCATTGATATCCTTTTCATATACAAGCAGCAGGCATCGCACTAGTTTACTGAACCTGCATTCAACCCACATTTTATCCGATCCTATGAGACTGGACGAGTCAGGGGGTCAATAAAATGTCCTTTAATACATTATATTCCCATTCCAAAGATGGCGTGTATCACCGGAGGAGGGTCAATGTCAGGTCAGATGACACATTTTTGTCTTATTTAACCCACACCACTGGCGATCCCAACAGGTGTACTATTCTCCCTCCCTCTCCTCTGTCTATCTCTGGCCAAACAACAGCCGAGCGGCTTCTTTTCAACAGTAGTAGATTTGGTATTTGTCAACATAGCCAACAATCAGGACTCAACGGTGTCTCTAACCTGGTTTGTATAAAACAAAGTGACTGATATTTTGCTGTTTGCTACATGGATGTCCATTTACAGTTTCATATGCTTTATTTTGGTCCCTTACATTGATCCAAATTTGGCTTCATAGCGACCCACAACGTTTTTGAAGCGGCCGCACTCCTTTCGTAACTCTGCAACCTCCGACCGCAGCACTGCATTCTCACGCTCCAGGAAAGCTGCTCGGACGGTGATCTGGTTCTCCTTTAACCTGCGGGCGTCACGTGAGCGTTTGGCAGCTACGTTGTTCTTCTTCCTCCTCTGCCAGTACTTATCATCCTACAGAGGTGGAGAGGAAAAAAACAAACAAAAGGGATCTGTTGAGTCAAAGAAACACGACATCACACCTTTTTATCAACGCATTAGCCGCGTTACCCAAGTCTGACCTCAGCTTAGTTTGTAATATGGCTGACAGCCAAGCTCCTTTGTGCATGTAAACAAAACCACTGTTCTCTGGTGGACGGGAAAGGGAGGAAGGCATCAGATTTGAGATTATCAGATTGCTGAGTCACTGTGAGTTGCTAGAAAAGATTCACTGTGACATGGCCTTGTTTTTTTGCTATGTCTACTTCCCTCACACCAATCTGGGAAACTGGCTGATGAAACCACAAGGCAATGAAGTTGTTTCACTGTATTTCATTAAGGTAGCATGATTTTATGATGGCATCGAATTTCACAGACAGCTAAATTAGAAGTGAATATTACACCTTAACATGTGCACGGACCAACATGAATTAGCAAATGAAGACAACATATTTCCAATTCACTGCTTTACACTTCAAAGAAGTAGAGCTTATTTTCTCTGCTGTTTTGCTCTCTAAAAAAAATTCTGGAAAACAACCTCAGTAAATGTTTCCAAATGTAAACTCATTACAAAAACTAGAGTGAACAACCCTACATGTTGATCCCTGCTTTATGCTTTAGTTTGCCTTTTTGTTGTGGTGTTTTCTATAAAACAAACTACACACACTGTGAAACAAACTGCTGGACTGTTGGCACAAAGGCAGGTTTCTGTGTTTAAGAGGCGCCTCGTCCTCTCCCAGCATACCTTCTGTTCATCAGGCACAAACACCTTCTTGGCCTTCTTGATCATAGGTTGTGGTTTGAGCTCATCTTCAGTGAACTTGTGTTTGCGTGGGTCAAACAGTTCGCCCCCAGGCACACTTGACAGGACCAGGTCTGTGGGATCAGGCTCGTAGTTGATCTCAACCTCAATCTCATCAGGGTCGATGGGCTCGGGGGACGCTCTGTCCTCTTCAGTGGTCACCTCTGAGCAGACAGAAGAGGAACACAGGAACTGAAATATTAGATAGCTGCAGATCAAACTGAGGGTCAGCAACACATTCGGCAACATACGTGAACTAGCCAGTTCACATCTGTCTAACTGGTCAATTAAGAGGTAATACTGGTTCACAGGTGCCCCACCCTGAAGCTAGTATTGTTTTTCGTAAACTCTGCTGTGTATGGGGGGTGGGTGACTGAGTCTGCTGATAATACTGTGCTAAACTCTACTATCTTTGCTATGCAGGAGCAGCAGCATCTATTTCTGCCATCTGTTGCCACTTATGGCTTCTTTCAGGACTGAGTGACATTCTGACTTCACACCAGCGTCACAATATGTATCATGTTTTCCAGACATCTCAGCCAAATAAATAAATATGACTATTATACAGAAACTGGTTGCAAGGACTTTTATGCTAACTGACAGACAGGAAAAGTTAATAGTGGATAGAAGACTGAAGCGCCAAATGTCTCTTTCATTAATGCAAGCACATTCAAGTCTTCTAATTAGGTCAATCTATTTCTGAGTGTAGGTGGTATGACACAGCAAACTGCTTCACTACACCCCCATTCTAAAGCACTAGAATTTCACTTGTTGCCATTGATCTCAACCCAAACAACAGGTTTTCTGTGAGGTAAAATACCTACTCAGCAAGAAGTAGTGAAACCCTGTAGCCCTCTAGTTTCTGATCCTACCCCCTCCACTCACCTGCAGTAACATCACAGATGATATCAGAGTCACTCTTGGTGATGATCACCACTTCCTCCTCACACCGGTCCAACTCCTGAATGGGCAGCAGGGCCACTGGGGACACATTTGCTGGCCTGGTCACCTTTGTCTTTGCAGAGAGAGCAACCTTAGTTTTCTCTGTCTTGGTGGCGCCGCCTTCTGTTATGCTCTTTAGGGAGTCCTCGTCAAGCGAGGTGGGGATGCCGTTCTCCATAAGGAACTCCTCCAGGTCCATGTACTCCAGGTGGAAGTTCTCACCATCGTAGGGAATGGTCTTCTCCCAGATAGCAGGAGTCAGGGCGGCTGAAGGACCCATATCGCTTCCTCCTCCCCCCAGCTCGGCATTTTCTCCCAGACACAGCTTTTCCTTGTCAGTGTCTGAAACACAGAGAAAATACAAGGGGTAAGTTTTTTAACAAATATGGATAGATATATTTGCCCTCACATTGTAAACGAAACACGGTTTAGTGTCTTATCATATGGAGGTCAACAGGAAAGCACCCTTTGTTAAGCAGCAGGACATGTTTGGTTTTCTTTTCCAAAGAGACCCCATTCCAGAAATGTCCCTAAGGCCAGAAAGCCGAGTGCTTTTTTTTTTTCTTCCTTTTTTATTGCACCTTTCACAGTAACAGGGATCTCTCAGTCTCCAGAACTACTACACATGACAAATGCAATTCTCCACTGCGACCTACAACAATATATCTCAACATTTTGACAAGCCAAGCTTTGCTGAGGTTTGTCGGTCTGTCTGAATATTAATATTACATTTCTGATTTTTTTTTACTATTGTAGAAAGCTCTGATTGGATCTATGTGAACATGCTCCAAATGCTCTGTTGATCCCTTATGGGACAATAACAAACAGTGATAGCGTAAGTGACACGTGAAAATATCATTAACATTACCAAAATAACTATGGTATAAATGTTAACAAGTAAATGGAAACATGAGCAACTTTTACCACTTTGGAGACGTCACGCACTTTCCTTCACATATCCGTAACTTACACTTCTCTACCAACAAAATATGTGGTCACTGAAACTGTGTTTTTAACCAAAAACAGCATTTAAAGTCAGGGGCGTGTCTAGAAAAGCCTGGATGGTGAGGTGGGTCACAGATTACAGAGTGGAGAGGCCTTTGTAGTGTGTTCAACATATGGTGTCAGTGTATGCGGTGTCCATGTTAGTACCGTTGCACATACGTTATCACGTCCTTCACAACAAACCGTTCACCCTTTCCCCTCCGTCAATTTACTGCACTTACCGTCCTCCCCGTCCAGTATATTCGGCGGAGGCATTTCCATTATTTTCTTCAAAACAACCGGGAATGAGCTAGTGGCCCCGGTGGCCGTTTCCAGTGTGATGAGAATTGGCTCTCCCGACATTTTTCCCCCCCTTGTTGTTGACGTTAACCGCGTAGTAACCGACAAAAGAAAAAGCTAGCTCAACGGTTGTCCTGTTCGCTCGACGAAACTAGCTAACTGACGTCGCTAGCTGTGTCCAACGGTTTTACACACACAAAATTCACGAAAAAAAAAATACAACAACAACCGTCAGTGCATCCCGGGCTGCTCGCTGCTTTGACCCACTTCTACGGAAAATTTAGTACTCATGGGTTTTTGGCGTCGTGAACAAACTGTTCCTTCTGGTTAAACATGTCCACCCCGCTGAAAGCTGATTGGCGGGCTTCGCCTCATCCTCATGAATATTAAATGAGCCGGAGAAGGCAGGGGCGGGGACTGTGAGGACGAGCCAATGGCGGTTGTCAAGTCGCAATTACCTGAGATCTCATTGGTTGACCGAGTTATATATGTTTCACTGAACATATTAAGAGAAAAACGTGTCTCGAGCAAAAAAAAAAAAAAAAAAAAAAATATTGACATGAACCATATAGCTATACTACGTGGCGTAGACCCAACGTGTTCCTGCAGGGAACCGCTTCCTCCATTCATATATTAATATTCATCACTAGGTTTTAAACAGGTTTTCCATGTTATATGAACCGACATATAAACCGGCTATACAACTTCCAAGTAAGGCACAATTAGTCATCAGTCTATGCAGTGCTATCACATCATCTTCAGAAATAAGTATTAAGACACGATTTTTAACTTGCAACTTCAATTACTTTTCAGCTTCAAGAAAAGGGCAACGCCCAAGAAGAACATACAGGACGTTGCTAATGTACAGCAAGTCTCTTATGTTGCTGCACCAACACGGCTCCGCTCACATGCAAAAGCACGTGCAGCTGACATCCTTACATATCTGTAGGCGCCGTCCAATAGAGGAGCGGACATACAGGGACATGCAGGGAGGGCGGCGCTCCAGTGTTGGGTGTAATTGGCCTTGCAAGTAGTGCCTTGAGCTTTAAGTTACGGCATCCATATGCAAACTGCTGCAACCAAGAAGACCAAGACATGCCAAGGGCAAAGATCTGCATGTTAATGTCGAGTCCTAATCCTGTGTTGCCACAACAGCACGAAACATACATGGTCTCACAGAAACTGCTTCATTTTGATATGATGGCTGATAATTCTGACACATCAGCTTTAGGCATTAGTAAAGAGCTTGTTTTCCAAAAAAATATATATATATTGCTGGATTCTCCACTATAGACTCATTAAATCATACTCAAAAAAATAAAAAAAGTTTTTCATTTCATCATTTTTCATGTATTAAAATGAAAAACAGAACAGAATGTACTTGCAAACAAAGCAGGAAGTACATACATTTGATCTTCAACCAAACATGATACTGATGCAAGCACATCTTGCTTTCTTTGACAGATGAACGCATTTTAAAAAAAAAAGAGGACATACTCTCCACATCAATGGTCTTTTCAATGTGTGCATTTGTGGCACTAAATAGATTTCTTCAGTATGTTCCTGCACCAACATCGCTGCATTAATAAACTGCAAGAAAAGGCAGCTGTGCACACTATCCAGTTGATAAAAGCTAGGATTTTAAGGTGTTGCAGAGAGAGGGGGGGGTGTTTTCCACACGTGCTGCTCATATGTGTCACGTAAAGAATCTGTTTTTGGCACAACATTACGAGGAGACAAAACCTTCAAGGTCAGCTGCTGCAGTACGTGCATGAGCTCGGTGAAGGTCGCTGGCTTCATGCTGAACATCATCTTTTAACAGACCACATTACCTCATTTAAAACTTCTGGCAATACACGCAAACATTTCTCCCGTTCACTCTAGAAACATTATCCTTATGTTTGCCACTATGATACACTATGATAGTGTAAGAGTATAATGGCATTTTACAAATTTTCAAAACCTGAACAATAGTTGATAAACTTTTTAAAGATTTTTTATTTTTATTTTAGACCTAAATGACAATCACCTAAAACCTTGATGTAGAGTATGTACAATAAAGTGAGAAAATCACTTTAAGTCTATGCTACAGTCTACATCACAAAAACGAGATGAGGCACTCTATTTCAGCGAGGCTCTGCAGAAACTAGAGAACAAGATTTATAGAAAACCACTTTAATTCAACCTTCATGATGTGCTTGAGCTGTGAAACACAGACATCTCCCCTGCTATTTTACATATACACACTCAAACTGCGACTTTCAAGACATTGAAAGAAGACACTTTCAATTACATCATAGACTGAAATATTATTCCTTATATTGACATCAATTATATATTTAAAAAACAAAACAAAACAGAAAAAAAAAGTCCATACACGCTAAAATCAAATATGTTTCTCTATACCTTTGGGTGCTTTTCTGTGGCAGACATAACACATTATACAGAGTTGTTGAAAACCTCCCACTTCCTGTGGGATATACTGTGGAATTTATAGCACATTTGACCTGTCAACAGGTGCAGACTCAGGCTGTTTTGGCTCAAGTGGCGGCATGGCAACAAACCTAGTGTTTGACCACAGTGCTATCTTTAACTGTCAGGCAACTTTAATGAAATGTGAATGGATTTCTCTAAAAACAAGCTTCGTCATCATGACCGCAGTTTTCTACAAAATGAATACAAAAAGCCAAGATTTCACAGGCATGACACTTTAAACGAGATTAACATGTTCATACACTATACATACATGTACATTCCTGAATGTATTTGCTCTGCTTTGTTGACAGCTTTATGGATTATGTGTGGTGGCTCAGAGACCTACATGCAACCTAAACTCAGAGGGAAACAGCTGTTGAGACCCGCATCAGATCATAGACATATAACTACAGTATGTGACTCACAGTGCATAAAGTTAAGGTGCCACTTTTAACAACATAATCTAGAAATACAGATGAACCTTTCAAAGTCAAGTCTTTGTAAATCTGCTCCATCCTAGTCACCTGTGTGTGTGTGTGTGTGTGTGTCTCATGTGCAGCCCATGGGGGCTCAATTTACGGTCACTGGTACTTTGACAGATTGCTAGAAGACTGTTTTTGCAAGCACTGCAGCCTATGATCATGGCCCACAAACTGCATCATAATAAAAGGAGCAGTTCATCCAAAATTAAAATTTCACCACCATGTTTGTGTAACTTTCAAAGTCATAGTCATGGACCTCATAACTTCATCTTGAGCTCCTCCCAAACTACTAAAGTTTATGTGACTATTTTTGGACAGCTCTGAACACCTAAACATAATTAAATATCTCCAGATAATTTGTGCAGCAGTGAATCCATAAAATACCTTATTATTTACTCATTATGATAAATAGTGGCAAATGAACTATAATCCTGAACCTTTCACTTGTATGGAAGAAATAAAAAGGTGATTAAGACGTCATTAATTATACTTTGAAAGAGTCAGACATCTGTTCTGTGGGGTTCTTCAGAAGCTCGTATAACAAAACACAGACTGAGAAGTGATTATAAAATCTTGTTAAAAACGGGGCCAGCAGCATCAGCACAGCTCTCAGTGTAATGAGATCATATGACCCTAATCTGATTTATCTAAATATGGCCCAGAGAAGGCAAACAGAGCCACCTAGTGATTTAATCAAGAATCTACAAAGCCCACCAGCCTCTTTCTCCATCACACACACACACACAAACACACACACACACACACACACACACACACACACACACACACAGGTGACGAACAGATCCACACAGACTGACCTCCACGAGTTTTTTTTTTTTTTACCAGAACATCCACTTAGTACCACAGACATTAGACATTAACAGCCATAATCTTCTTCCTTATCAGTGGGTAAACTGTTCTCTTTTATCTGGTCAACAGTGGACAGGATCTCTTTAGGGAAGAAAGCAGCATGTTTAAACCTTCACCCACTGAATGTGTCCCTCTGAGAAAGTTACTAGGCCCCAGTTGGTGTTAACATTTTAACCTCACTATGTATGGACGGATATTTCTTTAATAAGTGTTATGAGTATTAATGCGGAGAAAAAACTAGGGGCTGACTCTGACAGTTTATGTACAATAGTGAAGATGAGTTTGGGATCATGGATCCTCTGGGTAAGATGGTCAGGCTGGTGGAAACATCTGATTCAGCTGCAGCAGCCAAAGAGAGATGATCAGAAACTGTTACCTCAGTGATGACATTTTAAATGAACTGCATTAGTTATTTCCCTGCACCATCTTAATGTCACCACGTAATTAATCCCCAAATCCATGACTGCTAAATATAGCTACTTTTATTTCGAAAGTACTAACAGGACAACACAGCTGAAGAATCCGTCCCTGCATTGTTTCTGTTACCTGTTGGAGCTGTTCAACAAGTATGTCCTACATGGCTTCCCTTTTATGAATCCTGTTAACATTTGCGTTTTAATTAAAGCCAGGGAGCAGATCTCCACAGTCCAGCAAAAGGCACAAAGTCCCGTCCAGATCAGCTGACAGGGATTACGCAACAGACACGCAGTTGTTTGCAGAAATGCATGAATCAGTTTTCAAAACGCTCATTCGACATCAGCGACTTTCTTTGCATAAAAAAAACCAAACGGTGCTGCAAGTTATTTAAATCACAAAACTCCGAGAAACCACATTTCACAGTTTGATGTCACTCACCATTTTCGTCAAAGTTCGGGAGAGTAAATGGATGCTCAAGAAGAGACCTGAAAATCTCCGGGATCTCTGTAGTCATTTTTTTTTTTTTTTTTTTTTGACCTTTTGCAATTAAGATCAATAAAATGTTTCAGAGCTGATCAGCAGCTCATAAGAAACAATATTAGAATCAATAAGCAACAAAAAACGCAGTAGATCCCGGAGGCAAATCGGTGGCTGACAGCTCAACTAAAGTGTTTGGGATATTAAAACTCTGAGGGTTCACACACCATGACAAGTTACTTAACGCAGTCAGCGTCTCACCAACAGCCAATCAGCAGCGCGCTTTCTGCCGGCGATCGACGGAGAGAGCGCCGATTGGCCAGTGTCTGTGTCCATCACAGCGATGACAGCCAATCCCGAGCCGTGGCTGAATTACCTAAGGTTAAAAAAAAAAAAAAAAAAAGTGTATACGCTAAAAGTAGGCTAGCTGTCTGTTGCATAATGTGTTACAGCAGAAAATACAAAATAATAAGTTTTAAACACCAGCTGAGGCAACTCCCGAGTCCTCTGCCTTAAGGAAAGGAAACGTAAAGAGCATTTGGCGAGTTTAAAAAAAAATAACATGTAAATATCATCAATAAAATATAATAGTTTCATTAAAGTGATAGTGGTGGCAGTATAAGATAACCCACGGCGTAACACGCATTTCGAGTCATAAACTGGAGTAGAAATGTGTTAAAACCTCATCCAATGCCCCACGGACAGTTTATTTTTAAATGGGCTATATAATACACGTGTAAAAAAAAGTTGAGACACGTGTTTAGCTCACTGTAGACACTTTAACTTGTTCTCAGGTGACTAATTATATTAACAACACCTCAATTCCACCTGGGTGCGGCTAAAAGCCCAGCATGTCTGCAACTGGCACACATGCGTGGATTATACTAATTATAACAAGTTTGACAAATCACTATGTCCGCTTGGACCGAAAAATAAAATAAAACAAAATTCATTGATCACTTGACTGTGGGTACAAAGGGCCTCGCGCCCAGGGGCCCGGCTGTGTCGGGGTCACTGGGCGTGTCAACACGTGCAGGACTCACTAACTCCCAAGTCTGCCGTGAGGCAGTCTGGCTGGTTTCTAACAAAACACATCATTGTTTGGTTCAACCGTAATCACTGAGTTTTTGTTGACACTGTACCAGAGAGGAAATGTTGTTGTTGTTATATTATAGTATATATTACACTGTAACACATTATGTTCACCCTTATTGTCGTACATAGGGAAGATTAATACAAAAAATAAGGAAGAATGATAGAAACACTAAACACACAGGTCTGTGGATTAAACTGAGTAACAAGAACATTGTTTCCAGAAAAATATTTAGCTGTTTAATTGATTAATGCATTTTCTTTAGATATTTTTTCTATCATCCAAAAACAAGATTTTACTGGGACTTTCTCAGAATTTGAACAGAAGAATCAAAACCTTCACTTTATGAATAAAAGCACAGGGACACAGTTTTGAATACTCAAGAAGACTTTGATTGCCCCCCAACAACTAAAATCAAGAGTGTGTTTGGAACAGAAAAAAAACATGAGTCAAATCAATAACTTCATGCATTTTATCAGCAACACGTCTCCAACGTCAGGGTCCTCCACCAGTTATGTGATTGTGTGCTTTGAAAAATGGAAAAAACACGTTTCTTTTTTTCTAAAACAGTCTGTTTATTAAATGCTTTCAAGAGATTTGGTCCACTTGTGTGATCATGAAATTCCAACCAGGGAGGAGAAAAGAGAAAACAAAGTCAAGAAGATAAAACAAATCATAAAACAACGAAATGTAAAAATACAGTACAAAAAGAGGCCTTGTTTTTTCCACTTCGTACAACCCTGGTTTCTTCATCCGAGTTGTTGAAAACAATTCAAATAACCAATAATTTTCTAACTGATTGAAAAACCGATTTAGGGGTTTTTTTGTGGCTGTGTAGGCGTGTGTTGGGTGTCGCAAACCGAATGACACAAACAGTACAAGGGGACAGGACAGGAGGGGGGGTGGGGGGTGTCACATGAATATTTGTTGAGCACAATCTTGTTTCACAACTGAGAACCATGTCATTTCATTAAAACCGCAGCAGGATGTTTTAATCAGGACTGATGCACAAGACAGAAACCACTCCAGATCAAAGATGACCTTTCAGTCAAGTGACTCTCAGGAAAGTGATAATTTCCTACTTCTGCTTTATCAAGCACTGAGGTCTGTCACAAAACTATATATATATATATATATATATATATATATTAGCATGAACCTTCTGCCTTTCACAAACGAACAAAAACTATTTCATATGTTGTTAATTGCTTAAATGCAACCATGTCTGTGCTAAAATGTCTGAAGGCATGAAAGGCAGTGAGAGAGTCTGCATGTGTTGGGGGGGAGTCAAAGCTTGTAGGGATGTAATTCCGACTTCATCGTTAACTGTTCAGCCCTGGTATCAACATCCGTCTCAGGTGATCTGATCACGAGCGGACAGCTCTAAGTTCGGGTGTGAACGCACCCAGGATGCAATGCGATTCCGATCACTCGCGACATGTGTCCCCACGCACGTCCTTTTAGCAGCGCAGCTTACTCGACCGTCGTCCTCTGCCACTGTCCAGTGTGTCACAGTTTCACAATGAACTGAAAATATTCAAGCGTTTCAAATGGCGAAAACCTTATTTCATTGCACAGCGAATTGATTTCACTCAGGGCCTGTCGCTTTAACAAACTGTATTAAGTATGGTAGGTATGAGTAACACAACGCATGTTTCAGTTAAGCCACACTGACGCATAAGAGAAATCAAATCTTTTCTAAGTCGAAGGATCTTGTTTTCTTGGCTGCATTTTAGTTTCCAAAACTGTCTCTGCGGTTGTGGCATTGATCGTGCTCTGGACGATAAGGAAGATGTAAAGTTTCACAAATATTGAACTATTTTACTACCAAATCTCTCCCACAGATACGGACAGGGATTTCTGCACTAGGGTCAATGTCCACTGCCCTGCAACCTTCAGCCCCTTCCCCACCTTTTCAGCATGAATAGCAATCGGCTGTATTGGATAAGGTAGAGTGATAAAGTATACACTGGACAGCACATGGAAAATCTGTGCTAATGTAATAAAAATTACTACGGGATGTGAGATTTTTTATGTGTAAATTTGTGTCATTATTCGCCTGCTTTTAACACACACACACACACACTCACTCACACACTCACTCACACAGTACATGCAGCACAGACATCTTTTTCTTTTCTTTGCGTGTCAGTTACATCATCAATGCTGGTCTTTCTCCAACAAAGGAAGTTAAACCCCCCCTCCCTCCCCCCAATGCTCTGCAATCATTTCATTTCAGCAGGTTTCTCAATGGATGGACAATTTTCTTTTTTTTTTTGTCCATCTGAGTATGTGGCACTCTCTCCTAACAACTTTTTAAACTCAATGAAAAACAAGATGGGAACACGTTACTGACCACAGCAAACTCTTCCACAGCCACAGAAAAAAAACAAAAAAACCAAAAAAAAAACCAAACAGCTCCACCATCTCTTATCTAAATTACCTTATAAGGGTGTCTAAGTATTATAATAGGTATCAGGTATCATATACTGTATATAGTAAGCAGGATTATACAATAGGGGTATGTATCATCTTATAGGTGGTGTATATCGAATAAGGCGCTATATGGGAGTATATAGGCCTCTATGTATGCTTATGTTTCCAGATCTGTCCTTCTGTCCGGTGAATCAAATTACACAAAAACGCACAGCACAGGCAGTGAGCAAAGAGCTCTGCTAGTAGGTCAACATTGAGACACTGACGAGGGGAAACAGTAAACAGTATATATATATATATATATATATACTTAAATCATCAACTATCTTTTTTTTTTTTTTCTTCTTTTTGTTTTTCTTCCTTTGACCAGTGCCTTAACTATCCTAAGGCCTACAAACAGAGCTCAGACAACATTAATATATAGCAGGTCTACCATACTGTGTAAAATATCTTGTACTATTGACAACCTACAGCCGGTGGTGGCTGATAATTGACGTCACCACCTGTAGGATTTAAAAACTCAAGAACCTTACAGCGACTATCAAGACATTGGATGTTTTGTGCTCACTGCCTCCCAGACAGAGCTGTGCACTGCTGCATACACAGACGCATATTTACTGTAAATTATTATATTCATACATGGATACATATATAAAGAGAGAGTTATACATTGCAATTAACATACATATATCAATAGCATATAGAAGAGAAATAGAAATAGTCAATAGATAGCAATCATTATCGTCATCATATTCATCATAATACTAGGAGTAGTAATAATACGATCCCTCAAAGAAGCTAATACCTGGGCTGTTCCAGACAAGGGCTCATTATCAACCTCCCAAAAAACCGCTGCCGAAGTGACCAGTGAAACTGATCTGAGATCTGCATTGGGAATCTAAATTCTGATTAAGTCAGTTTTCAGGAGCTGGATAATTAAGACAACTTTGGTGTTGCAACCATTTCTCTATTTTCTATTTATACAATGACCTCAATGGAGGGACTGCAGACAGAGCTGGAACATCACAAAACACATGTGGATTATTCTGTGGTTTAACAACCTCCTCTATCGGGAAAATGTCTCTTCTTTCAATTCATTCTTCCTTTAACATTTTACACCCATTAACCATAATATTCCCAGAACTGCTTTAGTGTAATATCAGTATTTTTGGAAAGTGAAGCCATTCTCTGGATTAATGCACTGAGCTGAAGCCACTCTGGATAGAAAATTAGCAGCACAGGAAATTTTTCCATGTTGTGCACACGCAGTATAGATGCTGTACTTGTGAAGTAAAACAACAAAAACAAAACAAAAACAAAAAAACAGCAGCAGCCCTCTCAGTTGGATGACTCACTCCACTTCTCTGCTCTCATGTAAAGATTTAACCCTCAGTAATCCATTTCCACATATTCAGCCTGAAACTCAAATCAATCTGTGCTGCAATCCCTTCAAACAAACCCTGTCTGGAACAACCCACACAGAAGGAAGAATTACAAA
This sequence comes from Seriola aureovittata, assembly GCF_021018895.1. Taxonomy (NCBI): domain Eukaryota; kingdom Metazoa; phylum Chordata; class Actinopteri; order Carangiformes; family Carangidae; genus Seriola; species Seriola aureovittata. The sequence goes on from NC_079384.1 coordinate 4,363,594, forward strand.
ATAAAAGAATCATTAAAAAAAAAAAAAAAAAAAAAAAAAAATTCACTATAGTCATCTAGTTCAGCGATACATGTCATATAGCAATACCTCAATAACAAGAAGTTCTTCTATGTAATCAATACAGCTTTTCAGGTTATATATTTATTAAGCTTAACCGCTAAGTTATCAATTATTATTAGTAGTATACCATTATTTGTAAATATGCATAATATGTGTGTATATGTATTTGAATATAAACATACCTCCATTGTTTCTCCGTCCACATTAAAGGCTAGAATATGATAACAACAGATATCCTGCCTGTGTGTGTGTGTGTGTGTGTGTGTGTGTGCGCGTTTTTGCATGTGTGTGTTCGTGTCACATGTGGATGTGTTGTTTATAGGCACAATGTGTGGTGCGAATCGTTTCCCTGTCTCAAGCTAGCAGGTTTCACGTAATGAAAAGGTTTATCTCAGGGCTACCGTTAGCTATCTGGAACAAAACATCTGGGTGTGTGTGTGTGTGTGTGTGTGTGTGTGTGTGTGTGTGTGTGTGTGTGTGTGTGTGTGTGTGTGTGTGTGTGTGCATGAGGAACACAGGTTTCCATTTGAAGGCTGTGCGAGCATGGTGGGTTTCAGTGAAATAATGACCCCAGTTCAACTGAACACATGGCAACTTGCCCTTACATTCAAATTATCTTAATCTAATGACCGACTATAGAAAAATATATTCTTAATTACCTTCAATCTTTTTCTTCAATAATTTTCTCCCAGATTTTTAGTCTTTAAATAATCATTCATCTTCTTTTTTTTTTCTTCTTAAATTACTACAAAGCTATTTTTTCACAACTTAAACCTTCTGCACAGTCTCTATTTTCACTGTGCTTCAGTCCAAGTGAGGTCATCATTTCTTAATGGGCAACGGCGGTCTGAACTGATCTATGGCTGAGAGCAGCTCTAGGCAGGACTTTGCACCTGTGCTGCAGCCACTTCTGTGTAGCCCTCCTACACCAGCTTCACATCTGTCAGCAGCTTAAAGCACATGACACTGCATAGCTACTTACTTTATCCCCATATGTTAAGATGAGATTTTTTCTTGTTGCCAAATTGTCATTTTAACCCCCTTTTTATTCAATCTGAAAGGAGCTGACATTCAAGCATGCTTTGATTCACCTGGACGTTGGCTGACAGCAACTACAAGGTTAATATGTGAGGGTGTGTGTGTTGTCTGTGCTCGTCCCACACTGCAACTGTTGTTATGAATCCACAACCAGCTATCAAAGGACCTTTTTTTTTCTATCAATAAAGAGGAGGCTGGGGGAAACTGTAATGTTACACAAGTTTGTTTTCGGGGCATATAAGTAAGACTTGCATACATTCCACAACCACAGCAATGTTTTAAACGACTAATTTCCTCGTTTTAAAGGCCCATGCAGGCGTTACATTCATAGCGTTCTACCAATATGGCAGACAATATAACAAGGAAGTACAACTCCCCTTGGAAAAAAAATGACGCGTAAAATCATTTATCTCCAAAAAGTTATTTTGATCCTCTCGCTATATTCCCATGAAGGGAGGAGAGTAGGATTTGGTTGTTACGCAGCTTTACGAGGAGTGTCCACCAAGAACCTCTTTCAGTTATGCTTCATCGTTTCTTCAGTCTCATCTGCCATCGACGGCACTGAGGGCTTGGCATTTTTGGCACTCCAAAGTTACAATTTTAACTTTCTTTTTCTTCCTGTGTGAGCGCTGAGCTTCAATTGAGTTTCGACTTATCACCAAGCAATATTCAAGAGCTGCGACCAGCGCGCCCAACCGAGGATTAATTCAGTCCTGCGAGGATTTAAAAAAACAAAAAACAAAAACAAAAGATGTGCTTGGTGGACACAGAATTGATCCAAAGAGCACTAGGGAACACTAGCTGATTAATTTAGTCAGAGTAGAACTAGTTGTCTGTGGAAGTTCTGCGGTACAATGTGCTGGAGGGGAACCTAAAGGAGCTGTGTGTAACTGCAGCATGATATAAAACAAAACGCTAAAGTCCTGTACTTTTTTTTACTAACAAAGCTTTCTCTTTGCGTTAATCGGTGCCTGTAATTTGTGTATCGTACTGAGTGAATGTGTTTGTGTGTTTTCGAGTGTGTGTGTGTGTATTGTGTGTGTGTGTGTGTGTGTGTGTGTGGGGTCAACTGTTTTGTTGTGTGTCCATCTGCTCTCTCGCACTGCTGGCTAGATGCTAGAGGAGGTCAGACTGGTAAGGTGACAGACTGTTCAGTTGTAGCTGGTGTGGCATGCCTGTCGGTCTCTGGCTGTAGCTCAGCTGCCTCTGGTCAACACAGCAAAACTCAGAGGTCGTCCCCGTCTGACAACCGCCGGCCTCCCTGAAACGATACACAAACACAGCTCATCTCTCACACACACCAACAGTCACGTCGACTTAAAGCAAAAGAGACAAAGTGACAAGGTTGTATAAGACTCTGTAAGCAAATTTCTTTCTTAGGTTTATTTTTAACAGTGTCAAATACAAATACGACGAGCTGTCCGACTGACAAATTACAACTTAATTTCTCTATAGTCTCCGGTGATATATTGTACAGTGCAAGCAACAAGCTGGAGCAGCATCCTGTCGTATAAATTTAAATATCAACATTTTATTCATCAGATTTTTCTTGAAACATTAGTGGAGAAACTGTTTGTGGCATTTTCAGCTGATATTCCCACTGAAACATCTGACCTGCCATGCAAGTCTTATTTACCACTCACCATGCTTTCTGTGTAATCTGCTGTTATGGTGACCTGCTTGTCCTCTGGGGGCGGGGTCACAGCAGAGCTGTCTGTGCGTCTACTCTGATTGGTGAGCTGCAGCCACAGTTCATACATCTGCTGCATGTCTCTCACTGCAGGGGGGGGTGAGGAGAAGAAAGAGACAGAAAAGGAAGACAACCTCAGTAACCTTCTATACAGTGTGTTACGTGGAAGAATAATCAGTGCATGTGGAGTCGGGTAGGCACTTAAAAAAAATCAATGTAATTTAAGGCTTTTATCAGGACGGTAATGGTGGATAAAGCGAGACACGGAAGCAGGACCTGATCGGAAATTGAAAAACAGGCCTCCATAAATAAAAGATGACTTCACAGATGTGCTATTTTTTCTATTTTTTCTCTAAACTGATATTAGAAATGCAAAATTACAAAAGCTGTTCCGATCAAATCAAACTTCAGACAAATCTAGATCTAAACGTGTGAACAGAACAGTGGTTCGAGGTGGATGCAGGAGCTTACAGCTGTTGTTCTTCATGTACGTCCAGACGTCCCTCTCTTCCAGACTGTGAGCGAACGAGCAATTCCCAATATAGTGGCACTTCTTCTGCTTCATCACATGCACGCACATCTGCGTGACAGGCAAAAGGCAGGTGTTACAGAGTGATAGCGACAGCACTGTTTTTGTGTATGTCAGTTATAGACCACACTACTGTGGTCTCTATAAAGATTTGGATAAAACTTAACACTTACTTTAAAAAACCAACATTCAAATAATCTGTGAGGGGGGTTGAAAGCAACCAGTTAAAAACTTGTGGAAATCAACATGAAAACGCCGTCAAAGACTCGCTGGCATTACAGAGCAAGAAGGCCGAGCTGCAGGGGTAAGGAGGTTTACAACAACACCTGTCCCAGAGGGCGAGAACAGAGTCAGCTGCACTCAGCATGTGAGAGGGGTGGAGAGGCGGAGGGAGCGAAGAGGAAAGACTGCGTAACAACTGAAGGAAAAATACAAAAAAAAATGGAGGAACTCACATCATATTGCTGTGGGTAGGTGCGGGAGAAAGGCAGAGGCCGAACAACAACCCACTTCTTCTTCTCAAATGATTTCACCAGCAGAACCCGACGCTCCTTCGTCCAGCTAGAGAGACAGAGAGCTAATGTTAACTCAAACAGGAGAGTCAGGAGTTTCATTTAGTTCTTTGGTATACACTTTGGATGCTACTATAACAACATGACGACAGAAAAGGACTCTAACCCCAATCCAAGCGACTTCTAATATGCAATTTACATACACAGCCTTTAGCCAGTGTTATAATTTCTGCATCTGTGAGTAAACCAGGGTCCGTGTGACCTACATTTTGTCATGAGAGGATGCATGTGAGGCTCTGTGTGGATGTCTGCTGACTCTCCAATTTGTCTGCCACTACTACAAGGGCACCAACTGCACATGCGCTCCTCCAAGCGAACGAGACGGAAGTATTATAAGAACAACAACATGTCCGTGTTGTCCACAGCCGTCTGTGTGCGAGTCCGCAAAGATCAGATTTGAAAATAAAAATCTCATTGGCCTTCTTTATGAATTAAGACAAAGTGAATATTTGGGCTCTGTAACTTCACATTGTGTTGTATTGTTTTGACCCGGTGCAGGTGGGCGTGGAAAGACAGGCCTCACCTGTGCCGTGCTTTGGCTGTGCAGTACTTGAGGTTCTTGTCGGGCTCGTTGACCTGTCCTTCCCTCCAGCACTGGCCGCACACAAATTTCATCTTCAGGTTGAGGGGACGTCCCCGTCCCGCTACTGCTCCCAGACCGCCCACCCCAACACCTCCCACTGGGCTCACACCGCCTCCACCTAGGCCGTCTCCCCCCATTCCTCCGCCCCCACCCACCATTCCCCCTACTCCTCCTGCAGGTACGCTGCTGCTCGGATGTGGGATATGGATAGGCTGAAAGACACAGACACGGACGTGAGGAGTTATCATTCATAACAGAACAATCGTCACAGACAACATTTTAGCTCATTTTACTCATGAATGATTGCATTTTCATTAAAGCTGGATACACAATCATGGCCTGAATAGACATGGAAGAAGAAGTTTGTGAGAGCAACATCACAATGAGAGTACATCTGCAAGTCTTAAACTGACAACACAAACTGTCTCAATGCCCTTTCCTGTCTTACCTTCTGCTGCTTCTGTGCGTTCTGCTCCAGCCTTTGCCAATGTCTCTTAGACTCCTGCACCATCTCTTCATGGGTGATACCTGAAGAAAACATTAAGGAGCAGTGCTATGAAAAAAACCAATGACTTAATCACTTACAAGATACTGTATTAATAGTCAGCTGTTGGTGTTAATTGCTGTCTTGTTACAACGATACCTTTTCCATATCGACATCTTAGACTTTATTTCAAATTGTCAATACGGCAAACTTCTATTATTAATCAGAGAAAGTAACATTGTTTTCTGGATTACATTTTATTACAGCTAAAAGCTATGTGTGTGTGTGTGTGTGTGTGTGTGTGTGTGCGTGTGTGTGTGTGTTCTACCCACCAGTATCCTGCTGTAGGACCCAGCATTTGAGCTCTATGACGGAGTGCGCAAAAGAGCAGCTGTCCTCTCGCTGGCAGCCGTAGCGAACCTCATGGCGACATACGTCGAACTGGCAGAGGGGGTGCAGGGGACGCACCTTACTGTAGCGCACATTGGCTGACCTCACCACATGCACCAGGCACCTGCAGCAGGTACAGGTAACGTCATCATACATTTTCACAGAGGCAGCAAAATTTTTTTTATTTTACAGGACAATAGTGCAATCGTAGGACTTTGTATTTAAACAAAAATCAAAATATGAAAACACTATACACTCACTTGTTATCGTCGAACGGGTGTCGAGCTGTGAGGTTTGAGCAGACTGCTAAGTTTTCTTTGCTGCGTTTGCTAATAATGCGAGGCTTACTGTCAAAACATTCCTGCAGGAAGAGGAAGGAGATGCAGGTAACTGTCAGTCAAAGGTGACCAATCAAAACACATCATAAAGAAGAGATTGAATGCCTAGAAACACGTTGGTCTTACCTCACAGAGGAACATGAACATGCCCATGTGGAGCTGCAGCAGTCTGGTGACGCTGAGCGCCCGTCGCTCTGTGCTGCCCAGTGGATCAAACAGCAGCTCTCGGCTCAGTGCACCCTTCCTCTCTTGCGTCCACACGTCAATCTCCTCCTGGCAGTAAGCGAACGTACAGTTCTCCCCGTACTGACACTCCTGACGCTCCTGCACCTCTGTGGGAGGATGGAGGGAGAGTGAGTATGCAAAGGGGAAATTTAAACACAAGTCAACTGCACCTGACTGTTGGCTGCTCTTTCTCAACTTAAATCCCCCCCCCCTCGATCATCCACTTGGGAGTTTAATTCACAGTGCAAACACACCTTTACAGAGTACAAATGCCCCCAGGAAGTTGTTCCGAGCAGGCCGGGGCCGGATCCTCTTCCAGGTGGGGTCATCTGTGTTTTTGAGGCGACATAGCAGAACATCTCGTTTGCAGCGGTGTGCTGCCTCTGGCTGATACTTGTAGTCCATCACATGTGGACCTGTGAGCGAGAGGAGGAAAGAGAGGGTTAAGTTACAGTGCCATCACAATTCCTATTTGTAATTGATTTTAAAAACAAAGCTTGAACACTTCACATATGATACAGCGTGCCCGGTTTCATGAGCTGGTGGAGAAAGCAACACTGCAACATCCAATTATGAATATTTAAAAAAAGAAGGGAAAAGAGCAGCTAGTCAAACGCTGGTAAGAAAAAGTGTTGGACGAACCTATTCGGCTGTAACAGGCATGACAGGCCTGCCGAAACTCATGCGTGGCTGCCAGAGGATTCCTGGAGAGCAGAGACAGGTTTGTTCCTGCTGGACCATTCTGAGAAAGAAGAGGAGGGAAAGGAGATGAGATATAAAACAGAAAGAGATGCTTAGCACCATAACTGCATAGTCAAAAATGTCTGCATTGCAAGAGATGAAGACAAGAATGAAGAATTAAATACTGTGTGTGTGTTACTTACTGCGTGTGCAGCGCTGTTGTTGCGCATTCCCGGGATGAAGCTGGGACACACTCGTCCCCCTGAAGACCACAGACACAAGGACACTGATGTCAGACACCATATTGAAATGATGCTGACTCACACCGTCTGCTGCTGACGCACAGCTCAGGTTAAAACTCCCTAGAAACTGTGCTCTGGTAACTGAGCAAGAGCAAGTTAAGCAGCTTGTACTGATCATGCTCCCTCGGTATCACTCTATTCCTTCAACATTATTTTACAGGCTTAATTCATCCTGCCATGCAAATTAAAAGAAAACACTAAATTCAATCATTCCTGTTGCAGCCACTTCTGAGAAGCACAGCTAAAAGTTCACACCAGTTAGAATAGAATATTTTGTTTGTTTGTTAGTATTTCTGATATGGAGCTAAAAAGTTTGTCTGGACTGAGATCGCCATTTTAAAAATGACAATGTATTATTGTGGACATAACCTCAGCCGTATAACACACAAACAATTACAATCTCTCATGTCTCTATAAAACACATCCATTAAACATTAGCAGCGATGGTGAAAAAAGTAAGTGAACCCTTGGATTTAATAGCTGGTAAACCTTCCACTTGCTGTGGATCAGACCTGCACAATGTTCAGGAGGAATTGCTCTTTACAGAACTGCTTCAACTCAGACATATTTTTTATGATGTCTGGTGTGAGTGGCTCTTTTCAGCTCATTTCTACTGGATTAACATCTGGGCTCTGACTGGCCCACTCCAAAAGGGGGATTTTCATAGTTTGAAGTTTGAAGCACCCTCCACTATATTTCAGTGTTGAGATGATGTTTTCATGTTGTTGTGCAGATATGGTTTACATCAACAGATGCTTCTAGTGAAAAGAAAACTTAAAAATGTCAAATATGTCAAAGATGCTCTAATGCACACCTCCAATCTCATGTCCTTGACTGGGCTCCAGGTTTTTAAATTTGCTTTTGTTGATGTCATTGCGTTCATATACTTTTTCCCATCGTCCACTGTGAATGTTTAAATGATGTATTCAATATGAAGAAGAAAAACAAAGTGATTTGTGTTTTATCAGCTAAAATAGTGTTTGTTCATAATTGTAACTTCGATGAAGATCCGACTATATTTTACGACAAATTCAAACACAAATGCAGGTAATTCCAAAGGGTTCACTTACTGTTTCTTGCTACTGTACATGTGACTCATCAGCATAAGTGGAGCGGCAAACATTAAAGGAGCGTTCACTAACAATACATTTTTCTCTTGGATAAAATTATCACAGAGAGGTCAACTACGGAAAACATGACACGCAATGTGTCATTTACAAAAATCATTACAAGATTTCTAGTGACTGAAGTTTAAAAATGTCCATATTATCTCTCTCTGCCATTTGAATCTACTGACATGCTGAAATAACTTGTTACAAATCAATGATAATTTTCCACTCAATCAGATAAAAACACATGATATGACGCCTTTTAGCTCACCTGGGAGAGTGTACTCAGACAACGAGTCCAGCCCACCAGCGGCGACTCCTGCTTTCCCTTCTCCATCCGTAGCCCCTGTGGCGAAGCTTCCCAGTGCGTCCTGCGCCTGGGTGGAGCCTTGGTCCCGCTGGGCCAGCGGCGAGTAAGACTCCAGAGGGGGCATGTCACTCATGGGGGAGCTGAAGAAGGCTGGGGGAAGCTTGGGTGACGGGGCTGGAAGGTTGGGGGAGTATGGAGGCCGGAGGGCAACCGCAGTGTTGGGAAGGTTGGTGGGTATAGCACCCTGGACTGGACTCTGAATCATGACACCGACAGAAATTTCATTGAGTTAAAATAACTAAGACCAACTTTGCTGCTGAAATAATAATAAAAATAAAAACAATAATTGCCCTTTAAGGGTGTGTGGCTAATTCATTTATTTTTGTCTGTCTCTGTCCTTCACTCGCCTCACTGACTTTCTTGGGGATGCATTCCAGCAGACTGTCTAGCTCATCTTTGATGACGCTGCATTCGTCCATGTGCTCAGATACCGGGACAGAGTACGGCATTGGAGGCAGGGCTTGGCTGCTGGGGCTCTCTGACAATTCGGTGCACGGGGGTGCCGGTTCATCACTGACTGGGATGGGCGTGGCCAAAGGAGCTGGGATGCACTGTGCACTTGATATGTCCGCTGACGAGGAGGAAAACAGCAATGCAGAGGAGGGGATGAATGTGGGAACAGAGAAGCGAGGCTGTGTGGGATCAGACATGTTCAAGGTTTGCCAGTTTGCCATACCTGGTCCAATGTCACCCAGAGATTCCAGCCCGTTGGAGGACATCTGAGGAGGAAGCAAGAGAATATAACCCCATTAGCCTCTCACTCAGTCACCGCATCAAAAGCTCTACACTGTGACAATAGCACCCACCTCTCCCGTGGGTGGGGAAGTCTCCCCGTGACTCTCCCCTTCATTGGCTGTGGACTCTGTCTGAGGGCTGACGTAAGCTTTACGGCCCTTCAGGCCCAGTTTATTGGCTAGATCCTGGGCCAGGTCACTCACCTGTCGGTCCTGCAAGATCAATTACAACAAGAAGAGTTTAATTCATTTTCAGGTAAATTATAATATGAAGCACGATGTAGTGCATGAAGTCATTTCTATTGCAAATGTATGCATTAAATAAAATGCTTGCTATCTCCACTTACTAATTTCCTGGGGGAAACACTGAAAGGAAATGTTCAATTTCAAACTTGATGATTTGGACAAAAGTCATTTGTGTCAATATTTTCAGTGCTGATGACATACGTGTGGTGCTGTGAGGAGACATTTGGTTCCACACTCATAGGCGTCTCTGAGTCGTCCCAACTCCCTCAGACAAATTGCTTTCCGGTACAAAGCCCTGCGGCTGCCTTCTGACACATACAGTGCACTGTCACAGTCCTGAACACCTCGATCATACTCCCTCTAAAACAAGAAAGAAAGACAATGAGTGTCATTTAACACAGAACAACAAGAGTTACGCTGACACTGTAAAAACAAATTCTTCTGTCAAAGTAAAATCCCCTAATGTAGAAAACAATCTGTGATACTGAGTGGCCACGTCATGTCAGATCCTTCCTGCTGGCGAACATGCTATATGTTGCTTAGAAAAACACCAACACAGAACTGTCAAACTGGCAGGCATCTTGATCTATCGACCACAAACGACACCATATTGTGTCTTTTAACACCTTCCACCAACCCCACTGATTGCTGTCACAAAAAAGATTTGGCTCCCTACTCTCACCCAGACAAACAGAAAAATAATCAGATTACCACAGTGCGTGCAAACAAAAAATTAATAAAAGCTTGTAAACTGTGGTGATGTAGAACTGAAACTCTGCAGCTAAATTAACTGTAAATGCAATAGGTAATCTTGGGAGTTAACTTTCACATTTGAGTTATTTCAGTAACAAAGATTTGGCAGATTCACCCAAAATCTACTTTGGTGGCACAAATATCTAATAATTACTCAGTGAATACGTTTGTTGTCTGAGACCAACAGTTCAAAACCTTTACTGGTTTGACAGTAACTGACTAATTAAAAGTCATCTAAAAATCCATCCCCTACACTTTTCTACTAATCCACATAAACATGTTGTCATTTATATCTGCAGGTGACACATCCCCACCATTCCCCTTCTCCCTCACCATCTGGTAGAAGGCAGCAGCCCTGTTGACATAGAGGCTCTCCAGCAGCTCATGAGGAATGACAAGAGCCTCAGCCTGGGCGTAGCGGGCAACACTTATTCCCTCCCCATACTGCTGGGTCGCCTGGCGCCAATCTCCATCTCGAAAGCAAGAATTGCCCTCATCCAGCAAGTTACACACCAACTGGGTCAGAAATGTCTAAAGGGAATGTGCAAAAGGATTATAAAGAGAGATAAAATATTGAAAAATGGGGTAGGGGTAATATGAGATGGTCAGAATTTGGCAGAAAGAGAACATAAAGAAGGGAACAAGTAAAGCAAGAGAGGAAGATTGAGGACAAGATAAAATGAGTTCAAATTTAGGTCCAGGAAATAATAGAGCAAAATGAGTATGGGCATGGTGGAGTCTGAGAGTAAATTTTGTGGGAGCACAATGGTGATAGCAAAAAAGCAGGGATAAAGGGGGTAAACGCAAACCTCATAACTCTCTGGCTCTGGAAAAGGCAATGATGACCTGTGGACAGAAATATAAGAAGGCTGTCAGCTTTCTCCATATCCAAGTGGTCACTAAAAGTCACCAGTAGTCGTTCACTTACTGGATAAAACTCATTGCTTTCTGAATCTCCTCTCTTCTTTTCAGTCGTTCAGGATCCATATCCTGAGGGTGAAGACAAGGTTGACTTGTAACAGTTTAAAACTCCACTTCTTGCAGAGCATTATTAACAGCTTTGACAGCTACAATCAAACCAACCACACATAACTTTGGTATCTTAGAGGACGCGGTTATGATCTGCAATTATTAAAAACGTCTTCAAACAGCTCCAAATACCTGTAGTCGTCCTGGACAAGTCAAGGCCTGCCACCAAAACACGCTAAGCAATCATCGGACTTGCGTAAACAAACAGCGGGTACAGCTAACGGTGAAGCCGGCTACTGATTAGTGTTAGCTACGGTGTCATTTTGTTCGTCCGAGGATATATTTGAAGTAAAACCGTTGATTTTTGAGGGAAGGGAAATGTTACATACTCAATTTGACCGTTAGCCATAACACTTTTGTGGAAATGATTAGCTAACGTTAGCGTGACATGCAGACATACAGCTCGTTTACTCCAACTAAACCTCACACCGACAGCGATGCATGTAAAATAGACAACTTGCATTGAGTTAGCTGCTAATGGCGTTAGTGTAGTCAATATTAATGGGACCGGAGTTTACCTACCGGTGGTTGGGATCAATCAGCTAACGCTACCTGCTCACTCAGGCTACATGCTAATCACCATAAAATAGCTTGACTGGAGAAATGAAGAAAGCTAACTTAGCGTTTAAAACGTTTGATTCTTTTCGTTGCATGCGTTGTATCATCTCATATATATTTCACAATGAATAACTGTTCAGCTGACAGATATGGCTACACTGCATACAAACCCAGTGTTAACCAGCTACCTGGTAAGTTAGCTAACTTAATTTACTAGTGGAGTCCCAGCTAATAGCCAAAGCCCCCACTCAACACGGCAACTCACCGAGAGTTAGGTTACTGAGCCTTTCAGATCAGAGATAGCTTCACAGAGCGTTGGCGATAAAGATAGGAAAAACTAGCCAGCCAAATATCAGTCAATATCCAGGCGCATATTTGTAAGTTTAGTGTCCCTGTCATTGGTATGTGGACGGAGCACGAGTTTCTCTGCGCTACCACTGCTACTGGATACTGGCTAACGTTAGCTAGCTAATTGCTAGCTGTTTTGGCCAGTTCCGTATCGCAACAAGTTTCCAGGAGAATGGTCACAAGAGGGCGGCAGACACTTTGTCACTGTTTATGTTAGGTTATAGTTTTTTTTTTTTTTTTTACCTGTGCAAGAAAAGTATACACATTTTGTACATATGTAAAAGTTGCACGACTATGGAAGCGTAATGCATTTACTTAAGAAAGAAAATCTGCTCTCTTTTTTTTTTAAACCTCTCTCTGACGAGATAATTATGTCGATTCAGAAAAACAGGATTTTTGAAAAACTTTTCTCTAAAAAATAAATAAATAAAAGTCCTCCTTCTGAATTATCGACATAATCATCTCCTTAATTCATTTTTTTTTTACTTCTCTCTAAAAAGAATAAAATAAAATAAATCCTGTTTTTCCGAATTAAGGAGATAATTATGTCGTTAATTCAGAAAAACAGCAGATTTTTTTTCACGTGAATGCATTACGCTTCCGTAAAAATGGGACCAAAAAGAATCTTCAGTTAGAAATAAATATACTGTAATTATGATAATAATAATAATAATGATAATAATAATAATAACAATGATAATAATAATACAGTACATTAGCATACCATTGTTAAAACGTATTTTAGTCAAATAATATAATAAAATTATTAATTTAAAATGTACTAAATTAGAAAATGTAGTAATTCAACCGCCCCCCCGAGCGGATTCAGAAAACAGCAGGTGGCGGTAAAACACTCCTTTACATCATTTTTAGCTGACGTTAACGTAATCAACGAAGAAGAAACCGGGGCAGCATGACATCACATGGTTTAGCAACCGGCGCGCCGCGCGGAAGGAGCGGAGTGTGTTCGCTGTCTGTTCCCAGGAAACTACTCTTTGTAGTAAGTTGTCAGCGCTATTAGTGGGTTTCTATCTTGTAATCAGAGCTGAATTACCAATAAATGGCTGAGAGACACGTGAATTGACTTTATAAACTCCGGACTCACAGTCACATCAGGTTTAGTTTAACTAATGTCAGCGTTTCTTAGGTTGCGCACTTCTACTTAGTTAGCACCGGTGAAGCTAAATAGCTAACCTGACTGTTGTTGATGGTTCTTTAACTGACGTTAGAAAATAATCCGTCTGTGAGGTATCAATTCTCACTGAACATCATTTGTCCATTTCGGGTATAGTTAGTAGTTTAAATGCCATATATAGATCATTTATATGTTAAGTATGTCACTAAAATCTGTTTTCTTTCTATTGTTTCACCTCTGGATGTCTCTTAAATAGTCATTATGGCCTCAGATGACATTGCACAGCTAGCTGATGCTCTCTCCAAGACCCATGTCGGGGATGGAGAGTTGAGCTATAAAGGCCTGGGACTGAAGCTGGACAACGCGGAATCAGGTTAGATGCTGAACAGAGAGTGCTGATGAGCTTTGTTTCAGTAGTCATGGTGCACTGTAGACATGTCCAAACAGGATAACCTGTTCTCTTTGCTTTCAGTGGAGGAGTTGGTCCGTGAGATAGAGCAGTACCAGGGTCTGAGAGCTTTGCGTCTGGAGGGGAACACTGTCGGCGTGGAGGCAGCCCAAGCCATTGCCAAGGCTTTGGAGAGCAAAGACCTGCTCCAGGTATTCCTCAGATCATGGTTTCCATTACCAGTAAAGCAGACTGCAGCCATACTACACATTTAGGACCTGAAAAAGTGCCCTGGTTTAATATCCAGTCTTGCAGTAATAATACTTTCATATCCATGTAATTCTTTTGACATTTCATATCCCCACTGTTGCAGTAAAGAAAAAACACCACACTGTTTTCTCTCTCTTAAAAACTGTTTGTGTCTCTCAGAGATGCTATTGGAGCGACATGTTTACAGGGAGGCTGCGCTCTGAAATCCCAACAGCTCTGGTGAGAATTTCAGCCACTTCTTTATGCAGCTCATGGTTTTCAGGATTTGTTTTGTGATTAAATTCTCTCAGAACTCAGGAAATGCCTGCTTCATATGTTCTTTGTTGTGCTTTTGTCAGAGATCCCTGGGCAGCGCATTGATGAGTGCTGGGGCCAGGCTGACTGAGTTAGACCTGAGTGATAACGCCTTTGGGCCGGACGGTGTGAAGGGAATTGAGCAGTTGCTGAAGAGCCCTTCCTGCCACACCTTGAGGGAGCTCAGGCTCAACAACTGTGGCATGGGGATCGGTGGAGGAAAGGTGAGTTCACAGACCTTTTGTGTGTTTTGACATATTATTATCACACTGTCATCCAGCTTGAACTAGCACACTTCAGATGGTATTTGTCTGTAAAGTGTCCTAGATTTAGAATAAGCCAGTAACTGTGGTGAATGGTTTGTGTAGATCTTGGCCGAAGCTCTGATTGAGTGTCACAGACAGTCATCAGCCCACGGAGCTCCACTCAGACTGAGAGTGTTCATCGCAGGGAGGAACCGCCTGGAAAATGAAGGAGCCAGTGCCCTCGCCAAGGCCTTTCAGGTAGAAAACACACCCTCCCAAACTGATTGACAGGTCTTCTAATACATGGACTAACATTAGACAACCAAATTTTGAGATATTAATGTTGCCAGGTTCTGTTATAAATATATAGGGGTACATATTAGTAATAAGTGTAAACAAATAAATAATTACAGTGAGTCTCTGTTTTTCATTGTAAGTTGATCGGCAGCCTGGAGGAAGTCCACATGCCCCAGAATGGTATCAACCATAAAGGTGTGATGGCGTTAGCTTCAGCCATGCGACACAACCCAGAGCTCCGCGTCCTCAACTTCAATGACAACACTTTCACCAAGAAGGGAACACTGGCCATGGCACAGGTAAGGCCTTGTTTTCAGACATGTCCCCATAAGACAAAATAATTTTGTATGTATGTGTTTTCAGCTGATATTTCTGGACATGGTTTTCTTCTGTTGGCCACGCAGGCTCTGAAGCATCTGAGAAACGTCCAGGTGATCAACTTTGGCGACTGTCTGGTCCGTTCTGAAGGAGCCATCGCCCTCGCTGCAGTCTTGAGAGAGGGACTGCCGATCCTCAAGGTGAGTTCAGTATCAAAGTTCAGCATTTTCTGCCTCTTTGTGTTTGCTCTGTCACCAGCTCGATTACAGTGCTCTCTTATGCGCCTCGTCTTCAGGAGCTGAATCTGTCGTTCGGTGAGATCACGGAGGCAGCTGCGCTAGTGGTGGCTCAGGCTGTCATGGACAAACCTCACATGGAGAAAGTGGATCTGAACGGTGCGTACACTGAACGCAGAACTGGAATTGTTGTCGCTGTAGAAGTAGCAGTTACATGAAAAATCCTGAATAAATTATACAGTTTGAAAATGTGTTTTTAAAAAATAGAAATGTTCTAAGAAAGTTGTATAAATAGAACTAAGAAATAGTTCATACTAAAGAGCTTGAAACTAATCTGTACATGACTCTGATAGGTAACTGTCTGGGAGAGGAAGGCTGTGAGGCTTTGAGAGATGCTATGGAGAGCATGGATAAAGGAGACGTGCTGGCATCACTCAGGTAATATACGCGTCGCTGTTTGTGTAACGTTAAGTAATCGATCTCTCCTGAAGCTGTTTTCCAGTTGTTCACCAGCACAATAGCAAGGTAGAGCAAATATTCAAACAAATGTTTTGTTCCTTTTGAATTCACTGCAGTGATGATGAGGGAGAACCTGAAGATGAGGAAGACGACGATGACAATGAAAACGACGACGACGAAGGCGATGATGATGATGATGTGAGTGACGACTGTAATGAAGACAATGAAGAGGATGGAGACATTGTGAAGGAAAATGGAGTGACAAGAAAAGAAGACAGTCCTGTGAAACTTCAGAGCCCAGTAAGTTGACACAAAACACACATTTTTAACCAACAGTATGTATTTATACAGTACAGAGTCTATTTTCTTCTAATAACTAGTGTCATATTGTGAATAAATTTAAAGCTTGTACATTATTTTGATGTAATGAAATAATTTTAGATCCATATTTCATAGATTAAAAATATAGTTTCATACTTTCCTGTCAAGGTTTCTTTTTCAGTAACAAATGACTTAATCATATTGCACTGACTGGAACATTAATCAGGTTTCCTGCTGTGTGTCTGATTGTGACTGTGTGTGTGTGTGTGTGTGTGTGCACCTACAGGCAGAGATCATGTCTTTCCTCAGCTGCCCCTCTGTTGAGAAGCTTCTTCAGCTGGGAGAGATGAGGACACACCTGTCGCAACAGGTGGGAATTATTATTATTATTAGTATTTTTATTCTTATTATTATTTTGTTGAATTGGTATAAAATGTCCCAGCAGGTTCTTTGCAGAGAGGTGATATAATCTGTTGCTGAGACTCTTCTCTTTTCTCACCAGGTTGATGCGTCTGACCCACACAAGGCGGCTGAAGTCCTTCTGAAAATTGCTTCCTTGTACAGTGAGGAACCAGAGACCAAGACAGCAGTTCTAGAAACTATTGGTGAATAAAACACTCCCGTCACTCACCTTTTACTTCCTGTTCTCATTTTGACAATGTTCTTATTTTTTTATATATTTCCATTTTAACAATGCTTGTATAGTATGTTGCATTATACAGCAGAATACAACCGACCCCCAACTGAAATTCATCACCTTTGACCACACATGAAAAAGACTGCGCTGCGACACACAATAGTGTTTTGCTGCTGTGTGCATTGTTGCTCTCTCATCGGTTCAAATATCTCTTTGGTGTTGACGGATCAAACACAAAGAATAACCTCTGCTGCCTCGTTTGACCCTGGCCTCTATCACTTTGTCCCACAGATGATGTGTTCAAAAAGCTCCTCTCTGGTCCCGCCCTCCAGTCATACTGCTTCCTCTCCACGCTGCTGGTCATGATGGGAGTCCTCAAGGTACGGTGCTGCTGCAGTGCCCCGAGCCCCTTCGCCTTCTAAGAATCTGACACAGAATCAGTGAGATTAAGCAATTGCTCGAGGATTGTTCCCTTTTATTAAGGAAGAAAAACTCAAATCAGATAAAAAATTCCACACACAGTAACTTAAATTATCTTTAGACTGTAACACAGCGAAGTAGTCTAGGCTCTGTAGGTCTCTTTTACAGTCTGCTACATTGCAGACTGTACGTTTTTACTATGAGATACAAAACACTTTCCAAAAATGTGAAGGGAGATTTCTTAATCAAGACTTTGAACATATTATTACTCTTTATTTAGGCAGGAATCTGGATCTGACAGGATTCACATTTTTGGAAAGTGTTTCGTATCTCATAGTAAAAACTTACAGTCTGCAATGTAGCAGACTGTAAAAGAGACCTACAGAGCCTAGACTACTTCGCTGTGTTACAGTCTAAAGATAATTTAATATGTTCAAAGTCTTGATTAAGAAATCTCCCTTCGTATGTTGTGCTGAATCTGGAGCTCACAGCAACTCCATTCTCTGTTATAGAGACTTTGTTTGCATGTGTTTCCTGAGAAAAACTCTGCTTGAGTCCTCGCTGCAGAATCCGATGTGCATGTGAAGGATTTTATTGAACCATTCTGTCCATGTACAAGTTTCTGCAGAAATTCTGTGATTCCAGTTTCTTTCTGCTACAGATTACTTCTCCCCTGTTGCTTAAGATTTACAACAAAAATTGCTGGATTTTTGTTTTGCTGAAGTTTTTACTTTTCTTTTGTGCTTTTCAGGGAGAGGGGAAGATGAAGAAGGTGTTATTGGTCCCAGGCCAGCTGCTGTGTTTGGAACACGCTGTCCAGCAGGACTACTTCCCCCAGCATCATGCCTCGCTGCTTCACACCTTCATGTCCAAGTAAGAAAATCGTTCTTTTAAAGGTTCATTACATCTGACCTGTGGTGTTTGTGAAGAACACCTGTGAAGATCGGTTTAAGCATAAATGTGGTGTGGAACAGTTTGTAACCTGTTGCAGTGTTGAGATTATGAGGTTTTAAGCGTGTGTGTGTGTGTGTGTGTGTGCGTGTGTGTGTGTGTGTGTGCGTGTGTGTGTGTGTGTGTGTGTGTGTGTGTTTATCTGCAGGAATAGTGAAGCTTTCAAGTCCTGCGGTGCTGCCAGAGAGAGGCTGAGCTCTGCTCTGGAGATGAGGTGCCACGACTAACGCTGATCCCACCGATCAGCCACTGCCAGTACCAACACTGGGACACACACACACACACACACACACACACACACACACACACACACACACACTGCACTGACATTCAGTTTTTCATCAACAAAACCAACAGGGATGTTTTACACTTGAACAAGGGACTCAGACAACCACTGATCTCTGCTCCTGATTTGTATATTTTATGAAGGCATAACAGAGACTATCCATAATCACTTAATCTTTATTTTTCTACTTATGCTTGTGACTTATATTTTTATAGAAAATGTAGATACAAATAATAAAAATATAGAACTACACATCTAATAACCAAGTGGTTAATGTGTAAAAAATGAACTGTGAGTGGAGCTAACATTAGACAATGTCAGTCTGGCACTTTTCCCAACGTATTGCTTTGTATTTAGTTACAGTTTAAAAATTCACGGCTAAACAACAAAACAGTGCATCTATTTCAACAGGGTCCTTACACAGCGGTGTAAATGTCTTAACAGATTAAAGTTATTTCCAGGTCTTAATAAATTCAGAAACTGTACAGAAACCTTTGACAACAGATATTGTCACAGTTCTGATAAACACAAATTCACATCTGCTGGTTTTTAACCTGTTTTAAACCTGTATCTCAAATGAACTGGTGTTTGTTACATTGAGAAAGTGGCTTTGGTTTGCTGAGAGATGTTTAGGTTCAAGACAACCACACGTGTGAATCATTCTGAACAAAAAACTTACACTCTATATAAATCAAAATAAATCAGTCGGCGATAAAGAGCTGACCTCACTGTTCCGTTTTAGTGCTAGGCTGCTTCACATGCTGTTTTGTTGTTATTTTTTGACATTGCTTATTTGAAAAATTCCATGGTGAAGGGAAAAAAGAAAAACTTTGAGGACAGTCTGTCCAATCACAATCACCATACTGCTGCTCATGCGGTCCAGTCAAGTCAGAGCACTGTGTGCATCAGACTGTGATCAGGAATGGGCTGCACCACACACTCGCCCATGAACCTGAATACACAGCATGTGTGTGTATTGCTCTGCACTGAGCACAGTCATAACACTGCAGAGCTCAGGGGACCAGAATCACTTTTACCTGATGTTTCTTTTCTTTTTTTTTTCCAATCCATAATCTATTGTATGGGAAGATATCCTCTTCCATGACTTTGTTGCATTACACTGAGTTGCAGCGTGTTACCTCACTGTTACCTTCATGTGGCCGTTGATGTGTTGGTGATGTGATGGAGCTTTTAAGGGGAAAAAAAATGAGAATACAATGCACTTAAATGGCATTTAGATAATATTCTGAATAACATTAGACTGTGTGAGGACTGCATTTACATTGTCAGGGTGATGTTTGTTTACCTGATACGTTGTTAATCTGAATGCTCTGTCTTAAATATAACAAATCTAACAAGCCTGACTCTGTGTGTGCATGTGTGTGTGTTTTTGCTGAGTAATCGCCATGGTCCAGTAATAAGTACTTTCAAGTATCTTAAGTCCTTTAGAGCATTTATTAAGGAGACGCTAAATCTCCCCCAGGTCACATATTAACTTCATATTTACATTTGCTTCAATGACTCTAATGAAAACTATCAATGATGAGGACAGTAAAAAAAAAAAAAAGAAAATGTTGGAAGAATAAGAAAGCTTAGAAATTCAATGGAGCTTCAACAGGCATGAGGTGAAATATCTATACGGCAATAAGTCTGAATTTTGAAGGAACTCTTCCTTTAACAGGCTCAGAGGAGCGGTGTGCAGACTCCAGAGGCGGGAGCTGGAGGTGTATGTGTGGGGGGAGTGTCAGTGAATGAAGGGATAAACGGAGTTTGTTTTGGATGGGGGGACAGCCGGGGGAAGAGCCGCAGACGGAGCAGAAACCGTGAGAGACTCAGCGGAGAGTAAACGACCTGCAGCTGGACGGAACCGCGACCGAACCATGGTGAGTCTCACTGTTAAACCATATGATTTCAAACATATAAATTCATGTCGAGCTGTTAACAGATATATTGAACGGTGAATACTAACATGCTCAATTATCCAATGATGTGGACCCGCATTCAAGTTTTATCACATTGTTTTCATCGTCATATTTTCTTATTAATTACTATGTGCGGAAACTGAACAAACTTAAGACAAACTTTTGCCTAAATTAGATAATATTTCAGGATTTTGTTTTTCCCGAAACGTCTTCTTTTATCCACAGAACAACATTAACAAAATGCAAAAAAATCTAAAATTTAAAAAAGGAAAAACGTTGCAGTAATTTCTCGTAAAGAGCCCACGGAGAGTCTTCTCACCGTCCCTGGCCAGAGGACAACTTTTACTATTTTTTTTTTGAGGAAACGCAGATTGGTGCAACATCGACAGGGAAAGACACTGTGCGTCTTTGTGCCGCGCGGCGCGGCGGCTCCTCTGCGGTCTGGACTGTTGATCCCGGGGGGACGCGGACAAACAGTCCGGCCAGAGGAAATTCCTCCGTCTCTAGTTTCTTGGCCCCTTTCTGCACAGGGGGTCGAAGGAACAAATAATTGTATGCTGGTAAAATATATTTTCAAATACTGTATATACTGCGTGCAACCTTAGAGCTGACTTCAAATGAACATTAAATGAGTTTTTCTTTATAATTTATTGGTGTTTTCTGTGCAGCCTTGGGTGTCTGTCCGGTCCATCTCTGACAGGATTTGGTGCAGCAGTTTTGACAGCAGTTTTTTAGGCATGGTGCCGTTTTGTCAACATTTAGATAAATTTCAGAGTGTGGAGCTGTGAAGCTTTTTGTGTCCATTCCTGTGGATCAAGACTGTTGATCCCACATGGGAATGTGGTTTTAAGGCATTCCAGTGAAGACTTGGGCAGCCCGGTCTGACCAACACCACACTAATCCCCAAAAGTACAGAAGGATGGAGACATTTTTCATCAAGGAGCTTCAGTAAGGAAATGTAAAACAATGTGACACACACACCTCTCTCCTGCAGAGGTTGTGGTAATTGATAAACCCTCTCCTGTGCATCATTTTAGCTTCACAGAACAAAAGCCTGAATCACAGGTCTGTATGTTTCTCAGAGTAAAGGCACCTGATTGGTTCTAAAAATGGGATCAGTTTTACATTTTGATTTTACCTGTATGAGCACATATTCTTCCTGAAATGAATAGGATGCTGTAGACAGTGACATTAGTGGTGAAAGAAGCATCTTTAAAATAAATGATCAACACCACACTGGAAAAATACTCAATAACAATGTCCTACATTTAAGATCCTATGTAAGTAAAAGTATTGAAGTATTATCAGCTAAAAGCAACCAAAGTAAAAATACTCACTGCAACAAATTTCCCTCTGTGATCTATTATTTTACATGACATTATTAGATTGATGCATCAGTCGGTAAGCGTCATTTTACTGTAAATTTTAATTCAGTTTGAAGTTCCTGAACAAAAGGTGACAGATATGGGTTATAGACACCTGAGGGGGACAGAAAGATTGTAATCTTTAACAATGCATCATATTCTATAAGCTTATTGTATGATTTAATGTAAAATACTCGTATAAAACGCAGTCAGAGAAAAAAAGAGTCAAAACACTATTTCCCTGTTAAATGTGGTGGAGTTGAAGTATGAAGTTGCATAAAATGGCAATACGTAAAGAACAGGGAATATGTGAGGTCTGTTCATATGAGACAGGACAACTGGTTTAAAGGTCTGGAGAGTTTATAGAAGTTATTTAACATTACAGGTAAAGTTAGAGATGTGAAACACTGTAGTCAGTGGAGGAGTCAGTGATGAATGATTCAGTGTTTTCTCTCAAGACATTTCCCTGGGTAAACTGTGCGTAAGTGAATGAATGAATGGGTGAGTGGTGGATGTATTAGGAAACCTCACATCTAAAAAAAAAAAATCAAAACAGCAGCCACTTGTTGGCTGATGGACAAATCTGAAGCCTCAGTAAAGATTATTGACCAGGCATCTCCCTCTCAGATGTACTTCCATCTCTGTCCTGACGCCCTCTGGGTCCCACTGCTCGGCCTGCTGCTCCTCGGCATCCCTGCGGCGCACACGGCTAAATGTCCACAGCAGTGCGTGTGTGACCAGATCCAGCTCACTGTGACCTGCGTCAACAAGAACCTGACCCAAGTTCCTCCCACTGTTGATGAGGTTTCTTATTCAGACACACACACACACACACGCACAGAGTTTCTACATTAAGTTTAGTTCCACATCTTGTTCGGTCTAATACGTAATCCCCCTTTCACAATAGATCACAGTGAAATTGGATCTCCGAGGTAACGACATCCAGGAGCTTCCCACCGGGGCTTTCAAACACACTCCTTACCTGACTCACCTGTCGCTGCAGCGCTGCAACATCCGCAGGGTGAAGGAGGGGGCTTTCCGCGGCCTCGGTCGCTTGGTCTTCCTCAACCTGGCCAACAACAACATCGAGATCCTCTACCAGGTGCTCACAAACTACAAATTATACATCCCAAAAAAAAGTTAAACCTTTATTTTTTTTTTTGCATTCTTTGCTCAGAAACTTTGACTGGAGCAGGATAAAAACATTTCCTCTCTCTCTCTCTCTGTCTTCTGTGAGTGCAGGAGTCGTTCGACGGTCTGTCCTCCCTGAAGCAGCTTATGATCGACCGCAACCGCGTGGAGGAGATCCAGCCCGGAGCTTTCTCTCAGCTGGGCTTCCTCAACCTGCTCTCCATCACGCACAATCGGCTGGTCTACATCCCCAACTTGGCCTTCCAGGTGCAAACACAACAACATCCGCGAGAGACCCTCCGGAGTTTAAACGTCTCGTTGTTGTCGGAAACATTGATGTAACAGCCGATCTCTTCTCCCTCTCCAGGGTCTGCAGAATATCAAATGGCTTCGTCTCAGTCACAACTCTCTGAACTACCTGGACACCGAGGCCTTCGCCGGTCTGTTCACACTCGCCCGCCTCAGTCTGGACCACAATGAGCTGCAGTTCTTTCCCTCTGAAACCATGACCAGGTAGGCTACTTGGTAAGCTTTGACATCTGCATAGAGTTTGCCACAGAGCTGCCAATCACCAGGAAACTATATCTGATAAGAAATGGTTTTAAAGAGAAACATTACATTTTATCATTTGTGCAAATTGACTTGCAAGTGAGCGACATCACTAAAGCTTCAGTGCAGTAGGAAACCTTTTGCTGCAAGTACTCAGTGCTTACATCTATTAAATAAGTGCAAGGAAATCAGGTGAAGAAGTGCACAGTAAGAGCTAGTTAGACACGTTAGGCTGTTAAAGGATTTTAGGAGAGGAGGTGCCAGAACAGTCTGGACTGAGATTACCTTGTTTAGCAGCGGTGGCAATGCCAGACGACATTCCTTGGAGGAGGAGGAACACAGTGGGCGAGAAGGAGCTTAAGCCTCTTATGATTGAGTTCAAGTAAATGGGCGCAGACTCAGAAGCTCTGCATCACTGGCTTGATGTTGATTCGGGTGGCCATGGGGAGCCGGTGTAGGTCGATGAGTAGTGGAGTGACTTGTGAGCAGAAGCTTCTTCCTCTGACTGATTCTACCACATTTCACAGCGGCCCATCCAATAGTTGTTGAGATATGAGATATAAGATAAAGGTGCAGCTGGCGTGGCTAAAAAAAAGTTAAGATTAACTAATTAATACTAATAAACTAATTAATTGAAATGATTTTTCCACACTTCTCCCTCTTGCTACCCAGACTGCCGGAGGTGACTCGTCTGGAACTGAGCTATAACCCCATGACTTACCTCGGGGAAGAGGCGGTGTCCATGGCCAAGCTCACCCACCTCTTCCTGGACCACATGTCCCTGCAGGACATGGCCAACACTGCTGTTTTGAAATCCCCCAGCCTCACCCACCTTGACATCAGCTACAACCAGCTGCGTGTCATTCAGCCCCTCTCTGAAGGTTCGCCCAAGGTGGCACGCCTCAACCTGGCTGGGAACCCCATCTACTGTAACTGCTACCTGCGTCCGCTCAGGTACAGCTGACCTTCGTAGACTGTGAACCATTCTGTTAGCTACAGGGGACTTATCCCTTCTGCTTTACTGCACTGCAGGGAGTGGTCTATCCGTAGCAAGGTGAAGCTGATGGGGACGTGCGGAGGACCGGCTCATCTCTCTGGAGAAAACCTGGAGGCCGTACACCCTCCAGAGCTGCGCTGCCAGAGCCAGGAGGCCATGCTGAAGGCGGAGTTCGAGGAGGCGACCAGACTCGCACCACCGCCCACTGAGGAGCCCCAGAACAAAGTCAAGTGTCCTGCCAACTGTGTCTGTGAGGTGAGGTGATTACTACCAGGTGTGTGAAAAAAGAAATATGATTATAGAAAATTGGGCACAGAAACCTACAGAAACTACAATTTGGTAGCAACAGAAGAACCGAGTGTGTCTGTATTAAAAGAAAGTGGACAAGAATACATGATCAGTGTTGGCACTGTGTGTCTTTGTCCCCCCCGTCCTCTACATCCACATTACCTCCCTGTCTCCAGGCCGAGACGCACCATTCTTCGTGTGAAAACCGCAGTCACACCAAAGTTCCTCGGGGTTTCGCTGCCAACACTCGCCTCCTCGACCTGCGTGGCAACCAGTTCCACTACATCCCTAGCAACAGCTTCCCCGGTGTCCCCCAGGTTGTATCCTTGCACTTGCAGCGCTGCAAAATCGTGGAGGTGGAAGACGGTGCTTTCACTGGGATGAAGGGTCTGATCTACCTGTACCTGTCAGAGAACGACCTCACGTCCCTCAGCCCCGATGCCTTTAAAGGTCTTTGTTGCACAGCTCTTTGTCCCATCACTTTGACTCGTTTATGGCTCAATATCCACACTGACTTCCTGTTGTCTGACTCCGCAGGTCTCCCTCAACTGACTTACCTCCACCTGGAGAAAAACCGCTTCACCGGCTTCCCCAAGGGAGCCTTCAAACTGGTGCCCAGCCTGCTCGCGCTCCACTTGGAGAACAACGCTATTACTAAGTTGGAGGCGGGCATCTTGACCGGGGCCGAGGGTCTCAGAGCGCTCTACCTCACTGGGAACGCCATCGATCACGTGTCGCCCAGAGCTCTGGACCACGCCAGTGACCTCGATACGCTCCACCTGGGAGGGAACAAGCTGAAGGATGTGCCCACGGACGCGCTGAGTAAAGTGGGGAACCTCAGAGACCTGAGGCTGTCCGGGAATTCAGTTCGCTGGGTGGGGCCAAATGCTTTTCGACCACTGGAGAGGTCGCTGAAGGAGCTCTACCTGGATAACATGGGACTGGAGAAGGTGAGTGGTACTTCTCTGTTTACCCAGATCTGTCTCTTCAAACCCTTCCCTTTTTTATTTCATAAAAATTCCTGATAATCACTCTCGCACTCCAGATGTCGCAGAACTCCCTGGCAGGCCTGGGTCCGGGGCTGAGAAGTCTCTTCCTGGAGGGTAACCAGCTGGAGGAGGTGCCTGACCTCCACCCTCTCACTTCTTTGGAGGTCATCAACCTGGCTGACAATCCCCTGATGTGTGACTGCCCTCTGCTGCCACTACGCTTGTAAGACAATTACAGCACACGTAGGCGGGTGGAAATGATTGGGGTTTGACCGACATGAGTTTCTAAAGCCTGAACATTTTCCTTAGGCTGTGTCTGCAGCTCGTTAGAGGACAGGGCATGTTTTACATCTCTGATAATGAGTTTCTAATAACCCAGTGACACAAATATTTAATTATACTTCACTCAGACTTGCACCTGCGGCCTTGTTTTAGCAACTAGCAACAATGACATTGTTAAAATTTTTCTTTTTATCTTTCATTGAACAGTCAGCTTTGAGAGAGCACAGAGGGTTCGGACATGCAACAACGGTCCCCCAGCTGGGAGTCAAACCATGAGCTCTGCGGCCCCAACTATGAGGCCACATGGATGCCTATGTCTTGGCATTTTTAAATAAATTCTGCCTTTCCTCTTCATCTAGGTGGATTGAGAAAGTCAACCTGAAGGTACGAGCCACCTGTGCCAATCCCCCTGAGCTGAGGGGTCGCAGGGTCAAGGATGTCCACATCTTCAAAGCCTGCCCCGGGGGAGAGAGCCTCCCCTCCGCCCCTACCGTCACCCCAAAGTCCGCTAAGGCACCCAAGGCCACCAAACCCAAACCAATGCACCTCAACGGCCTTAGGCATGTCAAAATGCTCCAATCCAAATCCAAACTTCGCAAGAGTCCAAACACCAAACAGGCAGCAGCCAAGAAAACCAAGAGACGCAGCATGGCTTGAACCTGCTGCCTCTGGAGGTTTGTCTGGGCGTCTGTGCTGATTGTTGTAGACCACAGCTCGCAGTAACTGGCCATAGTCAGTTAGATTTGAGGGTTAAACATTGGATTGAAATGACTCAAAAGCTGTAACCTTTGTCAGCTATGAAAGCTGTAGCTGCTGAGGCCGTGCCGTCAGTTTTCATTCAACACTGTACTGAATTTTCTTTTCTGCAGTATTTCCTCTTCCCTGTCTTATCTTTGTAAAAGGTCAAAATCAGTTGGTTTTTTTTTTTTTTTTAAATTCAGGGAACCTAGACCGAGCACACATGCTCTGTGTCAGCACTGCCTTGTTTCAAACGTAGCAGTGAAGATCATGCTGGTTCGACCGAAAGCTTTTAGCTCTGCTGGAGGTTTTAGCATCTTGAAGGACGTAAACGAGGTGAATGTCATTAGAACAAATGCAAACCCTGCTGTTACTTGATTAGAAATGATAAACACTTTGGCTTCTTGCTAGTTATCCTTTAACCACTACATCATAACCTCAAGTCCCAGTTGTAAAGATAATTTAAGACAAAACGTCTAATCAGTAAATGGAGGAAAACTATTTTTTATCAGCAATAACATATTTACAAAAAAGAAAAGGATACATTTGGATATAAAACAGGAAAAAATAAAACATTACAAGAAATACTTGTCTGCTGTGTCATTACAACCCAAAACAATGAAACACTTCAGAGTCATATTTCAAGACTCAGCGTGATGAGTGAAGTTCAGCTCAACTAAAACGAGACAAGTCCAAAGTTACACAAAGCATTAGTGTGTAGTGGAACCAACAGGGAAAAGTGAGGTAGTTTCAAAACTGTCTAAACTCCTTACAAACTATGTGCAGTCGTGAGTTTAATGTAAATAAAACATTTAAAGTGATGAAGTTATGACCCTTAATGATTTTATAGAATAAGACCTTTTTATACCATTTGTGGTCTGTAATTTTCTGTAATAGTCAGTCTAGTATTTACATGCTGGAATTACCCCTTTAAACAGTGTCTTTCAGTGTAAGCGGTGGAGTGTGCGATTCCCACCTGTCGTCTAAAACCAACCTGGTCACCACCGGCAACCACATCACATCAACAAAGACCGAAGCCTTAAGGCGTATTACTTCAAACCACTAGAGTTTCAAAGATGCATCAGCTCTCCTTAATAATATAACTTTATTATTCGCCCTAAATACAACCCCAGCCTGTTTCTGTCTCTTACTGCTACATCGGCTTTATTTTACTCCCATCATGCCATCATCTCAGTCTCCTTGCACCGCCACCTTTTCCACGCTCGTCTCATCTCTGGACTCCTCCGCCCTCTCCTGCTCAGTATTACTCTCCAGCACTTCATCCATGGCAGAGTCATTTCCTTG
The DNA here is from genome assembly GCF_021018895.1 of Seriola aureovittata. Classification (NCBI taxonomy): domain Eukaryota; kingdom Metazoa; phylum Chordata; class Actinopteri; order Carangiformes; family Carangidae; genus Seriola; species Seriola aureovittata. Next base: position 4,391,455 of record NC_079384.1, read on the forward strand.
GCTCCCGTCCTCTTGGTCCAGTGTTCGTCGTTCGTTCTCGCTCCGCTCCACGTTGCTTTCGCCAGTAAGGCTCTCCTCCAGAGACCCCCACTGTTCAAGTCCGTCTTTTGTTGCGGCTTTATCTTTTTCTGTCTTTTCATGCGCTGCGTTCTCCGCGCCGGTCTGCTCCGGCACCTCGTGTCGTCCTGACTTACTCTGCTCCCCTCCCTCCTCCTGTTTGATTACACCCACGCAGGTTTGTCGAGGGCTTCCCGGAGGATCAATGGGAGTCTCCATTTCCACCTCCTCCACTTTCACCTGCACCGCAAAGACTACGAAGACAGAATAAAGTCAGACATGTACCTAACATCGTCTCGCTAAAATGAGAAGAAAGTGAAGAGCATGTTGTATGAGTTTGTCCACTTACTCTCCTGCTCCTCCGGCTCAGTCTTGGGCTGGAGGAGTGGCACCTTTGGAGGGAGACTGAGATCTACAACCTCTGTGGGACTCGTAGTGCCAACGACCTCAAGCTGCTGACCCGCATCATCTTTAGCTTGCTCATCGGAGAGCCTCTTCTTTGCACTCCTCTTTCCTGTAGAAAGCAAAACGAGAGGTTGAAGGAATCATTTTTCATAACCCTGAAATGAGAGAGAAAAAAAACAAAACAAAAAACACGAGATCACAGATGTACATTTCTGAGACAAAACGTACTCTTTTTCCCGTATACAAAGGGCTTGCACTTCTTGTTCCGTGCCACCTGGTTTGTGATTAAATCTACTGGAAAACAGAATAAAACATCTGTCACTTTTAAATATATCATCAAAAATATCTCTAGTGTAAAGCACCATCAGCTGCTCCTATCTGTGATAGTGGTATGCTGGAGGTTAGCTTATTTTCTGCATTTAAATGGGAGTTCAATCTGAATTAAAAGTCAAACAAAACTAAAATGTCTTAGGTGGATTAACCCTCTGCACTGACACTCACTCTACATCTTGTAGCACAAGAGTTTTTCTATTAAAATAAGAAGATTACCGAGACCAGGAGGCGGCTGGAGCTGGTAGCCCATCAGCTCACACCAGCCAACGGGGTAGATGTCCGGGGACCGGTGGTCGACCCACTGGTCGAACTCATCCTCCCAGCCGTCGAAGTGGATGAGCAGCAGGCGACCCACGCAGCGCTTCACGGTGGCCACGCAGACCAGCCGTGGCTCCATCAGGTCCACCGCCTCCAGCTTCATGTTGGTGGAGAGGCCGTGACCCTGGTAGTCCTGAGGAAAGACAAGTTGCAGGTTGGGTTACAGATGGGTTCACATGCTGAAGTTGTGGCTAAGGAGAACTGTGGGTGCGATTAGAACGACAATAATAATAAAAAATGCCACACTAGGTTTGGACTTCCTGTCTTACAGTGTTGAACAGTCGTGCCGGTGCAGCTTTAGCTTTGGTCTCCTTCAGGTATTTGTCCCAAGTGAAGGTCTGAGAGTCATAACCTGCCGGGAAAGCAGAGACATTCATTAAGCGTGACTAAGTGCGAGCTGCATCACTGACTGAAAGGAGCAGTGTGTGTAGAAATGCAACACGTAGGTGTGTTTGTAATCACCTTGAGGTACAGTGAGAGGGATGTTGTTCTTTTTACAGAAGTCCACAGGAAGGACGGCGTGAGAGGACGCGTGGTAACAAAACCAGTCGGAGCCGTTGTTAGATATCGTGCCGTCGATGCCGACCATCAGGTAGCCATCTAGCAGCACCTGGAGAGGTGAAAGGGGGGGGGGGATAAAAATGTAAGATGTAATTTAACTCATAACCACCCGACTGTTTAAACAGATCAGACCCAAAATCATACCTTGTGTACAGTGGCCACACAGATACTTCCCAGGTTGAGAGGGTCAATGGCCTCCAGCTTCATTCCTTCTTCAAAGAAACTTCCCTCCATGTAAACGACCCTGGGCTGCGGATCACACAGTGAATTTACCATCACTCATTTCTACTGTCATTGAATATTGAGCTGTGACCAAAACACAGAGTTCATAATTGATAATAATAAGTGTTCATATTATTCCTTTAACCTTTCCCTTCCATCTTTTTAAAACTTATTGCGCTACTTGTTGTTGTTGTTGTTGTTGTCTGGAGTGACACACAAACTATAACGACGTGAACGTTACAACAGGAGACAGTAGAAACTGAGTCGTGAATCTAAAACAACAAAAAATTATCACATAAAAAAAAAAAGTTATAATGAAAAGCAGTTGTTGCTTTTTTGAACTATTTCTTAAGCAATAACATTTTTCTTACCTTTTTAAAGAGAAGGAATGAACTGTCAGAGTTCCCCCTCAAACCACTACTTTCCACAGAGTTTGCTAGAGAAAAGAAAAGAAGGAAATCCTTTGTATTTATTGTAAGATAAGAAAATCTAAAAGTTTTAAGCTTTAGTTTGAGTGTGACATAATTTCTTTCAGTTGAAAAATATTCCTTCCTCTGCCTGGGGGAAGGAACTAATAGCACAGATTTCTGTTTCTGTTTCTGTTCTGCCACCCGTCTCGTCTTCTGTGTGTTTTTCCGTGATAAACTAAATCCTCGACTTACCAGGCGTCTTAATGGCATGGCCCACTTTCACGGACCAGCCTAACGGGTGCAGGAGGGGGCTCCACATGTGGCACCAGAAATCAGAAGTGGCGTTCTCGGGGGCGTCGCTTTGGTCCGCGTACACCAGCCGCAGACGGCCGCCGATAATCGTGTCTATCATGGCCACGCGGGTCCGGCTCACATGCCTGGGGTCCACCACCTCCACACGCATGCCGATTCGGAAAGAGGTCCTCATGTTCTCTGCCAGCTGGCAAAGGGACACGAGGAGGTTGGCAACGCCACACAGAGATGCTGGTTATGCGTTTAATTAAACCAGTAAGAATTGAAATATAATAACAGCAGAGACGTGTCACCGTGTCGGAGCAGCGTCGGTTTTACCTTCAAGTAGAAATCGACGGGTAAAGTGTTGGCGCCCACCAGCTTTTTCATCAGATACTCTTTCCAATCTGGTATGTTCTGCTTCACATCTATGAACACACACACACACGCAATTTTTCCAAATGAGAAAATACCCTATTGTTAATATATCAAACAGCACAGGAAATTCTGCGTCCGCACGGCGAATCCTCACCTTGTGGCGGCACCAGCAGCTTGCTCGTCATGGCACACCATCCAATCGGCTTCAGCTCTCCTGAAACGAGGCTGCACCAGAAATCGTGGCTGCTGTCGTGCTCGAAGCCTTCGTATCGCAACAGAGCTTTGTATCCTAGAGACAACGGAGGGCAGGGGAGGAAGAGGAGGAGTAAAGTTACCGTTTCTGTTACAGAGAATCGGAAAATAAAACGGTCAAAGTCATAACCTCAACGGTGTAATGAACTGACGGACAGACGTGCACACCTGCGACCTGGATGACGGTAGCGATCCAGTAGACTTTACTGGGCAGGACGGCGTTAGTGTTCAGGACTTCCACCTTCATCCCTACAGCGATGTCGTCCCACTGTGCACACAGAGGAGCCTGCAGAACGGAGGGTCAGACATTTCTTTACAGATCGTCGGTGTGACGTGTTTCATGTTCTCCACGTTCAAAGTTATTCTCAGCGACATTAAAAAGGTCTTATTTCTTGAGGCGTCACCTCCAATATGATGGATGTTCTCCTCCCGACCACAGCTCTTTCACCTTCTCTCTCATCCTACTAGTTCAGTTTTAAGATGCTGAATGCTGCACCAACATTGCAGAGCTGAACTTTCGCCATCGGTGAGTGAGGAAAAACAGTTTGTAATCGCACAGGACTCACGTGTCTGAAGCAGGAGACGGACGCAGCCAGTGACGTCTCCCTCTCCAAGTAAGCGCCCCACTCGAAACCTGAAGCACCGGGGGTGGAAAGAGCGGAGGAATCACACAGCTGAAGATCTTGTTCAGTGTTTGCGCATATGTGTGTGTGTGTGTGTGTGTGTGTGTGTGTGTGTGTGTGTGTGTGTGTGTGTGTGTGTGTGTGTGTGAGTGAGAGAGTGATCGGCGCCCTTACCGTCTAGTCCTGTCGTGGTTGGAGGGGCTTTGTTCACCTTGTTCAGCACTGTAGCTTTTTTTGTGGGGGGCCTTCCCTGCGGAGAGGAGAGCACAAAGAAGGATTGCACCAAGTCGTCACGCCACTTTCTAATCGTTGTGTCCACCTAACAACTGAAGCGACCGGCACAAACGGCCATTGGATTATTCTTTTTTTAAACTGAATTTATACTGTGTGAAACTACAGTAAATAAGTCATGATACAAAAACAGCAGTCCAAGGTGAAATCTCTCTGGGGAGTCCGACAGATTCGCCTCAGATCTCCTGATATGCAAAGAGAAGAAAGGAACCGACTTCACCTGTGCACACAAATACTTTCACTTCCACATTTGTCAAAATATTTCATGAGATTAATTAAATTCTTTTTCTTTTACTGCAGTTTTCACAAGAATGGGAACAATATATACAATCCTATATTTACAGTCTTACCGGCAAGAGACAAAACACTCACACACAATTACAACCAGTCCCATGAAAAGCCCCGGGACTCAAGCTGTAATTAACAGTTTTCATTATTGATCGATTGGCTTATTGTTTGGTCTGTATAATGTCAGACAAAACATCCGTCAAGCTTTGCCAGCTTGTTTTGTCCTGACGTTCAAACCTCAGACATATTTACCTGAAACCAGCAAATACTCACATCTGAGAAGCCGAAACCAGCGAGTTGTCACTTTTGCAAGACATGACTTAAATGATTCATTGATTCTAAAAAAGGGCTGCCAATTAAATTTTCAATCAAACCTACTAATTGATTAACCCTTTCAGCTCTTGTTCATAGTTTTTGCACAACAAAATGACCCATAAAATCATTTTTTCTACATGTATTTTTACATAATTAACCCAGTTCCATTAAACCTACAAATGAAAAAATCTAAACCCCATATTGTTGCTCTGATCTAATATTCAGCTTCAACAGGCTTAGAACAAATTCATACATTTTTTATTTAGGTTTAGTGTAATATACCCATCTTTTATTTAATCAAACTTTATTGATAAAGTTACTGAATCAATTAATGGTTTTCAATGAAGAAGTCGACCCCCTCATTAAACCGCCTGTCACTAACTTACCAGGTCGTCCAGATACACATCACATGCAGCGGGGTCACCTGTCTCTGAGGTGTGCGTGTGTCTGAACTGGGTGGGGACGGCGGTGGTCTTGAGCAGCCGGGCCCGGCGGCTCTTCTGATCCAGGGTGTTGTAGTAGTCCTCGGACTGGAAGTGTTTCTGGCAGACGTGCAGCTTGTTGAGGACGTGCAGCGGAGTGTTTACATCCATGTTGAGGGCGAACAGCCAGCGCCTCAGTCTCTCCGAGTCTCCGAGGGGAAACCGATGGAAGACGAGGTCGGGCCGTTTCGTGTTCCAGCAGGTATCAACGCAGCACGTGTGAACCATTTTCAGCGGGTCGGAGCACGCGGAGGTCTCCGGTAAATTATAGACTGAGGCGAGTCAGACACGCCCGCGGACAGACCCACAGGTCGGTGATAAGATTTCAAGTCCAGCGCGGTCGTCTTCTTCTTCTTCTTCTCCTCCCACTTTCTTTTGCAGCAGCGACCTCTTAACAGCTTTTTGCTAAATACCGCCACCACGTGTTTGCAATTACACATTGTGTAAATTAAAATATATACAATTTTGTTGATTGTTGACAGATGAGAGTTATTTTTAAGCACAAACACAAGTGCTGGTTCCAGCTTCTCAGATTAACATTTGCTGCTTTTTGGTCTTTTGTGATAATCAACACTCTTTGCGTCTTTGCATTTTGTTAAGTCAAGCAAATTGGAGACATCATAATTTTAGGAAATTATCTTTAACATTTTCCTGACATTCAAGGTGAATTGATTAATAAAGAAGCTAATTAATAATGAAATTGTTAGTTGCAGCCCATAGGGCCCAGAGTGAATATATGATCCTGTGAAATAACGATGACCAACAATGAAGCTGGTTAACAAAAGGTGCAAACAGGACTTTTAGGGGTTAAGAATTTCAAGAGCGCAGTTTTTTGGTTCCTTGAACACCACACACAAACCTGTCATTTGGTGATGTATTTCCAAAATACAGTGCATTAACATCTTTTCCTCACCTGCAGACGTGCCAGTATGGAGGACTTCTTGGAGTTTGATGAATAGGAGCGTGAGCAGGAAATACTGCAGAAACGCTTGGTCTTTGAAAAGAAGGTGCTAATGTTGCCGGTGGTGCCGCACATCTCACACACCACTGTAAAAGTAAATAAATATTGTATGAAACATTACCTAACTTCATTAACATTCCTAGAGCTTATACAGAAGTGATTTTTATCGGTCCAAGTGATTTGTAAGAGAGGTGCCATCAACCCTTTTGACTAACATGATGGTATAAAAACGGCATTTAAATAATTAAATAATAACACATTGCTCTCAACCTTCTTCTTTTTCTGCACCTCACCTGGTCTTTCGTCTCTGTTTTTTTCCCCTCTTCCCACTCTTCCTGTCAGATGTTCTTTGTCACCTCCTCCATCAGTATCATCAAACTGAGCGGGTGCCAGTTCATTGTGTTCGGCCTGTGAAGAGACAAAAAACAAAGTGGTAAAAAGAGAGCAACCGAGAGGCTTGTTTAAAACTGTGGAAGGATCTCTGCCTTTCTCTTCGGTGACCTTTACCGACCCATGATAATGGCCACTCACACTAATGTTGCGCTCCCTTGGCTCAGCTGTAATGCCCCGGCGTTGGATAGCGGGCAGGCAGTTACTGCAGCCAACGCCACTGCAGGAGGAACACAGAGGACGGACGAACACTGTAGGAGCAGCTCCTGGCTTCAGCTTCAGAGCCCCTGCGGGTGGTCTTGGCTCAAAGTACTCCTTGCCAAAATGCTCGCTGCAGAGGTGGGAGTTGGGTGTGGCGACCCACTGGGTGCGGGTGCGCTGGACCTGCTTCTCCCATTTGCGAAACTCCTCAGGGTCCTTGGGGAATTTAAACAGTGTCACACCATCTTCTGCGGTTTTGCCACATCCAAAGGCCACACAGTGGTAGGGCATCCTGTCTTGTGCTCAGCACAGGGACTGTCAATTAAACCAAAGGATCCAAACTAGGACAAACAGCTGATGCATCCTTTCTTCTCTTGAGTTGAGCTCTGCAGAGGAAAGTGATAACATTAATTTTTAGGTAGCACAAATAGCTGGTCAACCATGGCAGGTAGAGCTAAATGATATTTAATCTAATATCTATCCTAATTCTTGGTTTAATTTAGTGATGTAGTCATTTCTAGTTGAGAGAAAGTAACAGTGAGAAATGCCTCTACCTACTTGACCACTGTATTTGCATAAAAAAAGATGGCATGAATCTTCATTTTTGATTTTATCAATAATATCAAACCCTAAACACAGACTCTAACAAACACAACGTGTACATTTCATTTCCAGGCAAGACAAACTTCTACAACTCAGGACTGATACAGTATAAATGGTAAATAATATAACACACAATAACCAGGCCTAACATGCGCAATAACGAACACTTTAAAATGAGTCTTGATGTTTAAGTCACTGTTAAAAAAAAGAACTAATTGCTATAGCTAACAGGTTAAAGACAAGCAGCTCAAAAACATAAACAAAAGTGACTACCACACATGCTACTGTTCATGCAAGCTATTAGCTAATAGTGCTAACCGTACGTTTGTTCAGTTATGAAGCAGCAATTCACTTGTTATCACTTTAAATTGCTACTTATAGAAGATATAATAATATATAGGCGTTAATTTAATTTTTTCCTATAGCTACCAAACTATTTGGATAAAAGTTGTTGAGCTAAATCTTCGTAGCCCCCCGGCACTGTACTGTAATGTGGTCGCCTACCTTTGACGTCATCATAGTTGGCCAAAGAATTATGGGAGATGATGTTTTAGGGGGGAAAAAGGGCTATTTTAGCAGAATTGCAGGAGAGTCGCAAATAAATGAATGTGCAGGCATATGAGTGATAAAGTGTTGGTGTAATTTAACAATAATGACAGTAGAAGTTACTAATAGTTGTAGAAGTAGTAGTTTATTTCATTTTTTGGGGTTTTTTTCACTGTTTTAATTGATTGTGTGCTTCCACTTGCAATTAGTTAAAACATGCAATAGGTGCATAAGTTTTTTTGCATCATTTTCTTATTATCTTGGCTGCTCCCAAGATGGTAAGGTCAGAAATATGGAGAAAACCTTTTACTAGTAAGAGAACAGATTATCTGGTTGATGATGATGCAACAGCCACGGCGAGACACACAGTGATCTATTCCAGTATAACTTCAAGAAAGATCAACCTGACCATGGACATGAAAAGGAAAAAAGGTCCTGAGAGAAAAGTCTGCAAGGTGGTGTGAGCCCAACAGGAACTGAGGGTATTCACATGTTCATGAAGCGTTTGGGTTCATCATCTCATGTAGGCCTATATAATGAAAGTCTGGGTAAGGTAAAGGCCTAAAATATAAATATTATTATTAAACAGTAAATACTGTTGTCAAGTGTTACTTTCAATTTCCAAATTTCAATAATATTAAAATTATAATGACAAGTATTATAATGGATAATTATAATACATCTGTAAAAACGTGCACCAATCTGCAGCTCTCCCTTTGCACCTTTGAAAGTGTCTTTTTTGCCACTTACAGGGATCATGCTTGAATGAATTTGTCCTAGGAGCTCCTTCTAGGCTAATTGAATTTTTATCACAGTCCATCCAAAACTTCATCAAGAAATTTCCCCTTGAAATCACAATCAGCTGTCTGGTGGCACAATAGGAAATTGCTTATTGTTGAGCTATTGAAATCTGGACCAGAGTGGTGAACTGACTGACAGACCGTCACTGCCATCCCTAGAGCCACGCCGCTAGCATGGCTGAAAACTGTTCCTTTAGATCACATAGTATTTCCAAATATGCAGTGCCAATTTTATCTGATCATGCAAGGAATTAAAAGACAGATTGGGCATAAGTATTTAGAGGGGAATACATGCCACCACACCAAAAACTCTACTTCTGTAGCGATTTATCAGCATTTCCAAGTCAAATCATTAAAAATCATACCACCAAATTTAATTTATTTTACATTATCACCAATACAACATGACACATTTCACAGACATCAGAACAGGTCATTATTCATAAACATAAAACACACATTAAGCAGAAAACTACATGCAGACATACACACATGCACATGTGTATACACAATACATGCCGAGGTAATACACTGCAAATGCATGTAATGAGATTTACTTTGATTTGAAAGAGTATTTGCTGACTGCTAAACTACCAGTAATGTCTCTGCCTAAAAGGTGCAACACAGCACACTGGGAGTGTGTGAATGGAGGGTCTAGCATATATGGAAAGATTACTTCTGAGTCACTGGAAAATGGTAAAATGAAATATCTTTCATTTTTGTTATTGGATAATGAGAATGTATGTCTATCTCATACATTGTTGGCTAACCTCAGTATGCATGTGCTACTTGATTATTATAGCCTGGTAGTACCACTCAGACTACATGACAGTGATATTACAAAAGGCCAGAGGTGGATGGATCCTTCACATACATTCAAAGAAATCTGACATTCCTCTGTCCACTCCCCTTTCTAAGTGGTTGGTATTCAAAGTAAAAGTGCAGAACTGCTATTTCCAACATAGGCTCAACATCAACTGCATTGGTCGGGGCTTTGATAAATGCCATACATGACTATGGCCATAGCATGTAAAGTTTAGGCAAAGTCACTGGCCCATGAGAGAGACAGGACTGACTATCATGTCATTTTCCGATGCTGTACAAACAAGGTCTGACAACTTTACTTACATCTATGCACACTAGTGAAAGGTGCTGATCACTGGCAAAGTTGGGGGCTGAGTAGGTTTATGCCTGGGGCCCCCTAGTGGGTTAATCCAGCCATGGTCGTGGTCCTTTAGGCAGCATACAAAGACTGCTCAGGTTTGATTTCCGGTACAATCATATGCTCTTTTGGTCCTGTCAACAAGTGTCACGGTTCACTGATGCGGTTATTAAGCAGCAACACAGGTTTGATAAAGCTGTATAGTTTCTGATAACAGTTAATTACGTCAAAATATTAAAACTACACACACTGTCTGCAGCAAAGTAAGAATAAAACTGTCTGGAAGATGCTTCAAGGGTTTTTTAATGAAATGTGGGTAGACTTCTAATCGTACTCTTTGGCTACCAAAGTTATTTCTTCACCCAGATCTACTTAATGATTGAAATGTATGAGCAGAGCACCTTTGAGGCCTTGAGGCCATGTGTTGTAGAGAATCTATAGATTGAACAAGTTGTTATTTTCTGACAAAACCTGTAACCTGTTCAATTAAAGGAGAATTTCTCAGTTATAAGGATCTGTAGTCTTGCTGTTGAATGTGCCCGTTGAGCACCTTTTCAAAAAATGTCATCACCTCTATTAAAAATGATAGATTTAGTGTGGTAAGCAAAACTTTGAAAAACCGACGATGATAGAGGCCCGTGTTTTCTGAAATAATGACCCCATGCAGTGTATATTTTTTATACCCATTTAATAACTTATCCATATAGTCGACTATGTACCCAACAAAGGCCTGAATCAAACATTTTTAAGCAAGGTCAAACAGTAAACACAGTGTGTGGGGTCATTTACTCTTCATTGAGCAACTCTAGCTAGAAAATGCACTCTTTCCTACTGCTCACAGTAAACAGATTTGTTTCCCTCTTTCACAAACTGCTTATGCTCCTCTTGCAAGTCACTACAGAGAACACATTTCCATTTGATCATATAAACATACTTCTTCAAAAAGTGGACCAAGCAGATAATACACGTGACACTGTCATATACAATATCAATTTTATTTAATTTAAATATTTTTTTTTTGGAGAACTGTGAGAACACTGAAGTTTGATAGGCAAAGATTAACATGTGTGAATAAGACTGTGAATGAATGGCAGTTATATCAATATCGAGCAGAGTACACAACGGCTCCTGTTCTGCCAATAAGTGTCATACAAAATGACTAATCAAACAGGCAACTGCTCTGCAATAAGACACATGCAAAACTGTGGGATGATTTTGTGCATTTCCCCTGCACTGCCTCACAAGAGAAAACTTGAGAGTTGATAGTTGAGCAGCACAATTACTTGATATGCACTCAACAAAAACAGAAGAAGGTAAGGCTGTTGAGTGTTAAAGTGCAAGAACAAAACAGGAGGATGATTTTTTAATTGAAAAGTGAAAGAATGAGACTTGTCAGGGAGCTAAATTGAGTTTACACATGGACAGGCCAAGGGAACTGTATTTGTCTGTTAAGAAATGTGTGCATGAGGCCACCATTTTCCCTATGAGGAAGCAAACAGAGCAAAAGAAGGGTGACAGGAATGGGTCTTTAATTTAGAAAACGGTGACTGATGAATAAACTTAAACCAAGTCTTTCCTGAGAAACATACACACATAGTTTTGGGTGTTTGTGAATCCATCTCTGTTGCTGCACTTGAAAAGCAAAGTTGGTGCACGTGTTTAATTAGCTGTATTTAAACGCACTGACTGCAAAAATGATTAACAATTTGAATGCTTGCATTTAAAAATAACTGTTGAACATAATCCAACTTTAAGATTTGCAGCCAAACCCTCTACAAAAAGCAGATGCAAGTTTACCTGCGCAGACGAATTTCATAAATAAATAACTTTTTTTCTTCTTTTACATGCATAGCATAGTGAATAAGCATTGTACTTTATCTACCGTTGCAGCTGCACAGCTTTATTTTATTATTTGCATCCCCTCATCCTCACCCGCTGCCACCAGCAGCACCACCATCACTTCGCAGGCAAACAAGCCTTTTCTGCCCGACATTATCTTCATCCAGACTCCGCTGGATTGGAGGCTGAAATGACGGATGCAACCATGGGAGAGAGACCCGGGGACGGTTTATTTACATCCGAAGAGGCTGTGTAAGTTTAGAGGGAAGCCGCTGCGTGTGTCTCCCCCTTTACTTTCACCGACCCCCTCCTCCTCCGCTGGCAGAAATTTATAAAGAACAAAAAATCCGACGAGGGAGGGAGGGGGGTTGATATACGCCGAGGCTGAAATCGAGAGGCGAACCCAGGGAAAGAGGAGTAATTTGTACACGGGACTTTCCCCCTCTTAGTCCCCCCAAAGGAGGGGGAAAAGTCGCAATATTGGAAACGAAAAGGAATGAGCTTCTAAGGGCGTGAAAACGTCTGCAATTGTGGATACTTTATATATTTTTATTTCGAAAAAATATGGCCGAGAACGTTCTGGACTCTGGCCCGCCTTCAGCCAAGAGGCCTAAACTCTCCTCTCCGGCACTTTCCGCCTCCGCCAGCGATGGAAATGGTAAGTATTGTTTAATGATATCATTTGTTACGGTGTTATTCGTTAAGTTTATTATTTTTCGGCGTCTTCGGTTTACTTGATAGAGGAAGAAGACGCGGGATTACTCTTCTGTTTTTGTCGTAGCTTGCTAATGTTAGCGTGCTAGTAGTGAGTGTGTGTGTCGGACGTGAAGAGGGCTCCCCCAGCTAGCTCGCATGCTAACAGCCATTTTAGCCGGAGGTAGCCCTGTTAGCCCTTCGGCTAACGCTAGGCAAGCTAACTGAATGCGGGTCTTCAACTGACGGTCCCGTGTCTAATGGCTACTTTAGCCGGGCTGATAATAAGCTCAGCTCAGCTCAACTTATGATAAAGTTTTTGGTGTCTTACAGTTGTGCCAAATTGACAGTCAGCTACAGCTACACCCATTCTGTTATTCGAGTTTTTAAGGCTTCTAACGTCTAAAACAATCTGTTTTGCCCCATCATAACTCGGACCCATTCCCAACAAACGTTAGCTACCGTTAATAGTGTTAGCGAAAGCAGAGGTTACCGATTGTGCTAGCCTTGTTGGAGAGCTAAATTTAGGCCCACGGGTCTACTGATTGTTAAGCTCAAATTGCCATTGTTGGTATGTGTGTTTTTTTGTGGATGGCGTGTGGCAGCAGCTGGAATAGTGGCCTGTGAACAAAACTGTGGAGCATGGACAGCGCCATGTCCAGCCACTGCGATGTTAAGCAGCGAGTAAAGTTAGCAAGCAAATGCTGCTCCAAGCACGAAATAATCACTCAGATTTCATCACTTAACCATTCACTCAATCATTTTACACTGAACAGCTACATCTTAGGCTATATACTCAGCATTAGGTTGTCAGTGGCAGTCAGGATCAGTGGAAAGGGACTTTTTACGACGATGAAATCACCCAGACCATGCACACATTTACGTTATCTTGCATGATATATTTTGGGGATCAGTGCAGCAGCTGTCAAGAAGAGGGTCTGTATATGAGGATGCAATATATTGCACTCAAATTGATTGTCTTTTGAGATTATTTGTGACACTGCCATACGGGGTGTTTATACTTAATTTGAGAAATAAAAGCATATATATCTTTGTACACTATTATTTGTTTCAGTTTGTAAATGATATGCTGCTGATCACTCTCATTTGTTAATTTTCAGATTTAGTTAATTAAAGCTGAGGGATGCAACCTGCAGATTATTTTCATTGTAATCAATAATTTAACATTCATTGAAATGTAAAGAGAATGGCAAATGACCATCAAGAGTGACCTGAGCTGTGATAGCTTCATAGCTAATTGAAGCTGACCAAATATACAAAATATTCAGTTTGTAATAATGGAAACGGGGTGGGTGGTGGAAACACACATTTTGTCATTTGTAAGGAGTACATGTCAGGTAACTTGCAAAATATTATGAATAACTAATCGATGTATGAATGATGGCTGAGTGAGTTAGGTAACATGTGGTACAGATGGGTGACAAATTAATGGAAAAACCAACATAAAGTGTCATAGTAAGTTGTTTTCTAAAACATTATTCCAAAATTTCCCACAGGTGTTCAGTTGGATTGAGATCTGGAGATTGTGAAGGTCACTATACACACTGTTTACAAAAGCTCCTCTATAACTCAGCCGTCAACATTACAAATTGAAATATTTTCATACTGGACAGGCCTCGTTTCAACACAAAGCTAACATATCACTAATCTTCATACTACTTAAACCTTCATTTAGTGAACCCTTGTTGCCAGTATGAATATATCTGAATTAGTTATAATTACACTTATTTACTCAGGTTTTTCCTTTAATTTGTCACCCATTTGTACCTTACTGTGTTACAAAAACCATGGATTGATGGAAGAAAAGAAATCAGAACTATATAAGATGCTGTAGTTTGGGTGTGTGTGATTTTTGGTCTTGATTTCTGTCGTAAAAGATACATGATGCTCATCATGTATCTTTGCCTAAGCGGTGTGCTGTTGAACTCAGTAAATACAGACTGGTAAATTCAAATGTGTGTCTCCAAGTTGTCCCCATTTTGTGGTGTAACTTTTTTTTTTTTTTTTTAAATGGTCTGTTCATCACCTTGTCGGTACAAATCTGTCTTAACAACATGTTGAATCACTTTACTGTCAGAGATATGTGTGTGGGAAGGCCAGGTGGACATGTATGTTTGCATAAATGTTTGTGCACATGGCATCACACAGAAATACTTATAGATTTCTGACATGTTATTAATTTCTGATGGGAGAAAATTAGTCATACACTTCTAAACAGCTTTTATCAGTTTTTAATGTCAAGCGTGCAATTGCATTTTCACTCAGTCATGCTGAAAAATGAAGGATTATAGCAGCTTAACATGGCTGTGGCCCTTATTGTCCTTCTCTCACCCTCTCCCTGTTTTGTCTCCTATCTCATTGTCTCCCCCCTCCTAAACTTTGCATTTCTTCATCATTTCAGATTTCGGCTCACTGTTTGACTTGGAGCACGATCTCCCAGACGAGCTCATCAGCTCTAATGAATCAGGCCTGGTCAACGGTGGGGACCTCAACCAGCTGCACACCACGCTGGGAGGAGGACCTACAGGGCTGGGTCCTGGAGGAGGCAATGGAGGAGCAGGAGGAATGGGTCTTGGGCTTGGCCCTGGAGGGGGCCCTGGGGGTGTTGGCGGAGGCCAGGATGCGGTGGCCAAGCACAAACAGCTGTCAGAGCTTTTGCGTTCAGGGGCACCCACCTCAACCCAACAAGGGCACCAAGGAGCCATGGGCAGCCCAGGAGGCCCCACTGCCATGGGGCAACACTTGGCAAACATGAAAGCATCCCCTGGCCAGGGACCTCAGCAAATGATGGGCCAGGGGCAGCAGCAGCACCTCTCCCCTCAACAGCAGGCCAGCATGATGCAGCAGCAACAGAATGCTGCAGCTGGAATGATAGGTGGCATGAACAGGGCCATGATGGGAGCACAGCAGAAAGGCAATAATGGACAGCAGCAGCCAGGAATGATTGGGAACCAGGTGATGAATGGCTCGCCCAGGATGGGCTTTGGGAATCAGGGGATGGGTGGCAACAGCAACCTGTTGGCTGAGACCCTACAACAGCAGGGAGCTGGGGGCCAGGCCGGGATGAGAGGCCAGCAGCCTGGAGCAATGAACAAGGTAGGGTTATACATATGTTGTTCTTTTTTTCCTTTTCTTACCCTAACGTTCAATATTAACCATTTCATTTTAGAAAATTTATTGGAATTCATATGGAACAAAAGGGTTGTAAAAGCTGTATTTGGTGAAAATAAAATCCTGTACCTGTAACCTCTTCAAGTACATGTTTAATGTTGTTCTCCTCAAATTATCTTCCAGTTAATGCTCAAGAATCTTCATTACTATCCAACTTTAACTTTTGAAACATATGATAACACATATGATTATTGAAGGCATCGTTACTTAAATTTCATCATTTAGTAAGCACAATTCACGGAAGCAAATTTTTGCATGATTGATGGTTAATTGCAGGTCAAGACCATTGCACTTGTGCAATGGCAACACTTTGGTCTAACAAATTAGCGCTTTATAACCATATGTATGTGTTTTAGCACCAAACGGCATGGCACAGCACGCTTATGCTTGTGGCATAAAACTGCTCTGCTGGAGTGTTTGACAGTCCCACGGGAGTGACAATAAAAATGTTGCAGTGGCAGGCTGCCGCTGCTCAATGAATGTGGTGAAGACACTGATGTTTGATTTACCAGTAGAGATCAAAAGCAGCGACAGTGCTCAGGTTAGGCATAGGGAGCAGTGAAACAATGCACTGGATCTTCTTGAGGTGATGGAATGAGTGAGGTGAAGAGGAAAGAGACAGGGATACTGATGAGGAGTTAATCAGCAATTTAAAAAAAAGTTCAAATAACCCCTTCAGTGAGCAGAAGAAAAGGGGAACTGTTCATGTCATATTGCTGTCACACACTCTGTTACTTCTGTGCATGTTCAATCTTGATTTGCATATGTTTTAGATGATTTTCTAATGATTTAATAAGATATGACTTGATGCTTTAACCTGGTTAACTCATTTAGAAGTACATTAATTCTTTTCAGTTGTTGATGACTTAATTGCTCTAAGATTTAAGATCTTTGGGAGACAAGGGAAGAAGACAAAGTAATATATGTGCAGTTCAGTGCTGTCACTATGTCACTGAAATGTGGTTGCAACTACATAATTAATTGTCTTCATACTTTGTCTGATGTCACTCTTTTACTTTTCATATCTCTTCATCATTCATACTAACTTTTCTATTTTTATTGTTTTTATTTTTTGCTCTTAGATGGGGATGATGGGCAACCCAGGAGGCCCTTTTGGAGGTCCATATGCAGGGCAGGGGAATCAAGGTCTGGGAGGCGCAGGGCTGGGCCCTCAGCTCCAGAACAAGGGTCCCATGGCCAACAGCCTGGCGCAGTTCAATGTGGACAAGAAGAATCAGCCCATGCAAGGAATGGCTGCTATGGTAGGGAGCAAATTCAAACTGACTGCAAAATGTTTGAAAGATACAAGAATAAGTATCACCTCATTTCTCTTCCCTCCATCTTCAGCTTACTTGACCCAATCTTCTTTTTTTAAACTCTTCTCTTATTGTTAATCCACCACCCCCTTCTCTCTTCTTATTATCTTCCTCTTCTTTCTTTCTTACTCTGTCATTGCTTCTTACTCACCTTTCCCTATTTCCTGTTTGTTTACTTCTTGTCTCATCTGTTTCACATCTTCTTATTCCCTCCCACTTTACTTACCAGGGCTCCCAGCAGTCACAGACAGGTGTGGGCGGTCCCTCTGGTGCACCTGTGGGAGGGGCCCCAGGGATGGTGCCCAACGCTCAGGCAGGTCTAGTGGGTCCGGGTACACAAGTTTCTGCAGCATCTGCTGCAGCTGGTGCACCACCCACTGCTGACCCTGAGAAGCGCAAGCTAATCCAGCAGCAACTGGTACTCCTGCTTCATGCACACAAGTGCCAGCGGAGGGAACAGGCCAACGGTGAAGTCCGGCAGTGCAATCTGCCCCACTGCCGCACTATGAAGAACGTTCTCAACCACATGACTCACTGCCAGGCTGGCAAGTCCTGTCAGGGTGAGTAGAAGGGATCCTACATGCTCTTGCACTGAGTTTATAGTTGAGACGTGTCCCTGTGTTTGACAAGCAGGCTTTGATATTGTTTGTATCTTGTTGCTTTAGAACTCCATTGTTGTCAGACATGAAGAAGCGGTATCATTATATATTGGTTGATACTTTCTTTCACTGCAGTGGACATGGCCAGCATAGTATATTCTGAAACACCACAGATTTCATTTTTACTTTCTGCAGAGTAGCTCTGTGTTGGGCAGATGTCACCCAGCATGCTCAGGGATGAGGTTTAGTGTTTACACTGACACTTACCTGATGAGCTGTGTCACCCAATGCAATCGTATAGCAGGTGCACAGGAGGCATATGCTGCATCATGTTTTGGCTACACAGACAGCACTTATAGCTTGGGTTTCTGGTGCATTAATAAAATCCATGAAACAACACCAACTTTATTTTTTAAAGTCGGCTTCCTAACAGTTTTCAGCTGAGCATCTCTAATTTCATTGAACCTTTTTTTTTCTTTTTTCTTGACCTCACTTTATTTCATTCTTTCTTCTTCTGCCTCCTCTTCTTCCCCTCCCATCATATACCTCTGCGTTTCCCATCTCTTCCTGTCTTTCTGTCCTTTTCATCCTCAGTTGCTCACTGTGCATCATCAAGGCAGATCATCTCTCATTGGAAGAACTGCACGCGACATGACTGTCCTGTCTGCCTGCCACTGAAGAACGCTGGGGACAAGAGGAACCCGCAGTGTGAGTGTCTGTATCTGACCAAACAATGCTATACTTGTATATATTCTTATTTTCAACTCTGCAGTGTACATCCTAATGATTCGATCATTTTGTCATTATTTTATTATCAACAACTTATTTTATGTGACTTTGACAATATATTGATATGAAAACATACAGCCTGTAATATTGTGATGTCAGTATTGCCTTGTATTACATTGTGCTGGATTGGAACCCACAACTTAGTACTTACTAAGTACTAGTAAGCTAATCATAAGCTGTACTGTACCAAATGATGGTATGATTTGCAGCATGCTATTTGGCTGAGTTTTGAATAAATACTCAGCCACTTGGTTTTCTTAAGATTAAGTTTTTCTCTATTCTGTCAAAAAGACCAGATGTATTATTTACCCTCTTCTCTCTTCTTGGTATGTTCTCACAGCTCTACTTGGTGGGGCCGGTGCAGGTCTGGGCAGCTCTCTTGGGGCCGTACCCGGTGGCCAACCAAGTGCTCCCAACCTCAACCCGCCGAGCCAGATTGACCCCAGCTCCATAGAAAGAGCCTACGCAGCCCTAGGTCTCACTTACCAGGGCAACCAGATCCAAGCTCAGACTGCCCAACCCAATATGCCTAACCAAGGCCTGCAAGGTCAGGCTGGCATGAGGCCTCTGAATCCAATGGGTAAGTTAGCTTGCGTTTTGACTTGCTCCTGTCTCCAGGTATTTTCAGTAGAAGGACACACTGTTCACTGTTCCCGATAGCGCTGAGAGCTTAGCATTTTTTTTCAGAATCCAGAAGGTCTTAAAAAGACTTTCAGCTTTCAAAATTAGAGAATTACTCGAAGAATAAGATTCTTTCAGTAGTTGCTTATTGTCAACTATGAAATTGCAGTAAAAAATCAAGGATAAATCAATACGCCTTTAATTCCACGTAGCTTGAAGACATTAAGAATTAATATATAGAGAGCAAGGTACATGACTGTTATTATTTGCAGAGGAACAAGGAATGCAAACTTATGATGTTCTGTCCTTTTTATATATGTAGGTGCAAATCCTATGGGAGTCAATGGAGGTGTGGGAGCTCCACCTCAGAGCCAACAATCCAGTCTGCTACAGGATACCATGATGCACCTGAATGTGAACAGCCAAGGGTGAGAAGGAACACAAGCAGCATAACATTACCATTTGGTGGATGGCTTGATTAGAAGAAACACTAATTTCCAGTGTTTTAGACCAGACACACATCTGTGTTTTTTAAGTTAATGATTAAAATTATACCCGTCGTCTCTCCCAGTCTGATGAATGATGCTGGTGGGGTTGGCTCCTTGCCCACGGCAGCCCCTCCCTCTGCCACAGGCATGAGGAAAAGCTGGCATGAGGACATCACACAGGACCTACGAAACCACTTGGTACACAAACTGTAAGTACTAAAGAAGAACTCTATGCTTAAAAATTTTTTTCACTGTACACACAATCACATTCTTGCTGGTGTATTATGACAATGTAATTGTTGTTGTTGTTGTTTTGTTTTTTTGTTTTTTTGAATGATGCATGTTTTCAAAAAAAGCAAAAAGCAAATCTGAACCCCAGTTTTGGCCTCTTGCCCCTTTTGCTGCCTGTTTATATGTCGTAAGCCAACAAGAGATTTATTCCTCTTCTGTGGCAATAAACACAGCACATAGCCCTTCTGATTACTGTGCTGTATTCAGAGCTTAACAAGATATTAAGTGCTGACAAACAGTATCATTAACCACGATAAACACTAGTGCTATGACTATGTACTCGCACTTCCTAAAGATGCTTTACGCACACGCCTGGTAGAACCTCTTGTAGTGGAGCCACTACCTCGGTTACAACACAGATACCCACGCAGCAAGTCCTCCAAGGGTCTACGATTGGGGTTTAGATGCGTTATCATAACAAACAACATGCTGTGTTTAAGCAATTCTTTGACTGAGACAGGAGTTTACAATTCCATCATTTTTCAACTCCTTCCCCCCTCTTTCTCCTCCTTTTCTTTTCCCTCTCTGTTTGTTCTCCCATCCACAGAGTTCAGGCCATTTTTCCGACTCCAGATCCAGCTGCTCTCAAGGACCGTCGAATGGAGAACCTGGTGGCCTATGCCAGAAAAGTTGAGGGAGACATGTATGAGTCAGCCAACAGTAGAGTAAGTTGCTCTCTTTTTCAGCTCAGTGCGTTCCTCAAAAAGGGGGGAACTGTTTTTGGAAGCATGTCATTTGGCGGCTGTAGCCAGCTGCTATGTCACTCTATCAGTCCTAACTTGGTTTCAAAAGCTAAATATTTCACAGTTTATACAACATCATGGGATGTGGCTGTAAACCTAGAGCATACGAGCCTGACTGGTGAATTACCAGGTCAAGTACTAAATTTACTGCAGGTGGTAAAGCAAAGGTTTGTCACACCAAAGGACCTGGGTTCTAATCCTGGGGGAGGCATGAATTATGACTGATTTTACACATAATCCCGTTGCTAACTTGTCTTTTTACATTATTTCTTAGAGTTCTTAAAAAACCCAATTAGTTTGCAGCACTAGATATTCCAGCAGTACTATTTTTTTTTTCTACAGCTCCTCCATGTTTAGATTTCTTACCATCATATTGTTTAACCCCTTTGGTCCCATTCTCCCCTTTTACCCTATTTTTGACAGGCCGAGTACTATCACCTCTTAGCAGAGAAGATCTATAAGATCCAGAAGGAGCTGGAGGAGAAGAGGAGGACACGGCTCCAGAAGCAGGGTCTGGGCCTTGGGCCTGCCGGCATGGGTCAGCCCCCTACTGGTCTGCCTCCAAGTGAGTTGACATGCAGCATATGTAGATTTGGATGATTATTATTTATCCCCTAGGGGAAATTCATGTGTCCATTAGCTCGTCATTAGCTGATGATAATAAGAAAAACAGTTAATAAACAATGATAATTAAATAGTGCAATGTTGTGTACAATGTTATAGTGTTTGACAGTGTTTATTATTTATATCATATTGTCCTCCTTTAACTGCATTTGTCAGATTTGCATGCAGCTCGTTTATTGACAGTTTTGTTAACCTGTTGTAAATTTAATAATTGATAAGGAGAGGTCATGTGAAGCCCATTCTCAATTCCCTTTGTTTCCTGTTAGGTTTGCATGCATTATACCTTGCCCAGTGTTTTTCAGTTAATTTTGTCAGCTTCTGTCGATTTCCTCACACACACGGGATACTGTTTGTTTCTTCAGTTGGTTCAGATTATTCACACGTCGTTGAAATGTTCCACAGACATTTTAATAGAGGCTAAAGGTGCATTTCCAGGTGTCTCTGCTCAGTCACTTGGTACCAAGTACTGAGACCAAATGGCAATGATCTTTCCTGACAAAACAGGCAGAAAAAAATATTATACATTCCAGAGTTTGTGCAAATCTCTCCACATGCTTGGTTAGGACAGTTCCACCTCTCCTCCTGTACTGTGCACAGATTTATAGCCTGATTTTCTTTATCTCCTGGTACTGTTTTTACAGACGGTCCCCTCCCTGACCCGTCAATGGTGCGACCGGCTGGTCCAAATCAGATGGTCAATAGGATGCAAGGCCCAGGTAAAGATTGCATTGGACCAGGACACATAATGTTAATTCATCAGTTTTAGCAGAACCCGAAATTTGACAAATATCATTTGTTGTATAAGCCTAAATGTTAATTTAAGTCAAAGAGAGACAGAAAACTTTTTCATAGGAATAGTTCTCTAGTAGTCGACTGTAGGTTTGTGATTTTTTTATTTATTTTTTGCATTGTGTTGTATCATAACAGTCTTTGTGTTTGTGTCAGGTATGAATCAGTTCAATCAGATGGGGATGCAGTCTATGGGCCAGAGGTCCACGCCTCCTCTACCCATAGGACCATCTGGCAACCAGGTCAGCACTGAACACCCAATCTATCACAGAAAATTTAAACCATTCAAACTGCTCAACAGGAAAGGTTGAACAAGTGTTTTTAAGAACTCTGCCCTTTTACTCCTGTAGATGGGAATGGTTGGATCCAGGATAGGACAGCCCAGTGTCAACCAGATACAGAACCAGTATCTGTCCCAGGTACAGTTTCCTGGCTCAGCACCAGGTGTTGGTACAGCGCAGCCTGGGATGGCCCAGCCTGGAGCACAGACAGGCATGCCACAGGTAAGATGGCTTGGAGTTATGTTATCTGTAGATGTGTTACACTTATGTGTTTACTAAGGTTAGAACTTGATTGTGAAGCTGAAATTGTGTAATAGTATTACAATAGTAGAGGAAATTATTCTAGTGATACAGGTACATTGTAGTATGGTACAAAGCAGTGTAAAATGCCAGTGTTTGACCAGTCAGTGATACTGTATTGCACACTGATAAGTTTTGGCTGTCAGATAACTAGCAGGGACTTTTTAGGAGCTAAAATTTTACATTTAGAAATATAGATTTCCTAAAAATGTTGCTGGGTTCACTGACAGGTTCCTGCAGTCAAAGGTGCCTAATAAATTTATAAATAATATAATAATAAAATAATTAATGTTATGAGGTTGTAGTATTCCAATTTGCAAAGTGCAAATCATGAATTTGTCCAGAAACACCTCAGAATGATTTCATATCATGCATGCTTAATGTTCCCCTGGAATTATATTGACCCTGCTTCCGTGTACCCTTTCCATCTGTCACCCATCTCTTTCCCCTCATCCTCATCTGTCCACAGACGCAGATGGGCACCCCTCCTTCTCTTCCAGTTGCTAGTCCTCTAGCGCAGCCAGGTTCAGCCGGTGGTCCCAGCAGCGTCTCGACAGTAGGGCCGATGGGTCCCCAGAGCGTGGGTAGCGCAGGTCCCAACTCAGCTGTTGGAGCCCCTCCTTCCTCGATGACTCCATCTAACACGAACCAGCAACCAAACTCCATCCCCCATTTGGGACCCATGCGTGGAAGCTCGCCCTCCCCTGCTCACAGCCGATCCCCTACCCCTCACCAAACACCCCCCAGACTAGCTGGGTCCCAGACCCCACAGCCACACACCCCTAATGCACCACAGCTAGCTCCACCTCCAGCCCCCCAGCAAAACCAGCTTGGCCAGGGCCCAGGCTCTAACAAGTCCCTCCAGCAGCAGCATATAGGGCCAGCTGGTTCGACCACTCCGTCTCACCCTGGACTGGCCTCCAGCTCAACACCGCATGGTGCTCAGCTGCCTCGCACTCCGGTCAGTGAGATCTAATGTCATAAAGTTTAACATTAAAAACACTTCACCGTCTTCCACAGATTCCATTGATCCTGTAGCAGTAACTCACGTCTTTCAGGATTATTGTTAACTCCTGCTTTCTTATATATTGTTTGGTCATCATTATGAGATCAAACATTTTTACCTTCTCCATTTCCTAAACTGGTCATCCTGGCTTTAATTTAATGCAATGCTTTACCTGTTGAGCTATGCATGACCTTTATGTCTTTAGTGTATCCTGTCATTTGTTTGTTAATGTCATGCATCAATATGTCAATGCATCTGAGTTTGCTTCTGTCTCTCTCCCTAGTTGTCCCAAAAGGGTTCATTCCCAGCAGACAGTCAGGCCCTGACTCCCGCCTCTGTCAGCAGCCTGGACACTTCCTCCCAACAGCCACAGTCGAACACCTCAACTGCCAACCTCGACCCCAAGATGGAGGTCAAGCAGCAGGATGACGAGGACGAGAGTGATACCGGTAGCTGTTCCAAAGGAGGGAAGCTCAGCAACCTGAAAACGGAGGAAAAGCCTGTGAAATCAGAACTGAAAAAGGAGGAGTGTTCTGGAGAAGGAGGTAAAGGTGTTCCCATGGATACATCAACAACAGTACCGACGTCCGTTGTAAAAACAGAAGACAGGAAACCGGAGGTAAAGAAGGAGGTGAAAGAGGAAGAGGACACGTCAGAGTCAACTACACCACAGGCCCCAGTGAAAAAGAAGAGTAAGGAGGACTAAACTTCTGAATCATTGATGCAATTTTATTTTTTTATTATTATACAATCCATTTTATTATATTGTTGCTCATCTAAATTGGGTTGTTTTTCATTTTCTTGTCATGGAATCCAAAGGGTTAATTGAAGCAGTCTAAAATTGATTTAAAAAAAAAAAAACAACTTTTTAAAATAACTTTAAACCTTTCTTCCCAGTCTTCAAGCCAGAGGAGCTTCGTCAGGCCCTGATGCCTACACTCGAGTCTCTCTACAGACAAGATCCAGAGTCTCTGCCCTTCAGAATGCCTGTTGACCCACAACTGCTGTGCATACCTGTACGTACCTCTGCTGAAGTCTTTGTTCCTCTGCATTTTTACTGCTCTCTCCTCGTCAGCGTTTGGGAGTTTAGTTTTAATTGCTCAGCCTTGACACATACACATTGTGATCTTGCAGGACTACTTTGACATTGTGAAGAATCCCATGGACTTATCAACTATCAAGCGAAAGCTGGACACTGGTTAGTACTTGTTGCTAAATCTTACAAGGTTTGGTCATTCCTAGGAAACACCACAATTAACTTTCCCCTGTTACTTTTCAACGTTAATCAAATTATAGATTTTGCTGACGTGAATTTTTGTCGAAGTCAGGACTAAAAATAAAAAGTTCAGATTTTCTTTTTGACATGATGTGCAGATTTAAAATGAATTCTTTTGCTTTTTATATGTTTGGAAACGGTTCATCTGAGCTGATCCTATTTTTCTTGCACGTTTTTATAGGAAGATTCTTTAGTGAGGCAACTATCATCAGTTTCAAGAGTCTTCTCTCTCCATCATCCCATGCTTTGTGTTTTTGTTTGCAGGTCAGTACCAGGATCCCTGGCAGTACGTGGATGACATTTGGCTGATGTTCAACAACGCATGGCTGTACAATCGCAAAACATCCCGAGTGTACAAGTACTGCTCCAAGCTGGCCGAGGTTTTTGAGCAGGAAATTGACCCGGTCATGCAGAGCCTCGGCTACTGCTGCGGCAGGAAGGTGAGACAAAGTGCTGCATAATTGGCTAAATGGGTGGAAATGGAAATGTATGTTGGTGAGGGGTGATGTTATTATAAACATCAAAGTCAGCGTGTTAACATTAAGATGTGAAAGGGTAAGAAGAAATGTTGGATGACTTTTTGTTGTTGTTGTTGTTGTTAGTATTTGTCGTAGGCTGACATGCCTCTATACAACATGTCGCTTTCTGCAGTGAGAGAAATATCTTTTGTTTTCCTGGTTTAAAATATATTTGAAAATTGTCGTTCTTGTCGGTACCGCTAGGCCCGTTAAACTTACCAACAGGTGAACACATCCTTTCTTCGCGTGTAATGGTGTGTGTAATTACACCCATCATTGACATATACGCTGAAAATGCGTCTATACTGAAAATATGCCAGGATAAGGTGGTGTGTGTGAATGTTTTCAGTATGTTTCAGATGCAGATATTAACTCCCCTCATTCACATCTGAAAATGGAAGCAGTGAAGTGGGCTCATAGCTAAATTTGGCTGTGGGCATACCACCGCCATATCGCATTTCAGCTCTCATTAGACTCTGCTATTTTTGGTTTTGCTGACAAATAACAAAACTGATTGGCCCTTATTATGAGAGGCTGGCTGAAAGGTTGACTTCTGACAATGAGACAAAACAAAGTAGTGCTTGATGGGCGCTGTAATTACTTTTTTTTTTTTTTTAACAAAACTAAGCTAAACAGAAATTGGCTCAGTTCAACTCTGGGGGAGTTTTTCCAGCTGTAATGTGGATATAGATCCGTCCCTCACAGTAGGACTTCAATGTTCTTAATAAACAACCATTAAGTGTTAACATTTTTTCTTGATATCATTTAATTGGACGAGATTATAACATGATATAATCAAACTGTTACACTATGATTAAACAGAAAGTTCCTGTACTAAGTCTTTTTGGGGGAAGCCATGTTTGTTTCACTTTAAATTCACTTTCCACGACTAGTTACTGTACAGTGACGGCCTTTTTCTTATTCAGTGTGTGTTTACTCTGGAGTAGCCGAGCTGGGTGTCACTGAAGTTACGCATGTTGATCGTCAACAGATAAATATGTTCTGACACCATTTTTATTTTTTTATCTCTGTCCTTCAGTTGGAGTTCTCTCCTCAGACACTGTGCTGCTATGGAAAGCAGCTATGCACTATCCCTCGAGACGCTGCTTACTTCAGCTACCAGAACAGGTATGGAGGGAGGGAAACACCCATGTATTAAAGGGTGAAGGGACAAATAGATGGATGGAAGGGTCAGTCAAAGACAAAAGGATTATCATAGAGGTTAATTGGAAATTATTTAAACTGAATACCCTAAATACTCCCCTTCACTTCATGTTCCCCGTTTTTTATACCTTCATGTGATTCCTAATGCACTGGCATTTTAACAGTCTGTCCTCTCCTCACATTCTTTAAGCTTCTTATTGTTTCATGAAACAAATCTTTAAATAGCAGCTCAACACAGAAAAATATTTGTCAGTGGGTAAAGATAAAGCTGCGCAGACAAAGCAAAGAAAATATCCCGTTTCTTTGGTGCTATTTGATTGATCTTTTGAACATCCCATTAAGGCAAAGTAAATGGGCATTTTCTTTGAAGAAGAAGAAGCAGCAATAATAATAATAACACACCCATAATAACCTCACTGGAATGTGAAAGGACAGACTTTAAAATGAACTGCTTGAACGGACAGCTGAGCAGTTGTCTGTGCTTATTTGTTCATACTTGTTCAGTGTCTGTATTATGTCCCGTGCCACAACTTCCTGCTCCAGATCCCTTCTCCCGTTTAGCTCCTGTTTATTCTGCTCCTGCTCCGTTAGCTGTGATGGTGGTTGTTGTTGTTGCTCATCCTGTCATGTCCAAATTGCTAATCTGTGCTTTGCCTCGGCTCTCTGCTGTGTGTTGTCTTGGATGTTCGTCTCGTCTTGTTCCTGGTCCATATGACTTGTCTGTCCTCCCTTCCAATGGCTGTGATATCAACATTGGCTTGCTTTTGCCTTGACCAACCATGCACCTCCAAACCCATCCCCCATCCCCTCACCCTCACCCCCTCAAAAATCATGACTGGCTGTTGTGATGACGACTTCCTGCTGTCCTGCGCTCCTACTTCCTGCTTGCTCCGCTTGTGGCACCCTGCCTTGCCCATGTCCTGTACCGTTTGGTGACTGCCCTCCCATGCGCTGTCTGTGATTGGCTGTGCTGTGGGGAACGGTGTAGTTCACCAAAATTTGGGCTTCTTGCTAACAGGTACCACTTCTGCGAGAAGTGTTTCAACGAGATCCAGGGAGAGACGGTTTCCCTGGGCGACGACCCCACCCAGCCACAGACGTAAGTATTACTGTGTTTTACGGGGAAGCTAACTCCACATAAAAATAAAAATTAAATAGCTATTACTATGTCTTGTCAGGACATCAATCTTGCATTTATAGACGCCCACAGGAAGATTTAATTCAGGTTACTGGACTATATAAATTACCCATAAAAGATATTAATCTGTATATTTCTCTTCAGAAGATATAAATTGCGGCTTTATCACTTATTTTACTAAATTCATTTGATTCTCATCATGTTCCCCTAAAGAGTTTCTAATAATTTCACAAGCATGTGATGATAATATGCTTTATTTAATGAGGGGCAAACTGATATCTAGCGTTCCTGTACGGATATGGAAAGCGTTGTATAGGAAATCTGCTCTGTGTCAGTGATTTAGAACAATCATACCTTGAGGATGTGCTGTGTTATGGTATAGCCTAAGTATTACTGCAATAAATGTCTTTAGATTCAGTCAAGATGCTGAAGTCGGGAAATTGTGGAGAAAAAAAAAACTTTGGGTTAAAGCCTGATGAACTCGAAACTTAGTGTCTTGGCAATTTCTTCTGGATCCTGTGATTGACGTCCTCCCTTTTTTAATTTCAGATCGATAAATAAGGAACAGTTTGAGAAGAAGAAGAACGACACACTGGACCCTGAACTGTAAGTTAACGTCCTGCTGATGCCATATGTTAGCACTGGGGAAGAAGAATAAACCAAATTTCTTCAAGGACTTAAATGTGTGTTGCATATTTTAATCCGTCTCTTTTTTTTTTTTTTTTCCAGGCTTGTTGAATGTATGGACTGTGGGCGCAGGATGCACCAGATTTGTGTCCTGCACAACGACACAATCTGGCCATCGGGGTGAATAGCTTTTTCTAATTTCATTCATTCTCAAGGTTCAATATCTTTATTTCTTTTATGGAATTCAACTGACTTGACCGATTTCTATTTGCTGTACCTCAGTTTCGTGTGTGATGGCTGCTTAAAGAAGACAAATAAGACGAGGAAGGAGAACAAGTATTCTGCCAAAAGTAAGAGGCAATGCTTCTATCCCGGTCGATCATGTTGTCCTGCTTTATACCCCTTTCGTACAGGAAACAGGTGTACTCAATGTGTGTTCAGTCCACATATTAATCTCAGGTTGTCACTGTTTACTGACTGGAGACTCCAGTCTGAAACTGTAGTTCCATATGTATGTGCTTAGCCAAAGAAATTATACTAAATAAATATAGTTTTCCTGTGAAAAGCTAGCTTAGTTACTTCCTGTTTTCTTTTTTTAATGGCTTTGTGCAGTATGTCACGTGAAGAGCTACATACAGATATGGAGGAAAATGAATTCTGAATCAAGTTTCTCATAGCTAAGTCATATTTCTCCCTGCTGTTACAGTTACTATACGAGCTAAACTAAATTAGGATATGTCTTGTCCGGCTTTCTCCCACACAGGGTTACCCCAGACGAAGTTGGGCTGTTACCTGGAGTCGAGGGTGAATGACTTCTTGAAGCGCCAGAGCCACCCGGAGTCTGGAGAAGTCTGCATTCGTGTCGTCCATGTCTCTGATAAAGTGGTGGAGGTTAAACCAGGCATGAAATCCAGGTACAGGAAGTAGAAAACAGTCTGACTTAAACATAAACATCTTTCTTTTCCTGTACAGAAGCGGCCAGAACGGAGTGATTTGATCATCAGACAAATTTCTTTTAGCCTGTGGTTTGTAGAAATTCTGCAAAAATTGTGAATGCCAGGGTTTCAGGAAACAAGCAAAGTGACACACACTTGAATATTTCCTGTTCCAGTTTACATAGTAGAGTTCTCTTAAGTAGAAAAGAAGTTGTTGAGGTAAAAAGTAACAAGTTATTGGCTAAAATAATAATGATAATACTGTTAAGTTTCCTGTTTCTCTATTTTACAGCTACTAAGTTTAAACATCCTTGTTTTTGTCTTCAGATTTGTGGACAGCGGAGAGATGTCGGAGTCTTTCCCTTACAGGACAAAAGCCCTTTTTGCCTTTGAGGACATTGATGGAGCAGATGTCTGCTTCTTTGGTATGCATGTTCAAGAGTATGGATCTGACTGCCCTCAGCCCAACCAGAGGTAAGGACATCACTATATTTGAGACACTGAGGTAAACCTGAAATTCAGTTTTAGCAGTTGTGGTATGTTTATATTTCCTCTTTCACCCACTCAGGCGAGTATACATCTCCTACCTGGACAGTGTACACTTCTTCCGGCCTCGCTCTCTAAGAACAGCGGTTTACCATGAAATCCTCATCGGGTATTTGGAATATGTCAAGAAGTTGGGGTGAGTGCTCCTGCTCAAAGAAAACTTTTATTTTGGTCTTGAGTTGCCAATTTTCATCAGTCACAAAGCTTATTTATGCTAGTCTATAAATGTATCACCCTCACTGTTTATGGTCTGTCATGTGTCCTCCTCAGCTACACCACTGGCCACATCTGGGCCTGCCCACCTAGTGAAGGGGACGACTACATCTTCCACTGTCACCCTGCAGATCAGAAGATCCCAAAGCCCAAACGCCTTCAGGAATGGTACAAGAAGATGTTAGACAAAGCTGTGGCCGAGCGGATAGTGCACGACTACAAGGTAAAGAGGCAGCATTCAGCTTTACACTCGTGTGTTTGTTATCCTTAATCTTCAGTGTACAAACAATGGCGTTGCTGCTGCTATCAAGTGATTTGGACCGTGTCCATGCAAAACACTAACTTTGTTTTCAATGTACCCCTGAAGGACATCTTCAAACAGGCAACAGAGGATCGTTTGACCAGTGCCAAAGAGTTGCCTTATTTTGAGGGTGACTTTTGGCCCAATGTGCTGGAGGAGAGCATCAAAGAGCTGGAGCAGGAGGAGGAGGAGAGGAAAAGGGAGGAGAACAGCACCTCCAATGAGAGTATAGACGTAAGAATGCGTTGATCTATCAATATTGCCCTGAGGAGCCTGTATATATATATTTTGTATATGAGCTTGTCAATTAGATGGTCACCGAATGCCCCTCTCTTCTCTTGTGCAGGACACAAAAGGCGACAGTAAAAATGCAAAGAAGAAGAACAACAAGAAGACAAGTAAGAACAAGAGCAGCCTGAGTCGAGCCAATAAGAAGAAGCCAGGGATGCCCAACGTCTCCAATGACCTTTCACAGAAACTCTACGCCACTATGGAAAAACACAAAGAGGTATGAGAAAATACTTGGAAATGCCTGTATTTTACCAAGCAACTTACTGTAAGAATAAACTGGAAAATGAGCTGGCTCAGCCCTTACCAACCATATTTTCCAGATTTTAATCTAGTTGAATTTGTTTTAAAAAAGACCATATTTCCCCTGTTGCTCATTTGTTCTCCCCTCTTTTTCCTGTCCCAGGTGTTCTTTGTGATCCGGTTGATCGCAGGCCACATGGCAAATGCCTTGCCCCCTATTTCAGACCCGGATCCCCTGATGGCCTGTGACCTCATGGACGGCCGTGATGCTTTCTTGACATTGGCCCGAGACAAACACCTGGAGTTTAGCTCGCTGAGGAGGTCCAAGTGGAGCTCCATGTGCATGTTGGTGGAGTTGCATAACCAAAGCCAGGACCGCTTTGTCTACACGTGTAATGAGTGCAAGCACCACGTGGAGACTCGTTTCCACTGTACTGTATGTGAGGTGAGTCGGGGAAGGATTGTTTTAGTGGGTCTCATTTGTGGTAATGACCCCAAAAAATATGTAGGTTGTGTGATTTATAATGTTGCTGTAAAACCTGCTGTGTATCACTTGTAAACATTTTTAACCGTCATCCATGTCGCCTCCTCACAGGATTACGACCTCTGCATCACATGTTACAACACTAAGGGCCACGAGCACAAGATGGAGAAGTTAGGCCTCGGTTTGGATGATGAAAGCAGCAACCAGGCTGCCGCCACCACTCAGAGCCCCGGAGACTCTCGTCGCCTCAGCATCCAGCGCTGCATCCAGTCCCTCGTCCACGCCTGCCAGTGTCGAAACGCAAATTGCTCTCTGCCGTCCTGCCAGAAGATGAAACGCGTTGTTCAGCACACAAAAGGCTGCAAAAGAAAAACCAACGGTGGCTGCCCCATCTGCAAGCAGCTTATTGCGCTATGTTGCTACCACGCCAAGCACTGTCAGGAGAACAAGTGCCCAGTCCCGTTCTGCCTGAACATCAAGCACAAGCTCCGCCAGCAGCAGCTGCAGCACAGGCTCCAGCAGGCCCAGATGCTAAGGAGGAGGATGGCCAGCATGCAGAGAGTAGGTCAGCCTGCTCCTGGAGGAGCTCCTGGGGGCAATGGTCTGCCCTCTCCAGGAGCCAACAATGGAGCAACTGGTCCTGGTACCCCCACATCTGTTGGCACACAGCCTCCTACCCCACAGACACCCACCCAGGGGAATATGCCAAACACACTTCCACAGCAGCAGGGAGTTGGTATGGGGGGAATGGGAACACCAGGCCAGCAACAGCAGGTTCAGCAGCAAGGTGGTGCCTTGCCCCCTCAACACCATCTCCATCAGTTTCAGCCAGTGGTTGGAGGAGGTGGAGGGGGGATGATGAACTCTCCTCAGCAACAGATGGTGCCTCAGCTCCAGCAGCAGCCTCCCAATGTCCAGCAGCTCCAGCAGCAGTCGCACCCTGGTGGTTTGCCTCCATACAACCCCAGACCACCTGGAGCCTCTCCTCTCCACCAGTCCCTGGGCAAACCTGGACTGGGTCCAGCCACCCCACCCCAGCAGCAGCAGCAACAACCCAACCAGGGCCAGGGGGCCATGCCTGTACAAGGCCAACAGCAAGGCCCCCCTCTGGCTGCTGTAGAGACGGCCCTAAAGATCCAGCGTCTAGCAGAGACCCAGAGACAGATGGCCCAGGCCCAAGTCCAGATCCGTGGCTTGGGACAGGGGGGCATGATACCCCCACATCCTCACCACCAGAACACCCAAGCCCAGATGGGCATGCCCCACATTGGGGCCCAGGGCATGCCCCCCCAGGCTCAGGGAGTTGTTGGCAGGACTATGTTAGACCCACAGCAACAGGGAATGCTAGCAGGGATGCAGCAAGGTGGCCCTCAGTCGCAGTTGCCACCTCAAGTTCAGCAGCAGCTCCAGCAAGTCCAGCAGGCAGGTGGTGGACAACTTCAGCCAACAAACCAGCAGTGGGGGGCTGGGGGACCACCCATGAACCCTCAACAACGGCCAGGCATGATGGGTCACATGGCGCCTCAGCAGCAGCCAGCAGCTGCTCAGCAACAGCAGCAGCCAATGAGTCAGCAGCAACCTCAAACAGGAAACCGGATGATGCAGGTAATGGGTGTATCAGGAGGGGCAGCCGGAGCACCTACTCAGATAGTAGGTCCACCTGGATCAGGAAACCTTCCCCAGGCAGCATTACAAGACCTACTGCGAACTCTGCGTTCCCCAAGCTCACCCCTTCAGCAGCAGCAAGTCCTCAACATCCTCCGTTCCAACCCGACCCTTATGGCTGCTTTTATCAGGCAAAGAGCAGCCAGGTATCAAGGTGGTCAGGGTGGTCCTGGAGGACCAGGAGGACCCCCACAAGGGGGCCCTGGAGGTGTGAGGTTCCAAGGGGCTGCTGGAGGGCTGCCCGGTGTAGGAGGGCCTGGGCCTAACCAGCTTGCTAACATGGATGGACAACAGCAGGTTAATGTGAACCAGGCAGGCCAGCCAGGGATGAACATGGTTCAGGGTGGAGCAGGGGGAGGTAATATGCCAACCATGGCTCAGCTGCAGCAGTTACAACAACAGCAGCAACAACAGCGCCCAATGTTGCCTGGGAATCTACAGCAACAGCAAATGGCTGCGTTGCAGCAGCAGCAGCAGCAACAACAACAACAACAACAACAACAGGGAGCAATGCAAGCAGGGCAACAAGGCAACATGACCAACATGCCATCGCAGTTCAGAGAGATGCTGATGAGAAGACACCTGCAGCAGCAGCAGCAACAACAACAACAACAACAACAACAGCAACAGCAGCAGCAGCAGCAGATGGGAAACCACGGGCAGTTCCAGCAGCCTCAGGGACTCCAACAGCAGCAAGGCCAGCAAAGCTTCATGCAGCCTGGTCAGGGACAGCCAGGGATACCCCCCTCTTCCCAACCCCAGCCAGGGGGTGGAGGTGTAGGGGGTCCCCAGCAGCAGCAAGGAGGACCACAGGGTGGGCCAGGACAGCCAGGCCAACAGCAAGGTTACCCCAACGCCATGTCACAAGTAGCTGCAGCGCTTCAGCAAAGGCTCCAGATGCAGATGCAGCAACAGCAGCAAAATTCAATCAGTGGGCTTCAAGGACAAGACGGAGGGCCTGGTGGAGGTGCTGGAGGACCAGGAGGACCTCCGCTTCAGGCTGGACAAGTCGGACCAGGGCAAGGACAACAACAACAAGGTGGAGTTGGCGGAGGCGGCGGTGGGCCCCCACTGCCGCAGACGACCCAAGGCATGCTTCCCCAGAACATCCATCAGAGGCTCCTGCAACAGCAGCACCTTGGTGGGGGCTCTCCAGCCCAGCACAGCAGTCCCATGAGCCCCCAACAGCAGATGGCTCAGTCCCCTCACCATCTCCAAGGACAAGGAGGACTTGGTCCAGCAGGGTCACTCAGCAGTCAGGTCAGGTCACCTCAGCCCTCGCCAAGACCGCAGTCGCAGCCCCCGCACTCCAGCCCGTCCCCGCGCATGCAGCCCTCCTCCCAACCTCAACCCCAGCCCTCACCTCATCGCATCTCTCCGCAGACCCAGACTGGCTCACCCCACCCGGGCCACCTAGGCCAACATCACCCCAGCATGGCACCGCCCCAACCTCCACAACCCCAGCAGCAAGTGTTATCTCAGCAGCAGCCAGGTGGTTCTGTAGATCCTGGTCAGTTCACCTCGGACCAGAACTCCATCATGTCCCAGTTAAGTGGGATGGCAGGGATGCACAGTGGACAGGGGGGACAGTCGGACATGTTGGGTGGGAATAATAACAACAGCGGCAACAACAACCAGGAGCTGGGAACGAACATTAACCACAACAGTTTAGACCTTATGTAGCCATGACTCCATATTGTCTTTCTGTCTCGATGCTCTGATGAGTTGCCCCAAATCACAAACTGCCATGAGAGGAGAGCGAGGCGGGACTACGGCTTTGGGGTTTTAGAAGTTTTTATTTTTTATTTAAATATTTTTGTGATGTACAAATAAGAACTCAAGCTTCCTTCCTATGGGAGATGCAACATAAATCTTAGAAGTCAATAAATGAATAAATTATAACAATGGTAAGTTATTGCTGTTAATATATATCTATATATTTTTGCCAATTGTGTACAAAAAGGTGGAAGGGCAGTGTTTCAGGTTGAAGATATTTCTTCCTTAAGTCTATGACACAATATTTTTGGGGACTGAGAATTTTGCCTTTTTATGAATATTTTTAAGATTTTAAATGTGGCTAAAAATTAAAGTGAGTTGACACGATGTACCTTTTTTATTGTTTTGTTTTCCTCCTCAAATACCCAGTCATGATTGTATCTATTTTGCAGAGAGTAAGTATATTTTATTTCTGAATTATTATTATTTTTTTCCCTCAGTGGATCATAAAACAAGCATCGACATATCTTCCGTTACAGTCTTCTCTCGCAGCAATGTACATTTTAAAACGACTGCAACAATTCACATACCAAGAATGAATTTTATTTGATGGGTGGGTGGAAGGGTGTGTTAAATGCAGTTTGATTTCCTCTTCTTCTTCTTTTTTTTTATTTTATTTTTTTTTTTGTCAGGGTCTGTAGGTTTGAATTGAACCTTAACAGTGTTTTGGAGAGTGGGTGACGCTGACACTTGGTTTGGTCATATTTTTCTGCAAAGAGTGGCCAGATCTGCTGAGCAGATAGATGCTTTTACCCACGGGCCACCTCTCCACCCTCCACCTTCCGTTCTCCTTTGAATGTGCACACCTTCCTTACCCTGACCCCCCACCCCCCAAAAAATTGGAGGGATGAACTGTTGATGCCTGATTGTCTAGCTGGAGGCATATTGTACCTCTGTTTGTAGCTGGCCAATGTTAAACAGGTTGTGCGTGTACATATATTAAAAGCTTGTTTATGAACTGTGACGTGGAGAAGAGGTCGATAAAGTTGTTTTCTGGGCTGCAGACGTTTGAGAAAATCCTGCCTGTATCCTGAACCCTGACGATTTCCCTTTCAGTGATCTTCTCCCCTTTTGTTCCTTTTCCTCATGACTGCCTCTCAGCCACAAGGTTTAATTCAATGTTAGTACTGTACAAAGTAAGAAATGGTGGACTTAGATACTGTTTTTGTAATGAAAGTGAAAGGTCTAAAAAAAGAAAAATAAAGAAACGAAAAAAAAAAAAGAAAAACTGTACATACTTTAAAACCTTATGAGCAGAGAAGTTATTTTCTGCTGCTTTGTTCCCCCTCTTGTTTGATTGGATATTTGCTGTATCTGTAAAAAAGAAGAAAAAAAACACACAAAAAAAAAGAGAGAAAAAACAAAACAAAAAAATCTACAAAAGTACTCCTGAGCTACTGTACAGTATTGAGATTTTTTCTAAAAGGTACAGTATGGGGTGTAGTAGGTCACAAGCACCAATGCGCCTTTTTCTGTGTATTTTTGACAAGGTTTAGGGAGGGGCGGGGTTATTGCAACAAGTCACACACCTGAGCAATCTCAAAACTTAGGACGCGAAGAAGAGCCAGAAGAGTCGGGGGGGGGGGGGGGGGTTGATTAGAGGTGTGATCTGAACAAGTTTAAATTTGGTCAATTAGCTTTTTACGGAGGGGACTGAAGACACAATATTCACATGCTCACTATTTTTCTCAAAAGTTTGGGCTTGCTGGGTATGGGGAGGGAACGTATCAGAACCAGGTGGCAATATATCTTGAGACTTATTTTATAAGAAAAAACAAGGAAAAACTGTCTTTTATATATAGATATATTATTTAATTTTATTTTTTGGAAATAAAACTTGAAGCTACAGGAATTATTAGATAAAACATGTTTTGTTTTGTATTAAAGATGTTATGGTGATGCAAAAAGACACTGCAGACAGTCATTCAGTTTGCTCTGGGGAGGCCATGGAGTATAATTATACCATCCTTTTGAAGAAATGTTTCATGTACATGAATATAGTTGTAAACATACTGAATCACTGTACAAACTGATGGCAACTGAACAAATAGTTTTTTGTTTTTATCATTTCTTCTCCTAAAAAGAGACTGGAAATAAGACTATTTAAATATTTGTTTAGTATTCAAATGGAATCTTTGACCACTTTTTCGTTCCTCTTGTTAACAATTTTGGTGCTTGCTGAGAGAAAGCAAAAATAACTGTTGCTCCATTTTCATTAGTTTCTTTTTTTTAAGTTATTTTGGTGGTCTGATTGTTTTTTGCCAATAAATTAATTGTACAATAAAGTATGTTTGTACCATTGGAAATATACTTGATTGTTGCCTCTTTTTTCAGATTTACATAATATTTACTTTAGGTGAATGGATGACCATTTAATACATATTTGATTGTAATTTAATGGAAAAGTCATGGTATCTGTATATTCAGGAAAAGTCTTCAGAGATGAACAGGCTGAACTGTGCTGGGTATTGCATTAAGGCAGTTATACTGATATTGGTGAATATGCTGTCAAATAAGTAAAAAAATATCTGCAGAAATTATGTGATGCAATCATGTTTCTAACATGTTGTAGAACTGAGGCTGTTTCAGAGCGAAGGGAGGAACCACCCAGTGTAAGTGTGGTATTCCTGATGGAAGAGTGACTTCATTTAGAAACAGTGGCCTTTTTGCGTAGTTTGTCCACCAGAGAGCGCTGACGGGTTGATTTTAGCTCATTATGTATCTTGGGCACAATCCTCGGAAAAAACAAAACAAATCTAAGTGATCCAGATCAAGATTGTTTATGTTTCAGTATGTTTATGTGCTAAGGCAAGAAGTAAGGCCTAAAAAGTCATATTATAGTAAGGTATGAAAAGTCATAGTATAGTAAGGTATAAAAAGTCATAGTATAGTAAGGTATAAAAACTCATATTATAGTAAGGTATAAAAAGTCATAAAAACGTCAGCACTGTGAGTAAGCAGGACGAGGTAGACAAAAAATGATATTAAACATGAGCAACATTTATTTCAGTATTACCATATAAATATTCTATACACAATGACACTTTGTAGACTGGAGCAGGTAATGTGCAGGTTTACATCACAATAAAGTGCAAGGTTCTTCGCTCGGTGGTGGATGAAAGCAGCACAAGCGACCACATTAGGCGACGTCAAATCCACGGTGCTTGTTTTGTCATGTCAGTACATTTACATATGGCATCAGCTCAGTGGTTATCACAAACTGTATAAAAACTATTCAGTCGTCTGCGTGACAAATACACAGGTATCTTTAAAGAATAAATATACATTCAGGTCAATGTAGAAAAATAACGACTAAAAAATACGTTTCTCCCCTCTGCCCGCTCCACCTTCCTTCTTTTTAATGTCTTCTTGTGTTTCAAGTCTTAATAACATCATTTGAGGATCGTGCATTCAGACATACAAAAACCATATAAGTGTGTGTGTGTGTGTCTTTGTGTGTGTGTGTGTGTGTGTGTAAAGGAGAGAGAGAGAGAGACATTAGCCCTAAAAGCTCCACAGACAAAACAACAACAAAATTATGCAACATCAGGCACTTCCATTCCCTGCAGCTTCATTATCCCACAGAGACAGTTTTGGGATCACGAAACGCTGACCCATCATCCTCAGTGTGGGATAAACAACTTATGGACCAATGGGACGCCACTGTGGTGGATTCCACAGACATGACACATCACATCAGCTCCTGTGTCCACTGGGCAGGAAGCCAGCAGGCTTACACCACTGACCTCGGAGTTGGGCTTTTTTTTTTATTTTTAATTTGTGACATTAGTCTTTTCAGTGTTTATCCCTGAAATCAGTCTGTTTGTGGGGAAAAGTTTCACTTTCAGTTAATTATTCTTAGTACTTGTCAATATTTTACTACATTTTTTATATAATTATTTTAATGATTATTTACTTTTTTATTGAACTCTGTGATTTTTTTTTTGGGGGGGGGGGGTGTGTCACCCCGTGTTAATGACCATACTGCTCAGTTTCTCATGTTTTAGCCCGTTAACTACTAATGCACTTAAGCACTTAAGCATACTGCAGGTTTTTAGATAAGCTGCCACAGGATTCAGTTTATTTCAGGTGGAGTTTGCTCAGTTTTCATTGAATTGTAGATTTTGAAGTTTCCATTTGTTTCTGACTTAAGAGTTTAGAGTTAGAAAACAAAGTTATTGCCGTTGAATAATTATTGTATCATTAATCCGTGATATCTAAATCTATTTGGATTTCTGTCATTATGATCTGTAAAGACTGAAGTTTGAAACTTGGAAATCAGAAAAGATGTGAAATGTTAGCATCTACAATGCCACGACAACTCGGCATCTATCGATGAAGATCATGTGATACGATCAAAAGCTCCAGAAACAGCTACTTGAGACTGTGATCAAGAATGAACCTGTCCTTGATTTTCATGCTATAATGACTTGACATACCTTGAGATGTGCAATCCATCCCAGTCAACAATCACTTCCTGCTTCTTTTTGAGCTCATGTTACATAATCAAATGATAATGCAAAGCAAAGAGGGTTTGTTTGGAAACTCTCCCATGACGGAGAAAGGTTAGAGAAAAGTCTGGAACATGATCTGAATTTTGAGTTTTCTTATTTCCTGCCTGGCAAACGTCTTGCTACCTCCTAGACTCATCTCAAACCGCTGCAGGGGAACCACCGACTTCGATCACATTTCTCTCGCTGAATGATTCGATTTTTGTTCGATCTTCTGAATGTCTTTCAGCCGAGGGGAGTTTTCCAAACAGAACTCGTTTGCATTTCATTACTACATAAGATCACCACAGTTTACTTAGAAAATGAAGGCAGCTAATTGTTAATTGCTAAAATGTGATGGATTATGTATTAAAGCAAGGCTTAAGTCTGCATGTCATTGGTCATTTAAGTGGAAACAGAGCTTTCCCAAAAATAACAAATTAATAAAACTTCAGTGTGTTTAATAAAAAAAAAAAAGTTTTTAATGTAAACCATTGTAATTGGTAGTTAAAGGGCTAAACAGCTAACTCTACTAAATGTACTAGTTTGGCTTTTAGTAGAGAGATTTTTTAGTATTCATCTTCAGAATCATCAAATTTAGGGGTAAACACTGAATTTTTTGGGAAATGATCTCATTGAATATCTATATCTCTGAATATCTTCACAAATTATCAGGTGTTCGCAAAAACCATAATTAAAAATCAGAACTGATATATATTCGCCTTTAAACCCGCCGGTCAAACTTTACAAAGAGGCTCTTAGGATGTAAATTCAGTGCAATTCCATAATGTGTTCTGTAATCAAGTCTCGTCTAGACTCAGTCGTCACTTGTACGGTGTGTTGTGTGTTTTCAGATGAAGAGCTGGGTGGACAGAGGAAACTACACTGTCTGTCTTTGCATTGATAGAACTGTACTGGAGGGAAGATGCATGCAGGCGGATCAAATCATCTCTCAGAGGGTTTTGAAACGCGTACAAGACTAAGCCACATGTTGTACAGTGGTAACAGTCTGTGTTTACAGGTTACAGGTACAGCACTGCATGTTAGCGTGGGACTGACGGCTACGCCCACCTCACTGTAGTTTAGAGTATGTACAATATGTTTGAGTCCAGTACTGAACGGTTAGCTTAGTGTGGAAGAAAGACAGAAACAGCGGCCATGTTTACATGCACAGAGGACTCTTCCTCTTCCTCTTCTTCTTCTTCTTCTTCTTCTTCCTCTCACGTGATTCCTGGTGTTACCTAGCTTTACTTCCCCGAATGAAAATGTTGTAACTGTCTGGACTCACAATCAGAGCTGCACAGTACATTGGTCCATATACTGAACTTCAGTGCAACTGCATGGAACTTATTATATTCATTCATGATATTCACTGAATCCCTCAGGTATGAGAGGAGATAAGAACATGAAAATGTCACGTACAAGGCTGTTAACCGTTTTAAAGGCACCCTGTGGAGATTTTGACCACTGTGCCATGGTGCAACGTCGGTGAGTGGGTTTGTGTTTCCTGCACCAGGGAAAGTAGCGATGCACTGGCGAAATCCAGGGAAGAAGATTGCAGACTCCGCACATGGATGTAAAACGATACAGGGTTCAAATTAATCAAAAAACTCAATGCAATGCAAATGTTTTTTTGAAAAAGGAAATGAGCTCAACACGACTGTCTTGAGGAAACACAAAACTTTTTGGTGAGTAACAGTGAATGTAAATGTAACTGTCTAGGGAAAGAAAACTCTATTGTGTACCTTTAAGACCCTTTATGTACCAGAACAATTTAACCACTAGCGACAACTCAGAGATTCCTTAGGGAGGTGTTAGATATCTGGCTTCAAAAACTCACTTCACAACCCTTTTTAAGGGACTAAGTCACTCCACCATCTCACCTACCTAGTCCCCTTCTCATCTGTTTGACAATGGAAGATTCAAGGGGCTGACGCTGACCTAAGCCCAAGTCTGCGCCTCCAATATCTACTTAAATCTGGCAGCCATATATGGGCCAGAGCCGGCTCACATTTGGTCCTCCAGTGGCGGTGAGTGCATATCAGCCGCAATGAGCCTGGCAACCTGTGTTCGCACATTTTGTTCTACAGGCAATAAACAGCCAAAAAGGAAATATTATTCCATCCTTTAGTATGGTGAAATAAGAGTATTGCCTTCACCAGATGTTTCTGTTGGATCTCTGCTCTAATCAGCTAACTTACTCCTCTCTGTAGAGAAAATGTTCGGGCTAGTTAGAGACTGTTTTAGCTGCTAACTGAGTTATCTGTCCACGGTTTTGCATTTCCTTGGTCACCAATAGAAGCCACAAACAGTTATAGGTATCTAATGCCCCTTTAATTCAAGGCAAACTCAGTCCCCACGTGTTAAAGGTGAACAGCTCGCCCTAAATGTAACATTAACTGGAGTCCGGCTTTTATCCAGGTGACTCTGTGCATGTAAACGTACCACTGACCAGACTGGAAGTAGCTTTCGAGGGGAAGAGCAGAGCGAGAGGTTGCAGAGAGGATGTGAAAACACCGCTCTTGGTCCGCAATCACCATTTACACGCTGCTATTAAGCCAGTGCCTCCAGCTCCTTCCTGCAGTGCCCACCCTGCCAACCTACTCCCACTTCATCGCTTCAGACCTCCAGGCCCCAGTCTCTGAAAAAGCCCTTGGCCACTCTCGACTCTCGGAAAGTCACCGTGAGGGAGTTGAGGGTGATGTCTGTGACTGTCACCTCTCCCGCACTAATGACGGGTCTCCAGACGTCGTCCGACTTCTCCGATGCAGTGACCCC
Organism: Seriola aureovittata; assembly: GCF_021018895.1. NCBI lineage: Eukaryota > Metazoa > Chordata > Actinopteri > Carangiformes > Carangidae > Seriola > Seriola aureovittata. The sequence goes on from NC_079384.1 coordinate 4,433,357, forward strand.
GTCCGGTACGATGGCAGAGCGCCACTCGTCTGTCTTCTCTTGTCCTGAATGATGCAGGAACATGGAGAGAAAAAGACAGGGTAGAGTTGCAGTCAGTGATTCCATCAAGCCTATCACATGTGTACTGTTATTGAGTTAACCTCCCTGCTCTGACCTGGGTGTATTATCTCTGCTTTGATTCATGGCATAAATTGACAAAGGCAGATAGGATGCAATTGGCTGCAGAAAAAGACGACTCTAAGTGCTTCTGAGGTGAGAGGGAGGACAGAAATCCCCCGTTCTGAACCCCACATTGATTATTTTGGGGAAACTTTGAGATGTCTTAACTTTAAACGGTTGACTGACAGCTGGTTGCCACAAATTGCCATTTCACTGTCACAAAGATACACCTGTATTTTTAAAGTAGAGGCTCTAGAGCAGCCGTTGTCGTACCTTTACACGCACACGGAGACTTGAAATACTCTTTCATTAGTCTGTATTTTGATCCCTGCCTGATTTGCTCTTTAATCAGCTCAGGATAGAGGGTGTTTCTGGTTGCATGCCCAGTGAAAAAAGCCTGTGCGTGGCCGTGCCTATTAGGAGGTCCACAAAGAGTCAGGTAAACTGGGTCGTGATGGTGATTAGAGCCGACTGGCTGACCAAGTGACACACTTACCATTATGAATGCCTCCACTCTTCTCTGTTGTGTCCTTCTGAGCCACCTCTGTCTCCTCCTCTTCCCTATCTTCCTCATCTTCTACATTGTCCTCCTCTTCCTCCTCCTCCTCTTCTTCTCCTTCTTCTTCTTCTTCGTCTTCCAGGCCTTCCCAGTCCTCTTGTGTTGGACTCGCAGGGTTTGAGTCAAGGCACCTGAACTGTGACCTGCTGGGTTTGACTTTGTGATGTGCCACTTGCGGTCGTGGGCCTTGCCTGCAGGCAGTGTACGACTCGTCCTCGTCCTCATCCTCGTCCTCGTCCTCGTCCTCATCCTCATCCTCATCTTCATCCTCATCCTCGTCCTCGTCCTCGTCCTCGTCCTCTGGGACCAGTGAGCGCGTTAGGGAGAGATGCAAGCGGGGTGAAGGCTTCTCTGGAGTCTTGTGAGCGCTGCGGAGATCCATGGTGTAGACCGTGTTCTGGATCGAGATCAGAAAGAAAGAAAATGCATAACAGTCGTCATTCGAATAATTGTGTGAGCAAGGTGGTGGCCTGTGAGGAAAATACCTGGACAGTTTCCAATACAGGAAAAGGAAAATAGAAAGACAACTGTACACTCAAGTATGAACCACTGTGAAGTTGTGTTGATAAGAAAAAACTCTCGTCCAAACTTTACCTGCAGAAGGAGTCTTTTGGCTTTTGATCCTTTCCTCCTGTGACCCAGAGCTCTGTCTCTCTGCTCTCTAGGAAAAAACGAGCACATTAATAAACACATGAAAATGTCCTTGAAATGTATTCACTGACTATTTTATGGAATAATTTCAAGCCCATTTTGAACCTAACATGTAACATGTTTCTTTTGTCTAAATGTGTTTTCATTGAGTTCATTTTCCACATGGTATAAAAACTGCATCTCGTATATATTTCATATAGCTGTAATTAATATGTTTACAATGACAATGGACCACATGACCAAATGTGTAATGTGAAAGAGGTCGCTCGTAGAGACAAACCCATGTAGAGTCATCACCTTTCTCTGCAGCTCCCCTCAGCTCTATGGAGCGTTTTAGTGTCTTTCAGCTCGTTGTTTTGGTTTTACAGCCCACAGCTTCACTCTTTACTCTTGCTCTTACAGTGTCTTTTTTGGAGGTGTTTTCAGTGAAAAAGCTCTAAAAACCCACTGCTCAGCACCAAAGCAGACAGACACAGTCAGAACCTGGCTGGTGAACATCATGGAGTATGAAAATTAGACTTACATTCATCAGGCAAATAGAAACACGACTCTGAATGAAGGCTAATGTTCTGTTGTCTTTTCTTTGTGTAAATAGGAAACTGTTTCTTAACATGTTTTTGCACATCAACTTACAACCAAAACGAAAAACAGTAAAGTTATTGCAGCTTTATATTCTCTTTCAAATTCAGAACACATCACTTATTATTAATCCACCAGAATAATAAGAACTTTTACCTGCTTTCTGCTTACATGGATCTATTGTGAAATAGATATGCCCAGCACTCAACAACACTGTACTCTTCTCTACTGCTCTCATAATTGTAGCCAAATGTGTATCTGATCACATTTGGAGATGATTTGGAAGATCCTCCTTGCACAACTGGTGCATTTAGATGTGGATTTTATGTGTTTTTCTATATCCAATTCCAATCCAACAACCAAGGACACATGCTCCAGCTGGAGAGGGATCATGGATCTGGGTCTTGGTCTGCTGAGTCATGATCCCTTTATGATCAATATAATGTTAGAAGAAAACTGATTTATTCCTGCTCCGCTATGTGTCAAAGCTTCTGGCCTTTCCTGAACTCAGGCACATACAACATGTTGAGTGGAACCTTACTTCTCTTCGTAGGCCTGCACCAAGCGCTGGTCCAGAATGTGTTCCTCAGGTTCCCATGTGCTGTATCTGCAAGACATAAAAATAGAATACACAAGTAGAAAATGTTTCTACTTATATTCTTCTTTCATTGATTTATTTTTTTACAAAGGCCATAGTACTTTACTGTGCATACATATAATCTACTGTGCATGTCGATGTGAATATGACGCACCCTTGCAGGTTTAATATAATCAATTCATATCTCCAAATTAAGTTTACATACTTACTTTGGAGGCCATCCTTTCCACTTCAGCAGATACTCCACATTCCCCTGTGGAGACGTAAAGTTTTAGAGCAGCATCAGCCAAGAAGAAGTTATTTCAATTAAATCATAGAGTGTACAGTGGCTTGTCCAACACACACTAAATTTAAACCATTTAAATCTGTTAAATGTGGTGCTTCCCCTGGGATGTCTGTTTTGATAAAGCTTGAAGCGATGAGTTTACTGTCGCTGTGTTCCATAGTAAAAGGTGTATGTCGATACTGGAGGTGCTACGATCAAAGAGTCACATCTGTGAAACTAAAGGTTGCACACCGTGAACTTTAACATGAAGTTAAAGTCAGTTAAAGTCAAAAAGTCAAACTTTAAAAGCCTGAAACAGCTGCAACCCTGATTCAGATTTCATCAAAACTTGCAGGATTAATGATAATAATTGGCCCAATGGTGCCTGTATCATTTGTGGGATATTTCCTCTTTAGCCTTCATTACACTCAGACCAGAGAAGGTTAAAGCTCTCATCTCTACAAAAGTTTCCGTTAAGCTTTCAAGTAAGTGTGTGTGTGTGTGCATGCCCTTTTTAAACAATTTGCAGTGCAATCATTGTCAAAATAGAGTTACACTAACTAATATACAGTGCATTATACGACAATAGGGAAAGGAAAAAAACAAGGGCGACACTGACCAACGTCTTTCATCTACTTAATATCTTTATTCCAATACGTTCTTGATCAGTAGGAAGATGCTGTCGTACCATCAGACAACATCTATAATTAACAGATAATGTAAAATGTACTGTATGTTTTCCAGATACCAGGCAAGCCTTTCAGAGTTAGTCATCCTCGGTGACATCATTCAGTAATAACTTCCAAGCTCTCGAAGGTATTCTCAGTGGGTGAGGTCACCACTTTTCCCGACTTCATGTTACTCACCCAGTTCCCCATATACAGTAAAAAGGACATGCATGCGATGTATACTGGGTGAGACTTACAGTCTAAATTAACAGCATTGCTTGCTCCCTTAACTGTGGCTGCTATAATAAATAAATATAACATGCAATATAACTAATTTAACACTCGGTGCATGTAAATATTATGCACTCATGGTATAGTTACAGGCCTTTTATATATTAGAAAATGCTTTTTATAGCATCGCTGGAAAGATCAGTTAAACTCAAGATGCCTCCGTGCACTAACTATCCATGAGTAGACATGTTTGAGTTGTGGGTTGGCAGATTATTGAGTACTACATGTGGTTTTGACATCAACTTATGTGTAGTACTGAACTTTCACTTTATTCTAAGTGAATCCTAACTTCAAGCTTAACTAACAAACCACTTAAACATAGTTGCTATTGACTAAATCTGCATTGCAAACACTTACAAAGTATAAATTCAAAGTAAGTCGATCACCAGTTATCTCTGAACTCCTTTTTACAGTATATTTTGCCAAATTGCTGTTGGTTGCACACACCTGACATACAGCAGTATGTCAGCGTTATTGCACTTCATGTCTATATTCTCTATATTAGTGCTGAATTAATTCCAGCCTCTTACATGTTCGTAAAACTGGGATTGGGGAATGGGTAAAAGTTTTTAATTGTGTATTGCTACTTGTAAAAAATAAAATAAAAATCAGATGTTAAAATGCTAATTGGCAGAAAATGCACAATGGCTCACGTGTCCTATCTTTGTATCTGTGCTTAGTTAATTTTACTATAAAGTGCTTAAATCATTTTTTATCTACCCCTGCACATTCATGCCGGGGGGGGGGGCTGCTAGTAAATAGGCGCCATAATTTGTAGCTACGCACTCTCTTCCGTCAACACTAACAGGGTAACTTAGATTCAAACCCAATTAGCAAGCAAACAGGCCCAAACGGAGGTGTTAGGTTAACAACGTGTCCTCCTCCACAGCCTGTGCAAACACCTGACATGTTAAGCTGTAGTGCAATGACAACACTCTCACGTTACATTAAAGGGACATCCTCCTCTTACCCGCCCCCCTTTTTTATACACAGCCCGCAATTAGATAACCAGATTAGTCGCGCGATTCTGTTCATTTTAATCTCTCAAGCTTCCATTGGCATCCTCAAGTAGCATCCTCTCCTCCCGAAAATGTGTTTTCCTTTTTCAAATGCTGACAACGTCCCGCGGATACATTCAGTGAAGGTGTTGACCCGTTACCTTTCTAACTCTTTTCTTGACGATTGATTCCACGGCAAACACTTGCTCTCCAATCGCTGACAGCTCCATCTCTGTGTGCACGCGGCCGGCCGTTGGGCTTTAACTGTCAAAGTAACGTCCTTCTTCTCCACAAACTAAGCTAACGTTTAACGGGTTATCACAGCGCTCCCTCGGTGCAGTCCTCTCCTTTCCCGCTTCTCCCTCAGCTGTCTTCTTTTCCTGACAGTTTTTTTTTTTAAGGGCCCATTTATCCGGAGCGACTTCCTTGTGCTGGATCTTTCTGTGCGTCCAGTGACTTTACAAAATCTGCGACACATCTGCACACCGCTTCGCGCGCGCCCGTCTCCCGAGAGCGCGCTCCCTGACGATGAGTCGGCGCGCGCCACTAGCTGCCTCATCCCCCCCCCCATCATTCATTCGGTGTATGGATCATAGACTGCGTGTAAAAAATGGTATGAATAGATGAGGAAAACGGTCGTGAAGACGTGCTCACATCCAGAAACACTACGATGTAAATACACTCTGTAGGTTAAAGCTTTGAAATTCAAAATCTCAATGAGAAACAGTGGAAAGAATCGGCGGCAAATGTACTTAAAAGTATGAAAAGTAAGTATACCATATGCAGAAAATGCACCTCTGACTGACATTATTAACTGACATTATTACATTGGTAATACTGATGCATAAATGAAAAAGTAGCATTTTACTGTTGTAGTTGAGGTTTCACTCGTTTTAACAATTTTATGTTTGATACCATAAGTCCAGTGGTTTCCTACCAAGGGCACAAGATAAATCTCAGGGGTCAAAAGAAAGTGGGGCAACAAAGTTCTGCTTCACAAATTTGAATTTGTATTTTTTTCCCTGACACTTTGCTTTTTTTGTGAAATATTAGTTATATAACAACTGAAATCTGACTCGGAGCCCCAACCAGACATTGCTTTTTTGTAAAGGTTCACAAGCCAAAGATTTTGGAAACCACTGGTTCAATCCTCTACTAGGTAACTAAGATTTTCATGTTTTTATGTAAATTCTCTATAAATGCAGTTGAGTTAAAAGTGCCATGTTTTCTTCAGAAATGTCAAGTACAAGTCAAATACAAGTACTTCAAAACTGAATCCAAGTACAGTAGTTACTTCCCACCACCGACCAAAACAACCACCCGAACCATGCTGAGAAGAAGGATCTACTTTATAACTCAACAATGACTCTTTCAGGGCAAATAATGACCCATTTAATCACCCACACAGTAGCTTATACATAAAGTGCCATTATAAGCATTTTATTTCTATGCAAAAAAACAAAAAACAAAAACAAAAACAAAAAAACCAAATCAACCCAGTGACAATCAGGATTCCTTAATGGGAAGGGCTGAATAGATTGTCATGGCTAAAAAAAGCAAATATTGAATGCAATTGTGAGACATTAGTTATGATGTGACTGGGTTCAAAAAAATCCCAGCAAATAAAGTGACAACCTCTCTGATGTTTCCCTGGAGGTTCACTTGGATATAACAGGACATTGAAGGTCTACAGACTGGGATGGAACTGAAGAGTTTCATTCCAAAATAACACATGCACCGTTGAAAATCAAGTGATATTATCTTTATAAAAATCATACTATTTCAAACAATTGAAAATAACATAAAGTCCTTGGCTGCAAAAGTGAAAACATCATTACAGGTTAGTTAGTCTGTACACTGGTGGAGCATCGGCTGATTCTCCTCTAAATTTATGATAAACTGGTGCTTTGGAATAAATCTCCTGAAATGGCATCAAACTGCACAAACCCTCTTAATCTTTCAGAGCAACACATATATTTTTTAAATGTAAACAAGTTAAGGCCAATATTGTCATTAACAGACAATACTTGTACAGTATAAACAGTTTCTCTTAAACTGATAGATCTGAAAGCTACGACAGCAGACTCTTTCATAAGGCCTATTTCACAATAATCAACCGAAACACACATCTGGTTGTACATGTGCTCACTCGCTGGCCCATCAAATTTCACTTTTCTTCCCACATTTTCTTTTTTCTCTAGGATCACTACCCAGGCACACTACACTCCATCCACCGTTTCTTAAACTGACAACTTCCCTTCACGCAAAAACAACCTGCCGAAACCCGTCCTCAGACTGAAACCTTACACATTATACATCACTGCTGACTATATAAGACTTTGACTGTGTTTGGCAGGTTTGACGAGAGATGTTTAAGAGGAGGAGGAGCCCTGCATCAGCTGAGCTCCTGTGCTACAGAGGGCTGCTGTGGTGGAGATCCTTTGGACCACTGTGGAGCCAAAAGAATAATTATTTAAAATCAAAAGAATCAAGTTTAACCCTTGTGGTGTGATCTGTCTGTCTGGAGACATTTTACCACTGTGCAAGAAATTACTGTGGCTCTCATTAAGCAAGAGTAGGTGATATGGACGAACAAAATAATATTCTTTTTACACTGATATGACATTTTTGTGACAATAACGTGCTGAAAGTCCATTTGCCTTGATTGTCCCGGAGCTTTTGACCAAATCTTACAGTCCTCATCAGCAGATTAACTTTACTCAGTTACCATGGAACTATATCCTGTAAAGAAAGGCTGCAACTAATGGTGATTTTCATTATTGATTAATCTGCCAGTTATTTTCTCGATTAACTGCACAGTCAATAAAAAGTAAGCTGGAACTAGATACTTAATTTTTTGAATGATTAACAGGTTATACAAAAAATTTGTTGAGTAATCTACTGCCGATCGACTAAAGGATTAATCAACAATCATTTAAGTGCTGCTGGAAAGTTTGAGCATCTACATTTCCATGACAGCTGAGTCAACTCATTCCACTGACGAGCACTGTGTAATTTGATCAAAAGCTCCAGAACAAGCAAGTTAGGGGACTTTGAGTTGAGATCGTTTTGTCGATTGCTTTTTCCAAAGTAAAAACTGTGCTGTGATGCTGTAAGATTGATGCAGGCCAATTTCTGTCACTTTATATTTAGGGGAACATTTTGATAAGTTTAATTTTCTCTCTTTCTTTCCAGCTTAATGATTGTTATATCATGATACAGTATAATTCTACTTAAAGGACAGTAATCGTTAGTATTGCATTATTTCTTTGATAACAAGCAGACTTCATTACTTTACAGTAACCATTTGAACGTGAAAAATTAAACAAAAAAAGGAAGGAATGGAAGGAAACTTAGGCAAAACCTCCACTAGAGGGAGCGCTTGGCCAGGGTGTTGCATTGCTTTGTTGCCATATAAAACTGTTGTGTCAGCACAGCCTCTGCACAGTGTAGGCTCAGTCTGTACCAGAAGTGTTTGGAAAGTGGATGAAATACAAAGTTGGCAAGAAATCACTGATTTAGACCTGTGATATGTGAAAGGGAGAAGAGAGGAAGAGTGAGATGGAGTCACACTGAGGCAAGGAAGGACACGCTTTGGTGAAAGTGAAGGACGGAGGATACAGACAGAGAGAGAGAGAGAAAGGGATTCACGACGTCCAGAAACACGAAGACACATCAGTGAACATCATGGCTAAAGCTGGGAGGGTCGCTGAGGGAGACCGGCAGATAAACACAGCATTTTTCATAAAGCCTGAACTCCCATGACTTTGGAAACTTGAACAGTAAAAAGGAAAAAACAAAAAACAAAAAAAAAATCAACGGATCAAAACTGACATTTGGAAAATAGTCAATATATATAAAACACAGAAATAGCAGAAACAGAATAATAACTTTTCATAAGTCTTAACTGTGTTGCGAGTAAAGGACTGTGATTCTTTATTCTCCCTGTAAAGTGTTTGCTTCCTTCATTGCTCTGCATCTTATCCGACAAGAGTCCAGCAATGGCCGTGTAAACAAAACCCAAAAAAGGGGGGAAAAAATACGTCTGTAAGTGTGCATCCATGTGTTTGGCTGTGCACGACGCTACCTCCTCTCCTGTTCATTCTGTGATTGGCCCATTGGCCCAGAAGGAGCTGTGATTGGCTGGTTAAACCATTAGCCATCAGACCTCCATGTTTGGCGTGCCTCCACTTCTTCTGAGACAACCAATAGGAGTTCACAATTCTTCCCTCGCAGCTGCTGGCGGAGAAACTTCCTAGGTTGTGGTAAAATGAAAAAGCAAAGAGGAAAGCCACAGAAAAAATCCAAGTGAATTAAAAAGCTTAACAACATAATTCAAAGGGCCACAATTAAAAATGAGCAGACCTGCTTTAAAGCTGCATTCATTGATTTTTTTTGGCCACTTTAGGGCCGTGGAGCAAACAATGAAAAATTATTATTAAAGTGTTAGCAAACAAAAGCCTAATTAAATATCCAAGCAGATACGTAGCAACATTAGCATTCATTTGGATTTGTATGTTTCTGTCCACCTGACAAATACAAGTTCAATATTCACTCTCCTTTTAGCTCTGTTTTGGTGTCCACCAAGTCCTGAGGGCCGGCTGCTGAATGCTCCTCTATATTCATCAGCTTATTACTATCATTGTATGTCTGCTGCTTAGTGTTGGCCAGGTAGTATAAAGTTATCAGTTATCAGAGCGTTTTGCTAAAACGAAAAAACAAAACAAAACACACATTACACACTCACTTGAACTATTGTTGATATGAAAATATTCATTAGTGCAGCTTTAAAGCAACAAAGCCTTACAGGGAAGCAAGCATTCATACATGTATCTAAAGAACTCTGATGCTTCATACCAACTCTACCATAAACTGTCCTTTTTGTCTTCGGTTCCTGGCCTGAACCCAACAGTGTCTGACAACTACAGACATTTTTAAGATGCACTTTTAAGTTCAGTTCTACATAACACAGCAGTCCCAGTCTTTTCAGTTTTGTTTCCCTTGTTTCCCCTTGTTTCACTGTGGGCCGGGGCCCACTGGTGGACTGGGAAGGTATTGCAAGTGGGCTGACAAATCTTTTACAAAACAGTACAATTTTGGTGAGATGATGTAATTAGAAATATATACATATAGTGTTTTTAAATATTTTAAAATGAAATAATCTTCATTGTTTTTTTCTCATATTAACGCCTATCACTGTGATAAGGCGTGAACTTTTATGTTGTTGCTGCCGGACCACGTTGTATACTTGTTTGGTATCTCAGTCTGAGTGCACGGTAAAAGATCACAACCATGGCAAAAACAGGAGTTTCAAAATGAATAGCTGGTTAGCAACAGGAAGAATTAAATTAACAGTCAAGAGACAGACGGTGAATCAACAAGTGATCTCTCCTCTGTCAAACAAAAAGAAATATTGAGTTTCCCCTGCTTTCAGCTCAGTCCTGAATGATTGATCGTTATCATTAAAACAAAAAGTGCTCTGAGAATGCTTTATTTGACATCTGTATTGTGACGGGGTCGGATGTGGGTTGCCAACATTTAGGTGATTCCCGAGTGGGCCATGAGTTGGAAAAGGTTTGGAACCACTACAACCGAACTGTTTTTCTTCTTCAGCATTGACAATTAGCACTTCCACATTATTAACGACTTCCTGCAGCTGCTTCATAGTAAAAAGAAACATTTCAGCAATGAAGGGATTCAATGCTTTTACTTCGAGAAAGCTTAGAGGTCTCTAACAGACTCAAACATTCAACCGGATCAATAGTTGTAAATAAATCAAATTGTTAAATGGACAGACCACATGGCCATCCTAAGACTAGTTTCAAATTAGGCACAAACCTAGTGTATTTCTCGGATACATCCTCTACATGGATACATCTATGGCCTCATTATTCTAAGCTTTATAGCCACAGAACAGTAAAACAATTAATATCGTAGCTGTCACGGTGAGCACACATGCCCCAACATAAACACACATGTCCCATCGCTCTCACCTGAGCTCATCCGGATTGCCGATTGGTTGAGGGCTACGCAGTTTGGAGTCCAAATTGTAGTAGACTCCTCCCACCTCTCTGACTCCTATCCAGTGCTGGCGTTTGAGCGGCAGCCGGAGTGGCCCCCAGCGCAGGTTGGACGGCACATTCAGAATGAAGCCTGTCACGTTGGACAGCTCGATGCTGCCAACATCCCTGGAGGAAAAAAAAGGCAACATTTACTATTTTGTAAACTTCCCTTTTGTATCGCTAAAGGCAGATAAAGGATGAGCAGCAAGTTAAAATGTGTTTGTATATTTCGGAAAACTTTATGGGGAAATCGGTGCATCATATTGCAATTTTTAAGTGGTAAATTTGTAGGAAATTGCATAATCTGTACATTACTAGTGACCATTTTTACTATAACAGAATATGTTTAAAGATCATTATATACACTTCAGCCAGCCTTTAATTTCTGTAGGACATGAAAATAAACTCTCATACACGGCAGGATTCACAGGATCATTACCTGCAATAACAATCACATTGTTTTGCAATTCACAATATGTTAAAAGAAATTCTTTAGAGTATCATAATATTCCAGTAGCTAGAAATGAAAACCAACTAAAGTGGCAGATTTATTTTCAAAAAGCAGGGATTGGTCATACATCATATGTATTTACTGCACTATGAAGTGCTTTTCATTTTGCCAGTTTCTATTGACGACTGTGATGAAACAGCACGTACTATGCTGCGTGGAGCTTTCTTTAATTTGATGGATTGGATGGAAAGTTTGTGCAGCAACACGTACAAACTTTCCATCTATCGAAAGTCAAACAGCCGTTAAGCAGCAAAAGGCTGAACTTTCAGTGTTCCAAGTTTCAGTATCAAATCGTCTGCTGTGAGACTGAAACACTGAAGCTACAGCATCAGACATGTCACAAAACTGCTCCCAGTGCATCAATAACAGAACAATTATCAATTTATCAATTATTTGTCCCCTCCGTAATTGTGTGATATTTCAGCTGTGATTTTGAACATTACTCTGTAATGAAAACTGTTGCTGGAAATTCAAATTCACACACACAAATTTTGTAGTTTGTTGCATTATCAAGGATGCTATTCGGAAGCTGATTGTAAAATCTTGGCCGTCAGAGTTTCCTGCACTTTAAATGGACACACTAGGAAGAGTTATAAGAAAAACAGTCTAGTCTCAGTTTGCAGCTCCATTACAAACACAACTTTGACCAAAACACAAATGTCATCTTTACTCCTCACACCTCTTTGAGAAAAATGTACAGAACTGAATGGAAGTGGCTTGTTATTTGTACTGTAAAGTTTAAGTGGTGATCTTTCAGTTGTTGGAGGTTGGAGTCTTGCAACATATCACCACTGAACAACAGCGAACATGTAAAAGGTTTTTATTTACAAACTATCAGTTGAATACAGTGGCATTGTTGTTTTTGTCCCTAGATTAAGAGTAGCTCTGATTTTGTTCCTGTTTTAGTCAAGACAGACAAACAGGAATTTGGCTTTTATGATAACATTAACATTAGACTGATAAAAGCAAGTCTGTGGCTGCTGTTGTTGTCAACAGAAAAGTAAGACTGATAATGAGGGAAACAGGAATGCTGATAAAAGTGTCTCTTGGACTTTGTCAATTGATGGAACTGCTGACTAATCAAAGAGCTCATTTGAGACCCATCTGATGAGGTTGCTGAGCTGCAGAGGAGGAACACAGGGAGCCTTTAGGGCATTTAAGGAAACACCTAGGACAACAGTGAAAACATACACAGCAGCTACAACATAAGCGATCACTGATAAAAACTCCACTGTAACTCTTAAAACATGAGAAAACAGGCGGTTTCATTGCTAGCTCTACATACCTTCTTTTATCCCACCAAACTGCCTCAAAACCTCGGGTCTGCAGGGCTGCCATAATGACATTTACATCGTAGTTCCCATTTCCCAGCATGCTCTTCTTATGAGGCGTCACCAGAGTGCTGGGAGAAAGCCTGCAACAAGTTGACAAGAGAGATTATCCACAACTTCTCATGTACATATGTACACATTTTGGTATAGCTTGTTGGACCAGCTCACCTCTGGTATATCTCCTGCAGGGTGTCCCGACTGAAGGCCGTCCTGTCCTGGAAGACGTTATTGAGCGCATGCAGGGCGCACAGCTCCCTCCGCTGCTTCTCATGATAAATGGCCGGAGGTGTCAGAGAGGACTGGGGAGGCGCTGGAGGGGTGAGGGAGGAACAGGAAGATGAAAGATCCTGCTGCTGCTGAGAGTCCCTGGGATCCCTGCACCTCTTCTCCTCCGCTCCAACCACCACCTCCCCTCCGCCTCCTCCTCCTCCTCCGCCTCCTCCTCCTCCTCCTCCTTTCTGCTTGCTGACCTTCCAGGGCATGCAGCCCAGCTCCTGCAGGCCGCCTCGCCCTTTCCCCTTCCACTCCCCGGCTGGATACGGAGCACTTCCCATCCCTGGACGTTCACCACCGGCGCTGCCGCCACCTCCTCCAGTTCCACCACTACCTCCACAACTACTACCTTCAGGACGCTACATTGGCATCATGACAACCATTGCCATAGCAACCTCTCAGCCGCTCGGAAGAGAGGAGCTTGTGTGTCTCTGCGTATGGTCGAGAGGGAGGTGGGGGGTTGCAAGGTAAATGAGACCTGTGGCTGTTTAACACAGCAACACCTGCTCTTTCTAACGGATAGATGTGAAGAACGGTAACCAGGGGGGGAGGGTGCGAAAACTGAAACTCAAGAAAAAAAAAAAAATCCAAACAAAGATACTCCAGCTGCTCCCAAATGAAAATTACTCCTCCAACAACACCACAGTGGTGTCGTCTGTCAAATAGCCATTGGTTGGTCTCTGTGTGTTTCCACTTCCTCCATCCTCACTGTGTTTGTGTGCGTTGACAGTTCTTTCCATCCAGTCACCAAGCCTATAGCTTTGCAGTTCTTTCCATCACCAAACTGCTGACCAAGAAGCGTCACTTCCACTTGAACACATGCAACAGGAGTTAGAGTTGAGCAGAGGAAGGCGCCTGATAAACACCTGAAAGACAAGACAGAAAGAAAAAGCAGTGATCCTATTATCTACTTTTGTTGTTTTGTTGTTGTTGTTGCAATACAAACAAGTCAGCAGAGCCCAGAGTGACATCTTGAAAACTGCTTACTTAACCTGAACAGCAGCCAAACACCTTAAACAACACTTGTTGTCGCTGGTGTTGACAGATAGCTGAGATAACAATAAAAGCTGCCACAATCACCTCCTGGTCAGCAGACCCCCAAAATGAGAAGAAGGTAAACATTTCCAGCAGCTTGGACTGGATAGAGGAAGCAGGCTGCTCAGTAAGCTAGCAACATATGACAACAGCCCCGTACACAACAGGACACACACATTACAGAGCTTACAGTCCTTTAAGGAGGAATAACCGCCGTTGTACCCTAAAACCATACATGTACAGATGCGATTAATCCGCGATAGTAACAGATATCTGGCGTTAGACTTGTGGCTGCTCTACGTGACTCCCGTGTCTACACCTAACACAACCATAACGGCTCCTTTACGCCTTATAACTTCGTTTTCTGTCACACACCACTTACCCGGCCGTTTCCTGACGGCGGTAATACAGCTGGACTCCCATAAACCGGTGTGAAAGCTGAATAAACTCTCCTCTTTTTTTTCCCAAAGCCTGTTCAGTCCTTTGTCTTTGACACTTTTTTCCTGGTGTAGCTCTCACTCTCTTTCTCTCTCGCTTTCTCTCTCTCTCTCTCTCTGTCTCTCTCTGTCTCTGTCTCTCTCTCCGTCCGTGCAGACGCGCACATGCGCAGTAGAGTCCGCCTGGCTCCATATTGCTGTCACCGCCTGCGTCAGGAGGCAGTGGAGCAGTTCCTCCCTTGGGACTGCGAAAGCCTACATTTTCCACTTTATTCTCACCTGTGATAGGGCGCATTTAGATTAATTAATACATAAATAACACAGCAGTGACGTACGAGTCATAAAAATAAGTTTGATGATTTGAGGTGTTAACGTGATTTCAATGCTTTAATCAGCTACTTTTATTTATCTTAACAATAGATAACATCACAACTTGTGTGTTAAGGGTGTCAACTTGTAGTGACAAGCTACAGATAATTATAAAGTCACCTCTGCAGTTCTCATCAGCTCTGAACCATTTAAGTCTCTTTGGTTTTTTTACGCCCTTAACTTTAATGTTTTGTTTCACCCTCACCGCTCTCATCAATTTTTTTCTTTTTAGATGTAGCAGGCAGGTGTTTTCAGAAAGGTAAGGTTAAAAATCCACTGTCAGCCACTAAAAAGCAGTTAGCAACTAGCATTTAGCACCCCAAGACCGTGTTTCCCTCAGGAGGGAAAACAATATGTCAATGTTGTATTTGCAATTTGTTTCCATTAACCCCAAGTGGCCGAAAACAAACAGGTATGTAGTGTGAGGTAAATACTGAATTTCGGTCTTCTTTTGCAGTTTGTTCCCCCTTCTGAATGGTAAAACAACGGCTGCTAACTCACGGTGTGTAATGATAATGGTTTCTTCCATCCATCCATCTACCTTTCCATCTGTTTTGCCGCCAGGCTCAGACTTGTGGTGGCAAGAGTGCACGAAGGGAATATTAATTTTTCTTCATCCATATCCCACAGCTTCTCCTGGAGGATCCCTGAGTGCTCACAGGCCAGCTGAAACATAATGACTCCATTTCCATTTTAGGGTGAACTGTTCCTTAAATACTATTTTCTCTCTTTCTTTTTTTTTTAGGTTATAGGTCAGACTTGGCAACAGAACAGCAGGTTGTCCAGTGGATGTCACGTTTTTTTCTTTGCCTAAGTTTATGCATCATCACCATCATGCCCATGAGGAACCTGACTGGTCTGCTGAGGGCCTGCACTGGTTGTAAAGTGCTCTTTCTAACCATAGATTCACTCTCTTGGTGTCATTTGTGTCATTAAGATCTGACCACCTACAAAATGCATTAATCCTGCAAGTGAAAAGTTAGTAAATGAAAGTGTGTTTAAACTGCACCACATTGACAGATGTACTTACAGGTCTTATATATGTCAATGCAACCTGTTACTGTTGTTCTCTGAGCACAGCAACTTAACACAGTCTGTAACATCACCAATTTGAGCTCATTCATATTTAACTAATTATTATATTTTTGGTCTAAATGCCATTTCAGAGGCTTCGGGATGAAGCGCAGAGTGCATTAAGCAGAACTGCTGAACTCTAGTCGCAATGTGACTTTGGTTTATTTTCCCTGATCATCTTTAAAGTTTGATATCTCTGATAAATTATAGAAGACAGAGGAGGGCTAAGCACTGGAGCACAGTATGAAAACATGAGGCACAGTCCCATACAAAAGAATATACAGACACTGAAGAATTACAAAACATCAAAATAGGAAAATTAAGTTAGTGTGACCATGATATCTAACCAAAAGCATCTGCAGCACATTGAAAACCAAAAGGCCACCACCAGTAGTAAATTCATTTGGACAGTGGTAAACCAGCAGACTGACAAAAATACATCTGGCAGAGATTCATCCTTGCACTTAAAGTCAAAATTGCATGTTTAACACATGAATGAATCCTGCCTCCTTATTTTTTCACTGCCCCAGCCACAGAAACACACCATTAACACAACATTAACTCATTCTCCCTCCGTCTCATATTCACATGTGTCCCAGTTTTCTAGCCAGTGCAGAGGCCATGTCAGTTAGCAGCTCCTCTCTCACGCCGTCCTCCCTCCTCTGGAGCTCGTGGACGAAATGCCCCCTCAGTTCCTTCGTCTCCGTCACCCGCCCGGCCAGCTGCCTACGCACTGCACTTTGTGCCTCTGGGGGGCAATCTGGCCTGTTGTCCACCAGCTCAGGCCTCTGGCCGCACAGAGACACAGCCCTTCTCAGATCCCCTGTGTCCACATCCAGCAGCCGGTCTACAGTCCCCCTTCGACCCAGGCGGTCTGCATGGGTGAGCACTGGGATGATGTACCCCGTGACCCCTTCTCCGAACAGTTCCACGGTGGCTCGGATTGCCTGGGTAGCATCCTGGTCGATCCCCATGCTGGAGCCCGGAGCCCGGATCACCACCAGAAAGGCATGTGGTCCAGGACTGACAAGCTGAAGGCCCCGTAAAGCTTCCCTGGCTCTCTTGTTGTTTCCCAGTGAGAGCCCCACGAGATCCGGGGTGTCGATCACTGTAACCTCTCTGCCGTCCACTACTGCCCTTCGCTTGGTGCTTTCCATCAGAGGACCCACGGGTGCCCTTGTCTCTGTGTTGCCCAACAAAGTGTCTGCCAGGGAGGTCCGTCCTCCACCGGTGGGCCCAAGGAGGAGCAGCCTCAGGCCTGGTTTGCTGGGACTGCTGCTGTCGGAGGGGTCACCGGACAGGTTCAGTATGCTGGTTGGATTGGTCTTTGACTCCAGTGCTCCATCTCTGGATGAGCCTACGGAGGTGATATGGTTTTTAGATAATTATCAAGAAGATTTGCAGAAAAGCGTTGTTGTTTAACACCTGTTTTTTTCAATTATGAATCCACAGTTTGAATCTATGTGGCATGATAAAGTTTGTTTCTCAAACCTACAGTAACTCAAGCCGAGTGTCTTTAACATATTAACCAGACGGTTGTTAATCCAGAGCCAGTATTTTAAAATATTGTTTAATTAGCTGTTTCAGCTTGGATTGGATTGAGACAAAACTGAGATCATTTCAGCTGGTGTTGGATTTCCTGGCTGCAGTTAAGGTCCAAATTACTGTATCAAAAAACAACTGCAGCCTCTGGTTAAAATATCTTCCACTGGACAGAAAACATAGTGAGAGAAAAGGAGAAGAAGTCGAGTAACTGCAGAAAACTCACAGCAAAGAAAAAATAAAGTGAACTGACCTGTGATGGCTTTGACCTTGGAGAGAAATGCTGTTGGAGGAACAGATGAGGAGTCAGTAGGCTTAACTTTTAATTATCACGCAGATCTGTCTTTAATTTAGCCCCGGTCCCTTCTATATATCACTCCCTTCTTCTGACCACCCAAACACACCCACTCTAACTGTAAACCTCTCCTGACCTGTTTACCTCCACTATAAAAGTCAGTTTGCAGCACACAGTGAAGAGTAAACAACATGCATGCGACACTCACCTTCGATAAACCGCCACACTCGAGACAGCCATTTAAACAGGCTCTGGATTCCTGAGACACGAAACATAAAACAGAGAGGTCAGCATAAAGTGTGTCTTTTCAGCTTCACGGGTGATATATATGTTTTGTTTGTTTTTTTTCTTGCTTTGTACCACGCAGTGTTCCCACGAGGCGGCTCACCCAGCTCCATAGAGCTGACAGACCTGAGGCAGAGACAACAGCACGCATTAACGTTTTTTGATTAACGTGATTTTGTGTCATGTCACTCACAGACATGACAATCATATTAAGACTGTTGTTCTTATGTCAGCCGTCTCACTGACGTCGGTGACATACGATCCTAACCGAACTCACCAGTTATAGAGCAGAGGAAACGAATCGGCCATCGGATCAGAGCCGGGAGCGCTGCAGGGAAAGCAGAGTGCCATCAGTATCACAGCAGGGGTCAGGATACAGAACTGATGACAAATACTGTTTTTTAATAAGGGTATTATAATAAACATCAAATTATTCAAATTATTACAGTTCCCTAATTTCATGAGTTGCAAACTATAATTTAACCTTTCACAACAACCTTACACTTAAAAATAATTTGAATTTCACATTTAGATCATATACAGCATACACATAAAGATGGAAATATTTCAATTCCTATTACATGGAAGCTTTCTCTGTGAAGCTGCCCAACATTAAAAGACTGGAAAGCTGCATTTTGGACCTTTTGTGGTTCTCTAGTGTATCTATAAATAATTCACATATTAATTTCACAACTGTGTTTTGTTTTTTTCCCACACTGAGAAAAACAAGCACATGACTCCTATTGATTTAAAAGACAATGCTGATCTAATTCAGTTTCTCCATTTCTAACAGATAAACAAAGTTTGTGTTTTTTTGCTCTAGTTTCCACACTCACTATCTCTGTGGAGGACAGGTCAATCAATAAGAGAAACAGTATGACTAATACGTCACGGGATCTTTCTATCTTTACAAATCCATGAGAGTTTTCCTGCCGCTGAGTGACTGACTCTGTGAGAATCTGTAGAGGAGATACCCCACCACAGAAAACGCTCCCATCTGGACGCTGTTGCTGCTCAGCCACCAGCCTAAACAGAGAGAGGCGGAGGGAGTAAAGCATGACATTAGTATCGCAGTGTTATACACAGCTTATCATGGGATTTACCTTTCCCCCAATTGTGAAACGCAGAAATGCTCTAAATCCCAGGACAACCCTATTGTTGAATGCAAGGCTTTGTGTGTGTGTGTGTATGTGTGTATGTGTGCATGTATATCCTGGATTATATTCACGGTAAATGCTCAGCGTTGAAATATAAAGGCTGACATCATCATCATCTCTGTGACAAAGCATTGTGGAATAGTGTTAAAAATGCATTTCTGTTAATTTTCTCAAAGTGTCAGAACTGAAAATAACAAGCTTCATTGCTTATGTTTATTTTCTTGTATTTATTTTGAAAAGCTAACCCGGAAGTCAGAAAGATTTTGCTGCACAATTGATGTTTTAGACTGCACAGTCTTAAGCATAAAACTATCCAAATCTAACATTTTGGAAAACATAAAGACACAATATTATAATATGAAATAAATACAATAAGTCCCCATTTAGCATTTAGCATTATCACAGAACGGAAGCTGACACACAGGTAACCCTCTGCATATTCTCCATGAAATACTGCCGACATCTTTAATGTCTTTAATGGTACTTTTGAGGAATCTTTAAAGTTCCACCTCACCCGAGTCCTCGTAGTTGTCCTTTTCACACTGACACTCCATTTCCATGCAGCTACCAGACTTTCAGCCAGTTTCAAGGTAGCGAGAATGAGCGACAGCACTTCTGCTCACACCTTCCAATATAAAAGTTCAAAGTAAAAACATTGTTTTGCAACGTTTATGTGATTGAAAAAACACTGATATCAAGATAAAATCTGTTTATTACAGTATACAAGAAGTGGCTAGATATCTTTTTGTCCCACAGTCAAATCAGACCTTCCATAATCAGCCAGATGTACATTTTCAAAATACAGCAAAGTTTCAAGAAAAGGGTGAACTAAAAAAGAAAGGCTAGATAGCTCTATACTGTATATACAGAACAATGTAGTTTAAAGGTCTGTTTTAACATCAGTGACAAAATGTTCCTAAAGCTCCATTACCTGGTGTGTGTTCCGACAGAGCGTCCCCAGGAGTGCCATCTACTTTCAGTGTGTCAAAACTTGACGTAGCTCACGTGGTCAAAGTTGTATGTGATCCCTTCTTCCTGGTGTTGTGCAGCAGCATTTGCCTGCGCAGGCCTGCCCTCAAGAGGAACTCTGCTTCTGTTTTATTGTGCTGTGTGACAACACAATGCACTGAAGAGGTCCAGGTATGCTGATAATGCTACGGCCTTATTTTGAAAGGACACACCTTTTTCCATGCTTCAAGAAGAACTGGAAATACCACTTAAGATATAAAGAACAGCGACTCGTGCAGTTACTGAAATGAAACAAGTTCTATGGAGGGATATAAAAGATTTGTTTTATTTATGCAAATAGAAGATTATCTACAAATGTTCTCACTAGTTATGACAGCTTCATGACCATGTTTGTATTACAGTTTATTCCAATGCACATAATGTTGCAACCCACAACAATCAGACTGAAACTTCTTGATCATTAGAAATTACTTCTTTTTTTATTTTAAACACTCAAACAAAAAAGTTATGTAATGTGAGACGGACACATGAAGCGCTGGGAAGCACGGAACAACGTTGCCTTTCGAAAAGGGATAAAGCAGCAGCAGGTTTAATCTTATCTGTCCCAAAATTCACAGGCCACACAGTAAATATAAAACCCATTACTTGCCTGTGAAATAAAAAAACAAAATTTACAAGAACGAGGAGCAGACACAGTTAGCCTGCTCGTGAAGGCACAGAGAGTCAGATATCTTAACTCCTCAGGAGCCCAGGTGGCCAATCAGAGCATCTATCAGTTCCTGCTTCTTGGTCCCAGTGGTCCGAATCCCAAAGTGTTTACAGGCCTCCTTCAGCGCCGCCACAGTCAGCTTAGCCATGGTACCGTTCTGCACATGGGCCTTCAGCTCGTCCTCTGACACCTCCACTTTGGGCTTCTTCTCAGCTCCGCCTCCGGTGGGTGCTACAAATTCAATCATGGACGAAACATTCAGTCAAAAAGAATAATCAGATTAAAGCTTGCTTCATGTCAGTGTTGACTTTGAGCTCTGACCTGTTTTGCGTTTGGCGGCTGGTTTGGTCTCGGGGTTGTAGTCGGCGGGGTAGACCAGATCTTTAAAATCCTGGACCAAAGGACCCAAACGATTGTCAATCTGGTCCACCTTTGGCACTGAGGGAGAGAAGGAGAGAGACAGGCAGAGAAAGTGTGAGACGAAGAAACAAGCAGTGGTTGAGGTTGAGCCACAAGAGGAAACCAGGATCTCTGTTTTTGTCTGCATCTTACTGATGAGGTCGTCTATCTCTTCTGGAGCCACCATATCCAGAGCCAAGGCCTCCAGGTTCCTGTAATGCTGCTGGATGACTGGGTTCTCAAAAGCATCGCTCCTGCATTGCGTTACAAAGAACCAAAACACTTAAGAGAAAGAAATCAATTAAATTACCTTGTTATGAACAGAGATAATACTTGTTATTTGTAATTTTACTATCACAGTCTCTATAAATGTGATGTTATAAATAAGTGCAGCACCCCCGTTTTTTCACAAAACAACTTCTTGAGCATCTATAAACTAAAATCTGTGTGAAGCACTGAACACATGCGGCTACCTGTATTTGAAGCGGAGTTTGTAGACTATCTCCTTCATCTTGTCCACCGATGTTTGTGAGGCGACCGGGGCCTGGGGAGCATCCAGAGTCCGTATGTCGTCAGCGTACGGCAGGAAGATGACGTTGAATCCTGATACGGGCGAGAGAAGACAAGTTGTCATGAAGCTACAGTAGCTACAGTGACCTAGACTAGTCAGAAGTGAGATCAACCAAATACAGCGGTGATGACTGCAGAATGAGCTGAAGTTCATTAGTCAGTTTAGTCGCAGCGGCGTTTCACCTGGTGGCGTAATCTGTACTTTCCCCTCATCGACCTCTTCTTTCTGAGGCACCAGGGCAACAAATCGAGGTGGGTAGTTTCGGCGGGAGATGTAACGGCACAGAGCGAACACGTTCCTCTCGCTGCACTTGGTCAACAATGCAGAGAACAGACACGCGCTGCCTGAGGAGGGAAAAACCGTTTACAGCTCAGTGAACACTGTAAGGTGCTTCTGATTACTAGGTCCAGTAAAACGCATATATTGAGAAATCACCATTTTATCAACACATATAAAAATATTAGCACATATGTTTGAACACATAAACAATACAGCTGCACCACTGGGGAAAAATAAATCTGATTCTTTGGGCCTTATCTCGCACTCGGAGCAAAGTGGCTCCAAACGCAATGTATGTGTCTCTGCTAGTTTCAGACTGATGCAGTTGTCATTTTCCTGTGCCCACGTTGTTCAACCAGCAGATACACAGATCCACTGTCGTGTCTGTCTTAAAATGAGGCGTGCTCAGGGTCATAAGCAGCTGGTTCTGCATGACTCCACTGCTCTGACAGAGATCTGTTTCCTCTGCAGGGAAGTGTTCTCTCTCACTACACACACACCTGGCTTTTAAAAGGGAATAGGAGATGGCACTCTCCGAATGGTTTATTGCATGTTTCATCCAAAATGTAGAAAGTACAAAGAAGTGCGGCCATCTTGAACAAATTTCCAACCATTTTCTATTTTCTCTGCCATTAAACTGGCAAAAGCGAATTTGGACACTTGACAATTTCCTACATGAATTGGGCTTCATGTAGAAAATAGTCAGTACTGGTCTCTGAGTTATTACTACATATCAGTCTTTCATGTTGTCTACTGGTAATGTGGTTCCTCCCTGACTACAGCAATATAAGAAATAAAAAAAAGAGGTTATGTAATATCACAGTGTGCCATTTTCTACGGTTATATAGGTGCAGTAAAAGGTTCTAGTGCCCCACGATTATGTGAATCTTTATTGATCTCCACCAGATCAAGAAAATCTTTTGACATTACAAAAGCCACATCACTAAAACTTCTCACTCCAAAACTACAAAAACAAATGAATACAGTGACTCTCAAACATCTTTCCATTAGCAAAAATGTAAACGTCATACTATTTGGAAATATCATCATAATCAGAACTGTTGTTTTCATATTTCTTCCTATCAGATTTGAAATCAGATACAGACAGACACTCAGTACCTTTAACCTCATCCTCCTCAGGATAGAGGAAGACAGCAGGACGGATATGGTGTTGCACTTTGAGCTTCTCCATAGGTTTGAATCCAATGAGTAACAGTCCAGGGTCATAAAACTTCTTGATGGCGTCCACCTCGTCCTTCTCCATCACTATCTTCTTTCTGCCATACACCTACAGCAGACACACACCACGCACAAAGAGAGAAAAGAGCACCAATGAAATCACTGAAATGTGTACTGATGGTCAACTAAATTAGAATTATATTTAATCCGGTCTTACCTGAGCTTTCTTTATCTCACTGGGCAGCAGCAGGCTGCCAGTCTGGGTGTGGAAGGTGCGGGTTTTGCTGCGGACCGGCTCGTTGGTTTCCCTGTAAAGTCTGATGGCTCCAGGTTTTCGGGCCGCCACAGCGGTTGCATAAATTCCCACAGCTAAATTTATGCCTTCACCCAGACACAGCTTTAACCTAAAGATGGCAGGGAGGGAGGGATGATGTGAGCGAACAGGAGGGAGGAAGAGTTAAGTGATTAAAAAGACACAAATATTGACCAGACAGGAGGAAGAAAACACAGATCAATAAGTTTAAAAAAAAAAAAGGAGAAAAAATGTGACAAAAAGCAGGAGGGAAGATATAAGTTTTGTCTTTCTGAAATGTAAACTAGTCAATTATCTGTACCTCGCCATGGCTCTCTTCTTCTGCTCCTTGGCCCTCACCCTCTTCTGGAGGTCCTCCAGTTTGTTACAAGGCTCCAGCTGCAAGCCCAGCTCACTCTCATCCTCTGGTGGACTTACAATGTCACAAAAGAAGAGTGAGACATCGAAGCCGCCTGGTTTCATCAGGTGCATCAAATCAATGACAACACCTAAGAGAGAGGGGAAAGGGTCAGGTCAAATACAGGCTGAGTCTCTACTTGTGCTGTCATATGATTAGACAAACAGCGATTTTTCCAAGGGAAGCTTTAATCCAAAACAGTGTTACAGGTTTGCATAAAAGACCAGCAGCCTTTGCTTTTCAGACCCACCTGTCTCTTTGAGGTCGCCGGCCTTGGTGCGAGCCTGTCGGTCCTTTGTACTGTTGCCTCCGTGTGGTTCATCCCTGCAGGTGAAGATCATGAGCCTCTTGTGTGAGAGGCGAAGCTTGATGTCGTTGTACAGGTTGGCACAGCACCACAGGGCGTCACCTAATGATGTCTCTCCGCTGCCCATGGTCTCTGCAGCAAGCTGGGCACCTTTGCCCCCCCGCAAAGCTTCCACATCCTGCACTCTCTTCGCCCCTGTGGAAAATAAGGAAACAGACAAGATGTACACGAGGAGACAGATGCCAAAAAACAGAATGTACAGGGGTGTAAGAAAGATATGTTTAGAAAGTTAAAACATTAATTAGAAGGAAAGAAAAAGTTGTTAGTTGCCATGTGTTAGTTTGACAAATGTAGTGTCTTACCAGGTTCGTCCAGGTCATGGTAAACGTAGACGTGCTTGAATGAGTTCCTGGGGTTTTTGCTCTGTTCCGTGCCGAAGAAAACAAGAGCCATCAGGTCCCTGTGACTGCTGATGATCTTACTGGTGTACACACTGCGCACAACCTACGTGGACAGAACACAGACAATTATTATCAATATCTGAGAAGAAAAATAAGAAAAATTTGTAATGATCTGATTCTATTATACTCATATGCAGCAGATAGGCTTGAGGGGTTTGCAGTTTTTAAAACAATTTCAGGCCAAAAGATTCTGTTTTCCTACAAATGACTGAGAATTTTGTGATCACGATGATTTACACTTAAAAGAGCCTTTCCCCAACAACACTCTTTCAACTCATACATAATATTTTAGCAAGTTTCAGCACATTCCATGCAGTTCTTGAACATGTTAGGATTTAGATAATTACCTAACTCAATTTCCAAACATTTCCACATGTTTGAAAATTGAGTCACAGTACGAGGATGACTGTTGCACCAAAAGTGATGATACACATCAAAAACAAAGCAAGAGAGACAAAGATAATTGACCATCTTACCTGCATAGTCATGTCAAAGTTGGAGGGTTGTCCATCTTCTCCTTTGATGAACATTTCCTTGGAGGCGTCAACCAAGAACACCAAACTGTCTCTCCCTGTGATTTTGTAATCTCCTAACAAAGACAGTGAGCCTGGTTTGTTTTGGGGTTACTTTAAGGGTTCAGACAGTCTTATTTCTTGATATCACATGCTATCTGATTACATATTTAAACTCCCATCACTTGTTAAATTACATTGTAATGCCACTACATGGCATCAAGTCAAAATTGGCACATGCAGTTCTCTAATTAGTGAAATGCAGAGTGAAATGAAGAAAATCTGGCAGAGAAGAATAATGGCGAAAACAGAGGGATTGATGGCAGCTGATCCTGCATCATTTGCACTGCAGATTAGGTATTAAGGCGGCTTTCATCTCACCTCCAGATTGCTCTCCTTCCTCCTGCTCTTCCTCCTCATCCTCATTTCGGTAGTAAGCGTTCCACTCTGCCATTAGGACAGCTTTTGGTTCTGTCAAAGGATTCAGCAGATTCCCATAAAGATCCCATAAAACCCAGAGGTTTGTTGCTGCTCAACCAGGATTTAGTAACTCTCTTAAAAGCGGTGAAGTTTACAAATAACGTTCAAGTAAAATATGTTTTGCAGAACTCAATTTTACAGGAGGTCACTTAAAGCTGCTGCAGCTCTGTAGTCTCCTGATGTGTTTACAGAAAGTCTGAAGGGACAGTTCATTCAAACATATAAACAGAAGCTGTATTAGGACCTAGCACTGATTCCAAGCTGCATCAAGTTTTTGTTTTTAGTAGTCCTACTTCATGAGCAGTTATACCACAGGTACAGTGGCAGTATTAAGGTACAGAGTCAAAATGTTTGTGATATCGTCAGTATTGCCCTGACGTTGAGTGACTTGCTGTGCTCCTTCAAAACTTTATTTTAACCAAATAAATTTAGTTACTTTAATAAGACATAAGTAATTATATTAATGATAGAGCCAATCGAAAACATTACCGATATTGAATTATTATTAATAATGTTGGATGAACTGGGGTTTCAACAGGCAACGTAATGTTAGCTAGCTTAGCTTGTAATTAGCCACTGTACATTTTATAGGATTTCGAGGTCACTTAGTTCAGATCTGTATCTTTCTAATGGTGCACACAAACTATAAAGCCTAAACACATTACAAAACAACATAGATAGATAGGTACTGAGCCATCGCAGCGGCATGCAGTAACTTACCGTCCTCGGATCAAACTGTACACAAGTCCAGACTAGTTTCAATGACTGGCGCGTTCAGGTGGGTGAACAAGCACACTGACAAATCGTAAGGAAAAGGACTCGTCGTCTATTCGACACTTGTCTGTCAATCAACGACGCTGACCAATCCTGGCGAAGTAGGCGGGATATGTGTGAGCAAAGAGGCTCGTCTCCGGAACAAGAGGTCCGCTCCACGCGACAGTAAGTTTCGTCAGTTATATTATTGTTTACAGTCTGATAGTGACACAGCAGGACCTGCCACAACCCGGACACCTCGGGCTATTGCTGGGAGATTTATTTTACTATTATATTCATTATTATTTATTTCACTTTAATTAGTCTGTAGCTTATATTTATATCCGTAACAGTTCAACTCTTCGCTTTTTTTTAATTAAAGTTTTATGTGCTAGCTACCGGTAAGCTAGCTAGCCGGCCGGCTGTTGGTGGATGTGAGTCAGCTAACTTTACATTAAGTTAGCAGCAGTTGTCATTTTGAAGACATTCCTTTACCATGGAGCAAACTGCCTCTTTCCCAGTGAAACTGTACATTTACGACCTGTCCAGAGGAATGGCCCGCCAGCTGAGTTCTGTCATGCTAGGTGAGTTTCTGGTGAGCTACCTGTTAGTTCACTTCATTAAAGCCGTGGTTAGTGCGCCCGGGTCCGTGAGAGAAACCAGGAGAGAGCGGGGCTGATACTCAGGCCTGAGTTACGACTGTTTTCTGCTCACTTTATAAGGAGCCTGATACATAAATAAAGCTTCTAATTTGAATATGTTTATTTTTGTCTTCTCAGGGAAACATCTTGATGGGATATGGTGAGTGCAGCTTTTCATAAGGATATTTTTTTTCTTCTCACTGAAGGTCCTGTGAACTGTAGTCGGCTCCTTTTCGTAGGCTTGGTCTTATAGAAAAACGTGTTTGTGTGTTACAGGCACACTGCTATTGTGGTCCATGGACAGGAGTACTTCTTTGTTGGGGAGGGCATCAACAGTTGTTCACCTGTAAGTATCAGCACTGTCCTTTTTCTCGACCATAAAACACATTAAGCATTACCCTTTCACCGAGGTGTGTGTGTGTTGTGTGCTAGGGTGGTACTCCCTTGGGTGAGCCTGACTCCATCGTGGACCTTGGCTTCACTGAGGTTCCTGCAGAGATCTTCACTGAGTATCTGACTTCACTGGCAGAATCCACATACAGGTAAAAGCTCAGGCTCACCTGATACTCTCAACACAAATTTAAATCCCAGTGTGGTGATGTGGTGGGTGGGTAGAGGGTCAAAACAAACATTATTTTAGTATGTATTACACCAAAGATGTGATATAGGCAATAATTTTCTTTTTTTGAAAACTCTTTAAAAACAGTGTCAGACATTATCATCATACCTTGTATCATCAAATTAGGACTTAGAAAGTGAAAAAATTCAAATGCAAATAATTGCAGGGCAAATACTTTGCTGCTCCACTAACTCTTCAAAAATACAATATACCCTACAGTACTCCAGCATATTTTCATGCAAGCGATGGAAGTAAGGCAACAAAAAAGAAATGAAATGCATCTTGAGCCTCACATTCCTCGGTTCTCCGTGTTATCTCTCAGTCAAAGTGTCTCTATCTTGTCTTCTCCTGCTCGTCACCCGCCCTCCTCCACCCTCTGTGGCCTCTCTGTCTTTTCTCTAAATTAATGTCTCTGACTGCTTGTTTTATCTCTTCTTCCTTCTCTTGGTGCACAGAGGTGACACGTACAACTTGTTCGAGCACAACTGTAACTCTTTCAGCAACGAGGTGGCTCAGTTCTTAACAGGCAAAAAGATCCCATCGTACATTACAGACCTTCCATCGGAAGTACTATCCACGTGAGTCAATTTAATAAGCGCCATAAAGCTGCACTTACATCACCAGAGCTCTTCTTATTTTTCTCCTTTTCTTATGTTGATGCTTTTCACAAAACTTGAAATCTTGAATTCCTAATGTATGATTAGTGCATAAAAATGATTATCCTTATGTTATGACACATAACCAAAGCAAGTCCAACAAGCACATTTACATTTTTGGTGTTCATCTTTACATGTTATGTAAGATAAGTAGTTTTGTCATAGTCGTCCAAATGCATTGCTAATACAGTCATCTCTTATCCCATGTACATGAAAACACAAGAAAAACAATTTTTGATCACACATTGTGTGCTTATTTTGATGTTTGGTACTTTTCTTGTGAATAGATGACCTCATAACCGCCCATAACTACCCTCTCTTCCTGTGCGTCTCTGTATCAGTTGGATTGAGGTCTTGTTTTTGCTCAATCTTTTTATTATTTTCCTCTTTCCGTTTCCTATCTCACATACTGTAATTTGTACAGACTTTCTTCAAGCCTTTTGATTTCAGTGTAACCATACGGTCTGCTGTGTTTCCTCTGTAGGCCATTTGGCCAGGCTCTCCGTCCCTTACTGGATTCCGTCGTCATAAATCCTGGAGGCAGCAACATAACCGGACAGCGATAGACAGGGCTCGGTATATTTTCATTTGACGGTTTGGGTGAGAGTGGGACGTTCACCGCCGGCCACCAGTCAGACCTCATCTGTGCCTGTGACTGACACATTGATCTGTGCTGCCAGTCACATTTCCATCTCACCAACTATTCCTCGGATGCTCTTCTCGGTTCACTTTCAAGCCTGTTTCTGCACACTCTACATATCTGAACTTTTAAAGTGGGTCAGTGATGGGGATCAGGAGACTAAAATGAATAGACTGCTACTATGTGTTTGCTCTAAATCGGATGCACTTCCTGTGGTTCAACCAAATCATTATATATCCTACAGTTTTTTGTTATTTTAAGCTGAACTCGTCCTTTGCCGCACTGGTACCGTTTTTAAATACACACCCTCATTCTTCACTAAGGTGCTTCATTATGGCAGTCTATTAGGAAGCGTGTTACAATTAGCTAGCTAGTTCAAAAAGTGATTGATATGTATAGATATCAATATGCTTAAAATGTTAACATGTTAAAAAGGACTGCAACAGTTACTTGTTAAAATGTAATTTCCTTGATATATACAGGACTTCTATATAACCAGTTCTTACCTCACTAGCCTGACTAATCCTGTCATAACTTAGCCTTATCATGCTCTTACCAAACATCTTATCTTTGGTAAGTAATCTTACCAAACCTTGTCTTTCGCCCTTCCTGTCGCAATATATCGATGACAGCTGACTCTTTGGGAAGGAGAGTGGAGTTTAATCCCTCTGATAAGATGCCACATCTTCCCATTGCAACACCTCCTTGTGAAAATTCTTTCCGGCTACATAATTTTTGGTTCGCTGTGCACATCTCGGGTTAAAAGTTGCGAGCCTCGCTTCATCAACGGCGGATGCTGTTAATTGCAGATTCACAATTCTCCTGATGTTTGGGCACAGTTATGCTCCAAGCTGTATTTTAATGGCTGTTAATGGGTCTTGTGATGTCTCCAAGGTTTTGTAATCCTCAAAATTTGTTACTTTAATAACTGAAAACAAGACCATAATGGTAAAGAAGGTGCCAGATTGGGTTTAATAGTAGTTCAAGACAAATTAGCAAAAATATTCCACAGTGTCACAATGTTGAATCTGCACCTTGCTACCAAAAACTAGTCTCTCTTTATTTGTTATAGCCAAATTGTTTTTCATACAGACATACAAGACCAAAAATGTAATACATGAGTGATGAGCTGAGGGTCTTTTGAATGTAAATTTAGTGTGTGTGTGTGTGTGTGTGCGTGCATGCTTTTCTTTTATAATGAAAAGCAGTCTAGTTCACTGCTGGTATTGGTATGGTTAATATTGCTCATTTCCCGTTTTTATTTTTTTTCCTGTGGATATTATTACTGCACTCCAAAGGGCAAGGCCACACAGTAAGTTAAAAGGAAGGAAACAAGTGTCTCGGTAAAGTAGTTCTTTCAGCTGCTTTACCTTTGGGAATTTGTAAAGTTTATAAAGGTAGACTGTTAAATATCCAACAATTCTGTCTGATAATATCGAAGAATTTGTAGTTACGTTTTGCCAACAGCCACTTGACTCCATCATCGTGTGGCCCTTCGTCCCTCCTCAAGGAAAAACATGATGCCATCCAGTTTCTTTCTCAGTATATTTTAGGTTTCAGGACAAAACCTTTTGTGAGTTACATTCCTGACTAGTTTCCTTTGAATTATTTTCATTTTGAATATACTTATTGCTATTATACCTACTTGAACATGCTTAAAGGGTGTCTGCAGGTCATTAACAAGTATTTAATTTAATTTTGCAAATACATGCACAAGGCCTCTATAGTGACTTATAATTCTCTTGAATTTCATCGTGTAAGATCTTAATTTTAATTAAAATATATAATTAGATTTAATTTAATTTTTATTTATGCACTTGAGTGAACCTGTTGGGAAAAGGATTGTTCTAGATAAACTAAACTCCCTTTTAATAACCTGTCATACGAACCTGTGGGGAGAAATTAATAGAAACTTTAACGTTATTTACACAAACATTGGTCTTTTTGTAATTTAAAGGTAAAAGTATTAAAAGGACTAAATTTGCTGTGACCCTGCACTTGTTAAATGTGTGACCTTTTGAAACTTGACTCAAGTTGTGATATTAAAATATCCCTATACTGTTTCTTGTTCAACAGTATGATATTTGCAAATGAACGCTTTGTTGTTTTATGTTCTTTGTTGGAAATGACATGAGTTTTTGTTTTATGAGCGATCTGCTTTTGGAAAAGGTAGATACAGATTTCAGGATGGCAACTATCCCGAGTATCCTTTGAGTTAATGTAGTATCAAAAACAGCCACAAGGTGACACTACAGGTTCATTACAGCAGTGGCAGCTCGTCTGATGTCAGAATACATCAAGCCGTCACATACATCTTGTATGTTTTGTACATTTCTAGTGAGTTAGTGGTTACTGGGGCGTGTTAGTTATTGTCACTGCGCCAGATCCCAGCTGATAAAATCTTGTTCTGTAGCTGAGTGTTAAGGCATTTACATTCACTTATTTTAATATATGTGCTCAATGAATCTCCTCTTAGTAGATCACTGTTGATTATAGCTGTTGTATTTTGGGCTTCCTTTCAATAGTATACACTGTATTTATGTTTAACAAAGATTGATTATCTTTGAGCCACGTTGACTCATGATTTGTTTGTGAAAGTAACTTGATCCAACAAGGAACAACTGACTGCTGTCAACTTGTTATATAGTTTTTGGCTGCAGGGAGTTTTGTTGAGTATTTAGTCGACCCCCAAAAGAAGCAAAGATCCTTTTAGATACAAACACGAGTCAAACCAAAACCTTATATTAATTTTACAATCTTTAATATTTCATCTTCAAAAGTGGCATCAGTTACTAAACAATCCTCTGTAAAGAACATATTGAGAACATTTTGGGTATAAATTAGTTGTAATAATAAGTACAGGTACATACAGTATATACACATTTTTGCTACATACTGTATATCACACCAAAACACTTTGGATTTTCTTGGCTATCATATTTGTATTTGTACATTTATTATAGTTCCTTTCTTTTATATAGTCTGTCGCTTAACAGATACTGCGAAGTACTCAGAGACAACCACCTTCACAGGGCAGAAGTGGGACGAATTCCCTCCTTTCACTCGGTGCAAAGAAATAATTTTAATGCAGTTAAACAGTGACAGCCCAAAATCCTTACACAGCGCTAAATATCACAATCTCCTCTCTGCATGCGCAAACGAGCTGCAGCATGCTCACAGACGTTTGACTGGAAATCAAATGCATACTCGCACAACGTCCCATTTATCAGTCACTACTGTGTAAGTTGACGATAGAGACGTTATCACCGGTTTAGACAACCTGTCTGCTCTACGTTTGCTTTGTCCTACACTTGCAGTTAATTTGTGTCACTGCGTTTTTCCACAAATGAGAGAACTCGCTGCAAAGATTTGACATCCCGTACAGTAGGCCTACTTTAACCTCCGCTATTGCACATTAGAAAAATTGCACAACTCAGCTAATATAGATTTCTCTAAGTGTCGTGTTTTCATGTTACTAAAATCATCAATATGAAATAATAGCTTCTGTTAAACTCTGACATCAACTGCAATTATAATAAATACTCTTAAAATGACTTGGTTCATACAGCCCTTATTTAAACAAAATATATAGGAAAGTCCATTAAATAAGCATATTTACACAATATTCATAAATAAAGCAGAACACATGATTTTCAGATGATGTTTGCGCTGCATAAAACTTAAAAATCACATGTTCCAAAAAAGATTGAATGAAAAATGCACACAAGATGTCAAACATTTATCTTAAATAGATGAAAAAAGTTGCTTGTTTTTGCTACAAAGAACAGAGGGACACGATTGTTTCAGGTGGAGAAAATACATGATTTCATACCAAGAAAAACATTGGAAGCACTTGTTCATGGCAAAGAACTAAAACCCTCTATTGCTTATAAAAAAAAAAAAAAATTCTGTGCCCCCTAAACCAGCAGATCGTAACATTTTAAACTCACAACATCAAGCATTAAGAGGAAACGATACCGGCCCATGATCCTTTGCTGCGTCGGTAATGAGAATAAGTGAGCGATTACAGACGTGGTGAACTTTTGCATCAAATTATGTAAGAATGAAAAGAGGAGAAGAGATGTGTTCGGTGTCTTTATCACAGCGTCAGTCACAGTTTATTAACACGCCGTCTAGCAGAACTGGTCGTAACACGCTGTATAGATAATTAAAGTATGTTTGTTTGTGTGTGTCAGTGAATGGAGGGATAAGGATAAGGGCCTCAGCCTGCAGCAAGACTCCCAGGAGACATCAGCTATCAAGATCTGGTTTTCGCTAGACAGTTTGCGGCGTACAATTCGTGGCTCGGGGGGCAGGAGACAAAATATGTCACTGTTGGGTATCTGGGTGATGAGCTTATCTCTGTGGATGGTGTGTGTCTTCGGGTGTGATCACACCTTCACCATCGCTTGGTTCGGATCAAAGCTGATTTTGATTCTATTGCATTTGTTCTATTCTGTTTGTTTATATTCAAGTCGCTCCATTACAAAGGGGAAATAGGGCTCATGAACAAAAATCTCATGAACTGGCAGATGCCTAGTCGTAGAATCACATCCTCCTGCAAAGTTATCTTACTCTACTTTCTCTTATTGTCAAAACTCATATTTTCTAATCTCTGTGCAGTTATTTGGTGCTACCTGATGGCGTTCATATAAATAATTCAAAATACTTGACGTGAATATGTCCATGGAGTTTATGACAACTCTCAAAACGGACAAGTCTAAGTAAAAGTAATAGATGCTCGCAACCGACAGTGGTAATACCACTTCAGGTGTATGTCCAATTCTGCCAATTAAAAACAGAACAAAATGGGATTCATCCCGTGGACTCAAAGAGCAGCAGCGGCGGTTTAGCAGGTACGAAGTTAAGAATAGTTTTAAGTCTTTACGTGCTGCAGCTAGGGTCGTGAAAAGAACTTATATCCTTAATGAAGCTTTACTTCTTAGACACCAACCACATTAGTGCCTGAAGTTTTAAATCAGAGTATTAATCTTACTTGGATGTTTTAATCTATTATATAAATCCATCACAGAGACATCCCCAAAGAATCTTCAGTGATTTCACCAGGATGGAATCAGAAGTTCTTTTAAAATTATATACTCTTTGTTTAAGTTTTTAATTCTTCAATAATCAGTATTTTTCATAGTAACAATAGATCAAATGACTAGGATAAAGTCTCTGTCATGAACCCACAGAGGCTTTTCTCTTGTCTCTGCCGTGTCCCTCGGCTCTACAGAATGTTTGAGCATCTTTCAGCTCGTTGTTTTGGTTTTGGTTCAGTCTCTCCGTTCTCTTCTGCGTCGTTTTTCAGATGCAGCTGTAAAAAGCTCAAAGTACACTTCCTGCCCGGTACCAAAGGACAGACAGGTAACAAGAGACCGAACCAAAACCAGAAGGAGAGTGGGTTTTTTTTTTTGGACTGTTAATTCATCAGCTGACCAAACAGGTGTCTCCAAATGAATGATAATGTTGTTTTGTATCTGCTGCATGTGTAATTAGGCAAGTGTTTGCTATTATATTTTTAACAAAAAGTCCATAAATGCAGGCTTGAAAAGGAAGATTTTAATGTTACAGTGTTCTCACTTGTTGCCATGAAGGTCGTGGATGATGCCTCCAGATTTTGTGCGTTTTTTAACATGCAACATAAAGTCAGGGAGTTTCACCCTGCAGCTCTTGTTTCTCAGAACAACTGTACTTTTTTAACTTAAGGTTGAGTCCAGTGTTTTTCTGTGAAAATTACTCACTTTCTGCTGGTTGGGGAAAAAAAAACCTTTTGCATATCAATCGCTCTTAGGGTCTGATTCATCTTCTGATGTGGGCGGAGAAGTCTCCAAAGCTGTTACCAGAATTTGATTTGCTAAAAAATATGGTCTTTTTATGTGATGTCAGTGAAAGAGAGACTTGCTACTTTGCTGAAGCCTGAATGTGTTTGATGCTGGTTATATTAGCTGCAAAGAGGAGGTGGTCTTGGTTAGAGCTCGTATAGCAGCGCTGTTAATATTGTATGCTACAGAACCACTTCACACTTTAACCAAATAAAAAGTATGGCGTCATAAAAATCCTCTCAGCACAAATATTATTACAGAACCTATTGGAAGTCTTTCTGGACACGCGCAATCGTCGTCAACAGTTCACTTCATCGTGCAGTTCCTGAGGTTGTTGCAGACTTGAACCTTCACTGCCACGTACGGCGGAAACGTTGCATTAACTGTTCCTCGTTCGTAGCAGCAGCCGCGGCTCTGCACAGTGTCCTTTGCTGTCCAGCCTCCAGAGACGAAACGAGAAGTGTCTAATGCTCCAGGTCTGGAAATGCCTCGGCGAATTCCCCTGTAATGGTGCCTGAGGGTAGAAAATTACACACAGGCGTCCACACACTCTGAGTTATGACCCAGACAGTTCAGTAGTGAGAGACCCAGATCCACAGTGACTCCTACCCTTTCCTTCCCCCGAGGAAGGAAAGCACGCGTCCATGTACGTTTGTTTTTCTATTTTTCTCTTCTCTCTCCTCCCTTTCTCTTCTTTTTCTAAAGAGTCCCAGCCTCTGGCGCCTCTGCTGTCCCTCTCTTTCCTCCTCTCCATCTCTCCGGTTGGGATGGAGGCTGATGGGAGCTGACGTGATGGTGGCATTGTCCTCACCGTTGAGTTAATGTAACCGCGGGGATGCTGTCCCTGTATGCTTGGCCTCATGGCACAGAATGCAAAGCGCTTCCATCGTGGAATGAGGATGAGAGAGGCCGAGAGGGGACAGAAAGGAAACGAGGGAGCGAGCAGCTGTACATGGAGGTAGACTGAGAGATGCAACAGAGTAGAGGTGTTTTTACAAGAAGAACAGGTGGAAACTTATCGAAGAACGTCTCAAAAAGGCCTGGAAATGCCTTTTTAGATGGTTTATGATTACAATGTTAGTATGTGACATAGATTGCATGGAGCTTATCTGACTTAATTACTAAATCTTTGAAATTTAATCTAAATTTTGGTGCTTTGATGAATTTTCTCTGATCCAGTTATTACAGAAGGAACAATTTTGGAATCAGCAATCTCCAATTAATCAAAAGTCTTGGTGCTGAATTTTTTTTGCTTCCAAATCCAATTTTATGCAGAAAAAATAAAACACCCAACCAACTGAAGCTGCGAAGGACAACCACCACTGCAGAGAATTTTAGTGCAAAATGAAAAAGCTGCATTATTAATTCAGGGTTCTCCATGGAGATACAGTATATGACCTTTAAACTTCATTTTTCTATTGAATTTCTGCTCTAATTAACTTGCTAATGTGCCTGTTGTTACTTACAGTTGTGATTTAATCAGCGTGGCTTCAAGGAACAGTTTGACATTTTCCGGAAAAAAAATAAAATAAAAAATGCTTACTCACTTTCTTAAAGAAGTACCTAAATCAGACCGTATGCTAAATATGAAGCTATAGCCAGCGAGCGACCTAGCTAGCATAAGGAGAAGCCAGCCTAGCTCTGTCTAAAAGTAGCATACAATACAATACATAATGCTAAGCTAATTGGCTGCTAAATCGACCTTTTCGTCTAACTCCCTTAAGAAAGCCTGCAAGTGTATTAACCAAAAATATTCCTTTATGTGTAGGGGGCCGTGGGTGGGTGCGGACGGACATGTTTTTTCCTCATTGCAGTGCCTACAAAGGTGAAATAAAAGTTAAAATAAACAAATAAATAAATTCAGTGTACCTTCAAATTTGAGTGAATAGTTCCTGAGGTCTAAGTCTTCAGCCTGTATGTGAACCACAGAAGTAGAACTTAAAGGTTATGAACCACATTTACATCAGATGCAGTGAGTGACAACAGCTGCGTGTTTATACGCCGAATATCTCTTTGTTATTTTTTCAGCCCCATGTACCGAATCACCTACTGTCCCTAAGCTCAACCAGAGTTTCTTGGCTAACACAAACGGCCAAATCTGACCTGAAACCAACATGTAAAATCATCACAGGTAAAAACCAGCTTGCTCCCTGCTTTAAGAGCTGGTGCTAGTAAGATTTTTTGTTGTTGTTGTTTTGTTCTCCTATCCGTGTTCCTTTTAAGGCCTGTACAACAAAACTGTGGTGGCTGGGAATCTGTGAAGGCTGTGTGACCTGTAGGAGCCTGAGAGTGGTTTTTAAGCAACCTTGATAGATTTCCTTTCTGGTAGAATCTATATACTTTGTATGATCAATGTACGAGACCCTTTGCTGGGGCCTATAATCACCTTTACTACCTGAGTCCATTAATCTGTAAGAGTGGTGGTTCTGCTACACTGTTCTCTGCTCTCCTTAATTCCACTTATTAAAACACCTCTTTTCATCTCCTCGATCTGAATGTCTCCCTGTTTTAATATTCCTCGCGTGTTGGGCCAACTGTCCCAAATTCTGGCGTTTAACCAACACCAGAGCTTCTCGTTAGTGTGTGTAACATTGCAGCGGGCCGCTCTCTGAGGCACTGGCACTCAGACGGTCACCTCAGTCGTACTGTGGGTGGAGTAGCTCTTCTGCCTGGTGTGGTGGTAGTAGGGGGGTTGAGGTGGGTGTTGCACATGGACGTGCTGCCCCTGCCCGGCCCCCCCTCCAGCTCCAGCTCCAGCTCCATACATCGCTCCGTAGGGCTGGCTAAAGAGATCCGGCATGTTCTCTATGCTCTGCTGCCTCCGGGTCGAGTAGCCGTGTCTTCGGGAGGAGCCGTGCATAGAGGAGGAGCCGTGCATAGAGGAGGAGCCATGCATAGAAGAGGAGCCGTGCATAGAGGAGGAGCCGTGCATAGAGGAGGAGCTGTGCCCCGGGGCGGAGATCTGCCTGTGCACGTGGCGGCCAGTTGGCTCCCACGCCTTGAAGGCCGAGCTGGAGAGGAGCGGGTGGGTGGTGGTCTTGGGGAGGCGCTGGTGCTCCAGATGGCTGGAAGGGATGGAGATGGAGAGGGGGGCGTGGAGGTCGTGGTGTGCTGGCAGGGGCTGGTGGATGTAGGACTTCTCTTTGGGCTGCACTGGTACAGACTGGAAAGCAGGAGGTGCCACAGGCTGGTACTGGGAGAAGTCCATGAGCGGGAAGCTCTTGTAGTAGCTACTAGATGCACTGTCGGCTGTGAGGAAGAGAGAGGGGTGGAGACGGTTTAAAAATCTAGTGCCAGGCATTCATCAGGACATTCATGGCAAACATTCATTACGGTTTACTGTTGGAGTGGTGTGCACACAATTTCCCCTTTGCAGTGAGGGAAACTTTGGGTATGCTAACTTTTAGTTTTGCCTCTGAATAAAAATGCTTTTGATAATATTTGGTTAAATCCGGCTGTGGCTCAGGAGGTAGAGCAGGTCGTCCACTAATCAGAGGGTCGGTGGTTGACAATGTCGTCATCATCACTGATGGATTTTCCTTTTAATGTAAACGTTTGCTCTGTTTGTATTCTTTAACAATTAATCCAGCAAAGTAAACACAAGCTATATTTGGAGTCTTTAAACTTGTTTATACTTTAGAGTCATTTTCAATTTGTCACAGTCTGATGCAGTTCTGAGTCACATGCAGAAGCAGCCTAAAATGAACTGTCAATGTGCAAACACAGAGTCTGTCATTGTAGGAACACTGACGACTGAATCACACTTAATCCACGATGCATTTATGTTGGGACCTCCAGGCTCCAACCTGTCAGCAATGTCAGCTTCATTTGCCTCTCAAAGTATTTTAGAAGTTTTAAATGGAGGCCATGAAACTTTCAAAGGAGGAAATTACAAATGAAAACTTGTCATTAGAGCTAAAATCTCCCCCTTGTTCTATTTTAATAAACTAAATTTAGTCTATCTTGGTCTGGTAGGACCAGTAGCGGTTAGCTAATGTTAGCTGTCATTATTTAGATATTACTAAGTCACTTCCCTGACTTTTTTCTATTTATGCTATGATTACACTTTTGCTTTTATTCAGCAAAAGTTACATGATCTCACTTTAAACACTGAATGATAACTAGAGACCATTTTGCAATGGGGATGTTCTGACACACAAGTACTCATTACTGCATCATGACATGAATACTCTGTATGCATGGGTCAGACCTCACCCATCATCGAACTTGGCCTTCATTTTGATCTGACCTACAGACTTGTGAAGATTCGTGGCCGTATCTCGAACTGTTGCGACGCTATTGTGGTGACAAAACCACCTCTGTGTTATAGTTCCCGCTACAGTCAGTGGATACAAGACCAGCCACACACTGTCACAGCTGGGTACAGAAAGGTGAAAAAATAGCAAAGATACTAAGTGAAAATTGAGAGGTAAAAGGTGAAAATTTGAAAGAACACACCTCAAAGGACAAGGTGGGGAAACAGTGACGGGATGGATTCAAGAGTTCAAAATAACAAAAAGTATAAAACCAACGCCTTGTGTGAAGGGACAGTTTAAACCATCAGAAGCTCAGAAAACTAATTATATTTTTCTCTCATTACAAATAAATCGGAATATCTTGTCTAGGAAGTGTGAGATTTTGGAAATAAATAACATTAACTGAGGGGTCAGAGGACATGGAGAGAGTCAGAAGAAGGCATAGGACTGTCGGGAGGAGAGGGAGAGTTTGAAGAAGATCAAAGAAGAAAGCTGGTGAGTTAAGTATTTAAAATTGGTGTATGCCCTCAAGGCGGACTGTAGTGGCGTTCCTCTTGTGCTGGGAGAGGGCAGAAGGCAGGGAGCGCAGAGAGGGGGGAAGAAGATGCTGAGGAGTGCAATGGAGATGATGGAGGTAACTCTGTGTGTCAGGATGTGGAGACATAGCAGTGAGGGGTTATAAATACCCTCGCCCTGAGTCCGCAGTGTGTGTGTGTGTGTGTGTGTGTGTGTGTGTGTGTGTGTGTTGGGTGAGCATGAATGTCACAGAGGATTATTTTAATAAACGAAACACTGAGGTCATTGCTGTTAGCTTCATGGCTACATGAACAGTAACCCAAAAGTCTGAGTCCACCAATGACAGCTGCTTGTTTTCATCTAATGTTTTTAATTGCCTTTTCCAAAATAAAAAAAAAAAAACATAACAAAAAGAGTGAGGGCAATTAATTCAACACTTTATCCCCAGATAACCAAATAGATCCGGCCCATAATTCGGCCACATGCTCGTTTTTTTTCTGGCCCAACATACGCCCCGGTTCCGCGGCCCGAATCCGGCCCATGTACAACACAGAAAATCTTCCGGACTCTGCCCAGATGTGGAGGTACGTATATGGGCCGGACTCGGGCCGAGAACCCGGGCATATGTTGGGCCAGAAGTTTCATTCGCCTCTCTGCTCTAACTTAAACGTCAAATGTTAGCGTGTCAGGTAAACTGCAGTAGCTGCTGCTGATCGTTACTTCAGAGGCTAAGGAGCGTATCATTATAAAACTACATTATTTTATATTTTATTTTCTTTTTAAAATAAAAATAAAAATGTATTTTTTCCCATGTCTGCTGCATGGATTATTAACTGGTGAGGATATTGACATTTGTCTGCGACATGTAGAGTCAGCCTCAGGTTTTTTTAAACATATATGTAGAAAATCAAGCCATTGCCCGAAAAAATTCCCATGAGTTTTCGAGTGATAAAACTGCCAATGTTATTGTAAGTGTTGTGCCATGCAACATTGGAAAGCTTGACACGTGTAGCAACAGTAACTAAAGGGACCTAATGGTCAGTTACTGTTTTAGTGCCCTTCAGCAGGTCAACTCAACCCTGAAGCTAAATAGCATCGATCTGTAGAGGCCTTTGGGCAGATCCCAAGTCCGGAGTATAACCAGTGTGTGAAAAGAGTTGCTCCTGCAAAAGGGCGCTCGTGCTCCATCGACGTTCCATGGATAATAAAGGTTAAATAAATCCACCTTGACAAGCAGTGATTTGCCTTCGGCACACTGGTAGAGGATTACTTTGTTCTAATGGGACGCCAGGGGTTTGGATGCAGTTGTGTGCACTATTACACTCGCTACTATGCAAGGACAACCACGTGTGTGTGACCTTTGCTGACACGAGACTGTAGTCTGTACAGTCACCTGGTTAAAAAACGCCCGGCAGCCTCTTCTCCAGGCGGAAGTTACTTTGCTGTTGCATCACAAACCTCTTACAAAACTACTGTCTGGAGTCAACGAAGGTGAGAGTTATTACATTCAGGAAGATTGATGATAAAGAAAATGATATGATAGGATAGATTTGTGTCCAGTTCACACTCAGACACTTCCTCAAAAGTGAGGAATAAACTGGGATACCAGACAGTTATGAATAATTGTCACTGTGTGCAATTACTGACTGTGACATCACTGGTTTGATGCCACATAATGGTAATTCACACATTTATTAAATGCGAAGCTTAGCACTGTGAAATTCTTTAGCAAAAAAGCTGTGTAAATGTAATGGAGACTCCAGCTCTCATTATTTTTTTAAGGGAACTATAATGTGAATATTTTACACTTTTAGATATAAAATGTTGGAAAGTAAACAAATTAATTTACATATGTGTGGCAAATAGGGGGTGATTTCAGTTTTCCAATCCTGAACACTCATTAAGATCAGGATGTATCTACCCATGGTGGCTTATGGGTAGTTTGCGAGTTCTTATGTTAGAAATAATGACAAAAACAATATACAAATAAAACCAAGGTTGGTTAAAAATGTTTGTCCTTGAAGTTTTTAGTTTGGTGTAATTAAACTTAAAATGAAGACATAGGAGGATGGTAGGTTTAGCTTTCATAACGTCCTGCCCGAGAGCTGCCTGAGGCCGTGTTACATGAAATACATGTATTACAGAGCGCCGTCCTTGGCAATGACCTGTGCTGTCTGGTTAGACAGTTAGACGGCTCTAACGAAATCGCAGTCTGGTTGATGAATAAAACAACAAACT
The DNA here is from genome assembly GCF_021018895.1 of Seriola aureovittata. Taxonomy (NCBI): domain Eukaryota; kingdom Metazoa; phylum Chordata; class Actinopteri; order Carangiformes; family Carangidae; genus Seriola; species Seriola aureovittata. The sequence continues at coordinate 4,475,216 of NC_079384.1, forward strand.
AACTTGACTAATTACTTTGCTGAAAAAAACGGGCTCATCTCGTGGCAGTTAGTGTCAGACAGGAGCAGCGCGGGCTCCTCTTTAGGATCAACTTCCTGTTCGCTAAGAGGCACAGAAACCCTCATCCGTTGACAGCTCCTGTACTGCCAACCTACTGTACTTTAAAGGTCACTGTGTCAGTTGGAGTCAGTGTCATTTTGTGCGTGTGTGTGTGTGTGTGTGTGTGTGTCCGACTTACCCACAGCTTTCAGGGAGGTGTACTTGTTCAGTCCCACTGTGCTGTGGTTGCTGTGCGGGTGTGGAAGCCCTTGTCCAAACGGCCCGTAAGCGGAGTTATTCAGATGATAATTTTCTGGTGGGAGACGGAGAGAGAGAGAGAGAGAGACACAGTCAGTCAGTGGCAATACATCATCATCCAAAAACAATCCAGTCCAGAGTGCACAACTTGTTTTCATATAAAACCCTTTTTCAAACACGACCTTCCTCAGTGTTTTAAAGATGACATAACCGCACTGTAGTAAATGTAGTAAACCATGGCTGGATTAACCTCTTGGCGTGCCCTGGGGCAGAAATGAGCTGCAGCATTTCCCTTCGCTCTGTGCAGTCTGTAAAACACCCTGACACCTTCAAGTACGCACCGCGTTCAGTGTGTCAGCAGAGCGCATGTGGCGGCTTCGTTATAATTTCCTTCCAGCCCCAGATCCCGCAGGTACTCAGAGTGTATGTTGGAGTGCTACACTCTCAAAGTTTGCTGTGTGCCATTTGATACGTGGTAAATTGATTATATTATGTATAAAGTAAAAACACAAGGGCCCCTCCACAAGACGTTAAAGGTCAGAGTAGAAGTGAGTGAGAAAAACCTGCCGTCATGCACTATTCAAAATTGCAAACCAAAAAACCAGTGATGGAAACTAGCGAAATGTATACGCTCGCATGAGGTGGTTTTTCAGACTATTCAACGAGGCAGTATTTTGCAAAAGTGAAATGGAAACTGTTTTTCTGTGTTTAAGTCACATGACATCCAAAAGCTGGACTGTTATCTCCCAAAGATCATTAAGTCGTTACGAGCACCAGTTGCCCCTCGTCGCCTTCGATTGAATACTACAACAAGCTATCCAGTGGTGAATGCAATCCTCCCAACAATTAGCACATGCTAATAATAATAGTTGGCAGATGCTGGAGGAGAAAAGCTTTATTCACATAACATCGCTGAACGGAAACACAGACCGTTCACTTTTCTAAAAACAAACAAACAAACAAACAAAAAAAAAAAAACTGGAATGGAAACGCGGCTTGAGACGAATCAACAAATAAATCAGGAAACTCACAACCTCACACAATCTCTCCACAAAGTCACTCACGATGTCGCACTGCAATTAAAAACAAAAAGTGCTTTCTCACCTCCTCACATCTGGCTGTGAGTTTGTTTCCTCTGCTTACTTTCAACACGAAGCACAAGCTAAACTTTACAGAGCCGGTTTCACCTCAAGAAACAATTAAAACAGATTATGTTCATTTGTTTTGTTTGTATTTTCCAGGATGAATTTTTGGATTATAATACAAAACACTCACTAGTTATTTCTGCCACACACATGCACATGCGTGTTAGAGGTCAGCTAAGCTTTAGCAGGTCTGCTTCGTGTGGCTGCACCGAGAATCCCTCAGGTGGGAGTGTGTGCCGTGGAAGTGTTCGCATAAACGCTGGATTAACAGTCGGGGTTAAAGAAGCGTCTCTCTTTCACCCCGCGGATGGTGACTTTGGGTGAGACAGCGGCCCCAACGCTGACAGCCAGCCAGTCTCACGCCAAATGAACTGATGGTTAATGAACAATGGAACAAACTAGCCGAGAGAGTGAAGCCCTGGCTATTAGCCTTAATGAAGTCCAGTGATGCAGCCAGGGCGCTTGATGTCAGCCCCGGGGATGGAAGGACACACATGCAGTGCTCACGAATGTGCAAACGGACACACACTCGAACAACAACATGCTTTATAAGGTCAATTGGAAAAGAGAAATAAAATCAACTGTGTTTATTTGTTTGTGTGTTAAATCGGCACTTCCTGTAACTGAATGGAACAGTAAAGCATATTGATACGCTCGCCAATGTGATTTGCCATGGACCAAGTCAAGTCCATCTGTGCGTAAATGTGTGTGTGTGTGTGTGTGTGTGTGTGTGTGTGAAGCACACACAGCGTGAAAGACAGAGGATTTCATCACATCTGTGACTACCAGTGCGAACAAAGAGGTGTACGCAGCGCAACTTCTGAATGCTAATCACCACACACACACACACACACACACACACACACACACACACGCACACACAGAGTGAGAGTCGTGTGGTTTAGATGACGAACACACAGAAAGGGATAGAGAGAGAGAGAGGAATGGAGGATGGCAGGATGTTCTGGTGGAATAAATTAGAAAATTATGATGAAGCCAGAGGGGTGGAGAAATGTCGTGAGTTAGTCTTTACAGTAACAACATTTACACTTACAGCTCTGAGCCTCTACCTTAATCACTGTTCACACACACACACACACACACGATGCATATTACAACATGTGAAACATCTCACCACCTAATCAGCTTAAACTACAACGCACAGCACATTGATAATTGTGTGTGTGTGTGTGTGTGTGTGTGTGTGTGGCTACACGTGCACAGGAAAATCATCCAGTGTAATCCAGTGGTGTTCACCTCTCAGCATGTGCCAGATTAGAAGATTATGAGGAAAAAATCCTTTTCATACTGTCATTATCATCATCATCGTCGTCTACTACCTTCTTCTCATCATCATCATCGTCTTTTTTCCTCATGTGGTTAGCGCAGGAAACAACAGAGAGACTGTCTGAGCTTCAGTCAGACTCAGACTCAGATGAAGAGTCTGTTGTGACTAAAATTGGCAACTAGCAGACGGAACAGAACTGTTAGCGTAGTTAGCATCTTCTATTTGTTGATGTTGTTTGTTAGCTTGTAACTGGCAGTGACTGACACAGTGTTAGCGGCTGTGCTAATGCTAACGAGGTTTCGGGTTTATTTTGCCAGCTTCAGTGAACTGTTTCCAGGTTAGAAGCCACCTGAGGACAATTACACATTAATTAGGAGGCTAAAAGAAGTGGCACTGAAGACTGGCCACAATTTTAAATATTGCTTTATAAAAAAAAAAAAAAAAGCCCAGATGGTGTCTGGTCTGCTATTAAGAATTAAGACATAAATTATTAATAACAAAGCAATGCCATGCAGACATGAAACATTCTCTGATTAGCAGATTTCGAGATGAAAAGAAGCAGGATATATATATTTTTTCTCTCTCTCATCATGTGAAATACTGAGTTAGCAATTAAATAACAAGCACAGGCTCACAGTGTGTGTGCCAGATATTTTTGACTTCCCAGTTTGTCTAGAAGCAGTTGAGTTTTAGCAGAAGCGCTAATGACGCAGAGGAAGGAGGCAAGACATTTAGACTAAAGATTCATTTTCAGGTCAGCAACTTAAGAGGAGTTTTTAGGAGGAATTAAAGGAGTTTTTGATGTGATGGGATTCCTCCCTCCCTCCCTCTCTCTCTCTCTCTGTCGCCTATACCGTCTTCCTCCTGTTTCCACCGGCGTGCTATTGTGAGTGCTCATGACCGTGAAACACTTAGAAAAGCAGGAGCGGCGCATGTTTCTATATATGGTGTATGTTTTGTGTATAAATGTGCACCTCCGAGTGTGTGTGTGTGTGTATGTGTGTGTGTGTGAGATGATAGATAAAAGGAGCCTTAAGTGCCTCCGGGAAAGCGGTAAAGAAGCGGGAGTGCATTGCATGACGTCGGTCATCGCCAAGATGAAAGATGAAGGTCACTGTGTGTCCATGTGAGAGAGAGAGAGAGAGCGATGATACAAACTGGTCAAACTTATTAGTTCTGCTGAATTCAGAATAACTTCAGAAATAAATGCAAATGAACCAATTTCATATTACCAGAGTATTTTCAAAAAATGTTTACTGAACAAAAGAAAAAAACAAAAATGTAATAATAGTGAAATAATACACAAAATGTACGATGGACACAATCATTGGCGGCCGTTTTGATGAATCTCAAGGCTATGAAAGATCTTGAAAGCCCCATTTCAGCAGTTCGTAATGTTATCGAGACGTTTCACAGTTATGAAACTATTAAGAAGAAACTCAAATGAAAAAACGTTGGTGCGGCTTGTGGAGAAAAAACACCATGCAAGACATCTGAAGAGCTTCAGGCCGACCTCAAGCAATATGGAGCTTTCAGCCCGCACCTTACGCCACATCCAAACCCGAGCAGGGCTCCATGGGCGAAGGCCAAGGAGGACGCCACAAAAGACAACTTCCATAGATAAGCCACAGTCCTGGCAGCGCATCGGTTCGTTTAAAGCGGCCAAATGAAGCCCATAAGAAAAAAGAACAACCGAGCGACAGTAAAACACGGTGGCGGTTCTATCGTGCTGTGTGCTTTGCTCCGTCTGGGACCGGAGGCACTGAATGTTTCAAAGGAATGATGAAATCTGAAGATTAACGAGGCATTTTGGAGCAAAATGTGTCAGAAAACAAGGTCTTCGGTCTTTCAGCGGGACAACGGCAGGAAGCTCACATCCAGAAGCACGAAACAATGACTGTTTTAAACCGGCCAGCAATGAGTCCTGACCTAAATCCCATTTAAAAACCTTTGGAGGACGTGTAGCGGTGGAAGAGGAACCACCAGCAAACGGGTGCAAGAAGCTTCTAGATGTTCAGTTCAGAGGCTGTTATTGTTGCTAAAGGTTCTGCAACCAGATATTAATGAAGGATGCCAATAACAGTGTCCGTGGCACATTTTCTTATTTGTATTATCGGACTATTATGCAAGTTTTGTTTATTGGACCTTGGATATTTTATTAATATATTCTCTTTACACAAAATTGGTTCATTTGCATTTACTTCTTAAGATATTCTGAATCGTGTACTTGAAATTCAGGGCTGCCAATAAATTTTAACCAGGACTGTAAGAGCTGAGAATAAAGCGAGCGAGCAGAGCACGCACCACGTCAGTCATCAGTGAGATCATATGTTAAAAGTCTCTGTGCATCACCGTTTGGAGTCGGAGCAGACGCAAACACAAAATCATAATCCTCACGCTGTTTTTGCGATCTGCTGAATTGGTCACACACAGGCCTTTTGTCAGAGTGATCAAGATGACACGAGCAGGGCGGCGCACATTCACACCGAGATCATTAATTTACAAGAATAAGTCGTTTGCGTCTCAAGAGCCGAGAGTGCAGGAAGACATTTTGGAGGAGACGAGCGCTCAAAAGGAAACTCTCGGTTAAAACAGACAGGGAGAGATGTGGAAGAAGAAAAGGTAAAATGTGTGTTAGGAAGAGTGATTTGTTACTGGGTCGTGCTACTTCTGCAGTCGATAAATAGGTCAGACTTTTTGCTTCAAGCTCTCGCTCTGCAATGAGTCATGTGTGTTGGAGACTTTTAGACCAAATATTTGCCTCCTGCCCTCATCTGACATCAGCTGCTGATGGCTCGTGTAAATCCTAAAAAAAAAAAAAAGGTCTTTGACTTTAATGATTTGTGACTTTTTTTTGACATTTGTAGCTTTTAAAGTCGCAGTGAAACAGAAGTTAGATCATCTCCGCTCTCATGAAACGTTTTACTGTGATACGGCGCTGCAGTTTACTCACTACCTGACTGTCCGGAGCGATTTCACATGATGGGCAGGGTCGTCAACCCAAATCACATTTGATTGGATACATTCATGTTTCCGCTACCGGCTTCAACATGAGCCAAAAATATAAATAATAATAAAAAGTTTTACAGAAAAAGCAAAGAGAAGGATTTTGTCTCTAACACATATTCAGCACGTAACAAGAGATGAATAAATATTCAACACTTGACCACAGGATTAGAACGTGGAAATGTGTCTTTAAGGAAAGTTTACACCACTTTGTTCCACTGTAACAACAGGATGCTAACATTAGCTCACATTAGCTGACATTAGCTCACCATGAGCGATGGGTCATATCAAATCAACCAAGGCTATTGCAGCAAAACTGACTGTATTCAATAAATCAACTCTTGTGTTTTTGTTGTAATGAATTCAACTTTGCCTTTGTAAGAGGAAGATCTTTGTTGTTCTCTTCTTTCAAAGGTTACATTATCTCGCTTTAAACTGGATGTGAGCCGTAGAGAAAACGGCAACAGGCCCTCAGTTCAGATGTGTTCAGTTACTCTGTAGGTATTACTTTTTTCCAGAGGCCACTGTCTGCCATCTTGTCTATAATGGAAAAACCAATACTGTTCATCTGTTTTCCTCACTAGGCAATCTATTTATTGTTCCACTTTGTCCTGTGACTCAGTGAGGGAACATTGCATTTTGTATTTGCCTAGTGTTAAATTCACAGTCCTTTAAAAAAGAAAAAAGGCCTAGAAAATACAAATAGAGCAAACAGATTCCTGCAACTCCTTGTGAGATCTCAGGGGAGTTTCGTAGGGTGAACAGAGGATGAGGATCTAGGACAGACGGAGGTGACTCATGATTTTGAAGCACTGATGTGTCGACCCTCAAATGTCAACCTCTGAGTTTGCTTAAAACCATGTTATGACCAAAGAGGATGCATTTGCAGACAGCCTTTAGCTGACGTGTCACCAGAGAGCCTTCGGGCAAAGTTCTCATTTGAAACTTTACTTTTTCCTTCTTAAATAACACCTGTCATATTGTACTGATGTGAAATGATGAAGATTTTTGTTTTGTTTCATCGGCTCAAAGCTGCCCGCCGGACAATGTTCATTTATTTATTTTGCTGTCTCTGTTTATTGCCAACAAAAAGCCAGTGGACACTTTCCAACTCTGGGAAGAAGCAGATGTAATGTGCATAAATATGAAACACATTACCATCAATAGGTATCATCATCATCAACTCTGCCAAATCCCCTGATTTTCACTGCTGTCACTTCACATTAAGAAGCGGACTCTCACGTCCCACCCCAACATTTACTTATAGTTTTTTTTTTTATTCGATCAACAGATTTCTTAGAGTTATGCATAATTGAGGGCGTGGTCTCTTTGAGTGACAGGTGGGCGGCGTCACAGTCACCTAGCTGCTCGGTGTCTAGCCGTTAGCTCTCTGCTAGGCGACACCTCAGCTGAACGTGACCTCTTCCCTGTGACTACAAAGTTGTTGTAATTACATGTTGTGTGTTCTTATGGTTTTTTACTCAAAAGTTTATTAGCTGGCTTGTTCATGTTAATCACTGGTAAGCCTCGACAGGGCTAAGCTAACGTTAAAATAATGGCTGCTTGCTTGTTTCTTTCTCTGTTTCTACTCAGAACATATGACATGTAGGTGTCGAGGCTTTTTGGAGACACTGAAATGAACAAAAATAAATTATTCACTAATTTAACTAAATTTTTTTGCTGTTTAGTAACTTGTAAATAATTTCCTAAGTAACTTGACTGAACTACTGAAAAGTAGGAGTGGTAACCCATTTTTCTTTTTTTCTCCAGGCATAACAAGCAGTTAATTTAAACACACAATCATCCAGCAGAGATCATGTTAGCTACTGGGATCGACTGAAACCTGTCCATTAATATGTATGATTTGAGGTTCTGTCGTATCTGTACATTACCCACCAACTACTTGTGTTACCCTGTGAAGTGACTTGCTTTAACTCCCGTCTTTTCATCTCTCCATCGTAGCTAGATGGATTTCTTGTGCACTTTTTCTCCCTGTACTTCAGGCTCTTTGGCCACGAGCTCAAGACAAAATAAACTGGCTGCTACCGAACATCTGTTTTAATGTTAGTTCCAGCTGATAAATCTGTTGTCGATTGTATATGATCAATGCAGCGCTCCAGATTAAAGCGTCCACCACGTACAGTACGTCCTATCAAGTCATTAGCAGGGTGTGAAATTCTACATAGAGAGGTATGAGAGATGGACGCTGCAGGCGGCCTCAAATATCAAACACTCCACGCATCTCTCTCTCTCTCTCTCCCACACACACACACACACACACACTTGCATGCAGGCACACACCGACGCATACTAATCCATGCACACGTAGACATGTATGTACAGTCAGTTGCTCTTTTGTGCTACTGTCACGTACTTGGTCTAAAACTGCGTCATCCAGGCTGCCGTATCTGGATGTATAGGAAACGTATGGAAAACGGCACATGCCGCGTGTTGGGTTGCAGCCTGCCTACATTAACATACTAATTACACGCCAGCGTTGTGCACATGCAACAAGCGTGTGTTCCATTTACAGATGAAGATTATCTAGTGTTCACTCTCTTACATGTAACAGACATAACATTTACACAGCACTTCGTTCTGCATTGAGTCCGACTCTTTTCACTGCATTTGTCACCAGCTGATTTTCAGTGGGTGTTTTCCTGATTTTAATCTCACTGCAGAGCGTCTGATTTCATGAGATTAGTGACACTAAATAAAAGTTTGTGTCCGCGGAAGCAGATTAAAAACTCTGACTTGACACTTTTTTTTTTGTGTGTGTCTTCCTCTCTCCGTTAGGGTGTCATGTGATCATTTAATTTTAAAAATAACACACTGCAGTACAAGCACCAACATCTGCCGACGGTGTTCAGGTTAATAAAAAAGACGACTTGAACCAAACCGATCGACTGTGACTGAGAGCTGAAATATCTAAGCAGAGAAACAAGAAAAACAAAAAACAGACACATAAGAGGAACCTCAAACGAGAGATCATCATCTGAGATGAAGTGTAAGTGAGTGTGTGTGGGTTAGAGGTGAAGCAGGAGGGAGGTCTGTGAGTGACGAGACTGGAAGAGCTCTGGCTGTTTCTTGTTTTCCAAAGGGAAGGAAAGAAAAGGAAAGGGAGGAGGTTTTTGTCTCTTCTGCCATCTGCCTTTTGCTCCGTGTTTAAAGTGTGTGTGATTCAGGTGTGGTGCACCTGTACAGGTGTGGTGCACCTGTACTGAGGAGAGAATCAAAGCTATGGATTGTTTGTGCCTGTTTGGCTTCATGTGACGACGTAAGGAAACATGGCGCCAATTCACTCGTCTCTAATTTATTGGGAATCTCTGGGAATTACAGCATTAGGTAGCCAGCCACCCAAAAATGTTAGAGATTTAATTTGTGAATGTTTCAAACATACTTTGACTTTATGTGCGAGTCCTGTATTAGACTATTAGCTACTTGTTCTACAGCCCCATGACTCTGCAGCAGATAAGCAGGTTTGGACTAAAGATAAATAAGTGTTAATGTACGACTCCTCTTCTGTTTGAATAAAAACAGATGTAAACTGGGCAGAATACAAACTACCCACACACACACACACACACACACACACACACACACACACACAGAGTTTCACTGTATTTTTCTCTCTTACATCAGCACATAAAGAAGATTTTCTGCAGCAGGTAGTAGCACTGTCAGTATACTGCATGCTGTTCTGAATTTATCTGTATCTGTGTATCGTGTGTGTGTGTGTGTGTGTGTGTGTGTGTGTGTGTGTGTGTGTGTGTGTGTGTGTGCATGCATGTCTCAGCACGTCTCTCTCAGTACTCACCACTCCTGCTGCGCAGCATCCTGGCGGAGATGCCGTTGGCTCTCCCTCTGCTGGGTGAACTGGCCGTGGTGTTCTCCACCGAGCTCACCTCACCACCCTGCTGCTTCAGCAGGTCCGTCAGTGTCCTGGGGACGAACACACACTGGCTGTAAATAAGTTCTCAGCTTGTAATTAGATCTCCAGCGATAAACAGGTTAAAGTTACACATTTATATATTTATTTTCTTTAAAAAAAAAAGAGAGAAAGAGGGGAAAGCAACACTGTTAACGACAGGTGCTCGACTTGAAGCGAAATGTAAAGGGATAAAAAAACATTTTGTTTATACAGTTTCATATTGTCTGTCCTCATTCAACCAATCAGAGAGCTGAGATCTGACGTGATAATGACAAAACTGAAGTTCAAACGGAAACTCAAGCCAAATAAGAGCTTAATGTTTAAAATGATGATTAACAGAAAACAAAAAAAAAGTAAGAAAAATTAGGCCTGACAATTTCTGAAAAGACGAACAGGAAGCCACCAAAGAAAAACATAATGTTTCCCATCCTGCAACTTGGAAAAGAATAAAAAGTGATGAGATAAACTGTTCTCATTAGAGTAGCTGCACAGCCAGATTCTTACAGTCGGTCAGTGAACGAGACAAACACCATCTGTTATCCTCACAGATGTGGTTTGATTCTCCCCTGAGAGGGCTTTCCCCAACAGCTGGAAGCCCTGCTCGCAAACACACACACACACACACACACACACACACACACGCAGGAGGGACTGTTCAATGTGTTGAAGTTGTTTGTGAATCTATTTACATTTTTCTGTGTGTGTGTGTTGTATAATTCTACATCTGGCCATTCGCTGGACATTATTGTGCAGATGTGCGGAAACTGTTATGGGCTATACATTATGAGTTATACAGTGTATATATATATATAATTTAATATTTATTTGTTTTATATTGATGTGTGATATTATATTTTTGTCTTGGGTTACACCAGCCACAACGCCTGTCAACATATTGATCTTCAGACCCCCTGCCTATCCAGTAGTTATTACTATGTTATTACATGACTGCTCAGTACTCATGGGTCGGACCAAACGTGGAGTTTAGTCTTTATCTTTGCTTAGGGCAGGAACCATGAGTCTCTATTAGCTACTAGTATAACACTCCCAAAGCCTGAACTGTCAGCGGTCCTGTTGCATTGTGGGTAATGTAGATTCCAGGATTAGACCAGTGGACTGTTCTTCTGAGAGACCTCAAACAGAAAAACATCACATCGATTGATGCAAACAGAAACGAACACTGAATGTACACGAACGCTAAAAACTTAACCCCGAGCATTGTGCAGCAGAAAAATTACATCAAGCACAACAATAAAAATCCTGCATCTAAAAAGAAAACCCACCCGATATACAATTCTGATGACGCATGTTATAAACTAGTTGCCTTATTCCGTGCCTTTTGGAGCCGTCCTGTCTCACTGATCGCCGCATCGCCCCGAACGGCTGAGCAGGAGCCGACCTGACTGCCAATTAAGGCTCGGGTTAACTCTTCCATATGCAAACGACTGACTAAATGTTGAATCATTCACGCAGCGCTACTGATTTTTTCTGTCCATGATAAAAGATCATCTGACTGAAAACCTAGAAGAAGAAGAAGAATGTGCAACTCAGGTCTGGGGGGTGTTACCGTGAAGGCGTAATCCTAACAGCAGCAGGTTTGAGTCCAACCCGTGGCCCTTTGTGCCAAGTCATCCTCTCTCTCTCTTTCTCTCTCTCTCCGACTTTCCTGTCTCTCTCTATCAGAATAAAGGCAAAAAAATACTTAAAACGAAAGAAGTGAAGAACCGGGCTGGGACGCACTTGTTATTCAATGCTTTTAACCTCAAAAGTCAGAATTGAACAACGAGTGCCAGCCAGGTTCATCACCTCTCAGTGTCCCCTGGAAACACTTCCGTTGTGTTACGGGACTGAATTTGCAGCGTGTTTGTGTATTTGCATGTGTTTTCTTAAGCTGCCGTGCGTTGAGCTCTCAGGGCCACCGTAGAGGCTGCATGAAGAAAAACTATGGGCTGTTCCATTCAGACGGCTCCTTCGAATTTGATTCAAAACCTCAGGTTTTTGTAAAAACGGCAATTGCTAAAAGGCGGACAGACTGTCTCATTTCGGTTCAGCCTTGGTGGCGGCTACAAAGACGTGCCCTTCATCCTCCGAAGGATGCGGCGGCCGCTGAATTGGGACACAGCTTGTGTGTTCACACTGGTTTTGTGTGACAGTGTGTGTTTCAGGATGAATTCAAGTCAGCTGTATGTGACCGGGGGCCTTTTTGGCTGAACGATGTATGGGCAAGATTTCCTGCAATATGCTCGTGTTTGGACTCCGGGCTTGTTGTGTTGTGGTTGCAAAGAAATGCAAAGGAATGTCAAGATACTGCACACGCTCACACATTCCTGTCCCCTCCTTCTACTAGGAGCTTTACTACCAACTGAAGATAAACACTAAACGACCACCCCTATGTGGCTTCCCTGTCTCTCTCTCTCTCACACACACACACACACACACACACACAGGCATACTCATCACTTTGAATAAACACTTTTCCCTCTCCCTTTGCATCTGCTGAATTTACAGTGTCGATGGTATTCACTCCCTTGATCAATAATTCAAACACTGGTGCCTGTGTTCCCGCTAACGAAGCTCATGTGTTTAGCCCCCGTTGCCTCACACACACACACACACACACACACACACACACACACATATGCACAGGTGCACAAAACACACACGAGGATATGACCGACCTGACAGCAACAGCCGGGGGCAACTTGTTCACACTCAACCTGCCAAATAGAAAAGCGAGTCCCTTTGGCTACTTCTCTGATGATCTATAAACTATCCGTAGGTGTGATAATGTGTGTGAATAACAGGGTCACAGATGCCAAGAAGTGGCTCCTGCAGGGACTTTGTTGATGGCGTTGATGCTGTTTTGGTGCCGGATGTGATTAACCTGTTTGTTTTATCATCCACACGTGTCGCATGTAGACAGATGGTACACGCGTGTACAGTTTGTGCACGTTTTTACATGCATGACCTTTTGTGTTTTCGACTCCTAAGACGTATTACCTGGAAAGAACAATCCTCCCTTATAACATTATGAGTCTGCGAGCTGCAGACTGTGCATCCCGGATCCTATTTTGGGGATGCTAAAAAAAAAAAAAAAAGCATCCTGGGAAATGTAGGAATGTATGTCAAAGGAAGGTCAACAACACAAAGATGAATTAAAACAAAGATAAAACCTAAGAAAAATTCGTACGTTAATGAGTTTTTCCTGCAGTGCTGAATTTCCCCCTTGAAACCTTGAAACTGCTTGAGTTTCTCTCTATTTATAGGATCTGATTTTGTAACAGAAAATAATATTCATTCATTCAAATCAATTCAGATCTTAATCATCTTATTGAGAATCCTTTTATGTACACTGTGCATGGTGTGTGTCTTTGTGAAATTGTGTATTAGATTATGACGTGAAATTTGTCCCCCATCTAAACATTTGCATCACACAACAAAAAGACTTTCAACGCGTCCTGATCTTTCTTCTTCTTCTTCTTCTTCTGTAAAGACTTAAATCACTTTCTCCTTTCCTCTTCCCTCAGTTGTCAATTCTCTTTCTGTTCAGTCTTCTCATTCTTTCTCTCTCTGCCCCCTCCTCACCTAAACGCAGCCCTAAATCTGTCTCTTTCTCTTCGCCCTCCTCTTTAAACCATACCGTTTGTCTTCCTCTCCTACAGTCTCTCTCTCTCTCTCTCTCTCCTCATCCCCTCTCTGACTCATTGCCGTGCAGCGCCTCGGGCCTCCACGCACTCTTCTCTTGGCTCGCCGCTCAAACAACTTGCTGATTTGGACTTTTAATCTGCAACAAAAACTGCACCTGTCTCCGGGCTATGTAGTGTTTATGGAGCGTTGGCTGAGCTCCGTGAGAGTTTCTGCGGATGCCTTTTGAAAGAGTGAAGATGGCCGTGCGGCTGGTTAAAAGATTAAGACTTGCAGGGTGGGGTAGATTGACAGAAATAGACTGTGTTGGGTGGAAATAATTAAATCCAAATCAGTGGTATTAGGAATGAACAGGTGCAGATTTGTTCATAAAAATGCTGCCTGAATCAGTTCATATACTGCTAGTGCCTAATCTTTGTCTTCCTGTTCTTGTTTTGCTGCATTTTTAGTTCCACATTTCATCAAGTTTCACTAACAGGCAAAAACACCCACACGAGTCGGTCCCCGCTCTTCCAGTTCTGCGAAACTGGCATCACTGAGTCCAGGTTTAAACCACAGACTGTAAATAAAGATGAACGAAGCCTCGGTGACGTTACCCACAGGTTTCTGAAGAGCGGTTTTGAACCTGCTCCGCCGTCGATACCTTGGCAGTGCCTGACTCCGCCCCTAACTCCCGGCTAATCCACAATCCACAAATCGTCAAAGAGGGGAGGTGAGTGTGGAGCTGAGACTTAGTTTAAACCATTAGTTGATTCGAAGAACTCAATCAGGTGTAAAACTGAACCAATTAAAATGTCAGTACACTTTATTGGCACAGTTACGTCACCAAAATGATTTAAAAAACATGCTTCGTCATCTTATCTTAGGTTAAAACCTCTGCTCCATACGGGTCACCACACTTGCTCACTTCAGTGAGCACAATCCAACAGCAGCAGTTGAAAATGCTGCGAAAGGTTCTGGCATGTCTCCCCCAAATACAACAAAGGAGACGATTATAGCACATCAGAAAAAAAATAATCTTGTTCCTGACGTCACATCTTACCCCCGCGCCCAAAAAGAAATTATTATCCCATCAATGTGCAGCTGTTGCCAAATTTAGACACAACAAACGAGGGATGTCTTTGATATGGAGCCCTTAGATTTGCATGAATGTGTGTTTGGTCCTGCAGGACTTTATGGACTTGTAATTGCAAGAATTAACGCAGGTTCCCACTCTGCCGGACGGGATGGAAATGTTCCCCTTCTTAACATTATCTATCTAATAATGCCAGGAACCCAGGTCAAGTCGAAGCTCAGCAGACAGACTTCCACTTCCACTGGACCTTGTTGCACTGATCTGAGCTCCTCAGGCAGCGTCCACTCTGAGACTGACTAATGTGGAAAGGTTTGGATAATTGAGCTGCAGCAGGAATAGGAAATCATAGCTATTTTTATGCGACAGACAAAATATGGTTGCAAAAACCCATATGGGATATACACAGTCTGATTCATATATACATACATATATATATATAAATTCCATGAGTTACCTACAGGTTTACTTCTCTTATGGCTCTTTATTACTCCGTAGCATGTTGCGTAACTCTTTCCCATCACGTTACAGCCACAGTGAGATGAGACTTCGCTAATGTCCTGTAACAATCACCCAGACCTCGGCACACACTCGGTGATTAGCTACAACTAATATTACAGCAAGTGTCCAAACACAGAAATCCTTCCTCTGTCCCTCCGATGTGAAATGTCCTGGATACGGTGAAGCATGCATATACATTCAGGACATAGAGTACAGTACATGCTTCATGTTCTGTTAACGCGTTAATGCACATGTTATTGACCCTGTAACTGCACATGTGGCTGCACAACATGGTGTTGTTTTATCTCTGGGCTTCAAGTGAATTCAAAAATTCGTATGTTGCTTTCTTTTTTAATTTTCTGATATTATCAGATCTGATATTATTATTCTGGTAATTTGATCCACAGCTTTCACGATTTGCAGCAGTGTTGCACCATTGTTGTGTCTCACACAGCCATTGTGTGCCAAAGAGGCTCGTGGAGCTTGAATAATAAACACGTACAAACAGATGAGAGTCAGTACAGCAGCCAGATTAGCTGCTGATGAGCTGTGTTGAAAGTGTGTTTCATGTGTCTGACCTTCTCCTGAGGATGGCGGTTCACCTCTATCTGTCCCACACACACACACACACACACACACACACACACACACACACAAATGCACTCATAAACACACACTGTCACCATCTGTCTTCTCACCAAAAAAACACTTTCCGGTTTCTAAACATCCCCTCTTCATGCGATTCATCTCTTAAAAAAAGAAAAACTTTCAGATAATCCACTGAAAAAGAAAAGCATCTGCTGCGGATATCTCCCCCGTCACAATCTCTGTATCACCCCTCTGTCGTCACTCATCGCTCCCTCCTTTCTTCAACGCTACAGTTAAAACCAGCTTTACTGTCTCTGACAATTACTGATAAAGACGGAGAAGATGGCGAGGCACATGAACAAACCACGAAGCAGTTTCGTGTTTCTGCGGTTGATTCTTCTCTCTGAAAATTTCATGTGCATTTTTATTATTATTATTATCATTTCAGGCATTTGAATGATCTCTCTTGAATGAGCTCTACTTTTAAGTCGACTTCCCACGGGGGGCTGAAAAAGTGGAAAGTTTAAAACGTTTACAGTTTACAACCTCAATCCGCTGATGAAGACAATGCGGTTCAGGTGAAAGCTCCAGAAGAGCTGTTAAATGAGCTGCTGCTGCATCAAATCAGTCTGGGTTAGACAGTCGTGTTGATGGAAACTTGTACGCCAGATTAATGAAATTAAACCTGCTTATGTGCCTTTTTTTGTCATATAAAATATGGAGGTGGGGAATTCACACCCACATTTACATCTGACTGCTCATTTCCTGGTGGAGAAGCTGTGATTATCGTGAGCGTGACGAAAAGGATTAATGATGACGCATGTGGTGATTTTTCAGATTTCATGTGGCCCGCGCAGCTATAAGTGGGATGTTGTTCAGCTGGTAACAGGAGTGTTGGTGGTTTTATGCTAAACACGTAGCCGTTCCCTCGAGCACAGCGGTTGCCACGTGTCCTTTTTCCTTTTCGTTTTGTTTTTTTTCCCCAGCCATATTGAAAATAAGTGTATTAGCCATGAAGAAGCCCACACACTGTGGTTTTCTGGGTTATCATTCCGCTAATAGGTGCAGGTATAGCGAGCATCTGAGTGTTTTTTTTTTGTTTCTGTGCTAACAAGCTAACTCCCTCTGGCACACGGGCTTGCAACTATTTTCTTTATTCAGCCGCCTTGAAAATGGAAGAAATGCAGTTTTATCTCAGCTGATTGTAGCTGCTGCTCCGGCCTGTTTGAAGCTGGAGACAGATGGCCCATTAGACGTTTGGGAGAAGGATGAAAAGGAGCCACAGGGGCTAAACTCACTGTGAGTCTGCTGGTCTTAAGAACTTCACTTTTGACTGATATGAGTTTGACGGACGAAATTTTCATCTTGCAACAAGCGATTTTCAACAGCCTTTAAATATGAAATGCCACCTTCAAGGTGTGTGACTAATAAAAAAAGCTGTCAATCTTTCAACTTTTTAGATGTCAACCCTTGAGTCAGTGGGTGCTGACCCACATTTAAGTGTGTGTGGGGCCCAGTGACGCCTGCGTGGCAGGACTGAGGCGGAGAGAGGAAGGTATGGAAGCTGGAGGCTGAAAATTGTCACATCTGATACAGCCAGGAAGCTGTCGACTTATATGTCCTCTCTCTTTGAGAATAACTGCGGCAAGCGGTGACGCAGGAACGTACAGTACGCCTGCACACTTCATCACGTTTACTAAAGGGGGTTAACACCGGTGTGACTTGCTTCATGCCCGCTGTGTCTGTCTTCCTCTCTGAAGACCAGAGGAAGTCACAGAGAAACTATAGCGACAACAGGGAGGGGGAGCTCGTCAGAGAAACACAGGATAGTGTGTGTTTCCATTATCATGTATGTTGATGTACACATACGGTATGTCAAGCTGTTTCAGCCACAGTGCTGTTGAATTTAGTAAAATAAAACTCTTTTATGGATTTCACTTCACTGGGGAACGTTTGCATGTCGATTTGACTGTTTTCAGCGTCGTGTGTTATTAGTGGGAGAGCGCTGCGTTAAGTTGGAAGTAGTGTGGGTTTGTTGATACTTCATATACATCAGTAAGTTGTTCATGAGGCAGATTTTAGCAGGTTGTGTGAACTCTCCTACGGTAGCATACATCCTCTCCAAGCATAAGTTGCTTTGTCATTTCATTTGTTTCTTTAATTCATTATCCAGCTGAACATCCACAAACTCCATGTATTAACAACTTATTAACACAGACTGTCATTGTTTTATTCAAATTACTGTTTTAATTGTTATTTATCACACAGAACTGCAGATCGTTGTAATGGAGGAAGCATCTATCAAAGTCCAGTTTGTCCAGTTTCAAGCCACATTTTTTATGGTACATGTTTCACATCTTTGTTGTTTTTAACTATATTTTAACCTGATGAAGGGTTTTAGTCACTGGGCATTATAAAGGGTCATGAGTTTCTCACTTTCTAAGAAGTCATGAGGATAGTTTAAAAAGCCGAAGTGATTTCTCACAACTTGTCTACCTAAAGTTATACAGCCTAAAGATCTTTTATATCACCTAACTCTGTTTAAGTGATGCTACATCCAGAGCAGTGTGCGATTTCACGGCTCAATGAAATTGCACCAGTTGCTCAAAAAGGTTCAAACTGTCCAGAACCAGGTGTCACTAGGACGTGTGTGTGAAAAACAAAGAGAGAGAGGGAGTGAAACGGAGAAGTGAGACCCTTTTGTTGCGTGCAGTGATGCTCCATATGTATCCACACGGTATCGAGTATTGCTTATCTGTCCGCCTTCAATCAGGGCAGAGCAGTCAAAGCCTTTAAATGACAGTGCCCTTCATTACATAACATGATAGCTCAACAGCCCACTGTAGCACACACACACACACACACACACACACACACACACACACACACACAGGCATATATATATCTATAGGCAGCATACAAACACAGTCGAACATATAGAACCATCAGCATGTTGATGCCATGTGAAAACCTTGTATCTCCACAAAGTCAAAAAACGCGGTTCTTGTTATCTTTAAAGAAGAATAATTCTGATCGTTATATATAAAAGTTTAATGTAAATTTTTTATCTGACATCCGACTATTTTTGTCTGTAGTTTTCTTATAATTGGAGATGCAAGTTTTCCCACGTTGACAGCAGCAGCTGGACTGCTGGGCTACACAAATGGCCAGACACACAAACACACACACGCTCACTCACGCATGAATGCACTCACTTGCACTTGCCCACATTTGCACACACACACAACACACACACACACACACACACTCTCTCTCTCTGTGTGTGAACCATGGGACCTCTGCTGCCACCATGTTGGTCCTTGGCCTCTCACACTTGTGTGAGGAGGACGCTGCACCGCGGTGCATCTCGCCTCCTGGCTATCCTGACCGGAGCCTAAATGCCACCACTATCATTCTTGTTGTTAATTGAACTATAAATCACTCAGAGTATGTGCATGTGTGTCTACATGTGTGCATGTGTGTCTACATGTGTGTGCGCGTGTGTGTGTGTGTGTAGAATCGTGAAGGTCATCAGTGTTTGTTTACTCTCTCGGTGTAAAGCCAGCTCCTCTCCAGCTGAGGCCTCTCATTAGACGTGACATGTATGACCTGAGGCGGCGCTCTCCGTTCCCCTTTTGTTGGCTGAGGATTAGCGCAGCCTGCAAACACACCGAACCTGGCGTGGCTGGAAGTATTAGAAGATATGTGTGTGTGTGTGTGTGTGTGTGTGTGTGTGGGAGGGGGGTAATCTAAGAGGAGGATCACCTTAGATTTTAGGTTTCAAAGCTGATTTGGGAGAACTGGTGGGATTTTCAGAGTGTTAATCACCCTCTGCTTGCAGGATGTTGAGATGGAGAAAAAGACGTTGAGAAAGAAAGACTGAGAAATAATAATAAAAAAAAAAGAAAGAAAAGAACAGGTGCATGCAAGAGTTTGAGAGCAGAGTGCAGAAGTTGCCTCTTGTGCTGTGCCACTTTAAGATCCAGCTCTAAAGTGGGTGGGTGTATGCACATATTTATGTATTTCACCTCGTGAAGTGTGCGCAGTACATGAGGTCTTAGTTGCACGTACACTTTTGGACCAGGGATTTATGTCAGCAGGCTAATAACTAAACGAGCGTGCAGGCAGAGCAGTCCAGAAACGGTAAAGCTGTAATCTTGGTGAAATTTCTTTAATCTCAAGGAGGAGCGGTAATCTTGTCGAGATGGGCTCACAGAGAAGGAGGGGTGGGGGGGTGTTTATGCAGCGGGGAGTGTTTCTATTTCAGTGAGGTGCTACCCTGCAGGAAATATTAATCCTGGCTGTGTGTTATATCCGCCGAATGAGTTTTGCAGCTCAGGTTAATGGGGAGACGCACAAGCAGAGCAGCCGGTTGATGGAGAGTGCTGCTGCCCCATGTGTCCACTCTCTCAATTAAAATGCAAAGAGAAACCACAAAAAAAAAACAATAAATAAATAAATAAATGAGTGAAGGCAAAGGGAGGAGAGGACGAGGCGAGTGAGGTGCGACACTGACAGAAAGGATGAGATGGTGTGAGCGAGGTGAGGTGAAATGGAGACAGAGATGGAGAAGAAAAAGGATTGAATAAAGATGTCTGGTTGAAATCGGCCTCTCTGCTCTTTGGGCCCTAGAGGGGAAAGAAAAGGCTGAAGGAGGAGATGTGGAGGAAGGCTGAGGAAGAAGAAGACTTTGAGTAACATCAACCGTGAGGGGTTTGCGACAAGAAAACTCAGGATGAGAGATGAACGAACGGCACGTGATGAAACTGTGATTCGTGGAAGGAGACGAGATGAAAAACGAGAAGATAAGGAGCGAGATGAGAAGAATGAGCTCCGGATAGAGAGGAGGAGTGAGGAGAGGCAGCCAGCGAGGAGTCGGACAGTTTGGGGATGAAAGCGGGGGAGATTTGAGCCCATGCTGTGCGCTGTTTGCTGTAATGATTTCCTGAGGCGAAACAGATTGAACCCCGGACCACGTATTTGACCTCGCTGCAGCAGGACTGTGTGTTTACGTGTGTGTGTGTGTGTGTGCATGCTTGAATGTGTGTCGGGAGAGAGAGAGAGAGAGAGAGAGAGACGAAGTACTGAACTGTAAATGCTTAATATCATTATTAAAGTTTCTCAGCTAATGGAGACAAGCTGCCCAGCTCGTTAATCATCTGTTGTTCGGTCCAAAAGTGTGAGGAGTGATTTGACTTGCGCTCGGTGTGAAACCTCGCACACGTGAGACAAACATGAAAGAGGGAATTCTTGCACAGAAGCACAAAGACTCTCCTTCTTCAAAAGTTCTTTGAACACCTACTCGACACTTAACTCCTACTGCAGCAAAAAAAAAAAAAATGTTTCAAATCGTTTTGTTTATTTCAAATATAAGTCATGCTTACAAGCAAAGCAAATGGTACAGAAGGAGGGTGGAATACAAAATAATAGAAGAAGAAGAAGAAAAGAAAATGGAAGAAGAAAAAGCAGAAACAAAGAAACAAGCACAAAGAGAAAAAAATTAGAAACTAATGAGAAAAAAACAGCAAAAACAAAATAAGGGCATGATTCATGTGTGTGTGTGTGTGTGTAGTTGTGGACACATGTGATGAAGTGATCAGCCTCTTTCCTAAAAACACACCTGAACAGGTTGCATTCACCTGGTGCTGCTGGAGCAGGATTAGAGACTAATTGTACACGTGCAAGCAAACACACACACACACACACACACATATATACATATTCATGCACACACGTGTTAGTAGGTGCACAAATACACATTCGTAGTTGGAAGTTGTAAATTTGAGGCTGGAAGGTTGTGTGTTAACATGCTGATGAAAAACTAAACTGCATCTTGAAATAATTCTTTCTCTCTTTTCCTTTTTTCTTTTTTTTCTCTTTTCTTCCAGGGTGAAGTCAGAATTTTCAACTTTCCAACATCCCTGCAATGCATCAGAAAACCACGTGCATGCAAAAACACACGCACACACACACACACAAACACACACATACGTGCATTCACAAACACACACAGACATGAATACACACACGACACACACACTCACACAAACTTTTATCCACCGCTTTGCTTAAATCTACAGTGTCGTCAACAAACAGACTGCCTCCTCACACACACACACACACACACACACACACACACACACACACACACACACATGTCCTCATGCTTCTCACCTAGAGTTGAGGTCAGAGTGCGCCGACCCTGCTGCTCCTCCTCCTCCTCCTCCTCCTCCTCCTCCCCCTCCTCCGCTTCCTCCGCGGCTCTTCTCCAGGCCCAGTTTGGTGAAGATGCCGACCAGCACCATGATGGCCACCACTCCACAGATGATGTAGACGATGAGGTGCGTGCGGTCCCGCTCCTGGTCCTCCTGCCCCTCTGTGATGGTGGCCACGGGCTTGCCGGTGTTGGCCCAGATGGGCGTGTCGTAGTTGGAGCAGATGCTCTGGTCCAGCCGCTGCTGGCGGAACTGGCAGCAGAAGCGGTAGAAGCAGGTGCCGCAGCAGTACAGAAAGACGCCGGCGTTGCAGTTGAACGGCGGGTCCCACTGACCCATCACGTCATAGTAACCCTGGCAACGGGTCCCGCCAGATGGAGGGACATCCTCGTCGTCTGCGTCTCCACCACTTGTGGGAGTGGACAATCCCGTCTCTAGGGGGGTGTTTTGGGTCGTCTCCACGTAGTTGGGGGTCGTCTGGTTGCCCAGCGTGGTGGGGACGATGAACTGGTCGCCTTTGGTTACTGTCATCGTGGTGACAGATGGGTCCTGGGTGAGGGCGGGCTGACTGACGAGGAAGGAGAAGCAGACGAAGAGGAAAAGGCGGCAGGAGGAAGGGTTGGTGGCTGCCATGCTGCTGGGAAAGCCCTTCTGTCCAATGTCCCACCTGCAGGCTTTGAACAGGAAGGAGACGAGCGCGTTAGATCCCGTTACGCACCACAAACTTATCAACACCAGAACAAACGGGGAATCCGTCATCGGGCTCTCAGTGTTCATGAAGTTGCCTTTTTGCAGAGACAGCGAAACCAGCGACAACAATAACTCGCAGACAAAGCGATTCGCAGCAGGTTCCTATAAAGACTCAGGAAAAAAAAATAGATTTTATCCTGAATGTTAAACAGATGATGTTTCTATTGATCTTTACGTACTTATAGAATCAATGATGGAAAGAGGGCAGAGGACGTTTTAAACAGGTCACTCAGAATCGCTATTGGAGACCGTGAGCATCACTGTTGAAACCAGAAGCTTCAGGCAAATTAAATGTTTAGTATCAGCTACAGAGAAATTACTGGTAGTTGATTTTTTTGCCTTCGAAGTGAGATTCATGAAAATGCTCTTACCTTCAAAATAAGAGCTTATATATATATTCCTTTTAGTTTTGAGGGAGCACCAATAAAACAGAAACTCATTGAGACTTTTCTGCTGAAAAAAATCACTGAACTCACCTTTTCTCTCTCTGCAGTCTGCACACAGTCGACCCTCCGCACCGATTCTTCCCCAAAAGTTCAAGGGCTAAAAATCCCCTCTAGAAATATCCACAAACTTTACTCAGCAGCATCTTTTCCCCCGCGTGTCCCCGCAGCTTCCTCTCCTCCTCATGTGTTCTCCATCATCAGCCGTGGGCTCGATCCAGGGGATTCAACAAAAACACAGAACGACACGCTCCTCTTTCACCCTCTTTTTCCCTCCTCCTCTCGTATCACCTCGACTTCTTCTTCTTCTTCTTCCTCTTCTTTTTCCTCTTCTCTTCTTCTGTGAGCACTGCCCTGTCAGTGCTGGCAGGTGTGAGTGCAGACCGGTCCAGGACTGCTAGGATCTTCGCCTGCCAATACCACTGTGAGCTGTGTGCGTGTACGTGTGTGTGTGTGTGTGTGTATGAGAGAAATGAAGTGAGAGAGTGTGTGTGTGTGTGTGTGTGTGTGTGTGTGGCTGCACTCAGCGCTGCAACAGTTCAGGAACCAAATGAGATCTCCTTTGTTTACCTCTCGTCAGTGCCAGATAGACAGAGAGAGGGGGAGAGAGAGAGAGTGTGAGTGAGTGAGAGAGAGAGAGAGAGTGTGTGTGTGTGTGTGTGTGGGGGGGGGGGGGGTTATCCAGCTGCATCTCCCATCATCCCCAGAGGAAAAAAGCCTGGAAGGAGACGAGAGACGGGAAAAAATGAAAAGTGAAAAGAGGAGGGACTGTAACTGACTTCAATCACTTTTCTTTTTTTTTTATCATTTTTATAATTTTTTTCTTTTCTTTTCTCTTTCTCTGTTTCCATCTGTGTGTGTGTGTGTGTGTGTGTTGCTGTATGTCAAACATGTTTGCTTGGCTGACGGAGGACAGTCAACATCTGCTGCGGTCACTCCTGCTCATCATCTACTTATCCCCCCCACCCCCCCCCCTCCCTGCCCGCTTTTTCTGCATTCCCCCCTCAACACGCGCACAAACACATGCACGAGTATTACCCCCCCTCCTCCCCCAACCCCCGAGCCCCTCATCTCCCCCTTCGCCATCCTTTCTTCTCCCGTCTCTTAGCATCTCTTCCCCGCCCTCCCCTCGCGCCTTGGGCATAGATAACACACTTGTTTGCAAATTTCTGTGTCGGGTATGTGCTTGTATGAGTGTATATATATGTGTGTGTGTGTGTGTGTGTGTGTGTGTGTTGCCATGTGTTTGTCTGTTGTGAGCGTCTGCTTGCATCAGAAAGATTCTCGAGTCAGAGGGGTCCAACTCCAGCTTCGCCTCTTCATTTGTTTAAATCCCAACCTGCGCTGGAGATGCCAAAACCAGGAGCTGAGCCTGGCAGCCAGCCACATGGATACACACACACACACACACACACACACACACACACTCTCACGCACTTGTGCACACTTATGCATGCCACACAATCAGACCCACTCAGACAAATACACATGCACATGGAAAAAGTGTTGATAAACACACACATACACATACACACACACACACACACACACACACACACACACAGATGCCACCATTGAGGCCAATTATAGGAGCTTTTCTCAAAGTAAACGACCACATGTACAATTTTTAATGGAATTATAAGCCAGATTGACAAGGGACTTTTTGTTTTGCTTTTCCGCTAATCGCCTCTCCCAAAATCCCCTCCTTTATGTCTTGTCATTCCGGAGCAAACTCAACGCTTCCTCCTCTTCCCTCTGATTTTCACTCTATTGCTTGCTGGATATCAAAGAGAGAGAGAAAGAGAGAGAGTGAGTAACAGAGAGAGTGAAAAGAACAGAGTGAATGTAGGGCAGTGGGGAGGAGGCCGACAGAAAAGAAAGGAAGAAAGAGAGAGAGGAAGGGGGGGGGGGTGGAGATGATTGGCTGAGGACCAAAGATGAGAGGGGGAGAGAAAGAAAGAAAGAAAGAGAGAAAGAGAGAGAGGGATGGGTTTAGAGGCAGAAGTAGGAGGGAGAGAGAGAGTTGGGGGATGAGGATGGAGGGAGCGCAGAGAGGCGACAGGTATACGGGATGGAGGGTTGAAGATCAGAAGGGGAGGGTGGGGGGGGTGATGTGTGGGTGGGAGTGATGGATTCAGACTCTTTACGTGATGTGTGTGCACATGCGGCAGAGGCACACAGATGTTTGTTATGTAAGACTTGAGTATTGATTGGAACGTGATGTGCAGAGAGGGTCACCACCAAGCCAACGGCAAACCACATGAGGACGAGGCGAGCGGGATTTCACGCCTTATAAATAGGGTTTTTTTTTATTGAATGATTAATTATTAATGATAACTGCAGCTGAGGGAAGCTCCCATGAAGTTATTCAGGTCCTTTGTGTATTCGAGAATTTCCATCGTCTATAGAATAAATATAATTGTGTGAAAAGAGGAATCGCACAGTATGAAGCGTATGTGTGAATAATTACGAACAGATGTAGAAGCTGTCACTTTCTTGAATCTTAACTGGTGACTTAAGAAATAAAGCCGTCGTCACAGTCACTGAGGTTGTCACATGTGAGATATGAAAGTCGTCTTGTGTGTTTTGGTGACCAGCAGCCGACCGAAGAAAAAAAACTCACTCATTCCTTGCACCAAGATTCCTCCTCCTTCTCCTTCTCCTTCTCCTTCCAGGCTGAAAATATCTCAACAACTACTTGATGGTTCTCACACAGGTCAATCCCATGTTATACGTGACGGGTGGCGACCTCAGCCACTCCGGTTGTTGTGGTCCTTGAGTTTTTGAAGTCCTGTTTCAGATTCTTTACCTTCTCCCGGACCTGTTTCGCGGTGTGGAAACAGGCTAGGTCCAGACTAGGTACTTTTTTGGGGGGTTGATCAATTACCCCGGATCTAAATTTAGACCCTGGTTCCTGCGGCGGAAACGCAGCTTTAGAGAAGATTGTTTTTATGGCGTTTCTGCTTTATTTTATAACAACAGTAGAGACGGACAGGAAGGTCAGGGGCGAGAGAGGGAGTGACATGCAGCGAAGGGTCCCATTGCCGCTGCGGTAAGGACTCGACCTTGGCACATGGCGCTCTACCAGGCGAGCTGCCAGTTTTACCCCTCCGTGTTCTGCCTCTCCAGATGTTTGGATTGTTGCTTTGTCATAGAGACATTTGAAAGTGAGCGTATTTTTTATTTAATGCTCTGTGGTATTCTTGATTGTTGCACATTAAGAAGTGTGTGTGTGTGTGTGTGTGTTGTCTTTTGTGAGGTGTGCCGATAGATAATTGATGACTTCTCCTCCCTTCATGTGTGTGTTTGGCATTTCTCGCGCTCTGACGAAAGTCTGAGGGACCCAAAATAATTCAGGTGCCTGCGACAGGGATGAGTGTGCGGATGCTTTGACCTCTTTTAATTTACTCTAACACTTTTCACCTTCTCGATTCGTGGCGTGTGCACAATGGCTCTGGAAAATTTTCACAGTTAACGTGCACAAATTGCCTCCTCACCCTGAACGTAACTCGCTTCCGGTGAAACTGTCTCTTTTGCATTTCTGTTTTTTCGCTGGCTTGGCACCTTCAGGAAAATAGGGGTCAAGGTGTCTTAAGTAAAATAAGCTAGGTTTGTTTGTCTCTAGCATTTAATGGAAACAGGAAAATGAAGATGATGTTTGTGTGTGTGGGTGTACGGGTACGGTTTAAAGCGCACAGGGGCTGTTGTCGCCACATGAATTCTAAATAATCCTGCTGAATTAATGCTCATCTTGAACTAGATTCATAAAGTGCCTGCAGGTCTCTGATTTACTCAAGCACTGTTGCCCCCTTCATTAGGAGACACTTTGAGTATCCCGAATGTGTTGAATATTTCATTTTGATGACTTCACAGCATCTATGAATATTCATATTTTGTCTTTGTGTGCTTCCTCTGATAAAGCTAGATGGAAAAGTCTTCATCCCAAAACACAAGCTCACATCGGCTACTAGTGGCGTACTTTGCAGTTTCGGGGATCCATTCTGGTCAACTTCTTTAATTCATGAACAAACAAAAACAAGAGACAAGTCTTGATTTTCCACAACAGACACAAAGACGTTTGACAGCAGAGAAAGTTTAGGTGATCCGAACCATCAGCGGTAAAATGTCAGGTTTTTGGTGTCGCTGTCTGAAAATCAAAGGGGTTTCTTTCTACAGCTGCCATCCTGCAGGATTCACACAGAGAAGAAATCCACTGCAGAAAACACACGAAGAACAATTTATACACCTGCAGAGAACAGACCTGGATGCAATGCAGCCAAAACAGTACGTTACAGTGAGGAATCACAATCGACTTGAGCATCTTGTTGCTCATAGAAAAGCTTCTTCTTTTCTTTTGCTTTTATCGTGTTCATCACTATCTCATCTCTCCTATTAGCACCGATCTCACTGCCATCAAGAGTGTCGATTGCCGTGGGCGTCATGGGAGCCGCAGCTAAACAGTGAAGTAGAGTAAGTGAAGCAGAATTAGACGAGGCCTTTGCAGAGAGAAAAGCACAAGGAAATGAAATACTGTAGAAAAAAAGGAAAGAACTCAATATTGATACTGTTTCCAAGGTAAGAAAATAAATCAGGTATCAACTGAGATACATGAGGTCTTCTTCCACACGACTCTCTCACACCCTTCCTCAGACACAGGTCGATCTGTCGGGAGCAGAACTACTCCAAAACATTTGTCTCGTCAGTCTGGAGAAGTTTTGCTCATCCAGGAGAGACGATGCAGATAACTCCTCAGCAGAGAGGTGAGCAGGTGCAGCTTGAAAACTGAGGTGTGGGAGACGGAGAGAGGACGACTTCTTACGTCTATGAAAAAGCATTTTGAGATGATGTGTCTTACTTTTGATAAAATCTGTCAGTTCTGAACTGGCGCTGTTGAATGCTAGTTTTTCCCTGTGATCTGTGTGTGTGCGTGTGTGTGTGTGTGTGTGTGTGTGTGTGTGTGTGTGTGTGTGTGTGTTGTGTGTGTGTGTGTGTGTGTGTGTGTGTGTGTGTGTGTGTGTGTGCGTGCATGAAAGAGGGCGAGTACACCACTTGAAGTTGAAGAGCCGTGCAGGGCTGTGATCAGAGGGAAGCCCCTTAATGAGTTGATCCAGGCGAAGCTTTGATGCTGATCTGCCCAGGGGATCCTGGGAAATAAAATAAAAAAAGCGGGAGCTGGGATTCCAAAATGACCTTTAAACTTTTACAGTCGGGAGATAAACTCTGCATTACAAAGAGTCAAGACAATTCATCATGCAGGATTTCAGAAAGTGACCACATTGTGCTGCAAAATTCGTTTGTGGAGCTTCTTGAAAAATGATGGAGCTATTGTATTTATGTGATGATTTTTTTTTTTTAATGTTTATATGTTTAAAGATTTTAGTTTGAATTCAATCTCTCCCTTTATGCAGCGTGGCTCGAGGTTTAGCATTTTGGTCCAGACTGAAATATGTGCAGGTGCAGACACTCTCGTCCCCCTCAAGATGAATTTGAATAACTTTGATGTTTCCGATCCAGGATTATTTAATATATTATAGCATTAATATATGAAACAGTTAGCGCATCATATAAAAAGGCTAATCAAAATGATATCACTGGATTAAAAAAAAACTGGTTAAATGTGTGAATGTTGCTGCTGAACACAAGCACAAACCTTTCATATTTATTTTACAAGTTACAGATCAGCCTGAAGTCAAAGTGTGTGACCATCGCAGGCAGCTGTTGTTCCTGGCATTTCTTTTTCACCGCATGAGTGATAATTGTGCATCTCAACAGTTTTCAGGTGACTAACACGACCTTGTTTCATTGTGTGTGCACAGCATAAAGATCAGAGGTTATTCTGAGAGTTAGCGAGCATCGAGCGCCATTAGCTGATGTGTTAGGGCCAGTAAATTCAGCTTTATGCGCCATTATAAATGCAGTTATCGTAAAAGACCTTTAGCTGCATCTGTACTACCTTTGTTTTGTTTTTTTATGAAAATTTTTTACATTTATTCAAAATAGAAATGAAAAAAGTTCAGGAAGAAACATTGAACTTAATTCCATAAAACAGGGAAATGAGCAGCTATTAACGCTAGATCTATTTAATGTACAGAAAATATTTAGCAACCTCAAACTGAACTGACTAATCTGGCGAAAAGAAACACACTGTAGGTAAAACACACACACACACACACACACACACACTAACAATAACACATGGTTGTATTAGTGTCTCCTCACAGATGTGTCTCCGCTCGTCTGACAGGGTGCAGGGCTGTGGATCAGGCGATTATAAGGTCAGCTCCTCCGGGACAAACGGACAGACTGCACACTACAAACAGGAAGCTGATTGATCACAAACATAAGCCCATTGATCTCTGCCTATAGAGCGTAATGTCATGCAACCACATCATGAGAGGAGCTCTACACACATGACTGTACGTGTGTGTGGACTAATGCAGTCAGCAGCTGGCACCAGGACCCGTGTGAACACGTTTACACTGTGTGTTTGTACAACATATCAAACTGATGCAAATGACTGTAAACAAATGAGACCACATTGGAGGTGATATGTAGCTTTCTACATCGCTGGCGTTCATTAGAACCGCATTTCCCATGAACCCTGCCGGATGTTTATTTCCCTCCATCTGCCACCAACTCAAGTGTTCAAATGTTAAACCATCGGTCTCACATTGATGCTTTAAAAAAATGAACATTGTACTCATGAATTTTTTGTAATATTTCAGTCAGTACTTTGTGTAACAATCAAAAAGAGCTGCAGCCAGACGAACGAGGGCCGAGTTCACTGCTGAGTAAAACTACAGTCCCGGTGTTAGTATTCTGACCGACTCCTGTTTGATGAAGCTTTCGCTCACGCAAAGGCCTTTTAATGAATACCAATTACTTATGTTAATTCAGCCAATGCTTTATCTGCATTTATGTGGTCACGAGCGCACACGGGAGTCCATGTTTTCGTAGGGTGCTGTGTGTGTGTGTGTGTGTGTGTGTGTGTGTGTGTGTGTGTGTGTGTGTGTGTGTGTGTGTGTGTGTGTGTGTGTGTGTGTGTGTGTGTGCATGAGTTTTCTCTCATTTGTTCAGGTCCACATTCTGATATAAAGAGTTTATCCTCCAGGGAGCTGGAAAGGGTAATAACAGGGTGGGTGTGTGTGTGCGTGTGTGTGCGTGTGTGTGTTCCTGAATTCGTATGCTCACATACATACATGAACAATCTTATTGGGTGATGAAATTTGAGTATATGACTTCCAGTGTTGTGGTGATGCTGCGTTGTTTGTGTGTGTGAGGTTTATCTTCTTATCTCTCTTGCCCTGGAATAAATGAGCCTGTTTGAGTCACCCGTCAGTCCTTCCTTTCTTATCCACTCACACACAGTCTGTGTGTGTGTGTGTGTGTGTGTGTGTGTGTGTGTGTGTGTGTGTGTGTGTGTGTGTGTGTGTGTGTAGGTTTTAAGTATGTGTGTGTTTTCACCCCGACAGCCCACGCCGGGAGTTCACAGCACAAAGCTAATGAGTGAGTCTGATGTTTCCGACGCTGCAGGACTGAACCCGTTCGGCGCCACATGCACACAACAACACGGCGCGGGGTCTGTCAGGCAGACACAGTGTCTCCAGTCAAAGACATTTAGCGCTCCGCATGTTTTGACCACGGTAAATGTTACTGACTTCCCAGCTCTCCTTGGGGTGGTGAGCTTTGATTTGTTGATATGAGATGTGACGTTGGAAAATGTTTGCTCCGACTCCATTTTGTTTGCCTGGAGAATAATTGAAATCTCTCCCTCTGTCGCTGTCTGTTCCCTCATGCATTAATGCAGCGGAGAACATATAAGGTCATATGTCGGCCGCTGCTTTAATAAGGGAACTTTAGGTGAAACATCGCTGCACGTTTTGGTCGTTATGCACCGAAAGACGAAAGGTGGGCATCGCGGAGTCCCTGTTCTTGTCTTCACTGTGCGTCTATCATCATTTTTTGGAGCTGAGGGAAATTCTGTGTATTCAGATTTTATAATGTAAAATCACACTAGTCTAAATAAAAAAGAGCAACAAAAAATAAAAGACATTCATACTCATTAAGAATTCGTCAGCTTTGCCTACATGTGCTTGTTTAAAGGTTTAGAAAAATATAAAATACCATCTTCTTTGTAATGAAACATCACAGACCAGTGTGCTCGGCAAACATGAGCATCCAGTGTACAGTTTACTGACGTCACGCCGTGTGATTTCTGCCTGTTGAAGTTGGGATTATCCGCAAAAAGGACAAGCAAAAGGGATTCCTCTGGAGCTTGACCTTTTTTTATTTACACACAGACTTTGCATCTCAATGTCAGCTGGCAGCGTATGTGCGCCGGAGGTTTCAACTTTCCCACATCACGCTGCTGTAAGTCGCATATTAAAGCTGTGATGTCACAAAGTGTTCATGTTCAAACCTGGACCCAAACTGCGGCAGTAATTCAGTCGTCACTTACACAATATTTGGCTTCATCATCAGTATAAATATATTATGTGCAGAGTTTTACTTTAACGATTATCAGACTTGAATCATTACTTGGTCCAGAATGACCTTTACGTTGAGGATCACCCAGCTCCATATCGATCTGTGACTGCCTTTATGTCTGTCACTTACCCAGCTGACCAGCTGTTGGTTAATACCGGGCAGAACGAGCAGAATGACTGCACCCCATCCATAAAACAACTGTGACATTGATGGTTTTTGCTGAGTGCATTTACCCTGGTATTGAAATAAAGCTTGATGCATTTAAACTGCATCCTGTTTACAATGACTGGGGTGTAAGCTTACATCTGTATTTTTAGAAACATGTATAGGAGAGCGGGGAGGAGTGGATGCTTTGTTAACACCCAATATAAATGTCAATTATGGTTTTCCTCATGTTAACAATAAATTAAACACTAGATAGATAGATAAATACTTTATTTGTCCCCTAGGGGAAATTCATGAAACACCAAACAACTAAACATTTTATATTTTAGTGTCCCAGTGAGCCACGACAGCGTGGAACAGCATGAACAACACCAGGAACCTGAAACTGAAGCGGCTAAATGAAAATATAATAAAACACAAATAAAGGTAAACATGGTTAATTTAGTGTTTTGATGTTAAAATACATGTTTCATTAAAAAAAAACGTCTGAAATCAATTAATAATGTAGAGATACATACACATCATAATGGGCTGTCTCCAATCCAGTATTATATAATATATAATAGTATTAATATATGAAACCGTTAGCACATCATATAAAAATGCTAATTAAATAATATTACTGGGTGTGTGTATGGCAACAGTTCCCTGCAGATTAAAAACTGTGGTGACATTTATTTTGAAAGTTTCTGTGCAGTTCTGCTGAGAGGAAGTTAAATCTTTACTGCCCATGAGTTAATCCCACATAGATCAGATCTCTTGTCTGTTCCACCTCAGACAAACTCAAGCTCAATATTTAGTCTAGATTCTATATATTTCTACAAACTCTACATGGGCTTCAAGGCCGTGTAGACGCTGCTCTCCCTGCACTCTATGCTATTTGTTGTCTTTGTCATTTTCTGTGTATTTTTAAGTTGTGCAAAAATAAATCAAACTAAAACTAAAAAAAACTAGATGAGCTGCAAGTCTGGTTTTCCTACCTGTCCATCACTGTGTCCCCTGCATGACCTGAAAGACGGACCAGGAGAGGCAGGAAAAGCTGCTGGATGAGGGACAGAGACAGAGATGGACAGCAGAGTTATTAGAGTGGGTTAGGTGAATGATTAGTGATGTCCCTCTGACTGTTTGGTTGCACTCAGTTGCCAATTAGAAAAAAAAAGACAAAGAGGGCAGCAGAGCCCAGAGGGCCTGAATCAGAGCACAGGACTACCGCCCACAACATCCCCCGACACACACACACACACACACACACACATACACACTTCCTTGATTTACTATATTCAGACGGACCAGTCATTGACAACTGTAGTGGGCTCTCAGTTTCTGGACCCCATGAGGATAGTAAAATGAGCCCACCCACAAACACACACACACCCACAAACACACACACACACACGAATACTATTTATTTCACTCAGGCATTGTAAATCTTCTCTGTGCCTCCTCAAGTCAGAGTAACTATATGTTTTAAATAACAGAACTTCAGCAGCAGTATTATAAAGTTTTAAGTTTAAAGTTTCGCGACTTTTTCTAAATTAAGAACAGATTTGGTTGTTTGCTCGGTTGTGTTTTGAGGAATATGTAAAGAAAGTGACATGTGAAGGACTTTTTAAGACGAGCAGTCGTCAAACTGAGAAGAATTGCCACAATGGAGCAGAAGATTCACAAAAGAAAAAAAAAAAAACACATGAGACTCAAGGGTAAATAAAGACTAGATAAGGAATAATACATGAATAAATGTAGGCCATCCAAAGAGACTGTATGCTATTTCAAAACTGGAAAGTACAAAGGGGACAAAAGAAAGAAGTTAAGTGTCTCAGTTTGGATGATTTAGACACAAGGCAAAGAGTGTAACAGTATCGTCTCCAATCAGGTTGCCGTGTGTGTGCGTGTGCATGTGTGTGCATGTGTATGTGTGTGCATGTGTGTGTGTGTGTGTGTCTTTGTGCACACAGTCCCCCCGGACCTCCCTGTCAGCAGTGACCTTTACCAAATCAAAGGAGATGCAAATATCCAGCTTCATTTGGGCTTATTACAACTCCACACACAGCGACTTATAGAAGTGAATGAGCTCTGTGCAGACACCCAGAGAGAATAGCTGTCAGTCTTCTCGGCCGGCTTTGATTAGCAATTTGAAGGGCCTCGGCCCTCGGCCCCCGACTCTCCTCAACAGATACAAATCAGCTCTGACGCTGCCTCGTCCATTACTGGCATCATTTCTTGGGAGAATTGTAATGAATCTCATTTCCCCACAGTCTTAGTGTCTCCTCACCCAGCTCCTTTCACACTGCTCTCTCACCCTTATCCTGTTTTTTGTTATGATTTTTAATTATATTTTTTTTTTATATTTTTAATATATTAGCCATTTTTTATTTTGCTGACTTAGTCTGATAATACATTATAACCAGGATTCGAACCAACCTAACAAGTAGAGGTAAAAATTAATTTTGGTGGAAAATATAATGAAGTATAATGAGTTTGGTAAGTGACCTACAAGGATGCCATCACAATGACCTGTGCAGAGCACTTCATGTATAAAACTACATCACCATACATTTTCATAACAACTCACCAGATCACCATAAATTTGAATATTACCACCTTATGTCATTGTGGGTTTGCATAAACACAACACGGTGTCCAAGTTGAAAGTGTCTGAGCTTAAAGCGATAGTTCGGGTTATTGTTGAGCCCTGTGCTGCTGTGAATGGGGCCCTCCACAAAAATGTTTTTTAACCACTTTAAAAAAAAAAAAAAAATGCCTTCATAAAAAAGTTCACGCTTCATTTTGACTATTTTCATTTTCATTACCCCTCTCATGGCTCCGCCCACAGCAGCAGATCACTCAGCTTCTGTGTCGATGCTCCCTGCTGCTTTTTTAAACTGGGAGTGCATTGGTTTGGTTTGTATGTGTGTGTATGTGTGTGTGTGTGTGTGTGTGTGTGTGTGTGTGTGTGTGTGTGTGTGTGAGTGTGTGAGACACAAACAGTTACTAGATCAATGTTGGGCTGTGCTGATCTCATAGAAGATGGGTGATGGTGATGGGCCAGATAGATAAATGGATATATAGATGAACAGAGCTGTACACCACCACATTATTGATTGATGGATGGACATATGAGCAAAGTGACTGACTTACATAACAGAGTTTGCATTTGTTTTCTTCTACTTTTTCTCAGCTTACACAGGAACCATAATTCATTTGCTCAAGCTAAAAATCACCAAATGTAAATTTGGTTACAGTATTTTCATATGACAATACTCACAGTTCTATGAAGATGTGCCCCAGGTTATTTCTTCTCAATATCTATTACTTTATATAGGTATTCCTTGTTTCCTGTTCTGTTTTTTATGTTTGTTTTCCATCTTTCTTATTTTTTTCCCCCTCTGTTAGAGGCTGTATAAACAGCAGAGTTTCCCCACGTGGATCAACAAAAGTTTAATTTTGAATGTCAGGGGGAAAAAGTTGAACAACTCAACCTTACAACACGAGACATAAAATCCATTGAGGAAGTCAAGCCATTGATTTATACTCAGCCAGAGTCTTTTCTAACCTGTAGCTGTAAAAGGTCAAGGTGTCAACGTTTCGTATTACGTCAGCCAATCACAGAGTTGCTTTTTGTCAGAGCAGAAAAATGTTGTTTTGCACCCAGACAAGACAAACAGGGCAGTGTGTGTTAATCTGTCAGAGATGTTGCAGTTTTCCACCTGATGTGATTCGAACTTAAACAGGTTGTGTATGAAACTGCTGTTCAGAGTGGAAAGGTGATTGAATGGGGGAAATTGAAGAGACATATCAGTGGTTAATGTTCATCACTACCTGCCTCATCCAAACCACACTGCTCTGGACGGTCTTAAATGAAGTTGTCACAAGAATAGAAGTAAATGGAGGGCAAACACACAGGAGAGACTTAGAGAGATTTATGGGAGGAAGGTGAGAGAATCAGTGAAAGGGAATAAAACAGAGCAGAGGAATGAGGGATGTCTCAATAGATGAGTGCAAAGCTTTGATACCTGTGACAGAGCACAGTGTGACGAAGAATGAAAAATGATGTAAAAAAAAAAAAAAGGCACAAAAACTTCATAGTATAATAAGGCTTAAAAACATCATGAAAACATCATAGTATAATAAGCCATAAAGAGTCATAACAACGTCACAGCCATAAAATGCCATAAAATGTCAAAAAACATATGTATAGTGAGGCATAAAAAGTCATAAAAACATCATAGTATAGTAAGGCATAAAAACCATAAAAAATATCATAGTATAATAAAGCTTAAAAACACATAAAAAATGTCATCATATAATAAGGCATAAAAATCATAAAAATGTCATAGTATAGTAAGGCATAAAAACATCATAGTATAGTGAGGCATTAAAACGTCACAAAACCATCATAGTATAGTAAGGCATAAAAAATCATAAAAACATCGTAGTACAGTGAGGCATAAAAAGTCATAAAAATGTCATGGTATAGTAAGGCATAAAAAGTGATAAAAACATCATAGTATAGTAGGGCATGAAAAGTCATAAAATCGTCATAGTATAGAAATACAGAAAAACGTCATAATATAGTATGGCATAAAAAGTCATACAAACATCATAATATAGAAATACAAAAAACGTCATAGTATAGTATGGCATAAAAAGTCATAAAAACATCATAATATAGAAATACATAAAAACCTTATAGTATAGTATGGCATAAAAAGTCATAAAAACATCATAGTATAGTAAGGCATAAAAAGTCATAAAAACTTCATAGTATAGAAATACATAAAAACGTCATAGTATAGAAATACATAAAAAGTCATAAAAACGTCATAGTATAGTATGGCATAAAAAGGCATAAAAACATCATAGTATAGAAATACATAAAAACGTCATAGTATAGTATGGCATAAAAAGTCATAAAAACATCATAGTATAGTATGGCATAAAAAGGCATAAAAACGTCATAGTATAGAAATACATAAAAAAGTCATAGTATAGTATGGCATAAAAAGTAATAAAGACATCATAGTATAGTATGGCATAAAAAGGCATAAAAACGTCATAGTATAGAAATACATAAAACCATCATAGTATAGTATGGCATAAAAAGTCATAAAAACATCATAGTATAGTAAGGCATAAAAAGACATAAAAACGTCATAGTATAGTAAGGCATAAAAACGTCATAGTATAGTAAGGCATAAAAAGTGATAAAAACGTCATAGTATAGTAAGGCATAAAAAGTCATACAAACGTCATAATATAGAAATACATAAAAACGTCATAGTATAGTATGGCATAAAATGTCATAAAAACATCATAGTATAGTAAGGCATAAAAAGTCATAAAAACTTCATAGTACAGAAATACATAAAAACGTCATAGTATAGAAATACATAAAAAGTAATAAAAACGTCATAGTATAGTATGGAATAAAAAGGCATAAAAACGTCATAGTATAGAAATACATAAAAACGTCATAGTATAGTATGGCATAAAAAGTCATAAAAATGTCATAGTATAGTATGGCATAAAACCATCATAGTATAGTATGGCATAAAAAGTCATAAAAACATCATAGTATAGTAAGGCATAAAAAGTCATAAAAACATCATAGTATAGTAAGGCATAAAAAGGCATAAAAACGTCATAGTATAGAAATACATAAAAACGTCATAGTATAGAAATACATAAAAAGTCATAAAAATGTCATAGTATAGTAAGGCATAAAAAACGATAAAAACGTCATAGTATAGTATGGCATAAAAAGTCATAAAAACATCATAGTAAGGGGGGTAGCCAACTCCTTATAAACCTCATGTGACTGTTTGGATCTTGTCTTTCTGTCCTGCTCAGTGTCTTACCGCTCAGAGATCTGCTGGGTGATTGACCCCTTTGCAATGGCTTTTAATAGAACCCACGGAAGACAACTTGGTCTCAACCAACTTTATTGAATTTAAACCACAAGAACATCATACTAAGGCATTAAAATTACATAGTATAGTAAAACATAAACAGTGATGAAAAAGCCATATAATAGTAAGGCATTAAAACATCATAATATATTTAGGCATAAAAACGTCATAGTATTGTAAGGCATAAAAAGTGCTAAAACCATCGTAATATAGTAAGGCATAAAAACTAAGAAAAAACATCATAGTATATTAAGGCATAAAAAGACATAAATACATCATAGTATAGTAAGGCATAAGAAAAGATAAAAACATCATAGTATCGTAATACATAAAAACATCATAGTATAGTAAGGCATAAAAACGTCATAGTATAGTGAGGCATAAAAAGTCATAAAAACGTCATTGTATAGTAAGGCATAAAAAGTCATAAAAACGTCATAGTATAGTAAGGCATAAAAAGACATAAAAACATCATAGTATAGTAAGGCATAAAAAACGATAAAAACATCATAGTATCGTAATACATAAAAACATCATAGTATAGTAAGGCATAAAAACGTCATATTATAGTAAGTCATAAAAAGTCATAAAAACGTCATAGTATAGTAAGGCATAAAAAACGATAAAAACGTCATAGTATAGTAAGGCATAAAAAGTCATAAAAACATCATAGTATAGAAATACATAAAAACATCATAGTGTAGTAAGGCATAAAAAGTCCTAAAAATGTCATAGTATAGTAAGGCATAAAAAACGATAAAAACGTCATAGTATAGTAAGGCATAAAAAGTCATAAAAATGTCATAGTATAGTAAGGCATAAAAAACGATAAAAACATCATAGTATCGTAACACATAAAAACATCATAGTATAGTAAGGCATAAAAACGTCATATTATAGTAAGTCATAAAAAGTCATAAAAACGTCATAGTTTAGTAATAAATAAAAACATCATAGTATAGTAAGGCATAAAAAACGATAAAAACATCATAGTATCGTAATACATAAAAACATCATAGTATAGTAAGGCATAAAAACGTCATAGTATAGTAAGGCATAAAAAGTCATAAAAATGTCATAGTATAGTAAGGCATAAAAAACGATAAAAGCATCATAGTATCGTAACACATAAAAACATCATAGTATAGTAAGGCATAAAAACGTCACATTATAGTAAGTCATAAAAAGTCATAAAAACGTCATAGTTTAGTAATACATAAAAACATCATAGTATAGTAAGGCATAAAAACGTCATATTATAGTAAGTCATAAAAAGTCATAAAAACGTCATAGTATAGTAAGGCATAAAAAACGATAAAAACGTCATAGTATAGTAAAGCATAAAAAGTCATAAAAATGTCATAGTATAGTAAGGCATAAAAAACGATAAAAATGTCATAGTATAGTAAGGCATAAAAAGTCATAAAAACGTCATAGTATAGAAATACATAAAAACGTCATAGTATAGTAAGGCATAAAAAGTCAGAAAAATGTCACAGTATAGTAAGGCATAAAAAATGATAAAAATGTCATAGTATAGTAAGGCATAAAAAGTCAAAAAACATCATAGTATAGAAATACATAAAAACGTCATAGTATAGTAAGGCATAAAAAGTCATAAAAATGTCATAGTATAGTAAGGCATAAAAAACGATAAAAACGTCATAGTATAGTAAGGCATAAAAAGTCATAAAAACGTCATAGTATAGTAAGGCATAAAAAACGATAAAAACATCATAGTATCGTAATACATAAAAACATCATAGTATAGTAAGGCATAAAAACGTCATATTATAGTAAGTCATAAAAAGTCATAAAAACGTCATAGTATAGTAAGGCATAAAAAACGATAAAAACGTCATAGTATAGTAAGGCATAAAAAGTCATAAAAACGTCATAGTATAGTAAGGCATAAAAAACGATAAAAACATCATAGTATCGTAACACATAAAAACATCATAGTATAGTAAGGCATAAAAACGTCATATTATAGTAAGTCATAAAAAGTCATAAAAACGTCATAGTTTAGTAATACATAAAAACATCATAGTATAGTAAGGCATAAAAAACGATAAAAACGTCATAGTATAGTAAGGCATAAAAAGTCATAAAAATGTCATAGTATAGTAAGGCATAAAAAACGATAAAAATGTCATAGTATAGTAAGGCATAAAAAGTCATAAAAACATCATAGTATAGAAATACATAAAAACGTCATAGTATAGTAAGGCATAAAAAGTCATAAAAATGTCATAGTATCGTAATACATAAAAACATCATAGTATAGTAAGGCATAAAAACGTCATATTATAGTAAGTCATAAAAAGTCATAAAAACGTCATAGTATAGTAAGGCATAAAAAACGATAAAAACGTCATAGTATAGTAAGGCATAAAAAGTCATAAAAACATCATAGTATAGAAATACATAAAAACGTCATAGTATAGTAAGGCATAAAAAACGATAAAAACGTCATAGTATAGTAAGGCATAAAAAGTCATAAAAACGTCATAGTATAGTAAGGCATAAAAAACGATAAAAACATCATAGTATCGTAACACATAAAAACATCATAGTATAGTAAGGCATAAAAACGTCATATTATAGTAAGTCATAAAAAGTCATAAAAACGTCATAGTTTAGTAATACATAAAAACATCATAGTATAGTAAGGCATAAAAAACGATAAAAACGTCATAGTATAGTAAGGCATAAAAAGTCATAAAAATGTCATAGTATAGTAAGGCATAAAAAACGATAAAAATGTCATAGTATAGTAAGGCATAAAAAGTCATAAAAACATCATAGTATAGAAATACATAAAAACGTCATAGTATAGTAAGGCATAAAAAGTCATAAAAATGTCATAGTATCGTAATACATAAAAACATCATAGTATAGTAAGGCATAAAAACGTCATATTATAGTAAGTCATAAAAAGTCATAAAAACGTCATAGTATAGTAAGGCATAAAAAACGATAAAAATGTCATAGTATAGTAAGGCATAAAAAGTCATAAAAACATCATAGTATAGAAATACATAAAAACGTCATAGTATAGTAAGGCATAAAAAACGATAAAAACGTCATAGTATAGTAAGGCATAAAAAGTCATAAAAACGTCATAGTATAGTAAGGCATAAAAAACGATAAAAACATCATAGTATCGTAATACATAAAAACATCATAGTATAGTAAGGCATAAAAACGTCATAGTATAGTAAGGCATAAAAAACGATAAAAACGTCATAGTATAGTAAGGCATAAAAAGTCATAAAAATGTCATAGTATAGTAAGGCATAAAAAACGATAAAAACGTCATAGTATAGTAAGGCATAAAAAGTCATAAAAATGTCATAGTATAGTAAGGCATAAAAAACGATAAAAACGTCATAGTATAGTAAGGCATAAAAAGTCATAAAAATGTCATAGTATAGTAAGGCATAAAAAACGATAAAAATGTCATAGTATAGTAAGGCATAAAAACATCATAGTACAGTAAGGCATAAAAAGTCATAAAAACGTCATAGTATAGTAAGGCATAAAAACTAATAAAAATGTCAGTACATTTAGTCATCAAAAGTCATAAAAACATCATAGTATAGTAAGGCATAGAACATCATAAAAACATCATAGTGAGGTATAAAAACTTTTAAAAATGTCATACTATAGTAAGGCATAAAAAATTGTAAAAAATGTCATAGTAAAAGTGTTAACTTGAACGTGTACTTTTGATTTTGTGATTTATTGTGTGGCACATTCTTCAGGATGTTAATGTCTTCCTTGTACAACGCCGTGGGAGCAGAGACAACCTTGCAATGCTAAACAAGAAGATTCCGCAAAGGGTCAACCTTGTATAGACGATGAGAAGATTCTGCACAGAGAAGACCTTGCATAGCTGAACTGTTGCTGTCTGGTTGAAGAGGTGCCCTCCCTGTTTCTCACAAGGGGGGTAGCCAACTCCTTATAAACCTCATGTGACTGTTTGGAGCTTGTCTTTCTGTCCTGCTCAGTGTCTTACCGCTTAGAAATCTGCTGGGTGATTGACCCCTTTGCAATGGCTTTTAATAAAACCCACGGAAGACAACTTGGTCTCAACCAACTTTATTGAATTTAAACCACAAGAACA
Organism: Seriola aureovittata; assembly: GCF_021018895.1. Taxonomy (NCBI): domain Eukaryota; kingdom Metazoa; phylum Chordata; class Actinopteri; order Carangiformes; family Carangidae; genus Seriola; species Seriola aureovittata. The sequence goes on from NC_079384.1 coordinate 4,516,787, forward strand.
TCATACTAAGGCATAAAAATGACATAGTATAGTAAAACATAAACAGTGATAAAAAGCCATATTATAGTAAGGCATTAAAGCATCATAATATATTTAGGCATAAAAACGTCATAGTATTGTAAGGCATAAAAAGTGCTAAAAACATCATAGTATAGTAAGGCATTAAAACTAAGAAAAAACATCATAGTATAGTAAGGCATAAAAAGACATAAAAACATCATAGTATAGTAAGGCATAAGAAAAGATAAAAACATCATATTATCGTAATACATAAAAACATCATAGTATAGTAAGGCATAAAAACGTCATAGTATAGTGAGGCATAAAAGGTCATAAAAACGTCATAGTATAGTGAAGCATAAAAACATAGTATCGTAATACATAAAAACGTCATATTATAGTAAGGCATAAAAACGTCATAGTATAGTGAGGCATAAAAAGTCATAAAAACGTCATATTATAGTAAGGCATAAAAACGTCATAGTATAGTGAGGCATAAAAAGTCATAAAAACGTCATAGTATAGTAAGGCATAAAAAGTCATAAAAACATCATAGTATAGAAATACATAAAAACGTCATAGTAAAGTAAGGCATAAAAAGTCATAAAAATGTCATAGTATAGTAAGGCATAAAAAACGATAAAAACGTCATAGTATAGTAAGGCATAAAAAGTCATAAAAACGTCATAGTATAGTAAGGCATAAAAAACGATAAAAACATCATAGTATCGTAATACATAAAAACATCATAGTATAGTAAGGCATAAAAACGTCATATTATAGTAAGTCATAAAAAGTCATAAAAACGTCATAGTATAGTAAGGCATAAAAAACGATAAAAACGTCATAGTATAGTAAGGCATAAACAGTCATAAAAACATCATAGTATAGAAATACATAAAAACATCATAGTATAGTAAGGCATAAAAAGTCATAAAAATGTCATAGTATAGTAAGGCATAAAAAACGATAAAAATGTCATAGTATAGTAAGGCATAAAAAGTCATAAAAACATCATAGTATAGAAATACATAAAAACGTCATAGTATAGTAAGGCATAAAAAGTCATAAAAATGTCATAGCATAGTAAGGCATAAAAAACGATAAAAACGTCATAGTATAGTAAGGCATAAAAAGTCATAAAAACGTCATAGTATAGTAAGGCATAAAAAACGATAAAAACATCATAGTATCGTAATACATAAAAACATCATAGTATAGTAAGGCATAAAAACGTCATATTATAGTAAGTCATAAAAAGTCATAAAAACGTCATAGTATAGTAAGGCATAAAAAACGATAAAAACGTCATAGTATAGTAAGGCATAAACAGTCATAAAAACATCATAGTATAGAAATACATAAAAACATCATAGTATAGTAAGGCATAAAAAGTCATAAAAATGTCATAGTATAGTAAGGCATAAAAAACGATAAAAATGTCATAGTATAGTAAGGCATAAAAAGTCATAAAAACATCATAGTATAGAAATACATAAAAACGTCATAGTATAGTAAGGCATAAAAAGTCATAAAAATGTCATAGTATAGTAAGGCATAAAAAACGATAAAAACGTCATAGTATAGTAAGGCATAAAAAGTCATAAAAATGTCATAGTATAGTAAGGCATAAAAACGTCATAGTATAGTAAGGCATAAAAAACGATAAAAATGTCATAGTATAGTAAGGCATAAAAACATCATAGTACAGTAAGGCATAAAAAGTCATAAAAACGTCATAGTATAGTAAGGCATAAAAACTAATAAAAATGTCAGTACATTTAGTCATCAAAAGTCATAAAAACATCATAGTATAGTAAGGCATAGAACATCATAAAAACATCATAGTGAGGCATAAAAACTTTTTAAAATGTCATACTATAGTAAGGCATAAAAAATTGTAAAAAATGTCATAGTAAAAATGTTAACTTGAACGTGTACTTTTGATTTTGTGATTTATTGTGTGGCACATTCTTCAGGATGTTAATGTCTTCCTTGTACAACGCCGTGGGAGCAGAGACAACCTTGCAATGCTGAACAAGAAGATTCCGCAAAGGGTCAACCTTGTATAGACGATGAGAAGATTCTGCACAGAGAAGACCTTGCATAGCTGAACTGTTGCTGTCTGGTTGAAGAGGTGCCCTCCCTCTTTCTCACAGGGGGGGTAGCCAACTCCTTATAAACCTCATGTGACTGTTTGGATCTTGTCTTTCTGTCCTGCTCAGTGTCTTACCGCTTAGAAATCTGCTGGGTGATTGACCCCTTTGCAATGGCTTTTAATAAAACCCACGGAAGACAACTTGGTCTCAACCAACTTTATTGAATTTAAACCACAAGAACATCATACTAAGGCATAAGAATGACATAGTATAGTAAAACATAAACAGTGATAAAAAGCCATATTATAGTAAGGCATTAAAGCATCATAATATATTTAGGCATAAAAACGTCATAGTATTGTAAGGCATAAAAAGTGCTAAAAACATCATAGTATAGTAAGGCATTAAAACTAAGAAAAAACATCATAGTATAGTAAGGCATAAGAAAAGATAAAAACATCATAGTATCGTAATACATAAAAACATCATAGTATAGTAAGGCATAAAAACGTCATATTATAGTAAGTCATAAAAAGTCATAAAAACGTCATAGTATAGTAAGGCATAAAAACATAGTATAGTAATACATAAAAACGTCATAGTATAGTAATACATAAAAACATCATAGTATAGTAAGGCATGAAAAGTCATAAAAATGTCATAGTATAGTAAGGCATAAAAAGTCATAAAACACCATAGTATAGTAAGGCATAAAAAGTGCTAAAAACATCATAGTATAGTAAGGCATAAAAAGTGATAAAAACATCATAGTATAGTGAGGCATAAAAACATCATTGTATAGTAAGGCATAAAAAATCATAAAAACTTCATAGTATCGTAAGGCATAAAGAGACAAAAACGTCACAGTATAATAAGGCATAAAAACATCATAGTATAGTAATACATAAAAACGTCATAGTATAGTAAGGCATAAAAAGTCATAAAAACATCATAGTATAGTAAGGCATAAAAAGTGATAAAAACATCATAGTATAGTAAGGCATAAAAACATCATAGTATAGTAAGGCATGAAAAGTCATACAATGTAATAGTATAGTAAGGCATAAAAAGTCACAAAAACATCATAGTATAGTGAGGCATAAAAAGTCATAAAAACGTCATAGTATAGTTAGGCATTAAAACATCATTGTATAGTAATACATAAAAACGTCATAGTATAGTAAGGCATACAAATTCATAAAAACATCATAGTATAGTAAGGCATAAAAAACGATAAAAACATCATAGTATCGTAATACATAAAAACATCATAGTATAGTAAGGCATAAAAACGTCATATTATAGTAAGTCATAAAAAGTCATAAAAACGTCATAGTATAGTAAGGCATAAAAACATAGTATAGTAATACATAAAAACGTCATAGTATAGTAATACATAAAAACATCATAGTATAGTAAGGCATGAAAAGTCATAAAAATGTCATAGTATAGTAAGGCATAAAAAACGATAAAAACGTCATAGTATAGTGAGGGATAAAAAGTCATAAAACACCATAGTATAGTAAGGCATAAAAAGTGCTAAAAACATCATAGTATAGTAAGGCATAAAAAGTGATAAAAACATCATAGTATAGTGAGGCATAAAAAGTGCTAAAAACATCATAGTATAGTAAGGCATAAAAAACGATAAAAACATCATAGTATCGTAATACATTAAAACATCATTGTATAGTAAGGCATAAAAAATCATAAAAACTTCATAGTATCGTAAGGCATAAAGAGACAAAAACGTCACAGTATAATAAGGCATAAAAACATCATAGTATAGTAATACATAAAAACGTCATAGTATAGAAAGGCATGAAAAGTCATACAATGTAATAGTATAGTAAGGCATAAAAAGTCACAAAAACATCATAGTATAGTGAGGCATAAAAAGTCATAAAAAACGTCATAGTATAGTTAGGCATTAAAACATCATTGTATAGTAATACATAAAAACATCATAGTATCGTAATACATAAAAACATCATAGTATAGTAAGGCATAAAAAACGATAAAAACATCATAGTATCGTAATACATAAAAACATCATAGTATAGTAAGGCATAAAAAGTGCTAAAAACATCATAGTATAGTAAGGCATAAAAAGTGATAAAAACATCATAGCATAGTGAGGCATAAAAAGTGCTAAAAACATCATAGTATAGTAAGGCATAAAAAGTCATAAAAACGTCATAGTATAGTGAGGCATTAAAACATCATTGTATAGTAAGGCATAAAAAATCATAAAAACTTCATAGTATCGTAAGGCATAAAGAGACAAAAACGTCACAGTATAATAAGGCATAAAAACATCATAGTATAGTAATACATAAAAACGTCATAGTATAGTAAGGCATGAAAAGTCATACAATGTAATAGTATAGTAAGGCATAAAAAGTCACAAAAACATCATAGTATAGTGAGGCATAAAAAGTCATAAAAAACGTCATAGTATAGTTAGGCATTAAAACATCATTGTATAGTAATACATAAAAACATCATAGTATCGTAATACATAAAAACATCATAGTATAGTAAGGCATAAAAAACGATAAAAACATCATAGTATCGTAATACATAAAAACATCATAGTATAGTAAGGCATAAAAAGTGCTAAAAACATCATAGTATAGTAAGGCATAAAAAGTGATAAAAACATCATAGCATAGTGAGGCATAAAAAGTGCTAAAAACATCATAGTATAGTAAGGCATAAAAAGTCATAAAAAACGTCATAGTATAGTGAGGCATTAAAACATCATTGTATAGTAAGGCATAAAAAATCATAAAAACTTCATAGTATCGTAAGGCATAAAGAGACAAAAACGTCACAGTATAATAAGGCATAAAAACATCATAGTATAGTAATACATAAAAACGTCATAGTATAGTAAGGCATGAAAAGTCATACAATGTAATAGTATAGTAAGGCATAAAAAGTCACAAAAACATCATAGTATAGTGAGGCATAAAAAGTCATAAAAAACGTCATAGTATAGTTAGGCATTAAAACATCATTGTATAGTAATACATAAAAACATCATAGTATCGTAATACATAAAAACATCATAGTATAGTAAGGCATAAAAAACGATAAAAACATCATAGTATCGTAATACATAAAAACATCATAGTATAGTAAGGCATAAAAACGTCATATTATAGTAAGTCATAAAAAGTCATAAAAACGTCATAGTATAGTAAGGCATAAAAACATAGTATAGTAATACATAAAAACGTCATAGTATAGTAATACATAAAAACGTCATAGTATAGTAATACATAAAAACATCATAGTATAGTAAGGCATGAAAAGTCATAAAAATGTCATAGTATAGTAAGGCATAAAAAGTCATAAAACACCATAGTATAGTAAGGCATAAAAAGTGCTAAAAACATCATAGTATAGTAAGGCATAAAAAGTGATAAAAACATCATAGTATAGTGAGGCATAAAAACATCATTGTATAGTAAGGCATAAAGAATCATAAAAACTTCATAGTATCGTAAGGCATAAAGAGACAAAAACGTCACAGTATAATAAGGCATAAAAACATCATAGTATAGTGAGGCATAAAAACGTCATAGTATAGTAAGGCATAAAAAGTCATAAAAACATCATAGTATAGTAAGGCATAAAAAGTGATAAAAACATCATAGTATAGTAAGGCATAAAAACATCATAGTATAGTAAGGCATGAAAAGTCATACAATGTAATAGTATAGTAAGGCATAAAAAGTCACAAAAACATCATAGTATAGTGAGGCATAAAAAGTCATAAAAAACGTCATAGTATAGTTAGGCATTAAAACATCATTGTATAGTAATACATAAAAACGTCATAGTATAGTAAGGCATACAAATTCATAAAAACATCATAGTATAGTAAGGCATAAAAAACGATAAAAACATCATAGTATCGTAATACATAAAAACATCATAGTATAGTAAGGCATAAAAAACGTCATATTATAGTAAGTCATAAAAAGTCATAAAAACGTCATAGTATAGTAAGGCATAAAAACATAGTATAGTAATACATAAAAACGTCATAGTATAGTAATACATAAAAACATCAGAGTATAGTAAGGCATGAAAAGTCATAAAAATGTCATAGTATAGTAAGGCATAAAAAACGATAAAAACGTCATAGTATAGTGAGGGATAAAAAGTCATAAAACACCATAGTATAGTAAGGCATAAAAAGTGCTAAAAACATCATAGTATAGTAAGGCATAAAAAGTCATAAAAAACGTCATAGTATAGTGAGGCATTAAAACATCATTGTATAGTAAGGCATAAAAAGTGCTAAAAACATCATAGTATAGTAAGGCATAAAAAGTCATAAAAAACGTCATAGTATAGTGAGGCATTAAAACATCATTGTATAGTAAGGCATAAAAAATCATAAAAACTTCATAGTATCGTAAGGCATAAAGAGACAAAAACGTCACAGTATAATAAGGCATAAAAACATCATAGTATAGTAATACATAAAAACGTCATAGTATAGTAAGGCATGAAAAGTCATACAATGTAATAGTATAGTAAGGCATAAAAAGTCACAAAAACATCATAGTATAGTGAGGCATAAAAAGTCATAAAAAACGTCATAGTATAGTTAGGCATTAAAACATCATTGTATAGTAATACATAAAAACGTCATAGTATAGTAAGGCATACAAATTCATAAAAACATCATAGTATAGTGAGGCATAAAAAGTCATAAAAAACGTCATAGTATAGTAAGGCATAAAAACATCATAGTATAGTAATACATAAAAACATCATAGTATAGTAAGGCATAAAAAGTCATAAAACATCATAGTATAGTAATACATAAAAACATCATAGTATAGTAATACATAAAAACATCATAGTATAGTGAGGCATAAAAAGTCTAAAAAACGTCATAGTATAGTGAGGCATTAAAACATAATTGTATAGTAAGATATAAAAGTCATAAAAACATCATAGTATCGTAAGGCATAAAAAGACGTAAAAATGTCATAGTATAGTAAGCCATGAAAAATGATGAAAACATCATAGTATAGTAAGGCATAAAAAGTCATAAAAAACGTCATAGTATAGTGAGGCATAAAAAGTCATAAAAAACGTCAGTATAGTAAGGCATAAAAAGTGATAAAAACATCATGGTATCGTAAGGCATAAAGACATAAAAACGTCATAGTATAGTAAGGCATAAAAACATCATAGTAGAGTGAGGCATAAAAAATGATAAAACATCATAGTATAGTATGGCATGAAAAGTCATAAAAATGTAATAGTATATTAAGGCATTAAAAGTCATAAAAACCTCATACTATAGTAAGGCATACAAGGTCATATTATAGTAAGGTATAAAAATTCAATAGTATAGTAACGCATTAGAGTTTCCCATTATCGTGATGTGTATGTCTTTGGATTGCGGGAGGAAGCCGGAGTACTTGGACAGAACCCTTGTAGGTACAGGAAAAACAAAACATGCAAACTCCACACAGCATGGCCCTAGGCACGCCTTCTGATCACAGTGAGAAGGTTTTGTACCTTTCACATTCACACTTCCCCCTCAATGCCATCACCTCAGCTCTGGAAGAATGCTGAGCTGACCTGGTGGCAGCCTCAAGGCCAATATGGGCTGCAGAGAAATGGGTTTTCTTCCCTTAGCAATGACACTAATGACTGATTAATCTTTTGACAGATCAATGTTAATATTCTTAACATAACACCTTCAAATCAAAGACTTTTCACGTTCACCTTTGTGCTCAGCGTCTCACTAGAACAAGGACAAACTCTTCCTGACTGTGCGTCAGGCCTCCTATAGACGCTGTAATGTACCGTCGCGTCGTGTACATTTGCAATGCTAAGCAGCAGCCAGGTGAGTGGCAGTCGCTGTAGTTGATTTTAATAGGGAGCAGCTATTTTGGTAAGTCCTCCAGCAGGCTTCTTTCTCTGGAGTTAATCACACTGAACAACACGCCACAACGCTGAAGCTCCTCTCTGGGGTCTCCAATGGCTCTCCCTTTTCTTTTTCCCTCCCTCGCTCTCACTGCTGCTCATTGTTTTTATTTATATATACATCTGTATCGCCTTCCCCTCCACTCGTTTACATCTCTCACTCTCTCCCACATTTTTAATTCTTTTCACTTTTCCCTCTTAATCACTCAGAGTCTCACAGGGATGAGGGTGTTGAATGTCATTATATTGGCTGCATGTTAATAAATAGCCATCATCACTCCCAGGCCAGCATTGTAGTTTCACCCAGAAGTGTGTGTGTTTTTAAATATGTTTTACACACACACACCTCCTCCAAATACGTTTGACTAACCGTGCTTGTTTAAAAATCTGCTCGCAGGTTGTTTTATTCCTAGATTTCAAAATTATAATTGGAAAAATAAACAGAGTTAAGAACAGTTTAGCTGTACAGGAAATGCGAAAGTGCAAATATGCGCATGTGTTGGTACTAATTCCTTCATAGCTTGTTCATCATGATAATGGCAGCTGACTTTTTGAATATATTTGTCCTGGCTAGAGGCTTTTTATAAGTTGTAATGAGTTATGGAGGGGGTGTAACGTGTCCTGTGTGATTACGTCTTACTGTCCGGGTACAGCCGTCTGATAGTGAGTGACTGGTTGGTGCTCGATGATCCCAGAAAGTTTTAATTTGTTTTTAACAGAGAGAAACTTGTAGCCGGATATGGGGTAAACACATAGTGGACCTTTTGATGCTGCTTTTCATAGTCTGTTCCAGATAACACAATGTATGATGACAGTATAATATAATAATAATATAATATATATATAAGCAACATAAAAATATTCCTGGAATTCATTTTCTAGTGTTACTGTACCCACAATCCTACTGTACTAATTAATGTAACTGACTCCCAGTACAATCGGTCTGATCACGTCTCTGTTCTCTCGCTCTCATCAGGCGTCTGAGCTGAAGTTTCCCTCCAATTAAACTCAGAGCTCAGGGCTGTTTGGGATGGACCAGTCAATTAATTGATGCTTCCATTGTGATGAACCTACTTTCATATTGTCCTCTCATCATGTCCGTAGTATCATGTCCTAACCCCGTATCAGACCATTGACAAAGACACAGTGTACTGTTGAACTGAACCATGAGCTGCCAAACCCATTTACTGTAATGATCTGACCAAGTGGAAATTAAGCTTCTCTTTTTTTTCTTAACCTACAAAGTTATGGAAATGTTATGATGTATATGTGGAGTTTATGTGTTTTACCAGATAAACTTTAGAAAAACCCATTTGTTTCACATCAGTCACATGACACCAGTCAGCTCCAATGGGCCCAAGCTTCACGTCAAACAGTCTGACACCTCTTGTTTACTAATGAAGATCCATTGATCCAGAGTAGAGCTGACATAGCGGGTGATTGTGTCGAACTCGACATTCATGCTGAAACTTGTTTTTCACACCTAAACTTCCTCTGCAGCCTGTGTAATTGACCTGACCTACAATATTTTGTGTTTTTTTAGGTCAGCATTTCACCCCCCCCCCACCACTCATAAACATCCGTGGAGTTCAAAACAAAAACCTCTAAATCAGGCCAACATGGCTGCGTTACGTAACTCTCCCTCTCACTGTTCAGCTGTCCCATGGTTATGTTAAAAGACTTGAGTCCTTGATTACGTAATGAGTGTTCACCCGGGAGTGCAGCCGTCCCTCCCAAAGGCTAGTATGATGCCACCCAGTTTGTCATGTCGGGACTGAAGCAGTTATTTTGTCATCGAGTTTGAATTTAAAGCGCATTAAAAAGAAAGTTGTTTTTCTATTGTTCGTGCTGTTGTTGCATCTCTCCTCACAGCTAGTCTATGGCTGCAGGGCAACAAACCAGCACACTACTCTTAACTGAGACACAACATGGAGCAGATGTCGGTGCTCAAGCCTTTTTATGTTAAATGAACAGGGTGTGGGATTTTTTTGGTGAGCTCCTTTTTTCTTCTTGACATTATAAATTGTTGCAGTGTGACTCACCAGTGAAGGTATTCACATTACAGTCAAGTTAAGAGTGAGTGAGGGTCTAATGTAGTTTGTTTATGCTTGAAAGTAAAGTAAAGTAAAGTAAAGTAAAGTAAAGTAAAGTAAAGTAAAGTTAAGTTAAGTTAACGGGGCTGTTTGTAAGTTTCCTCTCCTGCGCAGAGAAACCAAAACAAGGAGCTGAAAGACACAAAGATGCTGTGTAGAGGTGAGGGGAACTACAGAGTTGTGTGATTGGCCTGTACATTGAGCACTAAGTGATTCCTCTCATATTACACACAGTCATTTAATCCACTGATAATATAAATTATTGATTAGTGTAGCTTTAAGTCAAGTGCAACAATAGCTTTTCACATTTTTTTCCAAGACACTCAGGTTTTTTGTTTATGACATGCCACAAATTGTCACCTGTGCCTAACAATTAAAATGGAATTGTAATTAGGTACCTGAGTGTAGATCAGAGGACTGCATCTAGTTCAAAGAGCTCAGTGACTGTGTTCTGTGAGCTGTGTGCACGTTCTCCTCTGCGACTGTCTCTCTCTCTCTTTTGCCCACGTACTCTGTTTCCTTCAAACAAACAGGTGTAGAACAAACTCCTGCAATTCTCTCAGTGCCTCCTCCCTCTTTCCTCCGAGATCCCCCCCCCCCCCCGCCGCCGCCGCCATCTCCATCTCCCCCCTGCCCGTGCAAATGTCAGCCTTCACATCCTCTGCTATCAAAGGCTCCGCAGCCGCAGCAGGATCCACCCCAACCTGACTGTTCCTCTCACATCATACAACTTCACACGAAAAGGCAGACGGCGGCACGGCGAGACACAGTTGCTCTTCCTGAAACACAGAATGGTTCAGTTGAACAGACAAACAAACAAAAACAAAAAAAACACAACATGTGCACGTTAAGGGTTGTTTGCTCGATAACGTGGGAACATGATGCACGAAAGCACCAGATCTGATCGGTCTGATTCAATATTTAAACACATACATGAGATGTCGCACCTTCCATTGTTTGTTATGCATGATATTAAAGTCAACGACATCATGAAGACCATGAACCACCAGCGAAGTGAACCGACAGTAGAGATGGTGACACAAGTCACAAGTCAAGATAAAATTGTGAGGATCACTTCTTAACCTTTGACCCTTGAGCAGCTTTAGTCAAGCCTGAGAAAATAACCCCTGATGAAATCAATGCGATGACATCATAGTTACCTGAGGCTGGTGCTTGACCTCACACCAGTGCTGGATCTGTAGAATCATTTACATTCAACTTCAAACAGTAACCCGTCTCTTGTGGGTTTTACATGGAACGTTCACTTACGTCATTGAAAGAAAAATCTTAAAATTACATCTACTCCTTCTTCCCTTTTTATTATTGAAAAAGCCAAAATCAATGAATACGCATATGTTTAAAATATTCTTTCATTTCAAAACATGTGAAAACAGCCTTTTCAGCTCAATTCAGCGCATTTGTAGTTTGTTGTTAAAGTAGCTTCGCAGAAAATATTAAAAAACCTGTGTGACACTAAATATAATCAACATATGAAAAAAATAAATAAAAAAAAGCAAACCTTTGATACCCATGACTCCATTAAAAAAATGTTTTTTAATTAAAATACCATTTTAATTAATTCTTAACGTTCATATTTTGGTGATTGAGGGTTTTTCTGAACACGTGTGATTAAACATCATGCGTGACTGCTGGCTGCAGGGTGGCAGGCTCCTGTCAGTGGGATGTGGAATACAGAGGAGATCTTTAGCCCTCGTGGCGCCGTGGCCCTTTGGAGCTCACTGTAGTTAATTAGTGGCATGGCCTCGGGACTTTTATCTGCTCTGTGTATGGGCGAGAGAGGGGGAGAGAGAAAGAGAGGGGGAGAGAGGTGGGGGGGGTACTGATGCTACACTGGGGAGCTGCTGTGACCTGTGTGTGTGTGTGTGTGTGTGTGTGTGTGTGTGTGTGTGTGTGTGTGTGTGAAGTGAATTTGTAATTGTACTGAGCTGGTTGCATGTTTGCGTGTCGTGCATCAAGTATCTGTGTGTTGGATTCAGTGTGTGTGTGTGTGTGTGTGTGTGTGTGTGTGTGTGTGTGTGTGTGTGTGTGTGTTTGAGAACTACTGATGGCTCATCAGGGTCTTTGAGAGATGATACGGGCTGCCCGAGTGAGGATTGAAAGACTGGGGGGGGGGGGGGGGGGGGCATTAGAGCTCGGTTCAGTCAATGTTGCAAAGAAAAGAAAGAGGAGGAGATGGTGAAGAGGTCACTTCATCCTCACTGTTCACAACAAGAGCTCTCTAATTACCAACACTTCTCCACATAATTCATAATTCATGGTCTATTGAGGCTCCTGCGGGTTTAGAAATTAGTCTCTTTTCATGGAGGATTCCTGCCTGTAGGACTGTGCCACAGGAAGATGGCCGTTTTGGAAAGATGCCCCTGTTGTTTCATTCCACCTTTGTTTGACACATTCTCTGTAGCAGAACCACAGGTGCAGTGTTTTTTTATCCTAACCAGTCTTCTTCCTTGTCAAAACCTGGTGCCTACACTACCCACAATGCAACTCTGACCACAGACAGTTCAGTCAGATTGAGGCTTATTATGATAATAGCAGCTAATGTATTCTAGCTGCTTGGACTGACCTCACACAGCTTCCTCTATAGCCACAAAAGGCTTTATACAACTGTTGTCTATATATACAGTGTATATATATATATATATATATATATTATATATATATATATATATATATGGTCTTACTTTTTTATAATATTATAATAATAATACAAAGCTGAGCTTCCTTCCCCAGCTTGGTAAATTCTGTACTCAGATGTGTCTTTAAAGCTGAACTGATGCTTTGTGAACAAAGCTTGTCATGTGCAACAGAAAGTGTCAGAGGCTGTTTCATTTTCTGAGTCGGAAAAACAGAAACTGTGAAAGTCTCACCAGGAACCAGTAAACAACGTTCTGCAGTTCTGTCGAGCTGAAAAACACAGGTGTAAAACAGTGACAAATAATGCAACACAACTGCAGTGAGTGAGGAAACCATAGAGGTTCAAAACCGTGTGTGTGTGTGTGTGTGTGTGTGTGAGTGAGCCACAAGTTATTATTTACTTCTTTAAGAAGTATTGAAAAATAAACTGACTTGATATTGAAGTATTTGTCCTGTAATGTACACAAGGTCACTTTGAAAAAGTGTTGACCCAGCTCTATAGTGGTGCTGCGATGACTGCATGACTTTATACAGTAAGAATAAGATGCCAACAAATACTCTTCAGAAATGTGTAAATGTCCTGTTTTTGTTTTAGTGCAAGTGTTTTATTTGGTGCTGTAAAAAAAATAAAATAAAACAACTAAAATTTGTATTTGTAGTTTTTCTAAGCAAAACTAAAAATGGGAAACATCCACCACACTTGTTGATATTCAGATGGCTTCTATATGGAAGGTGAAGACAGATGATTTCTGAACAATGACGCCCTCTAGTGGCCTCTCTCTTCATCACCAGGATCACTCAAACAGGTGGAGCAGGTTCGTAATGATTTAATAATAAATCGCAGAAGAAAACTCAGATGTTCTTCTTTGTGAAATAACTGCTGTGTTTGTCAACTTTTATTGTCCAAATTTAAAAAGTTGAATAGTAAATGAACGTATTGAAAGTGAACATATATATGATGTATTATGAGACATGTGTTGTGAATGTGCAAAACAAACACAGACACATTTTAGAGTTTTTATAGTATGTTTATTTTTTTAACTTTTTTTCTTTAAAAAATGACAAGGTCCAAGGATTTTGGAAGCCCCGCCCTCACCCTATGTTCCCCAGCCGGCCAGCTCGACTCTAAAGCAACCAGCAAAGAAAAATAGTCATATGGACAATTGATAATATACACCCCATATACAGCAATACATAGTGGTCTACCATAATGTTACCAATAATAAGCAACCTCCACTGAGGCTTCAATTCAAACTGTCGCCACTGATATGGTTCATTTCAATAGCAACTGTCAACCAATAACGGTTGTTTTTTTGTTTTTGTTTTTGACTAGTGTGGGCGGGGTTCAGGTTACCACGGTGAGGTGACGAGACCACCAACTGCGCTCTTTCTTTTCACACCATCAACCGATCAATCTAGCACATCGTGGCGTTCACTCAGCCCTCACCACACAGCGCTAAGATTGAGCTGTCGGCCCCCCGAACGCCCCCCTTTAAACCAATCAGATTCAGCATAAGTGCAAAGTTTAGGAGGCACTGACACACACTCTGCTAAAACGCCGCTGACGGTCCCTCCTCAAACCGTTTTCCAAGGGTTGAAATGACGTTATTACAGTGACCTACAGTTTTCTGCTGGTTCAATTTAACCTGGTTATAAATGCAGGTGATGGGATTTTACAGTCTCCTGTGTGAATCCCCCATAGAATTAAAATTCAAAGTCCACTTCAGTCCCACCAAATTCAAGTCCTTTCTATGAATTTAATTTCTATGTTTCTTTTTTCACCTCATCCTGCATACAGTAACAGCCAGTGAAAGACAGGGCAAATTGTGTAAGTGTGTGTGTGTGTGTGTGTGTGTGTGTGTGTGTGTTTGCATGTGCCAGTGACCCCTGCAGTGGTAGAGACAGCATAGAGAAGGTTTCTGTATGTGCATGAAATAAAGACAGAGCCTGTACACAGTGTGAGCGAGTGTGTGTGTGTGTGTGTGTGTGTGTGAGTCCGTCTGTGCGCCGAGCTACAGACACGACTCCCAGTGCAGCTGCAGGTCCGTGCTGTCCAGAAAATCAGCTGAGAAGACGCTCGGCGGAGTGTGCGGCGCCAGCGGGGCCAGACTTGTCCCTCCGTCTCCTGCACCAGCTCCTCCTCCTCCCCCTCTTCCGCCTCCGCCGCCCCCGCTCCCTCCGCTGGCGCTCCCCACCATGGAAATATCCAGCCAGTCCATGCTGTCCAAGGTGGCGTCGCCAAAGTCCAACCCTGTGGAATGGGGGGAGAAGCCCAGGTCGGATGTGTCCATGGGGGAGGGAGGGTGGTCCAGGATGCTGGGCGTGCTCAGCATTTGGCTGTGCAGGTCGTCGATCAGCGTCAGGCCGCCGTCGGGCTCCACGCCCAGCAGAGGGGAGCCAGTGGTGCTCTCCAGGAAGTCCTCCAGGCGTCCACTGCCGGTGCAGGGCTCTCCCACGGAGGGCTGAGGGGAGATGAGGGGCTCTGTAGGGGTGGGAGGGGAAAGGTGGAGGGGGGATTGGGGAGAAGATGGGGAGGGCGGGTCAGAGTGGAGAGGGGCGAGGGAAGGGTCCGGGTTGGCCTTGAAGCCAGGGATCTCTGAAGGACAGAAAGAGAAAAAGCTCATCAACAACCGGAGACGACAGACTCAGGACGTCTTTCTCTCCACGTCTCCAAGAGTTCATTACCTCCACTCTTCAGCAGGATGTCAAACAGGTCGTCCATGTGCTGACTATTCACGCCATTCTCCTGCAAACAGAGAGGAACACATTATTCCTCAGCCACCAAGTAAACAAACACGATGCACAATAGACAAACCTGCAGTGGAACCAACTTGAAATACAGAGATAAACTCTGCATTTTGCAGCTCATTTTGTTTCTTTGCTTTATATTTTTTCTTATTTCATCCGATAACCGGCCGAATGTAGATGACATCATATTACAGCTGCAATTTTACAACAATCTAACAATGCGGTGTGCAGCCTGTTGTCCTTTATCTAAACCAGCAGTTCCTAAACCTTTTTAAACCACAGCAGCCTTTCATTAGGAGTTTTTGTCATGGCACACTCTTCCCCACACACATCATATGTCATATGAAAACATATTCAATGAGGCCAATTCTCAATACGTTGCTGTGCACATTGGCAGATAAATATAAAACTGATTAGTTCGACTGACCACCAAGTCACTCTTTCTACCCTGCAGGTGTCTCAAATCTGAGCTAAAGTAAACAGCTCTCTGGGGGCTGCCTAAAGTATTCTGGGAAATGTGGGCAATAACTAAAAGTGAAGTTGTGGAAGACACAAAACATCAAACTGTTGACAGACACACTTCAAAGTTGATGTGCACACAAAATTCAGAGTGAAGAAATAAGATGTAAAATGGAGGGACAGAGAGAAAAGAACAACACTAAAGGAGAGATGGAAAGAAAAGACATGCTAGAGGACATACTTTGGAGCGTTGAGTGGGAAGGGAGGTGTTGGGTTTGGGAGAGGGAGGGGTGAACAGTGTGTGCCGGTCGTAAGGCGGACACACCTCCTCTCTCTGCCAGGATGGAGTGATGAAGTGATGAAATGGAAAAAGGAAAAGAGAAGAAACAAGGAGAAAAGATTAATGAAGTTTACAACATGTGGAGCAGTAGACTGAGCGGGAAATGCCAGGAGCGGAGGAGAAGACGCTGGCGTTACCTTGAGAGATGAGATTAAGCTGCTCTGGCTTTCGCTGTCCGACATGTCGTCGAAGAAAGGCTGCAGATTGGGCGGAGCTGTGGCTGACAGGCTGGGCTGTGGGACACCATTAGTGTCCAGGTGCAGCCCCGCCTTCTGTCCCTGAAGAGAAAAACATGGCAGACACATATGTTGAATACTCAATTGTGATTGGCTAGTGAAGAATTATCTCTGAGTAACAGGCTGCTTCTTCACATTTCATCGGTTCACAGTTTGATTTTGATTAACTGTGTTGGTGGCGACTCCTTGTGGCAGAAGGATGTTACTGCTTAACTTCAAATCAAATGCTTCCATCATATTATTTACACACGGCATTTAAGGTATTTACTTTGTGGAAGACAGGAAAAAAAATTGTGAATTTGATTTAAAAAAAAAAACAAGATAAAAGGGAAGACTGAAAATGTAAAAACTGTAAAATAATTATGGTTCATTTATATATGTGGATGTAAAAATATAAGTCTAAAAATTAGTTTTAAGAACTGAATATGATAAAACTGTCTCAGGTAGGTCATTCAAAACTATAATCTAAAACGTTAGAATTTTAAATCTCAGGATGAATAATGAATATATCTGGTGAGACGTTAAAAGTTAAAAACATAACATGGGAACATACATGTGTACTGTCAAATGAGTGATTAAAAAGCATGTTTTATAGTGACATCCTGAGTCTGGGTCGTACCTTTTTGATTGGCTGGCTCACAGGCTCGGCCTCTGTCTGCTCTTTTGATTGGCTGTCGGTGCTGGGGAGTTTACTTGGAGTCGACTGCAATCTCTGCAAAATAACGACGAGCGGAGGAAGATTCAGGTAAATATTTCATCGCACATTAACCCGGCTCAGTCCATCAGAGAATATACATTTTACCGTACCTGCAGCGTGATGCGTCCATTGGTTTTGGCCAATGAAGACACTCCATTCTGTCCATCTGTGGTGTGACTGGTGAGAGCGATCAGGTAGTGGTTGCCGTTGCTGTCGGCGACCAGCGTGGGTGTGCCGTTGGTCTTGAGGAGGTCTAATGAAATGGCCTGAGTGTGGATCTGAGTGCCGTTCTGTTGGTTGATGAAGACCGGAGTCACCTGGAAATGAAACAGGACGTTTTTCCGTTTTACTATTTTGATATAATTAAGATTCTCGATGACGTTATAACACGATGAAACTTCAACATATGAGCAACGTTAGCTGCACAAATTATTCTACTCTCTCTATATTATAATGACACTTAGCGAGGGCTGACGATGGTGCTGAATGTGGTCAGGGTCTTCACCTGTTGCGTGCCGACAGCTGCCGTCTGCTGTTTCTGCTGCTGCCTCTGCTGAGTCTTCAGCTGTTTCCTCTGCTGGGCTTGGGTCACTGCAGGCTTCTGGCTTGCCGCCGTCTGGTTCTGGATCTGCACCTGGACCTGCTTCAGCTGAACTTGGCTCTTCTGCTGGCTCTGCTGAACTTGCCCTTGGGTCTGTTTGAGCTGGTTCTGCTGCACGAGCTTCTGTTGCGTGAGTTTCTGCTGGGCCAGCTTCTGCTGTGCTAACTTCTGCTGGGCCTGCAGCTGTTTCTGTTGGGTTTGCTGTATGATGAGCTGCTGGAGTTGCTGCTGCTGATGGAGCAGGATTTGAGCTTCTTTCTTCTGCTGTTGTTGTTTTTGAGGGTTTGCTTTAGCCTCCGGCACCCTCTGCAGTTGCACCTGACTCTGCTGCTGTTTGGGTTGTTGTTGTAGTAGCTGCTGTTTCTGCTGTTCAGCTTGTTGGACCTGCAGCCGATGAATCTGCTGCAGCCTGAGCAGAGTCTCTTGAGAGCACTGCATCGGCTGGGCCAGCTTCTTTCCCAGGGCCTCCTCCGTTACTCCCTCCATTTCTTCCTCAGACTCCACCTCCTTCTTCACCTTCACCACAATGCCGTTGGGGAGAGTCGGGGGTTGAATGGCCGAGGCTTTTATTAGAGTTTGAAGTTTAACCTCTGGGGATGTTTTGCTCTTCTCACCTCCTTCCTTCTCTGAGACTAATCCAACCGCCATTTTTCCCTGCTCCAGCTGGGACCTGAGGGTCTCCACTAGCCTCTGCTTCTGCCTCAGCATCCTGGTCAACTCCTCGATCTGTTTGTCTTTCTCCTGGAGCATCTGGTCTTTGTCCATGGAAGACGTGTCCATGGCTACCCTTGGCAGGGGCTCTGGAGTCTGACCCGAGGCAGCTGAAGACCTGGACAGGCTGCATGGGCTGTGGATCTCCTCTTTGACCTTGGAGAGCGGAGAGATGTTTGACGGGTGCTGAGGAGATGGGTGCAGGGTGAGTTGAGTCAAGGGAGAGCTCACCTGAAGGAGAACAGAACAAGAAGAGGATGTTAGGAACTAAGAGGCTAACTTAAAAAAGTAATTTAATCATAAACATGCCATTTGCTTCACATACAGATCTCACCATCTCTCCAAACATGTCTCCATTGCAGCTTGTCTCGTCTGGACTCATCCCTGCCAGCGACCTCTCAGACGGAGTAGGTGACACGGGAGGGCTGGAGCTGGTGCTGCCAAAACGCATGACTCTCCCAGGGACCGCATGAGCCAACGAGGACAACGCTAACTTAAACCCGCCCTCTCCTGACTGGTGGTCAGCGGTGGTAGTCGTGGTTGGAGAGGACGAGTTAGCGCCCTGCTGGCTCTGCTGCAATATGCCATTCTTCAAAACCACTGTGTTGCCGCAATTTTGCTCCTGGTAGTTGCGGAGCCTCTCAATGAGATCGTTCTTGGTGCCTGAGACGGTCAAACCACGTAACTTCAGTTCCTGTTTCAGCTCAGCGACCTGATGACAAACCAAACCACCATTGACTCAAAGTGAAAGAACAAAACAAGTGAGAAGCCTGAGGTTCCCCACCTGGGAGCCGGACCTCTCAAAAAGGTCCCATAACTAATCTGAGGGGTTAAACCCAAGATGTTTTTCTCTATTTGACACTTGGACTCTTCAGATGTTTCAAATCAGTCACAAGACATGAGTTTGTTGGACCCTTAAATAGCATTTCCAGTGGGTGTGATGAGACAGCAATGTCTAACGTTACTAGTAAAAATTTCTTTTACAAAGAAAATAATAATAGTCAGCTGCCAAATTTTGAAGTAAATTTCTTGGACTTTAAAGATCAAAAAGCAGACCGCAAGATTTGTGTCAGTCGGCAACACACTTCCTGATCTCCTTCGATAGATGGCTACAAGTGGCTGAAACGTCTTAAAAATGTATTTAATTAATTTAGTTGTTTGAATTACTTTGAACTCATCCAGGTTGGCTGGCAGAGTGCCGGGTTTGGCTCCTCCCACTGCAGCTTGGCTCTGACGGGCAGTCCCGCTCTGACTGGAGGACGCCATGGTGGTCGTTGTGGGAACGCTGCGGGAGGGGGAGGGGCCAGAGTTGGTTGTGGGGGGCTGCTCGGTTGGAGGCCTGGAGAGGAGACAGAAAACGAGAAAGTATGAATATCCATCTCTCTCTCTACTTCTCTGAACGAACAGGGAATGCTGCTGTGAAATTCTTTTCTTATGATCATTAACACTGTGGTGCTTGACACTCACTTGGGAGGCGCGGGCAGGATGGTGTGGTAGTTGTAGTGCTGCTGTTGCTGGCTGAGGATCTGCAGCTGCAGGAAGAGCTGCTGCTGCTGAAGGAGCTTCGCGTACGACGAGTCCATCTGTGGCGGACGCTCCTTGTCTGCTTTCTGGTCTGGAGGGATGTACTGGTGGTACTTCAGCTTCTTCACCTGTACACAGATGAAGGAGAGAGTTCAAAGGACAATTCCACTCTTTTACACTTTTACACTAGTAGATGTCCTTAATGTGCGATACTCATCGGTCTACATACGTTACTGATATCTGACATTTTTTAAAACTCTGAATAAAACTTTGAGAAAAGGACAGATCATTGGTAATAACATAACTACAACAAAAGAGTAGTTCCAGTTGAAAAGAACAAGTGTGTTTTCTGGTACTGAGGAACCTGCGGTTGCAGAAACTGGTACGTCTTCCTCTTCAATGATGGATTTCTTCATGTATGATTGTTAAATGTGAAAATGTTTAAATTTAGGTTTTACAGGAACCGACATGAAAACAAGAGCTGAACTGCTGTCATGAGGCAGGCTGAAAATGATGAGCTGTCAGCTGCCATTATTCGATGTCTCTTCATACTCTAGTAGTTTGGATGAATATTATTCATCGGAGTCATGAATCCTGTGTCAGTGCCTGTCAAAATGAAAATGAAACAAAGCACATGCTGACCTTGGGTTTGCTGTCCTTTGTTTTCTTAGATCTCTGTGGGGGACGATCTGAACTCGTCTTACCCTGAGACTGTAGACAGAACGTGAGAAATATGGTCATGGAGGAGGAAGTAAGGAAAAGAAGACATGAGGGAGCGTTAGCCGGTAATAGCTGCTCCACAAAAAAAAGAATCAAGGTCACATTTATTCACAAGTCATCAAATCTGCAGGATGTTCAATTTGAAACAACCTAATTCTGCATTATTGTGTATGAAGACAGGAACATAACCAGCGTTTGCGCACCTTGATCTGTCCAGTAGAGGGACGAGAGTTCACCGTCGTTCCATTTGTCAATTTTGGGGGTGGGGAGGCAGGTGACCCATTCACCTGGGGAGGAGGTGGTGGAGGTGGTGGAGGAGGTGGAGGAGGTGGAGGAGATGGCTGAGTAAGGAACTGAGGAAAGAATGACTCTGGTTAATGGCGCAGTCATGTTTATCCGCCACTTGGCAAATTCATTTAATTAGAATTTTTTGTTTTGTTAAATAATAATTTCAACTTGATAATTTCAACTTCAAATGATGTACCTGTGTGGGAGAAATGTCCCCATTCTGGGTGAGTGCATCAGAGGGGGACAGCTGGGGAACGGCACTCAGGGGAGAATCGTGATTGGTCAGCTGATCTGGTGACAGAGCATCACTGCTGTCTTCATCTAAAGACGAGCTCTCTCCCCCGGCTCCCTTCGGAGAATCTGTGACAGAGCAGAAGTGTTTCCAGATTCAGTGAACTGAGTCACGGTGGCGTCTCTTTGGTGATTTCTCATGAACTTCTCTCTCCAGTGAAAAAGTGAAAATGGATTGTGAGTCTAAGAATTTTCCCAATCCACAGAAGTCAAGCAGTTCATTCCCCCCACAATCTGTAACATGGTCTCTGTGATGAACATTGCAAAACAGCGATGAGTAATTTTAGAGAAGTAATGCCTGACCAAGTTTCAAAACAGTATTATGTGCACATAAAGATGTTGTGTCATTTCTGTGACTTATTAGTCAAAAGTTGTGTGGTTTAGTTTTTATTATCACATCCACTGAGATGATGAAACCCCGAGCTACTAAGCAGTGTGTGTTCACACACTCACCTCTAATATACAGTATTACAAATGTATGTGGATACCCGAATGTTGTAACTAAAGGTGTGTTCAGACTGAATGTGAGGTATAAGGTAATGAAACAATAGAGGTGAACATGTTTTAACTAGAGCACTCATCCCTGAGCTGTACGCTCCAATGAATTCACCAAGCATCCAACAGTTAGGTGTGGCCAAAACCACTTTACATGCAGTCTCAATGCACCTTTAGGAGTTCCATATTTTGTGTGCCAGTCTTTATGAATCCCGCAGGTGCTGTGTAAAAGTGTGTATCTCTGCAGCAGCTCGTTCGAGCGTCATAAATGGACGAGAAAAGAGTTTTCTTGGGAATGTTTTGTTCTTCCTTTATTTGTACTTGCTAAACTCAACTGTCTGTCTCTTTAAACAATTCAGCCTGGATAAATAATGTGTTTGAATGTATATGTGTGTGTGTGTGTACAAACGTTCGACTGTGCTGTTTGTTGGTTGGGCTTTGTGACTGCTCCTGACCGTCCATGTGACTGCATGGTTGTGTGTATCTGTGTGTGCTTGTATTGTGTGATAATGATTGTAAATGTGACTCCGCACCAATGTTCTTATTGGATGTGTGCACTTTCTGCAAGGTTCATGTGACCGTTTAAGACTGTTAATAATTGTGTGCGACTGAATGTTGTGAGGTGTGTGTACCCACCCAGCAGTGAGTGCTGCAGAGGGCAGGTGACAGACAGGATGTTCTTGTGAACCAGTTCGATGGGACCTGGTCTGTGGGAGATCTTGTCGTTGAGGTCGTCGGCCAGTCGTGCTCTCTTCAGCTGCAGTTGCTTGGCCTGCAGGGACGGCTCTGCTGACGTCTCTGTGCAGGAAACAACACAACAACATGCATGCACGCAAATTCATTCATCTAGCGGTTCAGTTTGACCTATAATATAACCAGATGGCAGCTTGTAAGTGCTTCGTACCCGTGGGATATAAATTGACATATATTGTAGTCCATGTTAATATTGTGAAAAAATCCACAGAGACAGGAAGCTGGCTTTCTGGAGATCACAGATACTGTATTTTGGGCCTTTTTTTTTTTTTTTAAAGCACTTCCTGAATTAGAATTCAAGCTCTATTTAAAAACCAGCTGCTACTTGAAAGAGAAAGTATCTATCTGAGACTTTACATTAACCGGGGGACAACAAGTTGAACGGCACCAAGCTGGTATATAAAACAAACACATCACCTCATGGAGACAAACACATGCAGACACAACTGCGGAGCATGGGAAAGGCCTTATTTCAAACTCAAATGTTGCTGTCAAATAATAAGAAATTACAGTTTAACCAAAGTCCAAGAGTAAATACAAAGTAGGAACTACACAATACAAACAAGTTTTGTTTAATATATGATTCCTTTTAAATGAAGTTTCGTGTATTTCACCTGACTGACTTCAACCTTTCACTCCACACTTTTGTTCTCACTAAGAGAATTCTTCTGAATCTAAAGGTTAAAAACTCACCCTCCAGAATGTGCATCCTGACGAGCTCGGAGCGCTCAGGGCGACTCCGGATCTTTCTCTTCAGATAGTCCTCGGTCTGGGGGAAAACACAGGAGACGCACACATCATGGTGGGGCAGCAAATGGAAGACAGAGGATCACAAGCAGAAGGATGAGAGAGAATAAAGGTTGTAGGGAAGATGAGAAAAAAAAAAAATGGACACTTGTTACAATTCAATAAACTGCTACTGATCACATAGTTTTTTTTAGTCGCCATGTTGGTTGCACTGCCGTAGTGTCGCAGCATGACACTCACCAGATATCAAGTATTAAGCAATGTGCCATCACGTGCATTTCTTTTCCTTTTCTTTTTTTTTTGTGTGGGTGAAGTTAATGCAGCTTTGTTTGGGACGGTTCTCATGGCTAATGCTAAAGCATCAAGCTAAAGAGTGTGACACAGATGCAGATAATTAATCACAGTTTTCACTAAGCAAAATTACATGCTGGCATGTTGCATGTCAGTCTGAACCTCACTATTACAAGAAAAAACAACTATGCAACCCTGCTGGTTAATGTGGCTTCATACATACAGGTGTTCTACTTTAATACGGTTTGTGGACCACCCATGGTTTTGATTTAGATCCTGATAAGTGTCTATAATAAAAGTAGAATTCAATTACTTTGTGTTATGCTGTTTGTACAAGTACATATGTTTCACGTATGTTTGTACTGTGCGTAAGACACTCACCCTCGCTCGCTCCAGACTCCTCCGCTGTTCGTGAAAGGCTGCCGGGCTTTTCAGTGCTGCATGGAGAGAGGGATGGGGGGGGTGGGAGGGGTGGAGAGATGGAGATGAGTGCAGCACAGACTCGCACAGACTTGTGTCATGATGCGCCTTTCAGCAAGTGACAACGAGTGAACACATACAGCTATAGAGGAAGACAGATTCAAAGCAGAAGAGGCTGCGTACGAGAAGGTCCAGACTGCTATTTCTGAACCACACACTCATATCACAGCTCAGTGGGTTGACGGGCCTGCGCAGCATGCTGTGTGTGCAGGAATAAAGCAGTCTTTCTGCAGTCGAAGCCTAATTCTATTATCACTAAGAAAATTGAAAGTGCAGTTGTTTTCTGTGGGCTGTTACTATGCTGCTCGGATCCTTGCGGCTTTTACATTGGAGCAGCTGCAGAAAGTGTTCAGTTAGCAGTCGCTGGCGCTTAGGAAAGTTAGGTTTTTACGGGAGCAAACAGTCAGCCATACCTCATGGAACCACATGACTGTAACCGTGACCAAACTCCTACTCAGCAGTTTCATTAGCCAAAATATAACCATACTCCCCTGTGGGAGCTCAGTCAGTCACATTGTTCCATACAGTTTTTCCTACATTTGGATGCATTTTGCAGAGGCACGAATTCCAACACACACAACGGCAAAATCTTTTCACATACCCTGATTATAGTCTTACATATTCTAAAAGCAGCATGGACAGAGGGATGCTTCGTGACAGTTTTATGGATATTTTAAACAGAAAATGCTCCTTAAGTGATGTTGACTTTTCAAGATTTGTAGATTGCAGACAATGCAAACTATTTAAAAGGCCAACTGTCTGCGTTAAGTCTGATAGATGGACTGTGCCTGGAAGTCTGAGGGGCATCAATTCTTGATGCCCAATAGTCTGGAGTTGATATTCAAAAAGGAGCGTGAAGACAGAGGAGAGATTGTGGATTGATGCATCGACCGCCGCATACAAAGATTATCTACATTCATCACTGCTCTAACTGTCAGTAATGTATCTAGTGCGTGGGTGGGGCTGTAAATATCTATGTGATATTTGTGTGTGTGTGTGTGTGTGTATCAGTTGTGGCTTGTATTTGGTTGTTCTCAAAAGCAACAACAGAAGCCCCCAGCCTTTAAATTAGAAACTTTTTCATTTTCAAATGTAAAGGCGAGGCCAAACAGACTCAAACAAAGAGGTTCACTCTGTTTGGGGAAGGATATTCGGAGGACAGTGGCAGTTACAATGATGTAACATAGCAATGGTCTGATTGGTCAACAGCTGGTGAAATCCGTGCCAAGGGTGTGTTTGTGTGTTTGCAAGCGTGGTCTGGCTACAGCGGGGCGTCAACTCTATGTTCCTGTGTGTGTGTGTGTGTGTGTGTGTGTGTGTGTGTGCCACAGATGACTGGGTGGGGGTGGGAGGCATTCCTGTGTCACATCCCCCTGACGTTGAAACAAGAAGACCTACATACCAGTTGTGATATAACCAAACGGTCAAAATCACAACATAACGGCAAAAAACAAACAACCGCTCAGCTGATCCCATCACTAACATCTGCTGGAACTAATGTCTCGTTAGTTAAGTTAGTTCGTCAACATTTCAGACTCATATTGGTTTTTTTATTGGGTCACTGATTCTCTTTATGGATTTAACTTTTCTGTAATGTTTTGTGAAACACATGTTTCTCTTGGGCGATCCTAGAGTTTCTCCTATCACCGAACAGAGGAGCCGCTAACCATGAGAAAAAACAAAAACGCTTTTACTGCTGTCCAAAGCACATAAATTTGAGATCACTTCCCATAACCAACATCATCTAATGTTGTTTTTTTTTTTTTTTGAGAGAGAGAGAGGGGAAAAATTGAGCTTTTCTTAGAATGGTGACATGTAATCGTCAGCTTCTCAGTCTCTCACAGTATTTCCACTTTCACAGCAATATTTACTGCAGCTGCCGCCTTCTGCTGCCTCTGACTCCCTCTGTCATTGCTCGGTCTGTGTGTACACAATATAGCTATAATTGACTTTTTTTTTTTTTTATTCGGTTTCTGCACAAGTACAAAACAGTGATTTAACTGAATGTCTGAACAGCTGGCCCTTATGACTGCCACATCAATCTCTCCTCTATATTTATGCAATTAACAAGGAACAATACAAACAACAACACCTGTGTCGTGTCTCCGGCTATAGTGAAACACAAGAGGTTTATCCTGAAGAACGAGCCGAGCGAGTGGCCATCTTTCTCTTTCTCAAAATGATCTGTTGATTCAAGAGCGCTCTCACAAGCTGGTGCTACTAATGTACAAATGTACAACTTAATTATTTGACAACATCAAACAAACAAGACAGAAAAGTATTAAACACCTTCGGCAAATACATAGTGTTTTCAAATCTGTTTTCATTAGTGGGAACATGACCCGATACCCGATACTACTCTTTGCAAAAGCTCCACTACCCTGACGCTGACCTTTCAATCTATTATGACACAGACGCATCACATGACTGACCTAAAGACACAGGCGCATTGTTATTGCTTGTTCACCCATATATCTATGCATTTAACCTCTCCTAATCCACCGTAATTATTCTCTTTTGTATCCCTCTTGTCCACAATCACCCTGCTTCACATTTACACACTAGATATTGACACAGTGCAACAGCAGCAACTTAGGTCCATCACTGCGGCAGATTGGAGGTCAAGTGCCTTGCCCTAAAATACCCTGAAAGAATGAGAGAAGGAAGGTGGAAAGTTACTCATTCACACCACTTACTGCTGCAAAACCAGTGTGAGTATTTGATACCACAGCAGGAACTCGCCCTTCATCAGTTCTCAGGACTCACTGTCTCCTCTACAGCTGGGAAACGCAACATCACAATACGGTAACGATTTATGTTCATATCACCGTGATACAATTCCACCGCAGAGTCGATAAATGATGATGCACCCTCCTCTCCTCGCTGCTCGTCAGCAGTTCATACAATCTTTATGGTCCAATAATTCAACTGGGCTCTTGAAAGCTGAACAGCCCTTGCTCTACCTTGCTGAGTCTCAAGGCAACAGTCAAAATAAGTGCTCTTTGTTGGAAGCAAACACAGTCTTTGATAACTCTCTTATAAACCCACGGCTTCTATTTTTCTCTCTTTATGTATTAAGTGTCTGTATCTCCACAGAACAGTATCTATAAACTGAAATATTCCTCTAGTACATGCTGAGTCCAGTGCAGCTAATGGTCTGGCATGAGGCCTGTTGCATAAGTAGACAGATTTACTGTAACGACTGAACAGTCAAATATGAGACTCCATGCTGCCCACTAAAACGAGCCCTCGGTCTGAGTGTCCACTCAGGTGCATTATTTCATGCCTAGCACTTTCTGGTTAGTTACTGTAAGTGCATCTACAGTGGACCCTGCTAATTCAGGGTCAGATATTACCATTAGCAAACAGCAAAGCGTGACATGAAACAACTATTCTGTCTCCCTTTCTACGGCCCAAACAGCGACCATGTAAGTTACTCCACCTCCATCCTTTTCTACTCCACAATCACTTGGTCACAGACGATTAACTACCATATATACTGTATGAGGCTGAATGCTGGGTGCTAGTTTTTGGGGTTTTTTTAAATACAAAAGAAAGGAAAATTTTAATAAACACGTCCACGCCTCTAATGATGTGTGGCACACTGAAACAGGAAGTGGATACAGAAGAAGAGGAAGCTGCCCTGTTTGATAACACAAAGTGGTGCAAAGACACCATGAAATATAACACATACAGAATGTACAAATTCATAACACATGCTGATAAGGGAGGTCCTTTTCTGCAAGAAAAATTGAATGTAAAAACAGAGCCTCAAAAATAATATTGTATTTGCTGAAGATATTTTGATATCAAACACAGGAAGACACAATTTACTGACATATCCTGTATAGCAGATGTAGATATCCAGATGTGTGAGGCCCATTCAGCATGTGAGTCAGTGGCTCATACACGGAGCTCAGTGTTGATATCATACAACAACACAATCAGTCTTTGACCTCGACTCAAAGGCACAGACACACTTCCCTAAGTTGTCTGCATGGGTTTCTAAGCTCTTCCAAACACTAAATAAAAATAAAAACTATCTTTAGGTGAGACTGGATCAGTTTGATCTTTTTTCTGTGGTGTGTGTCGAGCATGTGAATCACTGGCATATATATATATATACGTATATTAAAGTGGAACTTACTCCACTGACTGTGCATCATGGAAGTTGCACAACACAATACCGTTTGATTCACTGACAAAACCCCTGAGCATCACAGAGACTTAAGGCAGAGACTTACGTGGCATGATCCCTTGGCTGACCAGTTCCTCTCGTGTTCGTCTCTGCTGGAGTTTGAGCTGGAGGACTGCATGAAGACAGAGGAGGTGAGGGGGACACAGAGGAGAAGAGAGAGTCAGTCACGGCCCGGTGAGAATAAGAAACTGCAGCGATGGAGCTCTTAAAGCTTCCTTATTGTCTCTTATTGCCCACTGATCAGAAGTCCATCTGCCCAGTTCAGATGGATAACCACGCTGGGGAACCTAGATGCATTTGAACCGACATGAAGAGGACCTGCACTCTCTGATACCCAAGTCATCCTCCCATTTCCTCCTTCTTTTGTGCTTTTTTTTGAAGCTACAGAGGAGGCGGGTACAAGGAGGGCGTGAGCAGGGTACTACACACTTCCTGTTTCTGAGCATTTTCTTTTTATTTCTGTGCTGAGTTGTGTTTCGTAGAAAAAATAATCATTCATCAAAGAACCAGTGAGAGACACAAAGCAAGCACAGCAAAACAGATAAAAGAAATCAGCAAAGGATGCAAAGAGAACAATAAGATCGCCACGATCAGAGAGGAGATCATGAAAAAAGGAAAGAAATAGAGCATATGGGCTGATCGCAGCGTCATTTCAAAACAGGAAGTGCTAGTTACATAACACAGAAGCCAGGAGACTGAGTTTTAAGGAACACAGCACTGGGCAAAAAGAGATGGACCATGTTTGACCCGTTTGCACAAACACTGAATTTCAGTTCTTGTGCATCGTGTAGGCCTGTCATTCTCGTCTTTATACCTTTTAAAGTCAAACTAATTTTGCTAATTATCTGAGCTGGAAGCTTATCATTTCTCATTCTAGCCTCATGAACATAACTGAATGTTAGATTTATTTTATAAGGAATTTTTAAAATATGGATGGCAGCAGGATCAAGCAAGTGCATTGTATTTCTTCATTTGGTGCAGTATCAGTTTCCTGCAACACAACTAAGGGAAGTGAGCCGGACCTTTACAGAAATGCACACAACAAAGAATTGTCTGTGGTGCAGAGGTTTTTCTGAGATCGATAAGCGACTGGTATTTCACTAAACTACCACTGTACTTCTTGGCAACAGGCTGTTCTGCAACATGTGTTGCATGTACTGACAATGCAACACATGTTCTTATCATCATCCAAGTTCACATGGTTCGATAAAATCAGAGGAAGGAAAGAGTATGCTCTTACACCAAATACTATTTTCACCGACACAGACCTTCAGCTCAGCTCCACTCAGCTGAGACTCTTGTTTTATATGCACCAGCTGTCCCTGCTGAAGCGGTGTGTGTGTGTGTGTGTGTGTGTGTGTGTGTGTGTGTGTGTGTGTGTGTGTGTGTGTGTCTGTGTGTGTGTGTGTGCATGCATGTGTGAAGTGGAACACACCACCGAGGCTTCCCAAGCATTTCTGGCCCGGGTTGTGTCTGCTACTTTGAGGACAAGCAGCACCTGTTCATTCCCACTAACAAAGTGACATCATTGGTGCTCGCAGGCTAGCTAACCGGTTAGCGTCCTGCGTAGCTGCCGCTGTGTTAGCCCTCTGTTATGACAAACAATCCAGGCCTGGACAGCAACACTGCGATTCCCATGAATTAACGTCAGAGCCTATGTAAGTAAATGTCATTCTTTAGCTCTAAATCCTTGCTGGCGATCCCAGCTCCTTTCTGTTATAGTTACAAGTGTGCATGCTCTAAATCTTAAGGGATCAGAGCAGCACTAGAGACTCTCCTCTGGAAGCAATAACATGTCAGTTCACATTCAGCAGCGTAAACACAGAGACCTAAACCGAGCTAGAGGAATTCATGTATATGTTGCACCTATGCAGCAGCTGAGAGATGAATTTTCCCTCAGTGCCAAGCACACAAGCAAACACATAGGAGACTCACGTGTTGCCTGGACCGATGCACACACAAACGCAAAAACACACACACAGACATGCTGACCGTGCCGCGGCACAGTGCAGGATAAGATACCAAGAGGTTTATTCTGGGAAAGAGAATCTTACACTTTCCCTCTATCCCCAGCCTCACGTCTCAGCGCTCCATCCTTCCACACCAAGGACACTCCAGTTAACTTATTCATTCTCTCCCGCACTCGCTTTCTCATTCCTCTCTTTAGTCTTCATCTCCGACACTAAGTGAATTGGCTGTTTAGTCCAGTGGCCACAGTAGCTTGTAATGGCTTTTATCACCAGTTAAAAAAACGACAAAGTGTCAGTCATCATTGAAGTCATTTTCAATAGCAGAAACCTCACAGTGACACCTCATATGTGCTAGTGATGGTTCTAAGTGTGAAAAGCTGCAGCGGTTGAAAGTGGTTGTTGAAACTGTGAGAACAATGCAGACATAACAATGTAATTGTCAATACATTACATATATTACATACATAACATATAAGTAAAACCAAAAGGGTCACAAATATGGAGGCTGGAATTGCTGGTACTATATAACCTTAGCCATTAAGTTACTGTAGCTCTGCACTGGTGTCACTATCAGTTACATACTATAAACATCACTGTGGAAAGGAAAATTAAATAAATATTTCTGATAAAAATCAATCCCCTCACATGAACAGTGGAATATTTGTAACGTTCAGCAGCAGCAGCGAAAAAGTTCTATGTTTAGGAATATGGTAATGGGTGGAGGAGAAAAGTGATTACGACAGCACATGTAAACATGTTATCTGATCTGCCCTAACATTACTGACAGTAACCCGATTCCACGTGCGCATGTAAATCTTGTCAGTGGTGATGTGAATACTTGTAACTGTAAAAAGCTGAATTGATGATTGAATAAACTGGGATTAAACAAGACACCGTCTTTCTCTTCTGGAGACCAGGACGCACTCCGCAGCTTAAATCAGGTTTGAAGGCCATATCGGTTAATTTGAGAAAAAAGGATGAAAAGGCAGGGCGGTTTTTATTAGGATACTAGGCCACAGCCAAAACTGGCCTCCGCAGTCATACGAAGTTAGAGAGAGGGAACACAGAGAGGCGGAGGAGACGGCAGAGATGGCTGCATTTACGGCTTTTAGATGAAGCAGAGGGAACAACAATCATTGCGTTTCTCATTCGTGCCTGTGACACCTCAAACCACTGAGCCAACCTGCTGCCAGACTGAGTCACAGTGAAAGTCACATAAAATGTAAAGTTAGAGGAACTGCATCCTGTTTTCACACTTCATTTTTCTAATTTTGCGCTCAGTATTGGCCTACATCTAACTTCTTCCCCCCCCCCAATTCTAATGTCTAATTTTTTATCTTTTAGCCCATAACATGTCACATGTCACACAACGACAATGTTATGTAATAGAGAAAAATCAAGCAAATATTGATATGTCACCTGATAAATAACTAAACAAATAACCAATGACGCAGATGACAAATATAACTGATGAAGTTTTTGACAGAATATTAGCATTTGTTATTTGTGTAGTGAGACTTTTCACACATTTTTCTAATCTTGCTCTGCAGTTTCTGCGCTTAACGAGCAGTACATCACGGCAGAGAGGTCACATACATTACCGTCACCTACTACAACAAACGAAAAAGTAAAGTAAGCGGGGGGAAAAGGAGACACTAGGGTTAGATTTAAGGTTAAAGTGGCGTTAGATAGGGAGAAGGAAAAGATCGCAGAGGTGGAGAACAATTTCTTAGTGGCCAACTGGGCTAATCCTGCTGCGCTCATGTGTCATTAGATCTGATTAAACATGTCTGAGTTTGTCATTGTCCCCAAAGACCCCCAGGCCTGGCACAGCTAAGCCTACACACACACACCCCCGCCCATAGCAACACGCATGAAGAAAGAATGCCACAAACCCACACCGGGTGTGGAAGTGGGCACACGAAGACGGAAACATATATGATTACACTGACACATGCCCGGCTACCGAACCCCGCTTACACCAGTCCCACAGATTCTCTTGGCATCGGCGCTGGAAATATTTCTTTTTTGGAGAGCTCGTTAATATTCTCCTGCATGAGCTCATCATTTGCACAGTAGCGCAGTTTGATTGCATCTGTTTGAACAGAGGGATGGAATGCCGCGCCTGACCACGGCAAATGTTTCACACATCGGTCCAGAATGGAAAGAGGCTGGAGGGCAGGAACAATACAAGGTTAAGGGCCACTGCTGCTCTGCTCTGGGAAGGCAGATGACAACAAGAAGGGTTGGGGTGAATACTGATTGATCTTTAAGTTCAAGGAAAACAAGTCAAATTCCCAAAGCTCTCATGGTTTGATGCATTTCACAGCACTCAGGCTTTCTGTAGACGTGATACATGCTCCTCTGACGAATTCAGCAAAGATTAGCAGGTAGCACAAAGCAGAGCCGGAACATTAACTTAATTGACAGCTGTAGTGTCATGTATAAACAGCATTGACAGTGCTACATGTCAGTGGATTTCACAGTAATGTTTTTTTTACACATTACACTTCCTTTTCTCTAAACTTGCTCTATCTTCCATCACTATAACCTCGCAGGAATGTCTCGCTTCATGTGTAGTGAGTCATCTGTGCCTATGTTGGTTATTTTGACTCATTTTACTGTCACACTGAATGTAAATCATTCAACACTATTTAAGCCCCTTTTGCACTGGACAAAAACCCTGCTAACATCTGGCTTTTGTGGTCAATGTGATAGGCTACATATCAACATTCACTCCAGAGTTCAGTGACTGCAGTTGTCACGAGTGTTTCTTGGCTCCAGCTCGGATCGGCAGTGATGTAACACGCCGATTTTCTCCCCTTTTCCATGCTGTGATGTCTTTCAGAGAACAGACGCGGTAAACAGACCTTTCACCTGCCCGGCACGTTGCTGTTAAACCAGAAAAACTGTGGCTACACCTTCCACCGACAGCGTGCTGCACTCTGCGCTGCAAGACTGAGCGCACTTTAAAAATACACACAAAACCACCGACCGAAGCTCCGACACACACCAACCTTGGGACGAGACGCGACGGCTCCATTTTTTATCAGTTTGCACATCAGCTAGAAACACATTCTTTGAATCTGTGAAGATATTCCCTCCCCTGCGTCTGCACCTGTGTCCGTAACTGCATGTGATGCTGTTGCTCCCTGCAGTTGTGTGTCTGTGTCTTCTCAATCTGAACAGAACATATTTGTCTTATAGCAGGTTTAAAAACTTGCTTTTACACCCTCATTTTGGCGTAAAAAAATGGTGTAACAACAAAAAAGTAACTGCTGGCTTCTTCGGAACAAGATGTTTTTGTACGTTTTTGTATGTTTTTGTAATTGGCACATCAGATTCCCCAAATGTGCACTGTCACATCATCATACATGATAAAGCCAACAATACTGTGCACTACTACACGAGTTGTGCCGTTAATTAAAACTTTACGGCCACCAGTAGTGCTATGGAGAAATGTTTTCATGAGTGGGTCCCTGTTTTGTTTGTTATGTGGCACACACGACACATGATAACAGTCCTCCAATGGTTTCACTCTGTTCCACTGATCTACAGGTGGCAGTAACGCCACAAGAAATGCAGCATACGTGTACCAACAAAAACCAGGGAAGAAGACGGCTGCCAGCACGTAAACATGGATGTAAATCATCCAGGTTTCAAATTTTTTTTATGATGAGGGAAATCCGTTTAACACATTTGTTAGCACTGAAGAATGCATGCAATGATCAATTTTTGTGTTGACAAAAAAACTCCAGAGAGCCCCTTTAATCTTGAAACTCAAACGCAATGTGACCCTAACATCACATGCTGTTAATGACTCCTGTACTCATTCACACTTCCTGAATTTAACACTGAGGTCAAGTCTTGTCTATTGAAGAGGCTTATCAGAAAGAACATATAACCACTTTGACTTCCTTCTGCTTTATCTTTAGCAAAACCATTAACTATTTATATGAAGCCATAAAGCGCCGATATGAACCTGCAGAGGCACGAACAAAACACAAATCATATCAGATATCTTGTGTTTTTACTGACAATGTGCGGCTCCAGATCGCCCACCTTCTTTTAAGCTGTGATAGACATGTCTGTCATGTTCCATCTTCAGTCCTGCCTTCTCCATGTCGTCTCCCATTGGAGGAGAGCCCATGGGGGAGGTTTCGAAGGACAGGCAATGGTTGGTGTCCAGCATTATCATTCAGAATGAAAAACTCAGTTATATGGTAAACATTGAACTTTTCAGTCAAAAGCTGTCCTGCTCCAAAGTCCCAAATGTTGGCAGTTTTGGCTGAAGAGGAGAGGGAAGAAGAGTCCTTAATGTGTCAAAACTGCACCAGCTGTCCCTTCAATTAGCTGTCCCGTCTTTCCAGGGGAAGGACGTGAATCAAACGCTTCAGAAGACTCCCATACAAGTAAAAGAAAACCTTCTTTCAAACCAAAGCAAGTAGGAAAAACACTGCTACTGCCTCTCCTCTCCCAGTGCCTCTCTCCTCTGTATGAGAGTAATCGATTGGTCTGTCTCAGCTTCTCTCTCTCTTTCTCTTCTTCTTCCTGCTCTCTCCTTCCCTTGCAGTGGCAGCTTGAGAGTCACGACAGCGCTGCTCTGCGAAAGGTTTCCCAGAGAGATGGGGGGGGGAGAAATCCACAGGACGAGTCGTGGATGAAAAGAACAAGGGAGCCGAGGGGAGGAAACTGAAAAGAGGCCAGTGGAGGAGGAAGAGAGGACAGCAGTGAGCTCAGCAGAGAGAGCGCCCAGAGAGACTGCTGTGATTGCTGCTCCTCCTGAATCTCTCACACTCTCTCACACACACACACACACACACACACACACACACACACACACGCAGGGTGTGTTGCTGATAAAGTTCTCCTGCTCAGCTGTTGCCATTCATTCACTGTTACAGGCTGAGGGGGTCTGCCACATGCGAACCTCCTCCCCTTCGAACACATACACACAAACAACACCATCGATGACACAATTTGTTCTTCTCACTCTGAATACACGGACTTGCTCTCAAAAACGGTGACTCAGTCAATCTATGAACACTTTTTATTGGACAAGGGGAAACGGCAGTAACCGTTTTCAGGGGTGACCTCATCCACCACAATCGACCCTTGTCAAAGATGCTTGAGTAAATCTGATACCGGGATGAATCACACATCTTTGCGAGTGATTGATTGTTACCCAATCGCCACTGCAATTCCTAAATGCGTTTTTTGGAACAGTCTGTCCTTGAGAAAAGGCAGCTTACTCATACAAGGACTCTGAAAATATGTTTTGAGAACAGATGAGACTCTTATTAGGCTGGGGCAGCCTGAGAACGGAATCAAACCAGACGTATTTTAATCCCTAAAACTCTCAATTCTTTCGCAGTCCAGTACCGTCATCAAACTGTCTCTGACTCCTGCAGAATGCTGATGGTAAACGCCATCCCCCATCTCTCCACTGTTTTAAATAGCAAGGCCAGCTGGCCATAAGGGGGCTATATTCAGCTTGGTATCACCTGTGCACTTGCAGGGTACGGTTACTTTGAGCCACACACATCATGGCCTGCAAACACACACACACACAAACTTTAAGTCCCATTTCCTGGACTAAATCAATGTTTTATGAGTCATGACACGAAGGGAGATACATGGCTTTCATACCTTTCTTTTTCACTATACATACAGCACAGAGAGAAGTCGACTTATTAATAAAACAACAGCCTGAGTACAAATATATAAATATCATATATGAAAGTCAGCACGCTATGAGACATCACGGCTGACCACAACAGTGCTCCTGTATCACACACACGACTACGGCGCACCTGAAAACACAGACGACACCTTGAACAAACGGTGGCTGGTATCTACAATAACTGTCTGTCATGAGTGTGTGATTAAAGTCCACCTGCTGATATGATTCACAGTCTGGGCAGGAAACGCAGAGATGACAACACACACTGGGATTAGGATGTTGCTGTGTTGGTTGAGCCAATCTCAGACACACAGACACACAGACACACACAGACACACAGACACACACAGACACACACAGACACACACACACACACACACACACACAACACACACACACACACCCTTGCTTTGCTATATTCTTGGGGACCCATCACTGACACACTGCATTCCTTAGCCCCTCATCCTAACGTGTAACCCTGCCCAAAGCAAGTCTTAATCTTCAAACAGCAATTGAAACTATTTGTATTTTGGTCCCCACAAATGTAGTGGGCTTTTTTTGAACCCCATGAATTCAGTAAAACAAGCTCACACCAACCCACACACACACACACCACAAACTCCTATGGTAATATAAACCCCATGTGAGGACGGCATTTTACAGCTTAGCAGTAAAGTATAAATTCTGTGTTATTTGATAAATGTCATCGTTACCTTGACTGAGGAGATAAAGATGCAGTTTGCATGGGAGCTTTTATGGTTTTAGGGCTTATTGGCTGTATAGTGTGTGGGAAGTACAGTTGATGTTTCTGATGTTTCCAATGACTCGTCTACACTTGAATTAGTAGCTGGGAACTACCTAAAGAACCAGAAGACTTTGTGTGTTGGAACTATTTTGTGCAACTTAGCCATGCTAGCGGTGCTTTGAGCTATATGCTAATGCTAACACGATCACAATTATAATGCTAACATTCTGATGTATAATGTTCACCATGTTCACTATCTTAATTAAGTGTGTTTTCATGCTAAGCTTCGCTAATTAGCACTAAACACAAAGTAAACTCGAGGCTGATGTGAATGTCATTTGTTTTGCAAGTATTTGGTTATAAAACAAAGCACATTGCAAATTTGAATTTTGACATGATGGTGACTTAAGGTGAAATGTCAGGGGTTTACTAAGGTTATTACAACTCATTTTGAAGGGAACATGAACGTCTGAAACAAATAACATGGCAATCCATCTAATACTAGTCAAGATATTTCAGTCTGGACCAAAGCGGTGGGCCGACATTACCATCACTGGAGCCATGCCGTTAGCTTGACTAAAAACAGCATGAAAACATGAGCTATTAAGCATGACATGCTTCATTCCCAGGAGGAAGCTCATGTTTACAACGTATACCAGTAATACTACTATAGGAGGCTTTCGCATGCTGTTTATTTATAGTATTACAGTCACAACCATTCGATTGGGTGGTCATCTTAACCTTTAGCAAGAGAAATTAGCTGTCATAGTTCTGGCTTTGGGAACATTCCAGTGAAGCTATTTGGCCTTGGACATCCTTATCTGTGTCTTTCTTTATCCTTCCCCCGAAAAATAGTTCTGGGAATGAAAAATAAAAACCGAAAACACTTCTTTTTATGCAAGCAGGCAGGATACAATTACTGTATAAAGGTCTTGCTGAAACAGTGACTCAAAGACTTCCTGTGGATGTGTAAATGAATGGAAAAACTCCCCCCAAAGCTTCCAGTGGGTCATTATAACCGGGACCACCGGGGGTATAAACAGCCAAGATTGTTTGCCAGTTGTTTTGGAGAAAAAGACCAATCCGGTTTAAAAAGGCAAGAGGCAAATACAAATGCAACACAAAATATCATTAAAGTGTCATTCTACAAATGATGCTTTTAGCACAAGTTCAAGCGAGAAAGACAACTGTCAACCAGCCTTTTATCTCATCATCACACTGAGGCTCCAGCTCTCCACTAAGAACCAATGATTTCACCAGATTCTGTGCGTGGGCTTTCCTATCATCTAATGATCACTTTAGCTGAAGGATATTTAAACCACCTTACCTATATTATCTCTCTCTGCTGTCATTGCAGTCTATGCCACTCGCAACTCCGCCCCTCCACCACCCCCCGCGCCACCAGTGTCAAGGCCCAGTCTAAGGCTCCCTCAGGGGATCTTAGATTGGCTGCTATTCATAGGGCTCTGTCCCTATATATCTCCTTAAACCAACGGGGTCAATGCAAAAGTCTTTATTAAAAAATTCTGCATTCACGTTAATGTGTGTCCTTCTTGATTGAACTGGTAAGCGAGGGTTAGTTTAAGCTGAAGAGTTAAGAACGTGTCAGAACTGAAAAGTACCGTCTCTGCCAGCTCTAGATGAAAAGCTGAAGACGAGACAGCGTTGTAACATGCAAGTAAATGCCACTGAGTGTGGAGAGTCAATGAGCTGACACCGACAAGGTTTAGTTGTGCACTGTTCAGTATATTATCCCTGTTGGTTTATTACTACTTGCTACTGCTTGCAATCCAAACACCGGGTCGACATCAAACAGCTGCAAAAATACAACATGACCTCCCAGTGGAGCTTTGATATCCTCAAAAAAGGACTGAAGTTGTTGGGATACAGCCTAAATGTTTTTCCAACCTGGTCGTGGAACATTATGAACCTCTTGGCACAGAGCACACATGTCCTTCAGTCACGACCTGCCCAAAACAATTACCCCACCGCATTCCATTAACCTCCCCACAACAATTAGCAGCTTCCGCAAACCTCCCCAGTCATCGCTAACAAACAAGACCAGGCAAGTCTGGTCAAGGTGAACCACATACGAGGATCCGGTGAGGAAAATTCTCAGAAATTAAAGCGCTTGACCGGGAATTTTCCGTCGATAATTGGCAGTAGAACAGGCCTCATGAACACTATCACAAGCTGAAAGGTGTCTGTGATTATCTCTAACCACTCCATGCAACAAAAAAGCTTGGTCATTATGTCACTATCAATTTCTGTTGATCTATTTCAAAGATTTCTATTAATTTCTCCTCTTACTGTTTATGTGTGGCTGCAGCAGAATGCTGTTGGTATGGTAACAATTTATGTCTTTTATGATATGGCCAATGAATTTATGTGTAATGGTCAGAATCTGATCTGAGGCTGTCTAATTGCTCGCTTAAGAGTGGTTTACCATTGATGAGTCACATATTTACACACTCGACAGTCAATAACATTGGCGGAGTAATGGGACACATAAATGAGAAACCAGCATCTCTCCCACAGCAGGCAAGTGGTTTATTCTGAGGTCTAATTCTTGCCAAGTATCCAAAGTTGGCTTTGAATCTTGGCATGTTTACTTATTACATTTTTATCTATATTTCCTAAACTAAATGAGAAAACTCAACTTACTTAACTTTATACTATATTTTATGTAGGCAAAGTTCTGCATTTAACACTGATGCATCAAGCAGTTTGGTAAATGTTGATTAATTAAAAAAGGATTCAAAATGTTCATAGTGCAAAAACTAAGGTATTGGAAAAGGTATTGTTTTGTTTTTATCTGTAGTAACATATTGGCACTACATGCAGGGGAGACTCTCCAGCTGTAGTTCCCAGGATGTCCTGGGTTTTGAACTGGTGACCCTCCAGTCACAAGCAAGTTTAACAACAAGGCGGCTGGATAAAGAACGCACCAAACAGATGAACCAAACAATACCTGCCCTGCTGAGAAAACCAACCAGACTAAGCTTCAATCTACCACAGGTCACACCAGCCATTAACATTCCAGCAGGGAAAACAGAAGGTGTTTTTTCCTTTACTTCCTGGTTTTTCCCCCCACCCACTCTGCTGTGGAATTTACCAGCACTGTTTGCATTTGGCTGCGAGTCAACACTGACATCAAGCCCGGGATTTCTTATTGTTGATCCTTTGACATTTCTGAACTGACAAGAGACACAGCGTTAATGATATCTGAACCAAGGTGCTCACAATGGGGAGACTGGTAGCTGTCAATCATAACAAAAAAAAGGAGGGGGGGGGGTCGTCTGGCACAAATAATCTAAATGCTGCTATAGCAAGCCTGCACTTAATCACTTACTGTATTTGTACTCTTCCAGCACAAACACTCAGTCTGTTTGTACTGGAAGATGTAAACTCACTGCCAGAAGCTTGTGAGCCAGCTCTTCATGTGTTTGCAAATAAAGCAATTGTACAACTTCTTCTGGGATATCGGATGAATAATCCCTCACTGACCAATGCACTCCAGCTTCACTCCCAAGGGAAACTGTATTTTATTCTCTTCTCAGCTTTATAGAGCACTTTCCTAAACCCACACCACAAAGTCCTTAACACAAGGCAGCAAAATAAAACATGCAGGTCGTATAAGGCCACACTACAGACAAGCAATGAGAAAAACAATTATAGTGTCTTAGTGCAAATAGACCAAAGGAAATATCACCAGGAAGAGGGTGATCAGTAAAAATCAATAAAGCCAAAAACTAAAAAGTTGCCAATAAAAGCAAAAGCAGTCAAAAATTTTTTAAAGCATGTAAAATGATGTCTGTGTCTTTAAAAGATAAAATAGATCCAATTTTGGATATATTTCTCAAGAAGTAAAGGCAAGACTGCACAAGTTTTGTTGAGTGCTGCTCAAGATTTAAGCTCAAACCAAACACCAAAACTCTCTCCAACAGGTTTGATGAGTTCCAGCAGGACGCCAGGACAGAACAGAAAATAGGTGCAGGTTAGAGATTAAGGTAATCACTAAAGGAAACTATACTTTATTGTAACTTTGATTGTATTGTATTTTACATTAGGTGTGATAACATTATAATCACAAAAATAACTGCTGAGATCTCTGGAAGGAGCAGAATCAAAAATATGGAGCAGAAGCTACATATATTTTTTTTTTAATAATATACCACTTTATTTGGGAATAAAACCCAAAGTCAGTGCTGCTAATAATCAGTCATTGAAGGTCTGTTATTACAAATATCTGCTGCTTCATCACTTTTTTTCAAAGTCTTGTAAAAATGTGATGTTTCCCAAAACAATAAATATCCAATGTCACGTTGATGAAAGCTAATAGCGAACAGTTTAAGAGAAAACTATGACTTTAAGAAGCACAGAAGACTATAGGAATATAAAGCCATGTGAATGCAAGTGAGTTTTGTTATGAGCAAAGTGCCCTTTAAAAGTCAGAGATACATGGTGAAAGGTTCTTTGTTGACCAACCTGCAGCAGCACACATCACTGTGTCATATCTTGTCAATAAAAAGTAAAGCAACTGAGGTCTAATTGTACACTGATGAAGGACAGAGAAGCACCTATAAGAGCGCATGTGTTGAGTGAAAAATAGAGCCATAGGCCAGCTGGCAGCTGTTAGCATCTGGTAACATGAAGCCTCACTGTAAGACAGAGGAGGAGGGGAGGTGAGGTTGTACTCAGCAAATAAGATTTTCAGAGAGTAAGAGAGGCTGAGAGAGAGAGAGAGAGAGAGAGAGAGAGAGAGAGAGAGGGGGGAAAGACAGAGTACAGAGTACCAGAGCTGGAGTGGGGGTGTTCCCTGCTCAGTGATGACGGCTTTGTAACATACTGTTACATAACTTGAACATCTGAAAATCATTTTTATTGTAACGAACCGCCTAACCTCCTGCCCCACTTATAGAGGAAACACGGCCGTCTTTTCTCCTTTTACGAGTGGTTTCCATTTCAGTCCTGCAACAACAGACTAGAAGCAATGAAAGACAGCGGGAGCCGAAGAGAAATAAAAAGGAAGAGGTTGCCGGACAGAGAGGGTTTACTTGACCTGGATATGAGAAAGTCTTTTCGACGCTGCATGTGTGTGTTCTTGCAGTGTTTTCCTTCAGGTTGATCTTTGGGGTTTTATTGGATTCTTCTTCCTGCCTTCCTCTCCGCTCCCCTTTCTGTTACTGTCTATAACATCTAATAAAAGCCCGGCTGCTAATTTGCTTCAGCGACTAAAATGACAGGGTTTTTATTAGACGCAGACTTTTAATGGGGACACAGGTTTCTATTCTATCTGAGTATTTAAGTGAGATGCTGACACTGAATGAAATATAGAAAGAAAAACTGTTTAAAAATTTTTTTTCTGTTTATACATCAGGTACTTCCTCTCTCTGCTTCCAAGAAAGTCTCATGGTTTGTCATGTGTGGCGTTTGTAAATCAGTTTTTTTTTCCTGATAGAAAATAATTACTTGATCACTGATGCTGTCTTACTGACAGACTGTCTTAGTGAAGACACTGAAGATACAAAAATTGAAAAGTTTGGCTTGCTTTCACCAAGCTACCACATTGCAAGTCAATTCTCACACACTTTCAAGGTCTTTCTGGTCTGCAGGTCTTCTGTCCTGATGAAAGTCTGCACACCAAAACATTGTAAATAAACTTTTCTTACTGCTGCAAGTGTACAAGATAGTGTGGAGTTCTTTGCTCAAGGTCTTTCCGGGTGAAACTCAGTGACTTAGAATTGGCATGTTGAGGGGATAAGACCCAGCACTATCTAAATTAGAGGCAAAGTCATTTTCTCCTGCACATGGCTCAGCGTCTGAGTCACTCTAGCAAAAACAACAGGAGTCCCGTCAGCTCACAGTGACCTCTGCTACATTCGTCAGCTAACGTCCAGTGTGCCACACTTGTTGTTAGGGATCTGAGTCACAGGCTAATAGCTGTTCTATTATTCAGAAACACCAGAGCAAGTTGAGTTGGAGACAAGACGTAAACTAACTGACTCAAGGACACACGTCTTCTGTCTGTGTGGCTGTGTGTTGGAGGAGAAGACTGCTTGTACCTGTGTCACCAAGAGCTTTCAGCTGTGTGTGTGTGTGTGTGTGTGTGTGTGTGTGTGTGTGTGTGTGGGTGTGTATCTGTGAGTACATTCGGAGTACTCGTGTTCGCAGTGGATAACATCAGGTTGATTTTAACAGCAGAGTAGTAGAGCATTTATACTACAAAATCATTCTTTACTAAGAAAACAGGCTGCAGCACTGAGGCTTGTGCGACCGTACAATGCAATTCAAGATTCCTGCTGCGATTTTCAAACAGTGCACCAATCTCATTAACACCAGGCACACTTTGACTGCAGCATGTCGCCTGCGCGTGATGCTGCATAAATTTTCAGTTTTTGTATTATAAATATGCACATGTCAGGGAGCGCTGCAGCTGTGCCCAAAACTACCTAAACATGCAGTATGACATCTACGAACGGAAGTGTCCGAGAGTTAGTGTGCGTATTTAGTGTGCAAGCGGTAGGTAACAGATGTCTGCATTCGAATCAGCTCCATTCTGTATGTTTTAAGACGGCCTCACGCCCTCAAGTGCATGTTATAAGATCCAGTAGGTGTGTGTGCGTCTTTAAAGATCGCTGAGCTACATGAGTGGGCTTGTACCACAGGGTGTGCATTCACCATGTTCCTGTTGCTAAGGGCAGACCTACGAAGCTGATAAAGCTCTTTTCTTTAGCTTCAGGCTACAGATCTGAGTGAGGCTGCTTGGCTATGGTCTCACACTCCTCATTATCTAAAAGGAATTTACTGGATCACAAATCAAGATGTGAGTGCGTTAGAGCTTGTTGAAATACTGTGCTGTCAGGACACACTGTGAAAATGGAAAGCTACCAAAGCCTGTAAGTGCATGTCCAGGTCCTGACAGTGACATGAGTTGTGAAGTGTGTGTGTGTGTGTGTGGGTGTGGGTGTGTGTGAGTGTGTGTGTGTGTCTCCATGTCTTGGTGAGTCACGCATAGTCTGTGGGTGTGTGCGTGGTGTGCTGGACACATTTAAGATTTAAGCCTCCCCCCAAAACTACCTCACTTGCATAAATATGTTTCTGCCTGTATGCTTATTAGATCAAAAGCTGTTTACATTCACCAAAAACTACGTCATCTGCCCTTCAGTTGTTTAGATTCAGTCCGTTTTGTAATGTTACTGGAAGGCTGAGATTTGTGCTGCAGCTTGATGTGCACAGACAAGCTTTCTTGGTGCTCCAACCATATTTTATTTTACGTTGATTTATTCTTTCTACTGGGAAGTTTCTTTATGTTTTTGAGCTTCTTAGGAACATGGAGATTATCTAATGCCGTGACAGTGTCACTGGCAGACAGATGAGGAGATGCATGCAGCTGGATTGTGTCTGCTGCAGCTGTGTGTTTAGATAAGATCGAAACATAACCCCTCCTTCCTTCCTTCCTTCCTTCCTTCCTTCGTCTTGTTCTACAGTATTTTTTTACAGTCTTATTCTCTAATTCTGCACTTTTCTCTTCTCTCATTTTACGTTTTTGCATTCTCCTCCCTTAACTCCCTTAGCTTATTCTTCCTCTCTCTCTCTCTCTCTCCCTCAATCTATCAGTCTCTCCATCTCATTCTTCCCTCTGCTTTCCCCTCCCACTCTCAGCCAGACTGAGTGCTGTAGGGACTCTGCTGCTGGCAGCCTCCCAATCTGTTACATAAGAGTACCATCAGCCTCCCTGAATCACTGCTGGGCTAGGCCAGCCTCTGCCAGGCTACATATCTAGCTACCGTATTTTAAATACTGCTCAACAGCATAAGAGTCTGGCTGTGTGGGTTCAGATTACATTAGCATTTTAAATGACTGAAAGCGAGCTTATCATTTCTGGCTCTTGTCAGCCAGAACCCATCGCTAACGATACAAC
The DNA here is from genome assembly GCF_021018895.1 of Seriola aureovittata. Classification (NCBI taxonomy): domain Eukaryota; kingdom Metazoa; phylum Chordata; class Actinopteri; order Carangiformes; family Carangidae; genus Seriola; species Seriola aureovittata. The sequence goes on from NC_079384.1 coordinate 4,561,499, forward strand.
ATCGCAGTGTAAGCTATTGTCATTATGCAAGGGTGGGGACGAAGAGGGATGTGATCTTTATCTGTTTTTGTTTACAAAGTCCGGGTGATGAAATCAGCCACAACCTCCCTGATGAGATTTCAGCCTGAGTCAGCAACCTTTTCTTGACCACTGTATAAAAATTATATATAATTAAATTATTCAATTTTTTTTTCTTTTTAGTCCAAGTGAAACATGAACACCTCCAATCAAGCTGTAGTTCCTAGGTGGTAACTAACTTTTCTCAGTCCCAGCAGTCAACACAGTTTCTTTATTGTGACAACAAACAAATCACTGTAGTGAAGTCAGACTCCGGAGGCTTCCTGTCTCTGGACTCGACAACCACACTGCAGGTTTTCAATTCAAAACAAACACTACAGCAACCGACTGATCTGGTTGTAGATGCATGAATCAGTGAAAACAGCTGTAGTATGTGGCTGAAACAAAAACATGCAGACGCCACCATTAAATATCACTGTTGATTCTTCCTGAAGACAGTGCTGGCAAGAGCGTCTTGTTGCATTTACCATCTAAAATCTACTGTCTAGTCTCCTCAGTCGGAGACATAGTCTGTGTCATGATCTGGAACAAGCTGTTCTGACCGAAACGAGTAGGTCATTTCCACTTAAATCTGGAGCAGAGACTGTGATGCCTCTAACCCCCCCACCCCCCACCCCCCAACCTCCAGTCTCCCTCAGTGAGCCCTGGCTGTGTTCTCTGTTCCTCCCCCCTCAGCCAAACCTCTCCAGTCTAGATCTTGGCCTGAAGTCAGTCCTGTGGCAGTGGTGGCGTCTTGTCTTTTCTCAGTGGGGGGAGGGGGTGGGGGGTGGTGGGGGGGCCCCTGTCATTGCCTAAGAAGAGCTCACCTCATCAACCACACCTTTTGACCTGCTCCACCTATTCATCTGGTCAGGACGGCTCCTGTTCCCACTCCGCCTGTTCCCTTTCTCCTCGAGACCCTTTAAGTTCAACTCTTAAAAACTACATTTACACACTGCTGTACTCGCTGCATGCTTTATGCGCCTCTGACACAGACTTATGAAAGAAATGCTTTTACAGCATCACACTCGACATCATTATCCAATTTGGTAACATCTGGAGGGCTGCGGTTTATTTCTTCTTTTAATTGAAGTTTTCCTTTGTAGCTGCAATTATCTTCAGTGCGGTCTCAACGAGCTTCCAGTAAAACTGTGATCAAGCTTATCACTGTTTCCAACCCTAAATATCAGCAGGTTTGGTTGATAGTAAAAGGTATGTGTCACAGGAAAAGAATATTTAAAGTTTGTGAGTTTTTTGCAGCTGTGTAGCAGAGCAGCTATTCTCATACAAACAAATACACCAGCTCTTAAGACTGCTGTGTCAATACACCGAACATTTACTGACACATGCAAGAACTCACACCACACCTGCAGTCGGTTAAGTTCAGCTTAAGTTAGACTTCACAGTTAACTTTCAGTCACTGTCATTATTCTTCAAAGACATAAAAGCAGAAAAACAGCGCACTGAAATGGATATTACCTGACTGGATAGTCATATCCCTCTGCACCATGCTGAAGGGGAAGCTTCACCCTCCCGGCAAGTTTAGCGACTCACACTCCCGACACATGCAAAGTTAACAGTGTGGAAAAAAAAACACAACAGCGGTAGAAGGCTGAAGAGAAGTCCAGCAAGAGAAAAGCCACATAAAAACACGTTTTCCTCTCACCGGCAGCTGGTACTCCACAGGTAGCAGCGCACCTCACATTCCCTTTCTCTGGATTGTCTGTCTACGAGTGTGTGCACACCCCGTCAGAGAGGGCGTGTGTAGGTCTGTGTGCCTGTCCCTTATTGCGCCTTGGATAACAACAAGGTCCACCCATGGGTTTCCAGACTCTCTGTGGTAACACCTTTTTTTCCCTCCTGCTCATGTGAACTTTTTTTTTGAGCTCCTCTGAAAAATAAATAATGAAAAAAAAAAACTTTTGGTCTCTCTCTCCCTCTCTCTCTCTCTGTCTCTGTCTCTGTCTCTCAACCAGTTTGGAAGTAAAAACTGAAAAATAGAAAACCAAGCCTCACCTCCTTAAACACAAGTAACACACACCCCCTTTCTTGCTTTCCATTTTCCCTCGCTTTCCTTCTGTTCCGTCTCTGAGAAGTTATGCAATACTGCCATTTCAGACATGACCTCCTCCTCCTCTTCTCTTCCCCTTCCTCCTCCTTCTTCTCCTGCCTTGGCAACCCACACTCCCACACTCAAACTAGCTTCTCCACCTCGAAGTTTTGAATGATCTGAATCACATCATTAAAACAACCGTGATCGCCTTTTGTTTGCTGTGGGACAATTCAGTGGCATGTTTGTGACTGGGAGGACAGGAAATGCAAACTGCTTCTTAAGGCCATTCTCTGGTGTCAGTTATTCTTGAATAAAAGCTGACTCTCTCTCTCTCACACCCACACACTTGCACACCAGTACACAATGACCTAAGCATTTGTCTCTCATCCTCATCCTGAAAAACATGTCACCTCTATATATACACTATATATATATATACACACACACACACACGTGTTTAACAATAAATCTGCAGCACTCGTCTGTTACTGAGGAAGGAAACGTGTGCAGTAAAGAGATTGCATAACGTGTTGTCAGAGATAAAACTTTGATAAGCTTTACTATGTGGGCATTCCGCACTGTTTTATCGCCACAGATGTTCTGTATGCATATAGAAATTCACATGCCATGCATCTCCCCAGTGCTCTGAAAGCATCTTCGTGCTACATTAGCTGCAGGAGTACCTGCAGCAACACGTCTGTTTCTGGCTAGAAGAATGAAGTGTATAGGGAATAGGCCAATAAGAGCAGGGGTTGTTTAAATTTGGGAGTGGTGGCCTGAGGCTGTGTGAGAGAGTGTGTGTCTTTGTGTGTTTCTGTGAGGTAAACACAGTCCTGTGACTACTCGTCACTGGCCCGTTCTTAAACATTTCTTAAATGATGTAAACATTACCTGAAATATTGGTCATGTATATAAATACAGTTTCCTCTGCTTTTATTAATTCTATTGCAGTCTATGGTTACAGCTGTACAGTGCTTCAAGTTCTGTTTCTGCTGTAGATTTTTATTGTATATATATTTATTATGCATTATATATGCACTGTTCAAACCCCCCCCCCCCCCCCAAAAGATGGTAAATCATTCACTGGTCTAACCTTGCTTAACCTTCCTCTCCTGACAAATCAACAGCAGGTCCACCAACCCTGTCTCCATAAAACCGGGTAACCAACGCCTAGCTTGGAACAATGGCCAGGGTGGCTGAGTCTTCCGATATGGCAAGGTGTGTGTTTGTGTGCAAGTAACACTCACGCTGTGCCAGGGCTGACCAACGTGCCGATATCTCGCTTATCTAACAGACTGTGTCTCATTGTGTCTGACTTGGTGGCAGAAACATTCAGACAGTTTGTCATGTTGAAGAGATGAAGTCAAACAAACCAAAGTGCACCTACTTTTCTGTGGGTGTGATTATATTTGTTTTGTTTTTCCTGGATGCTTCCCCCCCGAATCATGTTTAGAGCAGTTTAGTAGAACCACGTCAGGACAGGAGATGGTGTGGCACTAAATAACTGCAGTAAGTCAATTGAAAATGTGAGTGTTAATGTTTTACCTTCCCAGTTGTCGTGTGTTATTTTAGATGTGATGACATAATTTGAAGGAACAGGAAACAACCTAAAAAACAGACTTTATGGATGGCTAGCAGTTGTTGGTTCTTGGAACAAAACATAACAACATGAACCATGGACTAACTTTAATCTGATCTAATGATTGTTGTAGCTGTGAGAAACCCCCATCATAATGTGCCAGAGCTTAAAGCGACACCTTTCAAATTTCTTGTTTTAGCCAACAAGTCGAAAACCAGGAAGTAGTTCATTTATGAGGAACGACAACTTTCAACAACAAGGTAGTTCAAAGTGCTTCATGTCATATATACAAAGGCATACAGTGATATACAAACGAGCACCAAACCCATCTGAGAAGCTAGAATCAGCTAATGTTTGACATTTCTCCCAGAAAAATTACTTCAACAGTTAATTAATTATCAAAATCGTTGCTAGCTAATGTTCTGTTGATCAACTAATGGATTAATTGATTTATAATTTCAGCCCTGTGCGCCAATATTCACCCGTTACTCATTAACATTAGAGAGAGGATGTTATGCTTAACTTCCAAAGACTTGAATCAGATTATTTTATGTCAACAAAAACTCATGTTAGACAAACTCTGTCCATTAGACAAGTGCTTGTGACTTTTATTTGTAGGGTCTGATTCACTTTGGCAGTGTGAACCTTAACAAACCAAATACATAAATGCAGCGAACTCTAGTTCCCCACAGCGATTCAGCCCAAGGGAAGCCGATGCACGTTCCTCTGCACAGAGAGCCAAGTGGTTTAAGCTAACTCCAGACACAAAAAGGCCTACAGAGTCTTAAGCAGCAAATGTGCAGCACACTCTAATCTACTGTAACAGGAGGTCAGCACAGAGGAGCAAGCCAATTAGGTACAGCATCTTCTTTACTCCCTTCTTTCTGGAGACTTCAGTGCACACAGCCTTCTGTACACACACTGTACGTACACACAGACAGACACACACACACACACACACACACACACAAACACACACACACACACACACACCTTAGCACTTAAATCTCTATGTCTCTCTTGCCTTTGAACGCCCTCTGTGGTGAGGTAAGCTCTCCACTGACAAATGAACAAGACATACAGACACATCTGACATTTAACTTCTGTCTCTCAGATAAGTGGTTTTTCCCACTTTCTACTTAGCCTCAACTTACGTAACAAGTTCTACACGCACACTTTTTTTTTTAGTTTGGAGGAATTTATGTTGGAAACAGGCCACCTGCGAAGGATGAGTAGTGCAAAGCCAAAATATTCACTTGAGATGGAAGCAAGATCACGGGCCTGCAAGGTCTGTAAAGTGATGGAACAGTGTTTGCTGCACATTCGCACAGTAGCTCAGACAAAGAACTGTTCCTATAACCGGGGGGGGGGGGGGGGGGGGGGGGATCTATAAGTACAAGCTTGATGTTGTAATCACCCAAATACAGTAGTGAACAAAGCGGACAGTTGTGACAAAATGTAGTTCGTCTGTGATTTCTTAAGTTTGCGTTACAAAATCGGGTCACGAAAGAGCCATGAGTAAGTCGGTAGGCCAAAAGGGCAACATGCACAACACATAGAAAATATCCCCACATGACTGCTACACTGCAGTAAACATACACATGAAAAGTTATGATATGTGGGACACAAGAATAGAGCTTTCACTGATAAGCAAAGTAACCAGGCCGTCTGTCCTACTCCTTACCAAACGATGGCTGTTATGTAATGTATTATTTGTCAAACAAAAAAAGGAATAAGAAACTTTTTGAAAAATTATGTAAAAAAAAAAAACAAGTGCTGTAGACTTGTAGTTTTCAAATGTCAATAGTGTTTTCATATTCATCTGCCTGAGGCTGTGTTGAAGTCAAGAAGAGCTTTGCATCAAAAACACACAGAGAAGTTATTCTGGAAGCCAAAACACCCTACAGTAGTTTATACTATCCTTGTGAAATTAACAGTAGCGTTAAGATCTTAGCTAAATCGTGTGCTTACGTGTATTTCATTGGACATAACAGTTCGTGCCTCAAGTTTGACTCAGTAAAAACCTGAGCCAGGACGAACATTTTTTGCTGAAAAAGACTTCGAGTGCCGGCTTCTCTGACCAATCCATCCAAAACCCATCACACCAAAATGTGACACTAAAGTCCTGGAAAGAAGCATGCATCACCGCCTCACCGTTCTTGCGCTCCTGTAGAGGCAGCAGGTTGGGCGCAGGCTGAAGGGACAGCTCCTGAAGCTCATTGGTCACTGACTCGCTCTGAGGGCTCGGGGCTGAGCCTGGCGTCCCAGCCACTTCCATGCTGCCAGGACTCGGCTCCTCCCCTTTCTGTGGGTGTAACGTTGCCAGGGTGATGGAGAGACCTGTGGCAAATTGTAAAATATTAAGTTTTGTTTTATCTCAATGTCTAATTAAGAACATTAGTGCAGCATGTATTACGTGGCATTATCTGACAGGTAAGCATCTTATAATTTAGCTATGGAGCACATACGATTGCTGACTAATTTTTGTCTTGATGCAAAATGGCAAACATCAAATCATCACAGCATCAACCTTCAACACATTTTACACACATCCTGTGGTACTGTCATTGCGTCTAGTCTTTTCTAGCCGTGTGCCAGTTCACAAGGATGAAATACAAAGATGCAACTATGAAAATGAGCCGTGGCTTTTACTGCTATCTCGAACAGTATGACACCAACACAAGTGAGTCACTTTTGTAGTTGTAGGTGTAGGCGAAGGTATATATTGCTCTTTCCAGTGTAAAGTGTGGTAACATTATACGGTAAATTGTATGAATGTAAGTAAATATACCCTTAGCTCTAATCTCTGAAGCAGCCCCTCCCTTTTTTCCACCAGTGTTACATGTTGAGAAATTTAATACATCGGATTGTCTTTATTGGCCAATCAGAGCTGAGTATTCTACAAAGCAATGGAGTAAAACATAGAGATAAATGGTACCCGGGGCACTTTTACAGGCTGCAACAAGCCAAAAAGTTATTCCCAAAAGAAAACAGAGCACCTTTCTCTCTCTCTCTCTCTCTCTCTGTGTCTCTCTCACAAGCAACTGCAAAACGAGGAAGAATGTGAGGTTGCAGACTGGGGGATTAAATCAGCCATCAGGGAAGAATTTGCATGTTTGAGCTTTTACGATTGTTGCTGTGGCCGCTGCTTTAGAAAGGCAGAACTCTCTTTTTTTTCCCTTTCACTTCTTAACAACCTCAGTGTGATTTCCATATATTTAACCTCTCTGACAAGTTGCCCTCAGAGTTGGAGCTACTTCATAAAGGAAGTTATAAAAAAAAAAAGCATGTGTTTTTGTCTGTGTGATTGTGTTTTGTTCTGTGTCGTCTGGCTGCAAGACAAATTCGCTCCCTCTGGGAAAAAGAGAGGGAATTTTCCAATTTGAAGTGGGGCTTAATGTGGAAAAGGTTGACTTGAGTGAACAACACAAATCAGAGTTTAACTGATTGATAAAGCCAACCCAGAGCAAAAGAGGCCTGGCTTAATAACTGCAAGTTCATGACTTAAAGGAAGACTTCAAAAGTTTGGGAGAAATGCTCCTTCACTTTCTTGCTGAGCGTTGGATGAGGAAAGGTGTATGTGTGTAAATACAAAGCTGCAGCCAGCAGCCAGTTAACTTAGCTTAGCACAAAAACCGGAAACAGCTAACCTGGCTCTGTCCAAAGGTAATCCACCTACCAGCACCTCTAAAGCCCACTGATGATCACGCTGTATCTCTCTCGTTTAATCCGTACAAAAGATAAAAAATAAAAACCTGAATAAATGACAATTTGCTGTTTTACGGATTAAAACAAACAAGATGCAACATACATTTACTTTAAAACACAGACCCAACAAAAGTGTACTTTAAAAAATAGGAAAATCACAGGTATTACTCGTCTTCACTAGTCTATTACTAGTCTAAAAGTCTTCAAGGAAAAAAAACTATTATTACTTTGGAAAACATGAAATTGTTGATCAAAAACATGTCAAGAAATATGACAACCTTTTATATTGAATTATTGCCCAGGCCTATTTCCACCATGTTTACACCAACTTTGACATGTGTTCACAGCACCGCAGTAATGAGGGACTGCAGGGGAGGAACATTAGAGAAAACATTGTGCTTCAGACTGGCAGGTGTATTTGTTATACAAACTGGTTAAGCATGAAACCTAGCTAAGCCTACACACAAACCCGTCTGAGATTAAACTGTCTGAAGGGATATGTTTCCATTGTAACTCGCATCAAATTTATTTACACCTGCTTTATGGAAGATTTTCCTGATTTACTGGAGTACGCCTGGTGTAACTGGTTATCTTCCTTTATGAAACACTCCTCTGGGCCGAGCAGGCCCAGTAACTTGGGCACCCAATCACTAATTGCTGTTTACAAAGGCAGACCTGCTGCTATGCTGTGTGTTGGTCTTTCTCTTGCTCTCTCTGCAAATATGTGTTTTCTAGCTGTGGGGTTCTGATGGGGATTCTATCATTACTGCACAGCGGGGCCGAAAACAATGAGGCAGTGTTGTCTGAGATGTCACTCTTCTCTCTCACAATCAAATGCCGGCGCACACATGTCTGAATAGCGGCACACTAACCACATGATGCTCTAAATGTTCACTTTATGTCGCTGGCCTCAGGCTGTCAGGATGCAAGTCTTATCATGTCAAATTTAAAACATTAAAGACATATGCAATGCTTGTTAGCATATGATACAAATTACATTTTTTAACTACATATTCAGAGTTATCCACAAGCGCCAGTTTCAAGTCGCATCACTGTCACTTTTTAAAACCTTATAAACTGTAACTTTTAACCAAATGAAGGATTTTAGTCACTGGATGTCATCAGAGAAAGAAGCTGAGTGAACAGCCCTTCCTGACGTCCTATGTCTGCCTAACATGAAAATACAGTGTGATGAGGACTTATTAAGCAATGAAGCACTTTATTTATGTGCCTGCTATACACAGTAATGCAAAACATTGAGGAAATCACAGTCCTTTCGCATTTGTTGTTCCATCCTGATTAATGCCAGCGTAACTAACCAATCAGCAACATTCAGCGCTGTAGGCCACACCTTAAAAACTCCTGAACCTTCATAAGGTACTACACTCCCAGCAGGGATCTTTCTCGAGGTAAAACAATCCCCCCCAAGAACTTAATTTAGACACTGGTTCCTCCGCTAGAAATGCAGGTAGGGAAACTGAGTTCCTCAGAAGGTTCATATTCCCCAGGGAAAGTTCCTGCGGTGAAAACACATCTAATAAAGACATTTCAGTCAGTAGCAAACAACTACTGAGGTTCAATACCCAGCCATACTACCCTGTGAGCTTGTTGAAGTTCTCTCATTTTTTCTCCCCCAAGTAGTAATGATAGATTTGTCAATTTGTTGCATGGATTTCAGAGTAGCATTATTTTGTATGGGATGATATATTTAAACCTAAATTAGTATCTGTAATAAAGACATATTAAAATAAATCTTAGTAATCACCATCCTGTTTACTTATTATGCCATCTGATATCCTTCAGTCAAAGAGTTTGCCATTGTTCTGTCATGTCCCGACAGTATCAATGAGCAAATCCTCTGGTATATCTGCTTATCTTACTCGCCTACTGCCAAGAAGAACACTAAGCTAAAGCATACAAAATTGAGTCTTGCGTGTACGACAACCTTGAAAATCACGTTACAAAATGTTAACAGCCAAAGCAAGTGTAGCAAGGAGAGCCACGAGTGTCTCCGCTAAGACTGAGAAACAACAAACCAGGAAATTGATCTAGAAAGGGAAGGACATAATATGGCAGTGAAATCCAGTGGTGCTAAAAACGCAGGTCAGACGGATGCAGTATTACAAAATATTTCTATGGGGGAAATTACACAGTACTTTGACAAACACTCGATAATGCATTACTAGTATCTAGGACACAGTGTATGCTTAATAATGGTGCAAGCTACTGTGTTCTCACGGTGACATGTTACCTCTGATTCATGCAGAACATCACTATGAAATGCATACCTCCTGTCAGCAAGATGCAATGAGATGAGAAAGTATATGTGGGTTTATATTTCTGCAGTGTATACAGCGATGCCTAAATAATCTCACCTAACAGAGCCCTGGACACTACAGTGACCTTGATCTCAGGTGTTGCATAGTTAAACAGATGGCCTCTCAGAGATGCTCACTGCAACTTCAGTTGCTTCATCCTTTTTTTAATAAAAGAGTGCTGCTGTTCGAACATGCAGTGTTTACTGTTCATGTGCAATGCATTAAGCAGAGATACTAAGTACTCCAGCATTCCTCTCCACACGCCCACACTAGCCTGTCAGATATGATCACAGTTACACTGGCACACACAGAGGTACACACCTGCTGACAGCCATGCTTTCTTCACTATCAGACACAGGAAAACCACTACCAAGAATTGCAACACCTTCTCAGATCGCAGCAGCCAAGTAAAGGATGTAGTTCCCTACTACTCTGGCATAAACTAGGCCAGATTAGGAACTAGGCTTGCTGCTTACCTGTTTTACAAAATCCTGAAGGGGCGTTTTCCCATCTCAGAAGGACAGAGCTTCGATCGGTTCTGTTAAAGAAAAGAAAAAAGCAAAACTTCAACAGAGAATAACTGTGTTTTTTATCTATTTCCCTGCCAAACCAGTTTAACTGTTCCAGTCCATTGCTTTGCTCTACTACGGATTATGATGGTGAGCAGCAAAACTATTTGTACAACTGTGACCATGTGAAAAAGGCTCTTGTGTAACGAATAGAGGAGGTTGAACAATAATCATGAGAACTCATAATAAGGTTTAGACGAATCCACGCTGCAGGAGGCCTCTCCACTGATGTCATGGGGCAGCAGCCTACAGCTGTCACTGTCCAAAACAGACAGACTGCTAAGCTATTGTTAGCTTGTCTGGGTGGGAGTTAACCTAAACAGTCTAGACATAAGTGAGACTACAATGTAAAATCGCACACACACACACGACTTAATGAACGCGAAAAGGTTACCAACAACAGATTGACGTACTTATTTCTAGCGCTGACTACACTTATAACCGGTTCGGCTCCCCTCCTCACCACAGACAGCCAGACACCCCAAGTTAGCTAGCTACCGTTAGCATGCTATAACAGCCAGAGCATTGCAGCTAACCCGCTAGCTAGCTTGTTCAGCGCAGTCACGTCTGTCTGTCAAGCTGGGGTTTCGTGTCAAACAAACACAAAACAAACTAGTTGCTCTGAAGCTATCTATTTAATGTGTGTATTTTTTTTTTTTTTTCGCTTACTTATCATGGTCGCCACTTGTGTGTTGTGTCTGTAAGGATAAACGGCTTTGGCATCACACTGCCACTTCCGAATCACAAAGGAAACTTTAACCGGAAAACCCTCCTCTGCGTGGGACGCAAAAGCCACTTCCTTCACATCACCTTCCTCACCAGTTCCCCGCCGCTCCTTCTTCAGCGGGAGACAGTACAGCGGAGTCCTGTCCGTCAAATGTCAGACATAATGCTGTCTCCAATACAATATGTATGTTTTTTTTAACTTGAGGAAACGGAGAGAGTAAATAAGAGGTGGAGGTATGCAGTACTTAAAGCTGGAGATACCGCCTCTTGTACGATCTTTGTCTCCACCTAGTGTTGAACTACATGTACTGCGAGAGCTACAGGTTTGTAAATCACTGTTGACAACCCAAGTTCATTATTTATCATTTTTCTACAACGATAAATAATGATAAATATGCATTTACTGGTTATCACGTCAGATTACTGACTCAGTTGCACTTTCATTACTTTACATACAGGTGTGTTGTTACTTTGACAAGGTATCCAGGTGAGCAGCACCTCAGTTGTGTTCTGACCTTTTACAGTTGAATGTTACAATGCATTGGTCTTCTGTAGTGTGGTTTACTGTTTATGCTTTCCAACATTAAAGTGTTAACTTACTGCATTTGTAATGATTTATTTTGGATGTGATTGACATGTGTAATATTTATTGTCTCGAATAAAAATTCTGTGGTAGATGCACAGAATAAAAAAGTGCATTTAGATTTTGTCTTATAAATACACACATGACTACAGTGTGAAGTTAGACCACTTTACATTATATTTAATTCCTTGTTCAATACACCCTTTTCATTGATATTTGAAATATTTAAAAAGCTTTAATTTAATGATCCAGATTTTCCTTATAATTTCTTAGGAAGTTTTTTAGGAACTTAAACCTCATTTTCGACTTTGTTAGTCGTGTTGTGTTTGCTGACTTGAAATGGCATTGTATACATTCTTGTAAACAAATAAACAGTTTCAGGTACAAGGTCTGACTACTTTATTTAGTTCAATCTTTTAATAAATCTAACAACTTTAATACCTAGTTTAATTTTTAGTAACATAAGCTAGACATACTGAAAAAAACTTTTGATGTTATTAAAGTAAATTAAAAAAAATGACATAGGACAATAAATCAAATATGATTAAAAAAAAATGTTAGTGTATTTGGGTGGTTTGTATACATTTGGTGCATAATAGTACTTCGATATAATACAAAAGAAATATGAACTAAAACGTCACCTTAATTTAAGTGGGAGAACTCAGTTGAATGTGTGATTTAAATAATAATGAATAAATAATTCACACAGAGAATGATGGAACATTCCACAGACTCACTATGACGCTGAGAGAATGATAGAATTATATGTCACAGCTGAACAACCAGACTTTATAGCTGCAGATTTCAGCCTCGATATCAGTCTGTTTGCACCTCTCCAGTGTTTAAATGTACGTCTGATTCGGAATAACAAGTACTTTAAGTTGTTTTTTTAATCTCTTGACATTGACCTGGATTTTCACTCATTCTCGGTTTTTCCGAGCATAAAAGTAAGAAGTAAGTTACCAGCAGAGCTGCAGACCTCACACTTCATATGTAAGTTTGATCAATTATAAGTGAATGCTTATTAATACAAAGAGGGAAGACAAGTGCATGTGCTGACAGAACAACAGCATCAATGTATAATATATATATGATATATAAAAGTGTATAACTGCATCAGTATGTGTCACTGATGATTGTTCCTCTGTCTTTCTACCATTTTCCAGTCATGGTGCGAAGAAGTCATCGTCTGATAGAAGCAGGGTATTATACAGAGTGGGGAAGTCCAGGTATTTCCTACAGGGAGATTTTATACAGGTAAGTCGTTGCGGTGTTTGTGTGTTTTCTGCATGTAAACCTGCTGTGTGTGTGTACGACGCTCTCAATCGTCACAAACACCAGTCTTTTCTAACTTCTACTGTATCTTTTAGGATCTTCAGCAGACGGAGAGGCCGTCGCCGTCTTCACCGCAATGCACACTCTTTGAACAACATGACGGAGCACAATCAGGATCATATTGGGAATGACGCCACAGAGACACATAATACCAAGACCCATGAGACATCTGTTACTGGGACACAGACCAGAAGAAACATCAGTAAGGACTGCCTCTCACCTGTAACCAAGGCACTTTATATGAGAAAGACCAGTTTCAGATATGTTTTTACTTTGTTATCAAGCTCTAAACACCCTGTTTGTCCTTCTCTGTGGTCACAACAGTGAGTAACTTATCTGCGAAGAATGTCAGCTGCTTTTTCCTCAGCCTCCTTTTGGCTTTTGGTGAGTGCTTTAACAATTCCTGCTACAAACAGTCATTTCTAGAACATGAGTAAAACCTAGAACTGAGAGGTTCGTTGTTAATGAAACTAAAGTTTTTAACCTTCTTCTTTTGTGTCTATCAGAAATAACAGACATGCATGTTCAACTAAAAAAAACCCTAGAGGAAGTGCAATCACTTAGACAGCAGATAAACATGCCTGTTCATCTGGCAGACACAATACCTAACTTTGCCTTAGAATCGCAAGGTAAGAAATCTTTACCATCTTCATCTGTGTCATCATGATTCATACGTGTGATTTATAATAGAATATATTCGGTTGATTTCTAATTCTGTACGTTTTCCCTCGGTTGTGTCTGCAGGTGCCACAGTTTTGCACGATTTATCTACAGATACATATTGGCCTCTAAAACACATAGGACTAATGTGGGATAGAATTTTTCACTGGGACTATTCGACCAAAAGACAGCGACAAGTGATTCAGGTAGGAGTTACACAGCCACAGTCATAAAATGCTACATTAACAGTGATTGATTTACCGTGTATTGTAATTGCTCTTTTGCAACTTCTTGTATTTAATATAAAATTATTAAAGTTTATGAACTGTTGACACTGAAACGTTTGATTTCCTGCCCCTCAGGGACACACATCATTACATCCTGGACAATGCTGGTGCTTTTCTGGGGACAATGGACATTTATTCATCTCACTGTCCCACCCGATCTCCATCACTCATGTGACACTTGGCCACATAACAAAAAGCCAGTCGCCTTATGGCTACATCGCAAGCGCACCGAGGGAGTTCTCTATCTACGTAAGTTACACATTTTCTCTCTTCATCCTGAAGACGTCCTCGTATTATTGCTCCCACAGTGCAACTCAAATCAACTGATCTCTGTGTCTCTTCATCTTTCAGGGAATGAGGACCGTGGATGAGGAAGGGTCCTATTTGGGAACACTGGCTTATGATCAAGACGGTGCAGCATTTCAGACCTTCAAACTGCCAGTAAGTATGACATGTGTGATACAGTACAGCTCTCATGCACATACGTTTCTTTTAATCGGTCACATTCAAACACATTGCAAAAGTAGAGAATGGCTTTAACTGTGCTCTACTGAGAACAAAACCTCTTCCCACCATTTTCATGGCAGAAAACTGCTTCAGCTGAACTAACTATAGGATAGACGTAGAGCTGCTATTAATAACAGATGCAAAGCATGTAAACACCATGTGGTCCACACAGATGCCAGGAGCACCTGCTCGTCTTTATCAATGTTCTCCCTCCTGTTTCCTTCCAGAATCCAGACAGTGGTGTCTTCAGATATGTGAAGCTACAGATTGAGAACAACTGGGGAAACGTTGACAACACCTGCCTCTACAGCTTCAGGGTTCATGGTGAACTCCCTGTATAACTGTAATTCTTTTCTCTGAGTGTTTTGTTTTTCTCAATAAATGCATTTATCATTTATCCATCTTGCTAAAGCACAAACTGGTCAACAAGTCTAGTAACAAGTCTTTCTACGGTAACGTCAACACATACTTTCCTTTTTTTTAAATTTAGATTAATGAACTAGAGGTGTTTTTTGGCCAAAATAATATACATTGTAAATAATTTTGAGCAATTAACAACAGGGGATGGATTCACATCTTAACAAGGTATCAGACTTGAGAATAAGAAAAGGTATATTCCCTATAGTGTGTTTATCTGCAATGGCTCAGCACTTCAGCTAGCTGTTTGCTGTTTAAAATTTTTTATGTTTAAAAGTTTTTTGCTCTGTAGCATTTTGACCTATTATTTCCTCCATTTCCTTTCACAAGATACGCTGCAGGGTATATACAGCAGCCTTTTCAACCCCATTAATCCATGATTAATTTACACGTTACAATAAATTTACTCTTGCCTCACCTATCTTCAACCACTAAAGATGAACTTCTTGTCATGTGTTAATCCTCATTGAATAGCATTACAAACTGGGAACTTGAAAGATGTGGGCGTTTCCCCGGCAGGTAGCGTCCAATGAAATCACGCTTTAGTTATATTATGGAAATGTAGGATGCAGTCATTTTAGAGCTTCACTAATAGTGACAAAAAAGTCTGGATATCAACAACTGTTTCTTGTTTTTAATCGGTCTCTCTCTTGAGCACCCTAGCTTTATAGACGTGTGATATTAAATAAAAAATAATTAAAGTGTTGACACCATAATTGTATGACAGAAAATTCTGCATTTCCTTATCAAAATATTATCTAAAATGCAAAAATGTGCCGTTCAATGTGCGAGTCCATGTAAAATAATATACAATTTGTACCGTGCAATAGACTTTATATTAAATTACTTTGAAATTACAGTATTTTTTTTATTTATTTTTTTTAACAAAGCGCCTTTTTGTTTTTGAGGGCCTGCTTCTTAAATAAACTGACAAAGTGTTCAGTCAATAACGGTGAAAAAACAGAACAAGAACTGGCTCGAGGGAGTGACCGCTCAAACCGCATGAAACCACATCCCTCACTAACCACCGAATATATTTTTATTTCCCCCGATCTTCCCTTACTATACTGCATCCATGGTGTTGTCTGCTAGTCACAAGGTTTCGTGAACTTTTCCCGTGTTCCCACAACCTCCCTACTACGCCTCGCCGGCTACGGCAAGCGAAGAGGGTCCGTTCTGTTTAAGGCTTTCCGGTTTCCCAGTGTCAACATTTGGACTGAGACGGAGCGCTGCTGCGGAGCAACGACGATGTCGGAGCAGGAGTCTCTGAGGTGCTCCAGTGCCAGAAACCGTGGAGGCGTCCAGAGGGTCGAAGGAAAACTGCGAGCCAGTGTAGAAAAAGGGGATTACTATGAAGCACATCAAATGTACAGGACTTTATTTTTTAGGTAAGATATCGTTTCGCGATCGTAGATGCAGTTGTATATAGTCATTTGGCTTTGGGGCCTGCCTGTTCCAGATCATTCTGCTGTCAACCTTGCTGCTCTACCTGCCCGTTTGTGATTGGTTGAATTTCACCACGGACCCACCCACTGATGTTGTTCCGTCTGTTTGTTTGGACAGCTGTGCTGTCGATCTACGGCTACCTACGGATAGTTGGTTAGCTACGTGTTAGCAACATAGCTAGCAGCTAATGATAGCCGAAGCAGTTAGCTTGGCTGCTAACGCAAGACAGCCAGACAGGCTTGAGTTTGTGTGCAATCGGTAAAGATATTTCACGTGCTAAATAACCGAATATAGGGGATTATCGTTTTGCCAACCGCCGTTGTCTAATAAACATGTTTGCTGAAGCTGTCCAGCTGTGTTAGCATTTAGCTAGATAGCCACACTGCACCACCGCAGTCTGGGCTGTGATGGCTAGACATGTTTTTGCTTAATACATTTGTTTTCTCGTAATTTATAACTGGCAATGCTTATATGATCACAGGTCAGATTTGTAGAATCTAGGATGAGCCTAGTCATGGTTGGTCTATTTTCCAGTGTATGTGTTTCACTGAGGAACATTCACACCCTTAATGGTGTAAATCTGCTCCAAGGGACCTGGACGCTGTTGGGGTAATGAACAGATTAGTTGTGCTGCCAAACTGGCTGGATATATACCTCCAGTATAGTTTATTAGACAAGATGATTTGCTCTAATCCAATCCAATTAAAGACAAACCTTCTCCATACCACTGAGGGATCACTAGTCATGACTAAAAGTCATAATTGCAGTATCTACTCCTGAAATCCTGCCACACATGCAAAATACTGCAGCTGGCCTGTGGGCTTAAAGAAAGTTATTATATTCATTGTTCCCTTGTTGTGTATGTCAAGCAAAACCAGCGTGCATGTATCTAATAGTCTCAAAAGATGCAAACAGCTCGTGGCGGTCTCGACAAGCAGATAGTTTAACCTAATATGTAATGCTAACACTTCTGTCTTCCATCAGGTACATGTCACAGGCAAAACATGCTGAGGCCAGGGAGCTGATGTACAATGGCGCTCTACTCTTCTTCAGCTATAACCAGGTATATGCAACACTTGATTTCTGTTAGCCTTTATATAGTTACTGATAGAAATCAGAATTTTGTGTACTTGTAGCCAGGAATTTCTGTTTTGCAACCTAAGAAGCAGTTGGGTTGTGAATTCATAATAGATTGATTGAAAAGGCACCGTATTCCTGAAAATACAAATATAGATTACAAAATATATAATTTGTTCTGTTTCACCTGCAGCAAAACAGTGCAGCAGACCTGTCCATGCTGGTGCTAGAAGTGTTGGAGAAATCTGAGACAAAAGTTGAAGATGAAATATTAGGTGAGTAGCAACCTTGAGCCTTTAAATTACACCAATTCATCTACAGTCCTATCTGAGCTCTGCAGGCGGTTTCTTCCTCTTCATGGCTTGGGTTTTTGCTCTGATATGTATCGTCAGCTGTGAGACCTTTTTATATAGACAGGTGTGTACCTTTCCAAATCATGTCAAATCAATTGAAATGACCACGGATGGACTCCAGTCAAGGTGTAGAAACCTCTCAAAGATGATCAAGAGAAATGGGAGGAACCTGAACTAAATTTCAAGCATCATAGCAAAGTGTCTAAATACATGTCAATGTGATATTTTAGATTTTCCTTTTTAATACATTTGCAAAAGTTTATAAAATTCTGTTTTCACTTTGTCATTATCGGGTATTGAGTGTGAATTGATGAAGGAATTATTTTTTAATTATGGCACAAAGCCGCAACTTAACAAAATGTGAAACAATTGAAAGGGTCTGAACACTTTTCGAATGCACTGTATAAAGCCAATACAGTTCCACTTTTGATTGGCCTTGATCCTGTACTGACCTGCTGGATCAATTTGTGACATTTCCTCTTTACATAATCACTGATAAATGCTGCCGCCTTAGATTATCATGACAGTCATTCAGTCCAGCTTCCTGGAGGACGGCACTGCGGGACTTTTCACATAAGAATCCTCTGATGTTGTCGGGGTTGACTGTGTGTTTGTTGAGCAGAAAGCCTGGCTAAGCTGTTCAGCCTGATGGACCAGAACTCCCCGGAGAGAGTAGCGTTTGTTTCCAGAGCCTTGAAATGGTCCACAGGAGGGTCCGGCAAGTTGGGTCACCCAAAACTACACCAGCTGCTAGCTGTCACCTTGTGGAAAGGTAATCAGTTAATCATTCAATTTTATAATGTGTAGGGGATAATAACAAATGCTTACCACAAAGGATAGTTGAGAACCTGTAACCGTTAAACCAGTATTAAGTCAGTCATAACAAGCCTAATATGTGAATCCACACAACAGCAGCACCATGATGCTTGTTGACACACATCAGCTTAGGCCACCGTCCACTCTCTCAGCAAGTGGCTGGTGTTTGTGCTTCTTTCTACCACACCAGCTGCCGTGAGCACAAGTGAATGTCATAATAGCCACAATATTGACATTTGTGTGTTCAGAGCAAAACTACAGTGAGTCCCGTTACCACTTCCTGCACTCGTCTGATGGGGAAGGCTGCGCACAGATGCTGGTGGAGTATTCAGCGTCACGAGGCTTCCGCAGTGAGGTCGACATGTTTGTGGCGCAGGCCGTCCTACAGTAAGTGTCACTCCTGCACTCTTATAACATACTGCCCGTCTTTTTATATATCGTCACAGTGTAGAAATTGAAAAGTCAGTGTCTCAAATGTCAAACCTCTAATCTGTAAATGAGTGCAGCAGTTGTCTGTAATGTCCAGTAACTGTAAATGTAAATGTGATCCAAGCCGCTTATTAGATTTACGGTATAGACTTTGAATTCAGGATCTTTGTGTGCAGGGGAGAAAGTGGCACTGATACATCGTCTTTCAACATGCCAGCCTGCAGACATATCCATTTCCTGTTTGTCAGCAGTTTGATTAAAGTGTCTTTGAAAATCTGTGTTTATTTTCTCTCTGCTTTCCTTCATCCTTTGTGTGTGTGTGTCACACTTTCTGTCATGTTTTCTTTCCCATCCTTATCTCCTTTTTGTTCTTACTGTCTGTACTATTTTCTATTTCTGCGCTTTCCTTCTCTCAACTCCCAACCCCTCCAGGTTCCTCTGCTTAAAGAACAAAAATAGCGCTTCTGTGGTGTTCAGCACATACACAGAGAAACACCCGTCCATAGAGAAGGGCCCTCCCTTCGTCCAGCCTCTACTAAACTTTATCTGGTTTCTGCTGCTGGCAGTGGATGGGTGAGGAAAAATGTTTTATTTAATGCTCGAAAATTTTGAAAAAAAACAAAACAGTAGTATCTAAAATTGTCTTAACTGTTGAACTTGTTCCTCTAATGCTTGACATAAGTAAATCAGTAAATGATTTGTGTTTACTAAATAGATTGAAGATAATAATATGCAGTATTTAAAACTTTTCTTCACTTTGTTGCTTCAGGGGTAAATTAACAGTTTTCACAGTGTTATGTGAACAATATCAACCTTCCCTGAAGAGGGACCCCATGTATAATGAGGTGAGTCATTTCTTTACCATGTCACCTATCCATCTTGTATTAAATGAGCTAGTGTAATATGACTGAAGTATTATGTCTGCATACTGCAACCTAATTTGGAAATGTTAAACACATTTTAAGAAATTCAGAAAATCCAAATGAATGCACATTTTCATCCATGTGAATATTTCAATAAGGAGAGATCAAATCGAGGTAAAGCATCTTCATTAAACGTAGGCCCATATGTCGATAGATGGGATCCCCTCGAGTACAGATGCTGGTGGTGGTGTAGTAGAGCCAGCTGGGTTGTTGATGGAGGACAAGTGTCCTTGGACATCATGGAGGTTGTGCAATAGTAGCCTGAAAGACGGGCGGACTTGCAGTGACATTTAAAGAACGGCATACAGTAATCGATTGGCTCGAGGAGCGCAGGCAGAAAGGTCATAGGTCAGATATGGCGATGTCGGGATTGTGAACGGAGAAAGTGGAAGTGAGAGAGATCAGAAGTATATGGCCAATATTAACCCATAGAGGCAAAATGCAAAATGAGGGAAGAGATCTCCCTCATTGAACTCTCACCGAAGCCTTGTCAGGCTGGTTCATCAAGATAAACAACTAATGGCACAAACTCTCCGTCAGTGCCATTAAAACTACTGCAGAAGAAGAGGCCGCAACAAGACATGGTAAAAAAAAATGGTGAAAAACATGATGGAAATACGACAGCTATGTTTGTTTCATGTATTAATTTAAGGAACTTTACATTCAGTCTCTTTAGTTGAGCTGAAGCTTTACTGAAAGGCATAAAATCAGGTGGAGGGAAACCCACCTAGTGTCCTGTTTGAAATATTGTCTAATATCTTCTCATGAAATATTTCCATGTAAACATATTCCACGTCTTGGACTGTAATTCTGTAACCGTGTCTCTTTGTGCTCTTCTTCCTTTGAACATCTTCCCGGATCCTCAGTATCTCGACAGAATAGGACAGCTTTTCTTTGGCGTTCCACCCAAACAGTCCCCATCATATGGCGGACTGCTAGGTGAGTGGAAGGCTTTGCTCATCTGAACAGATGTTACGGATTATTTGCACCTAAATTACTGATCACCTGTGTTTGTGCTCCTTTTCAACTGTAAAGGTTTACATAGATAAACCGTTGGAAGGTTTTGATTTGAACGTTTTCCGTGAGAATGACGGTCACTATGTTTCATCGTGCAGGAAACCTGCTGAACAGCCTGATGGGGGCTGGCGAGGAGGATGACGGGGCTGAAGAAGCCCAGGAGGACAGCAGTCCCATAGAGCTGGACTGAGCCTGCAGCCCAGGACAAGGAGAACAAATGAACACACAAAAAATAAAAAAAGAGGAAGACCACCCCGCCTCCCTTCGTCACCTCGACAACAGGGATGGGGCGAGGCTCTGGTCGATGTTTTCAGAGGCGCGCTGTTTCCAGAAACCCCATCCCACCTACCCAGTCCAAAATCAGAATATGAATCAGGCCACCAAAACACCCCCGTCAGCACTGCCTGGACTGACTGCGCCAAACTGCAAACTCTTCCTGTGTTGAATTATTATTATTATTATTATTATTATTATTATTATTATTATTATTAAGACTAAACTATTTTATTTTAATCATTATTTTGTTAGTTTGGGACTCTTGCTCTGTGGTTAGGGTTTATAATTTTTAAACAGCAGATCCCACTGTCCTCTCCTTGTGAAAACCTTGCTCCGAAAGAGATGGGAGTCTCCCAGCGGAGAGGATAGGATGCCGAGTGAAACCCCTTTGCGTATTGTTCATTACATCATTATGAGGGTTTAGGCAACTCACTACAAATATCCATCTGTTTTCTTTATCATACAGCCACACGGAGTTCGATCAGAGCCGTGGCTGTTGCAGTTGTTGGCATTTATCAACAACTTGTTCCGTTAAGAGTCTCTTCTGTCAGTGGTAAATTAAATTGTACTTGTAGCCAAGGTCACATTTCAGTTTCTCATCTCTAGTTTGTCCATCGTCTGTTTGGGCAAAAGAAAAAGACATCAGAGATCTGTGTAACTTATTATCAGAGGTCATCTTGCAACTTGAATTTCAACCAAACAAATCTTTTCTGCTCAGTGTCTCCTCTATGGATCATAGTGGTGGCTGTCATTTTTTCTTTTTTTTATCCAAGTGAATTGCTACAAACATCGAGCTGTCTGTACACAAATAGCTCCAGCGTAGAGGTCTCACTTTTTAAACGTGCACTTGCTGAACTGCTGCTGAGCTTGTTTGCGCCATCTCCGAGAGAAACTGTGCCGGAAGATCCACTGTCGGCCTTGTTACAGATGCCAGAGGTCCCTTAAAAACTCTGGCAGTGAGATGTTTGAAGCACTTAGGCTCTTTTTAAAGTGATCTGGAGATGAGAGGAGCAAAAATGAGACACTGTGAAAACCCGTCTGTTGGAGTGAATCTTGCTTTGCATGTTATAAAATGCTGATATTTAAGCCTGCTGCTTACATGACTATTTCTGGCTTTGTCTTTTGTCTCCGTTTCTCTTCTCCTTTTTGTTTCTGTTAAACAGTTCCTCTTGGAGTTGGATCAGTCATTAGTTCAGCCTGTGCACGATACATTAGCGGCTGCCCATCAGTGTTAACTTCATCGGCCCTCAGAGAACACACTCACTCCACTTGCTCCCCCTGACAGCTCGTTTTTTCTTTGCTCACATCATTCAGCCTTCAGCTTCGTTTTGTCCTCGTAGTGACATTCGATCAGTCCAGGTCTTGTCAGTTTGCTGTTTTAGGATTTTTTTTTTTTTTTTTTTTTTTAAACCCTAACTGTACTCCAGATAATCTAGAGGGGTCAAATCCCCCCTGTGAAGTCAAAATTTTTATTAAATACTAGGAAACTAGGAATGTCCACAGGTCTTCCAATGTAGAATAGTGTTTATTAACTTCTATGTAATTATCTGTGTGGGACTACGGGAGTCCAGAAGGGCCAACATTAAATAATACATAAAGTAAAATATAAATATGACTAATTCAATACATGATTTAAAACAAATATTTTGGAAGTGTTATTTCAACATTTTTATTTTCATGAAAAATGTATAAAATAAGTGATGATAAAATAAAGATTGCTGAAATACCATTTCATCATAATGTTTTAATAATGTATTGAATTATTCCACATTTTACTTCTACGTCAGAATGTATTTATTTAATATTGGCTGTGTATGTGTTCCATAGAGGACTGGCTGGCTCAATGTCTTAGTGCTACAGAAGGACAGATAGAATAGTGTTGAGTTGTCGGTGTACATGCTCTGCTGTGATTGCATCTATCTAATGTTGAAGATACAACAAAGAGACCAGTGATGTGGCAGTCAAAGAGTTGGTTAACAGCAGCGGTCATCAGAGACTGAAAAAAAAAAAAAAAACAACCTGCAAACAATTATTTAAATGACTTTTACAGGATTGTATTAAAATGTTTACGTCATGAAAAGTCCCAGTTCAGATTGAGGATTCTCTCTGGTGACCGGCTCCTCCTGCAGGCCTCTTTGTCAAACCACCATCGACCATCCGAAAGGGAAATTCAAGACAAAACTGACTCCAAGGTTCCTCAACGACACGTTTTCCAATGAGATCAACCAACTAAACAATGTCACAGAACATGCTACTCCTACTCATATCACACACGTTTCTTTCTAACGCAGTGTCAGCTGTCAAAGCTTCGCTTCGTTTGACACGTCGGGAAAGACTGAACAAAACCTCTGGAGATTTCTTTTTCTTTTAAACCAACCTGAAAGTCAGTTTTGTCAAAATTCTCCTTTTAATTATCTGGCAGTAAAAAAAAAGGTGTGTGACCAAAGGCCTACTGTGTGTGTGTGTGAGCGTGTGTGTGTGTGTGTGAGTGTGTGTGTCTCAGTGAACATCGTCACAGCTTTTGTATTTGATATTTTTTTTTTCCTTTGAGAACTTAAGGGGAGTGTTTGCCTTTTCAATGATTCACTAATTGAATAAATAAAATACAACTGAGAAGAGTTTGAGAATGTCTTCAAACAAACGCTCTCCTGTCTGTTTTTTTTTCAATGCACCGTGTAGTGGATCAAACAGCTGACAGATGGAGCGTTACTATAAATATAATAACTATAAAGACTGTAATGAAAGACTGAAAAGAAATATTTGCAGTTGATAAGCAACGTTAAAAATACATTCATAAACATGATCGGTGTTTAAATACAAAGCAGAATGAATGTTTATTTTCTACAAATACATGAAGAGGACAACATGTTAAAACTATAATTAAACCGATATTATTACATAATATATATTGTATGTATGGTGATAGATGAAAATAATGAGTCGCCCATCTGTGACGAGACTTAAAGACCAGAACACCTGCAGAGGAATGTCATTTTTCTTCATTGCAAACTGAATCATTTGATCTTTAAATAATTTTTTCTAAAGGTTTTAATTGCAGGCTTTAATCGTCTGTGACAGCTCCCTATGATAGCTGAATCAGTTTCTGTTTTTAGCCTTGAAAATGCTGATCCGATTGATCCGAGCTGGGTGAGAATCTGTAGCATCCAAAGGGATTTTTCTCCATTCACAACCTCAAATGTCCATAAAGTCTCCTCACACTAAATACATTAAGGCATTTTTTTTTCTTCTTCTTTGTGCTTCCTGTCACCTTTTATTTACACAAACCTGACGTGTAGTGCACAAATGTTTTGACAAAGCTGGCAGAGGCTGGTGTTCAGGTGCGGGACTGCAGTGTGAGCCTCTGGACCGTGTCCGACAGGTGAGTCATGCTGGGCTGCTGAGCCTGGTGCTTGATGTACTCCAGGGTGCGAACCTGGAGCAGGAGGAGTGAGACGGGAACACGGTGAGGCCGCGTTCGCACAGGGAGGTGGCTAAAGATGTGAGACTACAACGTTTAACATTTGAATAATTCACGGGTAGAGCCGTTTGAGGAAATGCGTTGGAATATGTTTGAGGCGTGGGTGTGAACTCACTGAGATTCGCGTCTCGCAGTGTCCGTGTTTGTGGCTGAGGTTCCACAGGTTGATGGCCAGCTGGCTCAGCTTGTTGTTCCTCAGGTCACCGTGAGACAACAGGACACCGAACAGGGAGAAGGCCACCGAGCCTTGACGCCGTGTGCTCTGCTGCAAGGAGGCAACCAGAGATGTCAACGCAAGTGCTAGTTAGAACCGGCGATGATTAGACTGTCCCATGTGTACTTGAATGCAGCGTCATAGCAATAAAAATAAATACAAATGACTGAACTTGTAGTTATTGGAAAACTGAGCAGCATGATGAGAAAATAAAGAAGCTTCTTTGTGTCTGTCCCCACCTCGTCCCGACCGAGAGCCTTCAGGTGATCCAGGATCTGTCCGATCAGGGTCTCGCACAGCTTGTTGATTTCAGATAGAAACTTGGGGTCTCCTCCATAAAGTGTCTCATTGGAATCCACTGGGCCCAGGAAAGAGAGGGAAAAGAAATATGCTTTTGATGAACAGATCCGTCATAAAGCGGCGCTCACATTAAAATCCCTCTATGAACCACGACAGCTTACAGAAAGATAAAACAGTACAGCCTCTCATCATGAAGCAGTCGAAGTGTTACAACACTTAAAACTTGCTTATCTAAATTTATACAGGAATTAAATATTGGGTTAATCCATGAAGCAGGATTAGGGAGTTCTGAAAATAAGAGCTCAAAGAAAAATAAGATTAATTGTGTAATCTGGATTTTGTCTTCAAGAAAGAAAATAGAACGTGTGTGCACAGTGTGTGTGTGTGTGTGTGTGTGTGTGTCCATGTACCTTTGGGGACGGAGTACAGGTAGGTTTCCTGACTCATGGCGGCCAGCAGGGGCAGAGCGCTGATGTAGACCCGCACCTTGGCGTCGCTGTTGTCCTCCCAGGTGTAATCTTGGACCATGTTGAGCAGACCACGGACAAGGTAGAGCACGCCGTGCTCCGGATGGTCCTGTAGACGAAAAAACACACACTCACAGATTTGTAAAGCTACAGGGAATATGGTGAGGGATTATGGGTCTAACACGTCTCCTCTAAACCCACGTGAGAACCCATAACTGAGCTTTGAGTGTGGAAGATCTACAGGACGATTTTCTTTATCTTTCTGTACTAGAAGGCTGATTAGAGAGAATTGAGCGTGTTACCGGGACAACCAGAAGCGTGGCCAGGAAGTTGTTGATGAAGTCCATTAGGAAGCTCTCCGAGGACCGAAGTTTCCCCTCCACGCTGATGGAGCGAGGAACCTCTGGGAGAATACTGACCGCCGCCTTCAGGAAGGCGTCCGCTGGAGGAGAGGAAGGACGGAAGGGAGGAAGGGAGGAAGAAACGGAGGTAGGCGAGGAGGGAACAAAGAAGGAAATAAAAGAGAAGGAGAGAAAGGGATGGTCAGTGACAGACACAAAGATAAAATGATAGGAAGAAGGGAATAATATAGAAGAAAGCAAAGAAAGGATGAAAGGAGATTTAACAAAAAAAGAAAACAGGTAGGAAGGAAAAGTTAGGATTTGTTGAAACAAGGAAATCATCCCAGTTTAAAACCTGAAACCAAGCAGCCTGCTCACCCTGGGAGAGACACTGGTTGGCCAAGGCGACCTGGCCAGACAGCAGGTAGAGGCTGAGCCGACTGAAGATGCTGCTGAGGGACGGGATGGTGATGAAGCTGTAGGCAGCGCACGCCTGGAGGAGAGAGAGGCAGAGAGAGACGTGGTTACGCCATGAGGTGTCAACGCCTGGACCCAACACTGGACTCCTCCAAACACAGCGATCGATCAGACGCAGGTCGCCCGCTGCGTGCGTTCACTCACCCTGACGAACGCCGCCGTTTTTCTGGAGTGACTCCCTCTCATCACCCTCCTGGTCTCCATCGCCAGCTGGTTCACAGTCTGCAAAATGACAAGACGAGGTCAGCATGAAGATGATGATGATGGTCTGTGTGTGTGTGTGTGTGTGTGTGTGTGTGTGTGTGTGTGTGTGTGTGTGTGTGTGTGTGTGAGAGAGAGAGAAAGTGTCATGCACTGATTTGACCAGATTCATACTGACGTGAATGAGCTGCACCAGAACTGGCTCCAGGTTGCAGAAGGTGGCTCTGGCCTCCACACAGAAACTCAACTGCTGCTCAAAGTCACGACCGAAGGAAACCTGAACAATGTGAAAACATTTCCTGCTTTTACTTTCAACAACTGTGATATTGAAATCACATTCATGACATTTCACATGGACAGGAAAATATGAAAACGTGACAAGAGAAATCACGGCTTTAACCTCTACAGGATGAGTTGTACAGCACACTGTTGTAAAGTTTAACGCCGATTTAGATTCATACCATCAACTGATCCATAAATAGGCAAAAACTCAACAATTAATTGATTCTGCAAACAAGTACTGTGTGTGTATCCAAAGCATGATAGATCTGCGGTGCTAATTATGAATGTGGGAAGTGTAGTTTATCTTGATTCAGTGCCACATACACAGCAACCAATGTAAGGACTTTAAAACAGGTGTAACGTGTGTTCTCTTCTTCCGGTCCTGGTCGGCATCAACTGAAGCTGATTTATTACATTTTTGGGTCGAACCAGACAGGAGAGCGTTACAGTAATCACGCCTGCTGCACATAAAAGCATGCATCAGTTTTTCTGTAACACTCAGAGAGACACAGAGACACTTTTAAAGTGCCCAGCTGTTTAAAAAAACAAACTTAGCCTTTTAAAAGAGGTCAGAAGATATTGAGAGACTAATGGACAGTTGGGCTGTTTTCAAGGGATTTGTTGACACTCGTCTTTATCCTTTAAACCACAGACATAAGTCGGAGGGTTCTCACCATGCGGATGAAGCCGATGATCAGCAGAGCCAAAGATCTTTTCTCATCCTCCAGAGTGAGAGCGCTGCACGACAGAGCAGAGGAGTTACCAACTGAAGACTGTCGCCGGGCAGATCAGACGAACTGCCGCAAGATTCAATATCTGTCCTTATCAACAATCTACATTAATAAAACTGAAGAAGAAAAGTCGGATATTAACTAAAAAAGAAACTTATAACTATAACAAAAACTATAATGACAGACACTTATGAAAGTAAAGACCGTACTTGACGGAGTCGTGCATGGTCTTGCAGATGTGCAGCATGGCGTTGAGGATGACCGGGTCTCTGGTGAGCTCCACCTGGTGTCTGCGAGACACGTTTGTGAGAAGGAGTTACTTTCTGTCACAAAAGCAAATAAATCTAATTATTTAAACCAAAACGTTTAAGGGGTTCTCTCACTTGATGAAGACCTCCATGATGGATCTGCAGACCTCCACTCTCACACTGTCCTTCTGGAACATGTCGAGGAACGGCAGGAAACGCTCCTGAGAAACAACAAAACAAAAATACTGTGGAGCCGTAGCGGGACGCAGGGAAGTCACCGTTTTTCAGCTTGTCCTGAGTCTTTTCTCATTTCATGTTTTTTGATCTGGCCAATGCTCACCATGGAGAAGAGCACGGAGAAGTCGTGGAAGTAGGTGAGGATCTTCCTGATCACCGACTGCAGCTACATGCAGGACAAAAGAAAACAGAGTCACCGAAGAGGAGATGGCAGTTTTAGCATTAATCGTCCTGTGAACCAATGAGCTGCCAACCTGAGGATAGGCGTCTTCAAACGCTCGGTCAGGGGTCATGTGTTTGATGATGTCGGCCAGAATTGTGTTGACCTCGCGTTTCTAGATAGAGAGTGACAGAGGAAGATTGTCATCCAATTCCAAATGATGAAAATGAAAAACAACGCGTCCTCTCTCCTGCGTTTTACTCACGGTAAAGTGTCGGCAGGTGAACTCCACCCAGATCTCGGCACAGTTGATGTAATCCTGAAAAACCCGTCAACAATCACACACACGGTCATGATCTGGAACATTCTGACTGAAACAAACATCTGTGTGCGGAAGCAGCCTCAGTTTCACACAGTACCTGAGGACTGCGGACTTTGGTGATGACTTTCCAGGCTTCATTCAGGATCGTCAGCCTCTCGGATTCTGGAGGGTCGGCGCAAGCCAGACTGCGACCCAGAGAGCCGAACAGCAGGTGCTGGAGAGGAGGCGACAATCAAACGTCCATTCATATGTGGAGCAGATTCAGCAGATACATCATCACCTCAGCGGTAGAATAAATTTCAGTTTCCTTAACTCCCCACATCATTATATATAAATTTATTGGACGGATCATATTACAGGTGTCCATGTCCTCTGACCTTTGGGAAGCCGGCCTCATCGCAGTCTTTGATCATCCCGATGAAGTCAGTGGCTCTGGCTGCGACAAACTCCGGCCTGAACGCCCTCATAACTGAATTCAGCAGCAAAGCACTATGGGAAAAACAGGAACAGAGGTTGTGCTACATAATATGAGGTGAAAAACTAAAATATCTTAAAGACCAGTAAAAGATTTCATGTAATTTAAACTGAGGGAGAAAGACGGACTTCATTTTTCTCTCCTCTTTATTTATTATGTTGTTAAAAACACTCACTTGTTTCCCAGTTTCTTGCATCTCTCCATCATCTCAGTTAGCAGAGGCTGAAAAGAAAAGAGAAGCAGCATGACTACATCGAAAAAACTACTAACAATGGCCGTTTTTTTTTCTTCGACTTCGTACCTCTGGAGCTCTGTAGGCGATGCACTGCAGGATCCAGCTGATGGCAGGTGAGTAGAGCGTCAGGTACTCGGGTGCCTCCACCCTCTGCACCACCAGCTGGTTCTGGACGCTCTCCCCACCGATTTGGCGGAAGGTGCCGAGCAGGTCGAAGAAGTTGCAGTTCAGGCTGTCTTTCAGGTGGGGGGCCACCTCCATGCCCACCTGGAGGCAGACAGTGAGTTTTATAATGTGTATGTACGGTAACTAACCTACTGACAGATGCAAAAAGTCTCACCCTGCAGAGGTAAGCTCTGGCGTACGCAGCCACCAAAGGGTCTCCGATCCCTCTGATCATCGCCGTCAACCGAGGGAGCGTCTCCTGGATGCCACTTCAGAGAGAGGAAGGACACGATGAGGCAAAAATGACAATAATGTTCTTTATTCATCTTAAAAAAAAACACTTTTAGCTGAAAGGAATATTTTCTAGGCCCATTGTTACAAATTCATCTGAACTTTGTTTAAACTTTTAACTTCAATCAAAATCCCAAATTTTCCACAGAAACCAAACCGTCTGTGAGCTGAAGGAAAATGTGCATGACACGATACAAAACTAACATGTTTACACTAAGGCCTTGAAAATGGTAAATGCAGAATCTAACAGTAATAATATAAATTTAACGTTATGAGGCAGGTTTTTTGGAGATGTGTGGAGATGTAAGGAGAAATCAAGAAATCAGGTTGCAAAGGATGAATAATAAATCCAATAAAGGAAGCGAACAGTGAAAACTTACGATTTATTCAGGAAGCGGTTGCACTTGAGAATGGCAGCCTCCACGTATCTGTCCATGGAGGTTAAAGACTCAAATACATATATGAGGTAAGTGTTGATGATCAGGGTCAATTTAAAAACGTCCAAGATTAGTTTGAATCCTGAGGAAGAGCAGGCTAAATAATTGTAATTGGAAATCCTAACTGGCAAATCAAGATGACATGTCCAATTAGTCCAAGTCAAAACAGGCCTGGGATCAGTCCAGATGACCTGAGACCAGTCCCTGAGAGCAGAGCTAAGCTGCGCAGCCGTGCTGATGTCAGTGGAGGATACAGTCTGGGCAGGAGCTCTCTGATGGAGGCGATCTTGAAGAACCAGTTGAGGCACGTCTCCTTGGCCGTGTCGTTCACATCTTCTACTGTGAAGGAGTCTGAGGAGGGAAGGACGAAACAAATCGATGCAGGGTCACCTCAGACGCTACAGAGATATACTGTGTTTCCCAGAAATACAACAGGATGTAGGTACTCGATCATACCTGGCAAGGGTCGCGGGTCTGAACACATGGTCCAGATTCTATCGTACACCAGCCGACCTACAAACAAGCGAAAAAATACTCAGAAAACTGTTTTGTTTTTTCACAGGAATTAAACTGAGGGAAACGAGGCTCCTTCACGCACCAAAAGTGTCGAGGATATCAGTGATGAGAACAAACTTGCTGGGGTAGAACTGGATCACCGAGGTGTCGGACAGAAGTTTGGAGCACTGGGACACAGATCACAGGTCAGTGCTAATATTCTTAAAGAGAAAGCCAGCAAACACTGTCTTCATAGTAGTATATCTCTCTGTTATTTTCACCCCCCGAGTTACCTGGATGACGATCTTCAGGGCTTTGACCTTCTGGTCGGAGGCCCACGCCTCCTTCAGGGACTGGTTCAGCTCCTCGATGCGGTTGGCATAATCCTGCTGGGAGAGGTTCAGCAGCTCTCTCTGGGAACCCTGAAGACACACACACAAACAATCAGGTCCAAAATAGATCCTTACTCTAACACGGACTCACTCCGCTTAGCTCAAATGATGTTTACTTCAATGGAAAATCTATCGTGCAGCTTATTTAAGCAATAATGTGACAGGGAAAGAAGCAGTTCTAACACTGATAATAACTCATTTGCCCCATTGAGGCGTCTACGTATGCAGCACACATACAGACACCCTGGAGTGTTAATACAAACCTGCGTACACGTAAACACAAACAAAAGCCTTACCTCCTCTAGATCATCCAGTTCCTCCAGGCGAGTGCGGACTTTCTCTGAAACAGCTGATCCTGGGCTGGGAGCTTTTCCTGCAGAGACAACAGATTTATCTTTTAAATATAGTAAATACAAGCAAAGTCTCTCTATTATTTTTTTTTTTTAAAGGTTACATAAAGCAATACTGATGAATTATTTTTGTTTCTACCACCTGTTTGTCTCTGTTTGGCCTCCATCAGCCCCTGAGGGAAATATCTGGCTCTTAAGCTGCTAGCCGCTCCACTGCGCTCACTAGCTAGCCGCTAACTTTGCCTGTCAGCTGTTTCATGCTGAGCGAGTAGCAAACAGTTCAGTTCAGTTCAGTTTCAGTCTTCACTGAAAACAGCTGCCTGCTGCGGCCGATGAGAGCCGCGAGAGTGAATAAAAACAAAAGGCGCAGGCGGTAAAACCAAAACAACGAGCTAAAAGACGCTGGAAAGATGCGCAGAGCTGAGAGAGTCAGGTGATATTTATCCGTGGGTTGGTCGCTCTGAGCAACCCCTTTCACATCCACATAGTTATTTAATCCATTGTTAATATAATGATGATTATAGCAGCTTTAATTATTCTTCAGATTGTTAATACATAGATTGATGTATTTGAAAACAGCGGTGAAATACTGATATAGCCATAAGTTTTATGAAATTGTAATGCTGAATGGAAACACAGGTCTTACCTCTATCAGAGCCCATGAAAAGATTCTGTGAAGACAAAGAAATTTTGATTATATTTCCATCCAGTAAAGCACGATCGTGTGCACACAGGCTGATAAAATGAACTTCCATAGCTTAGTTAATAGTAGTATAGTGCTGGTGTCAGAATGGAGAACGACTCACGATCGAGAGTTTTTCAGTGGTGGTGAACCTGGCCAGGATCTCTCCTCTCTTCGACGACCAGTGCTCAAAGTCTACTCCCACCGCCTCTTCCTCCTTCTCCTTCCTCTTTTTCCCCAGGTCCTGGAAGCAAAACATCTCGGCATTTAGTTTTGAATTGTTGTTAGTGTCTGAGGGTTGGTATAATTTTGTAATGAAGTTTTGTCAGGGTGAAAAAAAAGCTGAAAACGGACCCCTGTGGAAGCGCTGTGTGACATGGCTGGAGTCTCAGTTGCTGAGGCGGCTGCAAACATGGACAAGGGGTCGGTCCCGTCAAGCATGGAGCTTAGGGGGTCGGGGGGCACCGAGGAAGAGGAGGAGGAAGAGGAGGAGGTGCTGCCTTTACGAGCCCCACGGCGGGTCTTTGTATCCGTCACCTAGGTGGAGTGAAGACGGTCAAGGCAGAGCTCATTCAATACAAGTTATGCACAGTTATCGTCACTACTATCTATTTTTCAATGAACATCACAAGTTTACACATTGTGTTCCCACCTACTGGGTAGCTCGTTTCACTTTATTGTGTTTGCTATAAGAATGAAAAGTTAATGCAAACTTAAAACTCTTGAAAATTGTAAAATTGTAATTGTTGCATAGTCATTTAGATCAATGTAATCCAGTTAACGCTAAATTTCTGACCAAATGACAGAGTGTGCTGAAACCATGCTGGAGATGGAGAGTCAGGATAAAGAGAGTTGAGGAGGAGGAGGAGGTTTATGACACTGATACCATTATGGGTTTGAGTGGATGGTAGTCTCCAAACTCAACCGGAGCCGCTTCAGGACGACACCTCTGCAGTTCTGTGTCATAGTTGCGCCCACGGGAACGCCTGGTTACACAACAGACAGTCAGACAGACAGACAGACAGACAGACACCTCAGCATGTGAGCTCACACAGGTTTCTGAACACTCTGATTGAGCAGCTGGAGAGAACATACTGTTTACTTACTTTGCAGTTAATTGATTTGATGTTAACTCTTTCTCTGTGTGTTTTTAAGGCTGCAACTGATGATTATTTTCATTATTTTTTATCATTATTTACTTGATTAAATGACAAATCAATCAGTCAATAAAACACCAGACAACAATGAAAAATGTCCATCACATCACACACATTTGCAACTTTGCAGCTGACATCACCAAATTCCTTGTTTTGATCAACGAATTGTTGCAGCTGTACATGTGAGCTTGACTTAAACAAAAAGATGAAGGTCTGGGATGCATATGACAGAGATACAAGTTGCTATTACTCTAAAGAATGATAGACTGTCAGCATATCTTTAAGCACTGTGGTTTACAGTGTCACATCTGGAAACTGGAACAACTCTGTACTTGAGAGACAAATCCACATTGTATAACTCTGCATGTGTATTTTCTAACAGCTGTCAAGATGTGGGACATCATTTAACAAGTAGAGGCATTTTCTTGTATAAATAAAAAGCCAGCAAATTTTTCTTACTTCACTTATATCGATTCCCTGCTAATAACATCATCACATCCCCATAGTCTCTGCTATACTGCAACTAAGCCATGGGCAAAGCGGGGCGTGTGATTTAAACGCACAGCCATAATAACACTTAATAACGTTGAATTTTACTGGAAATCTTATGTTGAAAAGCTGCTTAAAAAAACGTTGACATGTTATTTCGAGCAATACTTTTTTACTGAAGCTCAGACACAAACATTTGCACTGCAACTACGTTCTCAACTTTCGCACTATATGAATAGATACGTGATTTAATTGACTTAAGTTGACAATAAGGTGATTTTTTTAAAAATAGGAAAACAGAACCTTACCACTGCACCGCGGCCATTTTTCTACAATCATATGACATCTTAGTACTTCCTGGTTATGCCAAATTTGTGGAAAGCGTTATTTTTCTTTTGAAATGGACGGTTTGGTAAATATTAATTGTTATCATGCACAAGACTCCTACAGTTAATATATAATAAGGAACTATTTTATCGTTTGTAACAACAACTGCGTGAGTTGAGAAATGTTTTAATGAACCGTTAAAGCAGAATAAAACTTCAGTGACCAGAATGCATTGCGTGCTTTAAACCGAACCGGTACCAAAGAAAAGGAGTAGAGAAGAGGTGCCACTTGGGCATTCATTTACGGGGATAATAAGAACAGTAAATAACTTCCCGTAGATTAATTTACCCATACTGGAAAGACACTTGACTCACAATACTTTAAAAAAAAAAAAAAAAAAAAAGTAAAATTGTGTAACAGCCAGGTTAGCGGACCGGAGAACGTGATAGTTTTCCTACTGCTGAGTGGATCATCTGCACAATAGACAATCTTCGTGTGAACCGCCGCGCCGCGCCGCGCTGACTGTTTGCTGCAGTCAGTCAGTGGAGACCTTAGCTAACGCGGTCTACCCTGACCATGCCCTGCCCGGTGCCATAGGCTTGTCCGCCCCCTTTCACCTGACCAGGTACAGTATGTCAATGTAACGTTTAGTCCGGCTCGCTCTCATTTATGTGTGGAAAAGGGACCGTTAACACGGGCGGGTTGACGGTGGCTGGAGGCAACAAGCAGTTAGCTAGCTAACGTTAAAGCATGATATGCTGGAGAAAATTGAAGGAATGCGTTTATGTACTTACTGACTGTCAAGATTAGACATTTCTATGAGATGAAAGTATCATTCAGTGCGTCAGTGTGAGCGTTTGTCACATACCTTTATATCTACTCTGCCATAGACTTGTTCATCCATCATTTGGACAAAGGTGTTTGATCCTCTATGGGCTCTTTACAGCCCCATGACAAATTACAGGTACTTAGAAATACTTAGAAATGATGAACTAAGATACTTTTTTACTCAGGACTTGTATATGTATCACATATATGTATGATGTTCTGGGTTTGATGTTCTGGGTTTGACAGGGTCAGAGGCATTATGTGGTCAGTGCTGTCAAAATGTTGAGCAAATGGAGGAATTTTGTGCTTGACTGAGTTGTGGCTTTTAGGAATGGGAAAAGACATTATATAAGACAGTTATATTACTATATTAGGGCTGCATGTAAAAAATAGTTAATCTGCATGTTATTTTTTCTATTAATTGATTAATCATTTTGTCTGTAAAATGACATAAAATAGTGAAAAATACCCACAGAGCTCAAGGTAATGTCTTCATATTCCTTGTTTATCTAACCAATAATATGAAGCAGAGAAAAACTACAAATCCTCTTAGTGGAGAAGCTGGAGACAGATGGTTTCTGGCTCTTTGTTTAAATACTGAAATGAAATGATTAATCCACTATCAAAATAGTTGTAGCTGATTAATTTTCTATCAGTTGACCAACTAATTAATCGTCTAATAAATTAATAATCATTCCAGGTATACATAGTATTATAATTAACCATAACTACAGGCAATACTTGATATAAACATTACACAGCAACAACCCTGTTGAGATGTGATAACTCCACTGGAGCGGTTTTCATCCTTGATGTCTTATTTCAACTAACCTAATATGAGTGCAGTAAGTTTGAACTTGCATCCAGAGGCGGTACTTCACTATTACTTGTCACAAAGGAATTACCAGAGAAAGAAAACACAAGAGAACAGCAGCCGCGGTTCATGTCAAAGTGGTGAGTCAGTGTTACGTTATAGGTATACAAGTCGTGACTTAGCTGCAGTTTATTACTGTGCAGCAGAAGGTAGAGAGATGGAGAGACTGTGAATTATAAAACCATTTTATTACCACGATCCAGCAGCTGAAAAACCTGTATATAGGTCAAGAACCAACTGTGCAGCCCTAACACAATCACTGAAACAGATCAAAACAAGAAGATTCAAGACAGGCCTGGTGCAAATGATTATTTCAAGTCAGCTAATTAACGTTCGGTTAATGAATTAACTGTGTCCACTTCACTTTTTCCAGCGTGACTTATGTCTCCAAACTGCTCTCTGACAATCTGACCAAGAGCCAGAAATCTCAGGTATTCGTCGACAGTTTACAAGATAAATCATCGTAGCATTTGGGAGCTGTAGCCAGCAGATGTTTTTCTAAGATGTAATACCTAATAAATGACTGCAATCAATATACTCCAACTTGACAAATTCATTAATTGACTTGCATTTTTGCATGATTTGTGTTTATACAGTTCCACTGCACCAAGATAAATGATCATGTTGAACAGAAAATCAGCCGCCTAAAAGTAACAGCTGCCAGACACGTCTTCTCCCAGTGCGTCGGAGCCAGTTCAGACTTAGAGGACGAAGTAAAGCTTATTACAGTCAGACACACAGGCAGTGATCTTCCTTTCTTCTAAGACCAGATTTAGGCCAGCGGGTTGCCATAGAGACTGTGGTGCCCTGCTGTGTGCCACTCTCTAATGTTCGCCGCCTCTTCCAGGTACACAGCACAAAGATTAATACTGTGCTTTTATCACTGTGTGTAGTCAGCCAACATCTCTGTCTGCAACGGACAGAGGTGTTGCTGCATGCGTCTTCAGAGGGTGGTTCATTTTTCACATTTCTCTTTCTCCTACATCATGATGTTTATTTCAGCCATTACGTCCGTCCCAGGAAGATGTTTAATTTAACCTTCAATTTCAATCACAAAATGTTGCAAGCAATTTGTATCATCTGGGAAACTGCAGTATGTATATTTTATTAGCATGTTCATTTCTAATATTTTATAGACCAAACGATTTATTCATTAATTGAGATAATAGTCTGAGGATTAACCAATTATGCAAATAATCACTATTTACAACGCAAAGAAGTGACCCATCTATAATTGTGTCCTACCATGAGTAGTGCAGCAGCAATTAGTTAATCAATTCGTAATTCCTAATTGTAATAAATCATTTCAGTAATTATTCAAGCAAAAATACCAACTGTTCTCTGGTGTTCGATTCTTAAATGTGAGGATTTTTTCTGCTTTGCTTTTGTCGTACATGATAGTAATATGAATATCATTCGGTTTTTGACTGGTGGCTTGATAAGTCAGTGAGTTTAAAGACGTCGCTGTGGACTCTGGGAAATTATAATGGCCATTTTTAACCATTTGAATTGGGCTTCCATACATTTATGTAATTACACTAATGTTATAGAATTAATATGGTCATGATTTATTAATGTTGATTTATTAATGACGTATTAATGTATTTATGTCGAGTGTGGAACCCTATCAATTAAGATAGAATTGGAAACCTATCAGTGTCATCATGCTTAACCTTGACAGATGGGACACGTGGTTTTGTGGGGGTGGGTGTGTGTGTGTGTGTGTGTGTGTGGGGGGGGGGGGTTCAGACATTCTCAAATGTCCAACAAAGTGTGTATGCTGAATAAAAACTATAGACCAGAGTTTACAATGGTCACCATGAGAAGTCAAATAGCAGACGATAGAAGAAGAAAAACTGTTTACTGTTACTGTCTACTAAAGGTCCCTGATTAGCATCTCTCATTATTAATGCCATCCTATTTTGGAGAACCTGAACAAGCCTTATCTGTGTAACCAATACTCACTTTCATGAAATGATGCCCCGGGATCAGGTAGCCACTTTATTTCCTTCTTACGACATTCATCCCTTTGCGTTTCCCTCTTATAGAGTTACCACACTGCGACTCCGCGGCAAGTTTCTAGGAGGTCTTTGGCCTGGAGATCTGGATTTGCTGTAAATTATTAACAGAAGAAGTTTATTTCTTGGGGCTGATGGCCGTAGCTCATTACCTGATAGCTCCTGTTCTTGTTTGCTTTGACGGACAAGTGTGGCATGGAGGATGCTGTCACCAAACTTCAACAACTTTAGTGCTTTCTAGGAAAGAGAGGGCTTTCTAGGAGTGGTGCTGTATACTGCTTATTCTCTTGTGTTGGAGCTCACTACTCTTCGTTTCCTTGAGGTGGACAATGGAAACCTCAGTGGCCATCAGGCTGCGCTACGAAGAGCTGCTGTTTTACGCAGCCTGTGTTTGTAACTGTTGGTGTGTGTGTCTGTGTGTTTGTGTGTGTCTGGAGGGCAGAGCGTGTAGGAGAGGAGGTGGCAGTGGCGGCGGTGGCATGCGTATGGGCAGCAGCTGGAGGTGGCAGCTCTCCCGCGCCATGCGACTGGCGCTTCGTTGGTGCCGGCTGTGCCGCCCGCAGAGAGGAGGGCGAGGCGGCGGGGGGAGCAAAGCGTGGATCGGCGGGAGGTGGTCGGAGCTGTGGGGCTACAGCAAGCTGCTGCTCAAGTCACTGTATCACAACAGCCTCAGCAACTCAGACACTCTGCTGGACTGTGTGTTCGAACCCGTCTACTGGATTGTGGATAATGTGACCCGCTGGTTTGGAATGGTGAGCTCGCTGCTTTTCTTTTCTTTTCTGTCTGCACGTCGAACTTCTTTTCTTACCCTCTCTTCTCTTTTCTTCCTCTCTCTCAGGTGTTTGTCTGCTTGGTCATCCTCCTGACGACCTCAGTCGTGGTCATCATCTACCTGTTCATCCTACCCACCATCATCAGCACCTACCCTGTGCACTGGGTCATGTGGCACCTGTGCTGTGGCCACTGGCTTCTCGTCATGGTGGTCTTTCATTACTACAAGGCCACCACCACCTCTCCTGGACACCCGCCCAAGGTACCAAACTCCTCACAGCTCGGAGAAATAAGTATGGACGCAATGTAGACGACTGGTCTGAAACTAGAAATTAGTGACCATCTTCAAACTCTGCGTTCATTTGGATCTCAACTACACCTAAAGAGCTGTTGCACAGTATTTTATTTTCATTTGATGACAACAGAAGAAGAACAAAGGGCACTATATGGCTCTATCCATTGACTGCCTCTCTGGTCTCCGCTCTCACAAGTGCATGAGTGCATTTTACTCGTCTTGTTTCGGTTACAGCCGCAATATATCCTCTTAATCTTAGTGTTTTGTTTTCTGTATCCTAGGACAAAATTCATATTCCCTCAGTGTCCATCTGTAAGAAGTGTATCACTCCAAAACCTCCCAGGACGCACCACTGCAGCATCTGCAACATGTGAGATAATTTGCCAGCGCTGTTCATGAGTTATTTGATCAGTCCAGTTTTATTGTTCTCTGTAAATCCTGTCTGTTATATTGCAGGTGTGTTTTGAAGATGGATCACCACTGTCGTATCCTTTTCAAAGGAAACAGATA
This sequence comes from Seriola aureovittata, assembly GCF_021018895.1. Lineage (NCBI taxonomy): Eukaryota > Metazoa > Chordata > Actinopteri > Carangiformes > Carangidae > Seriola > Seriola aureovittata. The sequence goes on from NC_079384.1 coordinate 4,600,884, forward strand.
AAAACCCAAAGTAGAATGCATGAAAACGACTTTTACTCAAATGTTTTAAGTGTTTTTGTAATTTCGGATTTCATATTGACCTGAACGTGTTTCCAGCCTGGCTGAACAACTGTGTGGGCCATTTCAACCACCGTTACTTCTTCTCCTTCTGCCTCTACATGACCCTGGGCTGCATCTACTGCAGCGTCAGCAGCCGGGACCTGTTTCTGGAGGCGTACAGTGCGATAGAGGTGAGGCTGGATGAACTGTGCCAGTGTGAGTCAGACTCATTTTAACTTTCCTGTTGTGAGAGTTTAGTTTAGCTTAGCTATAACTGGATGTATTTACTATATTCATGAGGTTTGTCTGTGATTAATTATTTTGTAGCTGCTGCCAGACGGTAATAAGACAGAAGTCGATCTCAAATAGCAAAGCAGAAGTGAAAGGGGAGACCTGAAAACAATCTTAGCTTTCTGCTCTCATATTTACCTCTAATCCAGGATGGTCGTATCTCAAGGGCGTTTGCTCGCCAGATGGTCAACAAACAACTCTTGGCTTTAAATACGATCAGGCACGTTAGACTTAATTCATGCATATTGTGAACAATGTGAAGTTAAACGTTTTCAGGCCGGCTCTGACAGCAAAATAACACCATCTTTGACACTACTGTGAATATGTACCTGACTGTATTTTTCCATCCCCTTCAGAGTTATTATCAGACCCCCCCTCCAGACTACACCTTCAAAGAAACCACTGCTCACAAGAGTGTGATCTTCCTCTGGGTGCTGACCAGGTGAGCAACATTTCCCCACGCATATCTTTACGTTTAAAAAATCAAATGAAGGTTGTAATGTGCCCCCCCCCTCCCCCTCCCCCCTCGCAGCTCGGTGGCAGTAGCTCTAGGCGGACTCACCCTGTGGCACGCCATACTCATCAGCAGAGGAGAGACCAGCGTGGAGCGCCACATCAACCACAAAGAGACCAAAAGACTCAGGGAGAAGGGCAAGGTGCATACTCGGATGTATGACGTCCGTCTTTAGGAGTATAGAATAGACACCATGTTACTGCAGGGCTGCTTTTAACACTGGGAAGAACAGAAAAATGATTAACTTTAAATTCTGCAAGCGTTTAGTACAAAATCCACCTTTTGAAAATGTCTGTTAATGTGTTTATTCTGATTCAATGCAGGTGTTCAGAAATCCCTATCATCGTGGCAAAATGAACAACTGGAAGTTACTGTTTGGCGTGGAGAAAAGGAGGTGAGTTCAGATTTAGCGCTTGTAATCGTACTGCAGGTATTTCACTTTCCCCGTGCTTGACAATTGGCAGATACAATGTCACTTTCCGGCAATTAAAACAAATGATATGAAGTCTACTTCTGCTAGCATGCTAGCAAACTAGCGTCTGGCTAATGCAATGTTTAACACTACGACGCAATATAACGCAAGGAAACCTTCACAATCCACAGGGGCACAAGACACCTGCTGTTTGATATTTGTGACTGATATCAAATAACAATAAGAACAACAAGAACATATATGACAAATTAATACCTTTACCTGAGGTTAAGTTCAAGTTCCCTCATCTCCAGTTCCCTCATCTCCAGTTCCCTCTCTGGTCGTAAACGCCTCTTCATCCAGGATGTCACCCAAACTCTGAGCTTTTGGCCTTTTCAATGCTTCCGTTTGCCATCTATATTAGTTTTGGTAAAAGAACGCCCAACAAGCGGCATTCTTGCAATATTTGTAGGGCTGTTTACCACCATAAAACTCAGGTGTTGTCTTGTTTATTTACTAAGTCGTAAGGTTTACACTCCATCTTGACTGTCAAAGACTAAAACAATCTGTGCAAGTTGCTGGAAACAATCTGTATGTTTATGTTTATGTTTATGTGCTAAAATGAGTTATGGACCACCCTCTGTTTTGTCCTTCTGTTCCTTAGTCACTGGTTCACACAGGTCCTGTTACCCTCCAGCCATCTTCCCATTGGTGACGGCATCATGTGGGAATGCACCTTCACCAGGAGAGACCCCATGGCCATCTGACATTCATCCGCTAGTTTTCTTTCTTTCTTTACCATATCAGAAACTTTTATCCTGCGTTTCATACTACAAGCGCCGCGGCTGCTGTTGTCACACTGTTGTGAAAACTCCCATCTGTCGTGATCCAGCCGCTACAAACATTTGACGAGGAAAAAGTTCGCTTTGCAGTGTGAATGTGTACGGAGATAAACCACCAGTGATTCCTCAAAAACTCTTCATCCTCTCGAGACTGCCCACCTGTCGGCAGCCGTGTACAGCCGGTCTAATCGCAAAAGACCTCGCCACCAGCCGCAGCGCTGTTGACTGATCTGGTTTATAAAAGGTGCTGCTGGCCAGCATTGTTGTGAAGCCCAAACAGCCGTCTCCTTTATCTCGACCGTTTTTAAAGACACAACAATGAATTTTTAGTGCATTTCTCGCACCAGCACTACAGCCTCTTTCAACAACTGTGTAAGTGTGTATGATGGAGGAATGGATGGGTGACCAGGCAGTTATCAGGCACTGGAGACCTTCATAAAGTCACTGTTGCATTTTTAAACATCAATACAGCACATTATGAACTGATAAGCTAACGTAACAAGTATAACTACTGTGATTTGTTTAATGACACAAATTTACACCTTTAATATTTGACATATTGATCCCTGAGCGAAAACCACGTCTGCTTATTCAAGAAGTGTTTTAGATTTAATAACTGTGCTCGTGTGTCTTGGGCTGAGGACAAATACAAGTGCTTCTCGATGTGGGAGGTCATGAGATAAAAATACATTTTCAATATTAATTTTTGATTGTTTGATAACTGTCTTATGATTATTTAAAGAATAGTTATTTTCAAACATTTCGTTTTAACGTCTGCATGCTTACACCTGCGATGTTTTGTAGTCGTTGTTTGGAGAGGAGATTGAGAACCACCGGTCTGAACTGATCTGCTGCCAAAGAAGAAAACCACGAGTTTGATTCCTCTTTCCAAATTTCGCACTTTTGCTTGCAACATTTAGGTGAAGAAAAAAAAAAAAACCCTGCACAGCACTCGTGTTATCATGTGTAACATTTCTCTCTTAGACAGAAACTGTTGTGTGCCTTGTTTGGGTGTTCAGCCTTTAAATGGAGACACTTTAAATAAGTGATAAAAGGCACTGTGAATTTCATATTTTTTTAATTCGTTGTAGATATTTCACCCCAACATGGTCATATCCATAATTATGAGTTGGATCTGTAGTTGCCATAGAGACATGACATGTAGGTGTGATATCAATTGTGACCAATTTGGAGCTGTGTTCCAGTTTGATTCATTGTCTTTTTAATAAAACAAGTGTTTGATATTTCTTGGTTTCCACTGTCTGGTGATTAGAAATGAAAATTAGAAACGTTTTGTGTAATTACAAAGAAAAGTTTTAATGACATCTTAAGTTAGACATTTTAAATATTGTCTATTTCCTTGGCATAAGTGATGTGAGGTCCAAAGTCAGCCAACCTTACTGAAATGATTCAACATTAATTATGATAGAGCGTCAATACTTGTTCAAATATTGAGCAGATGTTGGACATACCGTTCACATGACTTACAATCTCAATTCATTAATGAACACTAATGTCAACACAGATTTGTATTATGTAAAATTAATCTTAAAATTTCACCCAGTCAGCGGAGGTGTGACACACCTGGAAAGTGTTTGATTCTCGTCACCTTGCGAGCAACCGAGGGGCAATTGGCACATCCACATTTTTTCCCCCTTGTCTTTACAACTCCACCCGGCTGGTGCAGCAGAGTGACACAAATCAAACACACCAGCTGCTGCTGCTAAGACATTACTGCTCAGTTACACATTCATCCAGATGAGAAGATACAAGGCTATCAGTGCCTGCTGGGTTCAGTGCTTCATTTTGGCTTCAAGTCCACGTGTTTGTTCGCAGTGAAGTGGAGATCTGTGATGTTGCTCAGTGGTCCCAAATCTCTAAACGGTCATTAAGTTTAATAATAAAAAAAACAAATTGTTGCCACCGCAGTTCAGGAGACCACTCATCAACTACAGTCCATGAGCATTGCAGTGTCTTTTCCACTGAATGTATGTACCGTTTACTTTTTCTCTTCATATAGGAGCTGACACATACGAAGTGCGTTCAACAACAGCCATTTTGAATTTTAGATCTTAGATATATTTAACTTTCTTTATATCTAGAATCAGCTGATGAAACTTAAGTTATTTATGAAGAAAACATACTAAACAATCAGTCTGATTTGATCATGATTTCTGGGAGCTCTTGTGAAGGGCATTTATTTTGTGATTCAAAATGCACTGTAAAGTAAATTCTTTCAAATTATACACAACCAAAATGTCCTCACAACTGAATGTGACGTTTTCTGCGATATGTAGAGAAAAAGACAACGATGTACATGAGGTGTGTTACACATTAATATTAATAAACTAGTCATTTTCAGTCTTTTAACTTAGACTACGCTCCACAGTCAGTCCATATTCTCTTACTTGTGCGTTCATGGAGATATAGGTGCTTACAACAAAATCCTTTCAGTAAAAAGGGAGAGAAGATGGAGGATGGAGGGATTCTGGTTGAAAAGGAAGGTAGGAAGGGTAGAGAGGTGCTGGAAGAACCATAGAGTGGATGGGGGAGAGAGAGGGACACACTGGAAAGTTTAACCAAGGAGTGAGAACTCGGATCCTGGGTACCTGGTCCTGGAGACTGAGGCTCCCAAACCATGTCTTCTTCCAAGTCCAGGGGAGGTTGGGTGGGGATAAAATGGGTTGTGTTTGAGGAGTAAAATCACCTTCCCCCAGGACTCCCTAAGAGGAACCTATGAGGAAAATGAAACAGAGACAAGTTCAAGTGTAGCACCAAATACAAAGCAGTAATAGTACAGTTTGAGGTCAATGATAAATGTGATGTAACGTGATTTCAGATTTGTTGAGGACTAAATATCCTCTGATGTGTCTGTCTTCTTACCACTCTGCTCGTGCCTGAACCGCCTCGCTCCTCACCAGCCTCTTCTTGTCGTCCAGGGGCCGGGCCAGAGCTCGCAGCACCCGGGCCCGAAACGGCAAGATCTGAAACAGCGACAAATGTTGAATGACTATTTGCTTTTCTTTTTGTTATTACAATTTTGAATTAATATAATTCCTGGTGAAAGGGATGTTACATGCCGCAAGTTAGTCGTGGTCATTTAACAAACAGGAAGTGACTTATCTGTAGTTTAAGGTGATAGAGCAGCTGAGTCAAGACTCATCAGGACACAGCACTTACTTAACTTTGTTCATGGGCTTCATGTTTAACCGGCAAAAATAATAATTAGTACACAAATATAAAAACTTGAGTAAAAACCCAAATGACGGAAGTGGAGGGAAATTAAGGGCCGGAATGTTTTATTTTGAAATTCTTCAAAGAACCATGTGGGTGAGTGAAGTTCCCTCAGACATTATTTTTCACTTGTGTGTTGGTCAAGAAGAGACTCGAACACTGAGATTTAACAGCTTGACAAAGTCTTGAGTTTTACCTCATGTTCAGGGAAGCGGGAAAGGGCGTGGATGCAATGCAGGGAGGCGATCCTGACGGTCTGCGAGAAACAAGAAGCAAACAAAATAGCGTCAAGAGCTCGGGCTTATTAACAGGTTCATGCTATATAACAGGTCGCTCCATTTGACTGGTTAAGATACAGTATTATTCTGGTTTTGGGTTAGGGTTAGGTTTTTTCAGTTTGCATGTGAGTTGCATACTCTTACATTATTGATTACATTCACCTTTAACACGTGCTCTTCAAAATCATACCAGTCACAACAGTAATATTGAATAGGAAACACTCGGGTATACGGCGTTGCACTCACCATGGTTGGACTAGAGATGAGAGCCAGCAACCTGCTGACCAAAGCCTCCAGCTGCTGTATGAGAGCCGGTGGTGGGTCGATGAGAACGGGTTCCAGACAGGACAGAGTGGACAGCTGAACGCCCTGATCGGGGCACGACAGGGCCTCCAGTAGCAACGACAGGAGCTGGACGGGGACAGCAAATAAAAACTTGGTCATTTTCCAAAAAAAGCCACCGGACAGCGAGTGTCAGCAGAAGTTTAAGTGGCGTTTGAGTAAGAACTGTTTCCTGTTTACTCACCGCTGGTAGTTCAGTGACTTGAACCTGCTTTGGCAGTTTATTGACTATGTTGGACAGAGCCTTCAGGTAGTTGGGCTTCTTCTCTGCAGAAAATACAGACAATGAAGAAAAGTTATAATAAATAAAGTCTAAAAAGTTTAAAATCACGACATAAATCTGTCAGAATCTCCTGGAAGCGCTGTGGCCGTGTACCTTGCGGCGCAGCGTTAAAGCCCTGGACCAACTTTGCTGAATTCTCGCTGAAGAAGCGCTGGCGGTACATGATGCGAACGTCGGCATGGCAACTGCGGTTCAGAACGTCAGCAGAGTCGCTCATCAGCATTGAGAAGCTATCGGCTGCCATCGGCCCCAGATCAGCATCATCGAGCAGAGAAAAGAGCTTCAAGAACACAAGAGTGTAAGATGTTAGCAAGAGCAGGTGTTAAACTTTACATTGACAGAATAAAACTAGATAAATAAATTGTCATAAAGCACAAGGTCAAATAAAGTGTTAAATAAAGGATGTCGCTGAGTGAGTGACAGCATCTACCTTGTCAGTCAGGACAGTGGACAGAGGGTGGTACCGGAGAAGCAAAGCCTTGCCCACCTGGAGACAAAAACAATCTCACTGCATTTGCTGCTTCTAAATTTACTGATTGATGGCTTATAATAAAAAATAAGTAAAACAGCGCGATTCTTACCCAGATCAGGAGGGTGAATGCCTGAGTGCGTACAGGTGAAGATGTGGAGTGCAACTCTTTACACACTTTCTTCATCATGCTCTGAATCAGGCTGTGAAGAGAATCACCTGCAGAAAAAAAACAAACCGTCACCCAGAGCTTCTATTTGACAAGATGAAGCTCTTAGTTTAGCCACAAAAACCTTGTGATTCCTGAGTTTGAAGTTACAAACTGACCCTCCGATCGCTTGTTGACCAGCCCAGCAAAGCACTTGGCGGCAGAGGTGTATGACAGCGGGTGGCTGCAGGTGCAGCTCATCTCCTCCAGCTGTGACAGCAGCTGGTCGATCTGGGGCACCTCCACCTTGACGGCACACGGAACACGGTCATATACAGCTTCAGAAACTCCGACAGTGGTTTTGCAGACTTTCAATAAAAGCAGAACTAGGTGATGAAGATGAGACTCACACTGCGAGGTAACGAACACACGCAGCCAATGAGCAGACAAACCATCTGAGACTGGCTCCACGAGTCCCCCTGCTGCTTCTGGGGAAACATTACATTCTTCCACAATCACAATTTTCAGGAAACAGTGAGACCAGGTGCAAGTCCTTAAATCAATAACCCCTAAATTAGTGCTGGGAAATATAAATGATATGAGGTGTATGGATAATAATTCTGCAATACACTCACATTTTTATGATACTGTCTTCAATAACAATGATGTATTGTTTAATTTAATTATCATTATATTACACAGTGAGGCAGCGATGAGGAATTTGTTGTATTAGCCAAATATAAAGAGACAATATTTAAAGCAAAGAAGAAACAAAAACACACTCATACACACACATTCCCGTACATACAGACCTTGAGCAGCTGGATTTGTGAAGGGAAGGAGTTGTCAGGCAAAAAGGAGACGTCACCGTCCAGGAAGAGAGAGACAGCCCGTGACGCTGTCTGTCCCGCCAACCTGAGGACATGAAACACCCCGAGAGGAAACCACACAAACCTCATGAAAAAATGCTTTTACAGCACAACAGAACAGAAAAATCAAAGTGATTTGATTGAAGACAGAAAAGTGAGAAACAGACAGGAAACGGTCACATATTCAGGTTTTCTATTTACAAGCTTGAAAAAAGGATTTGAGAACTGATTTAAAACTTAAAACAGCAACAAAAAAAGGTGATAAAAGCAGCTTGTTCCCAACTGGCTACGGTGTCACAAGGTTTGAAAAAGCAAAAGATAAAACTGTTATATCATTAATCCTGTTGTAAACCTACGATATATAACACTTATCTCTACATGACATCCTTGACAGACTACTTAAACAGTGCAGAGTGACACTGTCTAGATGTGTGTTGATCTAAAATCTGACACTGTTTTATTGGATTTCTTTGTGGTGAAGATTTTCTAACACTCTGAACTACAAAGATGTGATGTTTCCTAGTGTGCCTTCGGTTTGGGCTCAGTAAGATGGGACAATGTCAGCATGGTTACATAAGAAAAGACAAAGACAGCAAACCAAAAATGGCAGAGAGATAGTACTGACGTTGGCTGTAGCCTGGAGCAGGCGGTGCTGATGACGGGGACCATAGCAGTCAGGACCACCTCCTCTACCAGAGGACTACGACCAGAGGACCCCTCACCTGCAACACATGAACCAGTGGGATGTTGGCGAGAAACAAAGACAGTATGAGGTCACCTATTAAACATAAACCAGGAACTATCAAAATGATCGAATGATATTTGAGGCTGGGGGTGAAGGATGAAGGATGAAGGTGAAACCCGTTCAGGGACTGCGGCTCACCCTGCAGTGCTGCTTGGAGTGCCAATGAGAGCAGGCGCGGGATGATGATTTCATGGAAGCATCGTCCTGTCTCCTCAGTGTCTTGAACCCGCTCTGCTATCCTCTGGAGGCTGCGGCACGCCAGCACCACCTCCTCCACCGAGAAACAGACGCTACCTGAAAACAACAAGAAACGAAACGACTGTGTCAGTCACATGTCTTAATTTATTGAGCCTCTACAGGACAATTCATGTGGATTTAAAGCTCAACAAATGCAATAACATGCATTCATTTAGGGCTGAAGGAGATGCCAAATTTGACAGGGTACCATCACTGTATCATACTTCCTGTCTTGCTTGACCATCAAATTTCAGGAGAGCAACTGATAGATAAACAAAACCATTCTTATTTGATCATGGATGAACCAGTTGTGGCTTTTAAAAAGTCTAATATTCTGACGAGTTCCTTGTCACAGGTCATGATGTTGCTCTACAATATTAAAACCAGAGGAGCATCTTACCTTTGTGAGCCGAGCCGAGGACCTCCAGGAGGACAGGCGTGCTCTCCCACACAACACTGGGTTGGGTGGACACCGCCGCCAGAGCAGACAGACACCGCTGACGCACTGCATGATGGGAATGCTGCTCAGAAGCTTCTCTGTTGCTGTCTTGATCCATGGGCTCTGAGCAGAGGAGAGAGAAGAGGAAAAGTCTGGGTCAGATATTTCATTATAATGATCAAACGTATTGATGCCAAAGCTGAGACTCATACTGATGCAATCAACTGTTTTATTTGTAATATTTATACCTGAATTAGTGATTTGAAGAGATTTCTTATCATTTGATGTAATAGTTTTAGTAGAGGCTTTTCACTTACCAGCAAACAACTCCGTCTTTAGTCTCGGGATGAGTTTAGTGATAAAGACTGCTGGGTGCAGCTCTGCTAAGGCTCCGGCGCACTTGACCACAGCCAGACTGGATGCACAAAGACACAGGGAGACACGATTCATGTTTAGTTCAACTGCAAGATCTTGATTCTGGATTTTGTGATTTTTAAAGATAAACGGAAAAAGTAGCAGCACAGGAATCAAATGGGTGATAGATGAAGGAGAGACGAAAGTTCAGCTGACCTGACTCCGTCATCATCCTCCGTCAGCAACAGTCTGGTCAGGTGATCTAGAGCCAGCTCAATGTCAGAGTCCAACAGCAGACCTGAGAGAGAGAGAGAGAGAGAGAGAGAGAGAGAGAGAGAATTTGTAACATTTGAGACGGTGCTGAATTTCTGACAGAATCCGACTCCGTTGTGAGCTTCACTTTTGAAATTGATCGTATCTCACCCGGTCGCTGCACCAGTGAGGTGAGCATGGAGGTGGCTGTGATCTGCAGACTGGTGTTAGTCTCTGTCAGAGCTGAAAACACCATGCTGCACAGAGACTCGCGGAAGGCTGAAAACACTCTCTCTTCTGATGTGCAGGGAAGAAACACACAAAGAAACACACAAAGTTAAAATCTGGGGTTTGTTACGACACTTTGAGGAAACTGTCCCGAGTCTCCATGGTGATGTACACGCAGAACCTGAACAGTTACAGTGTTGAATGAGAGAGAGCAGATAAGTCTTTTTGAACTTTATGATAAACTATCACAGCAGAAACAAACACAAACATTAGCATTACAGTACATCTGTAAAACTCATGACTTAATGTTGAGAGACATTAAACTACAGCAAGCTTTTCTCTCTCTGCCATCTCACACAATGCTTGTAAAACCTATGAGTTTCAGATATCCAGATGTTATCAGCGTCCACACTGAGGCAGAGCAATAATTCAGAAATATTGTTGATAAATGTTTCGAGGAAAATTTAATTTTGTGGAAATAAATTACATCTAAAAGGACAAACTCGTTAAAACGTGGAACAAACGTGACAAATGAGAAAGTACAATTTGATTATATGATTATCATCATTATTTAGAACATTTTTATTATTATTTCTTGGCGTCAAAATGCAAAATCATGAATCATGATCCACTCATCATCAATACAGGATGCAGCTGTAAGATGAAGACGTCAAACCCGACCAGCCTGCAGTGGATCTGACGCGCCGAAGTCGAACATGAATGAATGCAGCACTCACCGCTCTCTGAGGCCTGGCTGGTTTTTACTGACTGGATGAATCGCAGCACCACCTCCAGTAACGTCCGTCTATGGGAACACTGGTCAGAGAGGAAGAAGTCAAGTCTCTTTGTTTATTGTAAAGTTGTTGTTTGCTACAACAAGAAAAATAAGCTCAAAAAGATTGTATAGATGTTCAGATTTAAGTAAAAGCTCCACTCTCCCCATCAACAAACAGCCATAAAACCCTGCTCATATTAAAGTAAATAAACATCTGGATGTGTTTTATTTATTTACCTGCGTTCTGCTGCTGTACTGCTCGATGAGCGAGGGCATGACTGCCGCTGTTATGATGTGGCTCGCCCTGTTGGAGGCGCTGCAGGCGGCCTGCAGCAGCTTGGCGCTGGGCCACACCAGCTTCAGGTCCAGCTCAGACAGGTGGTGTTTGCAGTCTGGAACAACATCACACACTCTCGCTTTTAAACAAGATCCCTGGACTTTCACTACAGATGAGATACTGAGGAGTCGGTTTCCTCACAATCTGTTGATTCATTTCTTTGTTTAGCTGCCGACTTGTGGGTGTTTTATTAAAGTTGTCTTAGTAGAGAGGGATTTTCTCTGCCATAAAAAGCAGCTCACCCTATAAAACTCTTTCTGGATTCTGAATTCTGATTGGCCGAAAGGTGTGGATTTAGAAAAAAAAAAGACAAGTTTACCCAAATAACAATGACATATGTGTTTGATTGCACCTATAAATGAATGTGCCAGTATTTATTGATCTGTGGGGAAAGACAGCAAAAGTCAGGCTAAGCTAAAGATTTGGGTTAAAAGGGTTATTTGTGTAACCAACAACAACAACCTACAAATATAATAAATAGCAGAATAACAGCTTTGCATTGGGTGGCTCTTAGCCCCTGTATCATGCATTACAACCGTGGTATAACAGTGTGATATTACACACACTAACTGCACAGACGGTAGAGTTACAGAGGGAGGACAAACAATTTTCATCGGTATATCAAGGCGTATTAACCATGCAAGTGTGAACAGTCATTGTGGTACAGTTTCCTGCCCATCTACACAAGCAGCGCTACACTGCAGAAGACCCTCCCATTACCACAGCGTTGACATATTTCATTTGCTGCATCATTTTTAGTCAGTTGTTAAACAAGTTTTTTCTAGTTTTATTTTACTACAGCTGTATCTCCCTGGTAATTTTGTCTTGTGTTTTGACATGTTTTTATTCACCTCTAGGGTTAATTTCAAATGTTATGTGAGATTTCAGCATTTCACCTTCGAGAACCATATCCAGGAAGGTGCTGAGGGAGTCTTCAGAGTCAGAGTTGAGGACTGAGCGAGACAGACAGGAAGTAAGTGCGGTAAGAGCAGTGAGGCCTGCAGACTCAATCTTCTCACTGGATGTCTGAAACACCTGCAATGACACAATGAGGGGGAGTTCAACTTCAGATACTGTAACCAGTTTCTTTACTCTGGTGTAGATGGTTAAACAGTCTTGGAAAACTTTATTTTGATGCACTACTGTAATTGAAAACGTGTGATTTCACTGCCTGCCGCATACTTAGACACATATACAGACGTACGTGAATCAAAATCACATGTGGTATTTGTATAGTCACAGTAATAACACTTGGTTTTCATATAAATCTGTTTCTAACAAACCTCTCTGCGCAGTGATGCCCACAGTCCCTCGAGGAATTCTGCCAAGTCCTTATGTTCATACTGTGACACACAGGCGGTCTGGAAAATATAAATTGTTAGCCAGGTACAACTTCTCTTAAATTTTATACTCTCAACAAGAAGTTTTAGCTTTAACCCTTTACCAGTACATCACTGCATCAAACTTATTGATAAGTTATATTCATATATATATATATAACCCTCTGCTTTTAGCCTCTCGGCACCTTGTAGTTGTAATAGTTGCCTGTGTTTCTGTTCTTAAGGGAATATCAACTGTAAATCATTCACATTAACCCAGACAGACTTCTTACAGCTGGGAATATGAGATGGGAAAATGCTGAGTTAAATGTTTCTATCTCCAGCTCCACAGGACAGGAAAGATTTTTTAGAAATGAACTCAGGAATCTCACCAGAGTCTGCAGCGAGTCGTGCTTTGCGCTCTGAACGTCTGAGTCCAGCTTCTCAATGATAAGAGGCAACAGAAACTGTAACAGTGCAGTGACAAACAGAACAAAAACACTCTTTAGTGCCTGACAGCCAACTCTTCTCAGGTCATACAGGTTCCATTACAACGGTCCTACCTCAGCAAATTTCGGTGTCCCGGTGAGGACGGCCCGCAGCTCCTCAATTAGTTCCTCTTTGGTGATGCCGTGGGGGTCATTGGCAGGCTGGGGTGGATGAGTGGTGGTTAATAAAACACACAGAAATCATAGATGCACATACACATTTTCACACACGTAATGAATGTTAACAATCAGTGGCCACTGGCAAAGCAAATTCAATGATTTTCATTTTCTTAGACAAATTTCCTTCTATCACAGTAGCTCTAACATTCATGCAAACTTAAAAATAGTCGATGAAACCTGCAAGAATATCAATTACATTCTTCATTTAACATTAATTTACGAATAATACAATGCTCAATTGATTTAAGGTAATTAGTAGTTAATTTTGAAGGCAGGGAACAAATCCGAGAGAAGATGGTAGTACCTTTAAAAACTCCTAAGTGAAAACAGTTTCTGGGTTTTAATGGAGAGCTTTCATTTCTAAATTAATGTTTAAGTGTCTTAATACTGCTTCAGAGATTTCTCCATGTTGACAAAGAAAAAAATACTACAGAATATTATTTAATCTGGGTGAATCAAGCACATTAGTGTAGATGGTTCATTCTTTGCAGCTTCTCATTTTGGTTTCGACTGGTGAAACAAAATGAATTTAAACTTCCAAAAGACAAAATACTGACCTTCATGTGAAAGACCAACTAGGCATTTTAAGATTTTTGTGTGATAACAGAATGTCAGTCATCGGATTACAGAAAATACAACATATCATATCAGCAGTGCTGTGGTTTGCCCCAGAGTCATCAAACGATCACAGAGATGTGATCCTCTGTGACGCAGCGAAGGGAAAGATGCGTGAGCAGATGAGGACGGAGTCGCTGTGTTATTGTTTTCTACAGAGCTCGTCTGAGGTCACAGGAAGTCAGTGATGACATTTCTGTCTGCCACGCTCTGTTCTTTCATCAGTTCTCGGTCCAAAGCAGCTGAGTAAACAGGGACTTACTGGGTTGAAGTCGATGGGGAAATAGCAGGACGTCACTTCAAACAGCTCCTCTGCGAATTTACCTGAGACAGCAAACAGGAAATTAATGGGAGGCCATATAGATAAATACCCAGTTAGCTCAAATTCTGAGAGCTTGGGTTGTGCATTGGACAGTAACGGGGTTAGACAAAGGTCAGGGAGGGACAGAGATAGAAAGGACACAACAGTCAGAGAGGCGCGGTGTTTGCTCTCACCTAGATCGTAGCCTCGGTGGATGATGTTCTTTGCAATCTGGAAGGCTAACAGTAGGTTGCGAGGATCCCTCTCTCCATCCATCGACTGGACAAAGCCAAACACAAAATCTGTCCCCAAACCTTTCAGTTCTGCAGATTAATCAAACAGGAAGACACTAATTTATTCAGTTCTGTTGAATAGCTTACAGAAAGCTGACACAACAATTTTGCAGAGCAGTGACAAATTCCTACAAGGGTGCAGACACCAAGCTGGAGGAATTGCACCACCAAAGACATTTTTAGCTCTTCCTCAATATCTGAGGAAGTTCGGGGCACAGTCTCACCAGCAAACCATCCCACAGAGGATTCATTGTCTGAATTGTTGAACAGAAAAAAACAAGTGAATCAATGGCAAGCAACCAGACTAAAAACCCGCACAGTATGTGTCTCTTACCAGCCTCTCTGGTCTCCATGAGGTTGATGAGCATGTTGTAGACACACGATCTCTCAGCCAGCATCAGAGACTGGAGGAAAAAATAAACAGACCAGAAAAGCTTTTTACCCACAATGCCGAGATTTAAGAACAATTTAGTATAATCCAGTTTACCCACAAAGTTGAATTAATAAAAGAGGAAGTAGAACAGAACACAGAGAAAACAAGAACATCATCATCACAGAAGAAGCTTGGTGAGATATTGCACAGGTGTGTGTTTGTATGTCGGGCCTAAAGAAACAGTTAAACACACGGAGCCGCGTCACAACAAAAGACTTCTTTACATAGATTTTTGTTACATAAAACCAGTTTGCTGATTTAAACATCTTTACTGTAACACAGTGTCGAACCTCACCTGTACATGAACATCCTGGAACAAAGACCTCAGCATAGACACAGCTGAGCCAGGAGGCAACACTGTACATTTTGTCTGGAAAAATCACAAAACACACACATGTTGCTGTCACATCAGGAACTTCTCAAAATGACTCGAAACGAATTAGCTCTCAGTTAATCTTGTGCAGGATGTGTCACTGAAAATCTATCACAGACAGACACTCACCAGAGCTCTGAGCCCCTGTAAGACAGGTGGAGTGATGACGTAATGGTCCTTTAGACGGTTTTCATAGAAAGCAATCAGCACTTCCACTGTTGAGAAGAGGGACAGGGAGACATGCTACTAACATATCACTTTCTGCATGGATAGGTTACTGACATTGAAATTAAAGTTATTTTCCCCCATTGTTTCCATTCACTGCTATTAAATAAGAGTTTTGCATTTTACAAATACCATTATGATACATTTAATTATGACGGTTTGCTGATACCCTTATTTTGATAGGGTATCTATTGGTCTAGAAAAGGATCCAAGACTTTGACAAACTGACAGAAAAGATGTGTACCTTCTGCCTCTGTAAGATTTCCATAGCACTCATGCAAAACCTCAGACAGCAGCTGGACTCCTCTGGCTCGAGTGTGAGGCTGAGAACTCATCAAACTCAGTCTACAGTCAAAAAAATTAAGAAGGAAATGAAGCAGACGGAATATTTAATGAGCACTTCTAATTGATCTTATCCGTTTCTTTTTTATTGACATTTAATTATCATTTTGACATGGTGAAGTGTAGAACAACAACAACAACTATGTCAGAACCTTATAAAGACTTAATTTCAAAGTCCATCATGGAACCCTATTATGGTTTGGTGATATTATCATAATCTTGATATTTTTCAGTGTCATGCATGTGAAATCTCCCACCACCTCCATTCTCTCACAAAACTAGAGAGATTGCATAAGGGAACAAAATGACACTGCAGCGTGGCCAGGCTTTAATGTTTTTATTATTGCTGTGATGTTAGTGAAGGTGTTGACAGCTCACCCCAGTGCTTCCACCAGCTGCAGAACTGTAAACTGTCCATCTTTGACACCTGAAAATACAACCAAGTTTAGTGAACTATCATAAACGCTGTCACGAAAACCAACCACAGACCCACACAGAAAACTGACCTGACAACACATTAATATAACAGAGCTATCTCTGGTAATAAACTACAGATTACACAGCAGCATCGGCGAGGTTCAAAGGTACAGAGTTCATTGACAGGATGCTTTCAACCGGACACAAACACAGCAGCTAGCAAGCAGCATGCGGTTAAACCACAACGAGCTAGTGGTCAAATTCACAGCAACAGTCATGTGACAGCGCAATAAAACACTAGGGATATATTCAGTATGTGCTGGTATGGTGACAAACTGAGCAGACTCTTGTCGCAACTGGTGTTTTTGTGCCATGAGGTCGTAACACCACACAGGATGTTGTGGCGCTAAGTTAGCTAGTTAAGCATCATGCCGTGTTGCGCATCGTCGAAGCGGCAGCTCGGCAGCCCCAACAGCGTTAATTTCACGCTGCACTGTCCTTGGAAAGACGTCAAGGAAAATAAGACGAAGACTTATTTACCAGTTGCTGTATCTTTGGCCTTGCTGTCTTGTAGTCCCGAGACAAATTCCTCCACCAGAGACAACAGCAAGGCACTGTCCGCAGCCATCGTGCCCCTGTACCTCAACTGAAACTGCGCGTGCGCAAAAAGTTAGTGATGAAACGCAAAACTGGGAAATTTTACATAAAGTTTTATAAAACAGTGCCGTTAACAGACAGCACAGTGTCAAATTGAAGCCATGTGGATTGTGTGAATGTTGCTTGAAATTTAAACGTTTGTTAGAGGTAGAAATAAAAACTGCGGCATTTAGGTTTTGGTGCTGCCTTCAGGTGCTGTCCGAATTCTACAACACTGCAAAGAGTACAGCCTAGCGAGAGTGGACTTCTCCGTAATATTCCCGATGTACGTCATCTGCCCTTTCACTGGAGCAGGAAGTGCTTTTGTAATGTTTTTGAACAATTTTAGATGAATTACTACCAGTATCATTAAAAATACTATAAGCGTCAGAGACAACGTCGCTGTGTGTAATAGACTTCCGTTGGTACTGAACTTATTTGCAACGTCGCCCATTCATAGTTGTCTTAACTCCTGACGTAGGGGAACACAACACCTGCATGCGTGCTTACGCTCAGGCGTAAAAAAGTTCGGTGGTGCTAGCTCCGCCGCTAGTCACCTTTCACCAGCAGAGAGGGAAGTAAGGTTTTGGGGGGTTTAAAGACAATGATCTGGAGACAACGTCAAAGAATTGAAGTTGTCCACCGAGGGCTTCGGGAAACTGTAACTACCTACCACATCTGGGATAAACTCATCGTGCGGGGAAAATGGTCACGAGTGCGCGGAAGTTTGTGTTTACTGATGTTGTGGTAGCTAGCTGGCTGGCCCTGTTAGCTTGTTAGCGCAGAAGGTGCGCGCTGCTTGCACTGCTGGACATCAAGATTTCCAACTAACCCAACTTAACAGGAAGTTAAACATCACACATGTTGCTGGTTATATCGTAATATTTAAAACAGATGTTACGGCTGGCTGTTGGTTTGGCTATCAAACTCTTGTAGCGTTAGTGCGGGCCACGAGCTTTGAATCTTGTGGGGTCGTATCAAACACAAGTAGCACAGATACAGAAAGAGAGAAAACGCACATCGAACCCGCAGGTACAGCTCAGCCCTGCGCTATCAAACATCCAAACGATCTCCCTTTTGCCGTTACGGATGACATCAGGCTTGCAACTCCTGACCTGCGACCCATCCTCCCAATCGGACCGAGTTCATCGTCTTTGTCCGTGATGGGCCCCCTGCTCAGCTGGTGAGACGCGTGGAAACGATCTGCAGTCTGACCATGGGAGGATGTGTGGGGAGATACTGGGAAGGCTGGGAGGACACACAGAGCCGAGGCTCGTCCAGGAACGGTGGACGAGGAGGTAAGACCTCTGTGTGTGTGTGTGTGTGTGTGTGTGTGTGTGTGTGTGTGTGTGTGTGTGTGTGTGTGTGTGTGTGTGTGTGTGCGTGCGCGCTCCTGTAAATCATATGAATTTTTGGACTGTTGTTCTTGCAACACCAGTGCCTCCACGTTTTTTTTCCTAACTGGTGGCACTGCAAAATTCATCCTGCTTTGTCTGTGTGAATCCCTGCTGTGACAAAAATGGCATCTGACATTTGACAGCTGTCCAATTCTGCTTAATTGCATGTACACCCAATATAAGTGCACAGTAAATGCACAAAAAAACTACTGTAGGTGGTTGAGACTCACTCTATCCAGATGTATTCCACTCCTGAATCTCAAGTGACCACTTGTTCATTGGTTTCACTTTTGTTTTTCTGGAAACTCCATGCACCTGAAGTAAACAGGACTCTGTAGTAAAGGACACCTTTCCATTCACAATGCACTGCATATCTTCTCACATAAAAGTGCACAACGGCATGCTTGGACCAATGTGTGCACAAAGGTTTAGCTCATGCGTGTTGATTAGATTGTGATCATATTGTACAGTTTCAAATAGTGAAGTGCCTGCGATAATATCTTGCCCAACTGCAAATAAAGGGGAAGGATGTTGACAGGTACCAGTTTGCATTTTGGGTAGGCAGTCAGGTTGCTGGAGACACATTCTTGGATATGAATGCAGTGCAGTTACAGTTCACCTGAATGCTACGCAGCTTACATGTTAAGACCAGTGTGTTTGCCCCCTCAATACTCCAGTCTGATGCTTTTTCTTGGGAGACAGTTCCTTTCTTGTTTTGCCACTGCACAGTATGTGGTGTCCCTTGTGCTATTTAAGTTGAGCACTATGTAGACTGTGCCATCTCAGGCCCCATTCCTAAGAGCGATTACAGCCAAATTCACCTACACTACACCCACATTTGCCTGACATCGCAACTATAACAAGGCTGACAATTTTCTCACCCAGCAATTTCAAGACTCACTCTTAATCCCACACCAGCAGGCCTCCTGGGGCAGCTGCTATTCTAACACTGGTAATATGGTAGCCCTGTCAACATGCAGTTAAGGATCAAGCAGGATATTGTGGTTACTGTAACTCCCAGCAAAGTAGAGGAGGTTACATCGATTCCCCAAGTTGCTGATGTGCCGATTATTCACATCAGGGACTTGAGTTCATGTCCATTACCTTCCCGCAAGATAACATTCTTCCAAAGATAAACACTGGCAAACTGCCACATTTTGTTCTTTTACACTTGTCTTTGATAGTGACGGATGGAATTTGGATTGCTGCTTCAGCACTTAGCAAGAGTAAATGTTATATTTACAACCAGACTAAACTCAATGACGCAGGCGCCGCACAGCTGAATTGGCAGACAGTCTGAATTTCTGCATAGTTTCGACCCCAGACAACAATGTCAGTGATATTAAGCATGACCTTTTATGACAGATGGGGCGACACATGAAAATGTTTACTGTTTATTGGATGAATAAAGGCTTTGCAGGCTTATGAAAGTTGTTATGAATTCACCTAGGATGTGAAAAGACCATCAGATGCCTGTGAAGCTGTGGTAAAATCTGTGCTTCAGTAGTCAATCCAGCAATTGACCAACATGTTATTTTACTTAAAAACCAAATGGTGAAAAGACTCGTCAATGTGAGACTTATTTGAATTTCAGTATCTGGCACAATACCGTTCCCTTGATAGTGACTGTTTAGGAATCTTCGTGTCTGTTATTCATTTGGATGCAGGTTCTGTCCCCTTTGTTTCTTACTGACGGAAAGATTTTCAATTAGTCTCTTTCCAGCTGGAATCGTCTCCAGTTTACATCAGAACGACAGGATGTTTTCAAGATGGATTCCAGCTTTGGATCAGAGAGCAAAGGAGACTTTTTTTGACCCCAAGCCCCTTGGATATAACCCAGAAAGAAAATCTTATATAGATTTCTACAGGCCGATTATGACCTTTTTTAAATAAGTTTTCTGTCTTCGTTACTTGCCGAAGTGGCAGACGGAGAGATTATTTAAAGTCAAAGCCATCACAGCTGAGATTCCCCGGGTTTTGGCGGTGGTTCATGGTAATTTCCCACCCTGATTGGTATCAACAGACACTCCCTACTAGACCAGGCTGTGATCAAAAAGAACAAGTCATATCATGTCCTGCTGCGTCATTGACTGGCTCCTCTAACAGGACTGATTCTACTCTGCTTGACACACCCTCACACAGACAGCCGTGTGAGAGGGAGAGGCCAGGTACAACAGAACAATAATGTGGTATCTCTCCATTTGTCACAGCATGGGTTGATTAATTTCAGTCCTCGCCACACAGTGAAGATTTTGTCCTCATTTTCTTTGGATGAAACAGCTCTGTGGTTTTTGAATTCGAATGTAATGCAGGTTTCTGCCCCTTCATCGCGTCCCCTGAGAGATTAACAGAGGCCTTATTTGCACCCTCAAGACTGAGATACACTCTGGTAGAACAAGCTTGGACGACATGTCCACCGTGTCCGAAAAGTTGAGATGTTTCCACTTTCAGAGCAGGAACCTTTCTGAACGTCGCATGATAAGCTGGTGACCAGAGGGATTATGAGGCAGAACTGGTTGTTGTTGACATAAATAAACGGATACAGAAAATAAAATTAACATTATCAGGCTGCCAAAATAAAAAATAAAAACATAAATGACTCAATAAATAAGTATGCCACTAAATGCACCAAAAATAATGTTGAAAATAAATACAGGTATTAATTAAGTAATAAAATGTGACATGAACTGATATTTCTCTTTTAATTTGCTTCTGTTTATTTATTTACCTTTTGTATTAATTTGCCTATTTATTATTTTCATAATTGAATTCCCATTTTATTCATTTATTTATTTATTTACATATATATTTGGTGAAGTAGTGCAGGTAGTGTCTGTGTATCGACAGCAGATAATTCTTGTCACTTTAGCTTGAAACATTACTACTAATCAAAGTGGATGATAATGAATTTTCTGTCAGTTCTCTCTTAACCATTGACCCTGGTAATAAATGCACCAAATCTCAAAGCACTGTCGGAGATGTTCTGAGGAAATCGATGACGAGAGGCTGACTTTATCTTTAGCTGCAAAAAGACAAATGCACATGTTGTGGTGATAAAACGACCAGCTGTGAGGATATTGCCTGTGGGAATGTGGGTTTGTGTATGTTCTTGTGTGTCCAGAGGAAATGCAGTCATACATGCATTCAGTCTCGGTGTCCGGTTAAAGAGCGCACTTCCCATCTGTCCTCTCCCGTGTTCCCGTCCACTGATGTCTGCTGTTAAAAGAGCAACACAGAAAAACACCCCACATTAATTATTTGCCTCACGTCAGGGGAATGCGAGAGGCTGTTTTAAAAATGTCTTTACAGGGCCAAAGCAACGTTATGTGTTATGTTTTTTTTTCCCCAGAAACAGGTTATCCTTTAACAGCCACTGTGAGCCTCAGACAGCATCCACAAACCTCTCATATGAACCTTTATACCTTGTTTATGGTTCATTTCACACTTCATCACGTGTCTGTCAGGGCATTGCTTCATGTCTCTGTTTTGTCGTGCCATTCAATGAATCACTTCCCTTTTGTTACTGCCCGCATTTCATACACACTGTCCACCACGCCACACTTACTTCCATAAACCGTTGCTATTTCTTTAATTTGTATTTCTACCTCTGGGGAGCTTTTAAACATGGTGCAGGCATTCTTATTCCATATTTTCTTTTAGTCTAGCTCATATTTTACTATCTACAAGGAATCCACAATGAAAACACAAAGACACCGGACAGAAACAATACAAATCTTTAAAGAAAATAAAAAATCTGAGGTATTTTACAGCATGAGAGTCTTTTAGCTTCCTCACATCTGCTTGCGCCAACTGTGCAGCATGTGCACTCTTTACAGAATCTCCTCTGTAGATATCGGAGAACGTGTCGGTCAGAGATAACCAGTCAGTCAGCCCTCCCTTTAGGAGAGGCGAGGGGTAGCTCACAATACAACACTGTATTATTTTGACAACTTTAAATGTCGACCATCAACCTCAACGTCCTAACATATACTTAGTCGCTCTTTAAACTACGCCAGCTGACTTCCTTCTCTGCTCCCGTCATAATTACTACGACCACAAGAGGTCGCCTGACAATAAAATGTAACCATGGGTCTTGGTTAGCTGCTTGCACAGACGTTTTTACAGCCGCACAGTCTCTGTAGGTGCCGGTGCAGCCACAATGTATGTATTGTAGGAAAATACAGTTGAAACAGTTAGTGGTGTAGCCAGTGTTAAACCTCAAGTGTTAAAATTTCCTGTTTTTCCTTTTTATTGTGTTGGTGAAGTGGTTTTTCTTGGGTTTTAGGATTTATTTATTAATTTATGAATTAATTCACTTATTCTTTGTTTTGTTTTTTTGGGCCAAAACATTGTTATCTGGGAACGGTTGGGCATTTCTTACTGTTTTAGGACATTTTACAAACCAAACAATCATTGATAGATCAACAAAATAATCTTTAGATCAATCGATAATGAAAATAATCATTAGTTGTAGCCCTACAAGAAACAATCCCATTCAATTTTCCCATTTCTGTAAGACCTAGTAGCAAATTAGCCAGTGGAACTCTTTATATAACATTATATAAAGTATATATATTAGTATGAATAAATGCACTTCAGAAACATATAGACACTATACAAATATAGCCAACAAGAGGTGAAGCTTGTTTGAAAAGAGGATGCACGTATGGATAGTTTATTGTGTATTCTTGCATCAGGAGCTGAGATAACATACATTGCCTATGACCTACAGTTGAACATGTCTTTCGTTGTAATGTCTGGGAATACGGACCAAATCGTGTCGTCTTCAGACCCTCTCGCAGCACATGTCCACTACCACTTGAGTGATAGTGAGGAAGCCCTTTAGCTTCGGTCAGGATTCACACCGCTCCGAGTGCTAATCCTACACCACACCACGTCCTCCAAATTACTCCTCCTAAGCCGCCTGCACTATAAATAATTAGTTCGAAAGAAAGGCAACCCCTTGGACGTGTGCTGTCTCATCTGTACTCTTCTCCATTTTCCATCACTCCACTCCTCGGTGACTGGCACCTCTGCCTCGGGCATTTGTAGATGTAAGCTTAAGCCTGTTCACTTCCTACTGACGGTTTCTGTCTGACAACATAAGCTGAAGTGTCTGACAGTTGGCACTCAATTAAAAAAAAAACGTCGACTTTTGTAGCACAGAATTGCACCACAGCCTGTTCGGTTAAAAGAAAATGTTTATGCCAGCAACAACATAAAACTATTATGATAAATCATGGGGAGATGCATCGTCAGCAGGTAACCATAGCTGGCTGAACTGCTGGTGCATTTTTAAAATGAGGTCAGATGTGTTACTTTCCGGATGCTAGCCTATTGTCTGCGTAGACAGGTGAGTGTGTGACCCTCAGGTGTGGCTTCTACTCAAATAAGTGCTCTCCTCACCGAGGTGTGTTTTGTGTTAATACTAAGTGGTGGGAAACACGGTCATATTACATACACAGATATAGGCTAAAGATGCTTCATGCATATTGCAAACTCTGAATGACCTCCTAATTTTAGATTCGGATGACATAGTGAGGTGTGGAGGGGCGTTCTCTGTCTCTGGTGACAGCTAGCATTTCTCTCTGACGGCAGCTCTGTTTAGCGCTGCCAAGTGATGAAAGCACGGGATGTGAATTATATGGGAACATCATGTGGTTTGTTAATCAATCTGCGTATTCTGTGGTGTTTGAGTTTTACTCAAATCTCTCCACTCCATCCTAATTGTACACGTTGACAACAAATAAAACAATAGTAAATACAACACTTAAAGGTGCCGATAGAGCAGTGGAGCAAAGAGTGGGTCCCTCGTGCATTACACATGTTTGTTACACCTAAAGGAAACACACAGTGCACAGAAACATAACGTTATATGTTCACCTGTGTTGGTGCTTTCAGGCGCCTGTTACTTACAATGGAACTTTGTGTTTTCCCTTTAACAAACGATGTATATAAAAATCAATGCACATCTCCTGTTATTGGTCAAATGCAAATACTTTAGCATCACTGGACAAACACGCAGGCTTGCATTTATAAGTGTTGGATATTTTTTTAATGCTTTTTACACCCTGTATGTCTCTGTGTTTGTCAGTTTTTGTCACTATCTATTATTTGCAGCGTCATTGTGGTATTCAAACCACTATTTCCATGCATTACACGCTATCTTGTATGTTGCTGTTCGCTGCTTCCTGTTTTTGCTTCATCCCCTGTCAGGCAAATTGCTAAAATTGTTTCATTGCACTTTGCTTAACACAATTTTAGTGCCTCCAATCAGCAGTGATCATATTAGATCAACAGAAATATCAAACGCTATTTCCTCTGGAAAAATACTGACAAATGGCAGTTCACAGGCCGTCGCAAATTTGAAGGAAAAAGTGTGGTGTCTCTACCTGTAACAGTCCTCTGTGGCTTTTCCTTTCCATCGCAGGACGTAACGAGCCTCTGAAGAAAGATCGACCCAAGTGGAAGAGCGACTACCCGATGACGGAGGGCCAGCTACGGAGCAAGCGGGACGAGTTCTGGGACACGGCGCCGGCCTTCGAGGGCCGTAAGGAGATCTGGGACGCTCTGAAAGCCGCCGCCGTGGCACTGGAGTGCAACGACCACGAGCTGGCCCAGGCTATAGTGGACGGAGCCAGTATCACACTGCCACATGGTAAGAACACAAAATACACATTCACAAAAACCAAATAGTTCGTACTCATGTCTGGGGGGAAAAGACAGTGATGGACTCAAATCCACTGATATACATCAATCACTGGCTGATCCACAGTGAACAGAACTTATGTATAGATGTGCACAGAATAACTTGACCGTAAGTTTAAATAACAGCTTGCACTCGTTCCCTCTCCAGGTACTCTCACAGAGTGTTATGATGAACTCGGGAACCGCTACCAGCTGCCCGTCTACTGCCTGGCTCCACCTGTCAACCTCATCTCAGAACGCAGCGATGAGGACCCCAGCGACAGCCCCGAGCCCCCCGCAGCACCCAAAAAGGAATTCCAGCTCAAGGTACCGAACACACTTATCGGGTTGTTTTTAAATTTCAGCAACTTACACCCGACCGCTGACACGTTTCATATGTTATCAGATGTGTTAATGTCTTAATTCATAGAACCCCAGTTGTGCAAGTTCCTGTCTTGGTTTATCCTTGACAGACAAATTTTTACCTGTGTTCCCCGTGTAGGTACGACTGTCCACAGGTAAGGACCTGCGCCTCAGCGCCAGCATGGCTGACACCATAGGGCAGCTTAAGAAGCAGCTGCAGGCCCAGGAGGACATCGACGCCACCCATCAGCGCTGGTTCTTCTCCGGCAAGTTGCTCACAGACAAGACGCGGCTGCAAGACACTAAGATCCAGAAGGACTTTGTCATCCAAGTCATCGTCAACCCGCAGGCCCTCCGAGCCCCGAAGCCATCGCCCACCTCATCTGAATAGCTAAGAACAAAGAGGACAAGTGGAGAGGTGGTGCAGTGGGTGGCAGACACTAAAGGACCAGAGGTGCCTCCTAATGCTGGATTGAAATAAAACTGTGGAGGTACAAAACTACATGAGGGAGAAACTCTACAGTGCTGCTTTCTTTCATCTACCACGTGTTGTATTTTGTTTTGTTTTTTTTTTTTGGGGGGGGTGGGACGGGGTATTTTGGGTTGGTCTTAACGTCAATCCAGTCACCACACTAACTCTGGAGATCCTCTTCCCCTTGTCTCTCTGAACCATTTGGAATGAAAGCAGAACTCGTGCTGATGAGCAGCCTTTTCAACCGCAGACAGACGCTGCACATCACGCTGCACATGCGCTGCCGTTTTTCTCTGCACTGATGGTAACTAAGTGCCAATGGAAGAAATGCAGAAGTGTCTGTGTTGGTTCTAGAGCACATTTCTACTAGGACTGCACTGCAATCCTCTACTCCTCCACAGATACAGGAAGGGAAGGCGAACATTTCTTGTTTCCCTTTTCTTTTCTTTTTCTTTCTTTTTTTTTTTTTTCTTTTATTGAGGAAATAATGTAATCTGAGCTTTTTTGCACATTTGAAGATTATTACTATACTTTTGTGGTAGTTTGTGTGCCTTCTACATGAAACAAAAAAAGGGTCAATGTCCTGAAAGATGCTAGTTTTACCACTAGATTAAGCCTTCTGTATTTTTTTAGATTCAGGAACTCTTAGATTGACCCAAGCTATAACTGCTGCCTTTTTTCTTTTTGTTTTTTTGTTAGTTTTTTTTTTTTTTTTTTTTTAAATGATTTCACGAATCTTGCTGAAAAAACATGGTGTGTGGGTGCTGGCGTGTGTGTTTGGGCAAAAGGAATATGTATTTTAGCCATATGATACATTTCAGTTTGACATAGCTCATAGACACAAGACTGTTTCCCTGGTCTACAAGTCATAGCTTTGCAATCAATCATATCATACTGTCTAAGGAATTACAAATTCCCATGCAAAAAAAATGATGGTCTTAAATTGGTCTTATTGATCACTTAATGACCCCCGGACCACTAGGGGGCAGCGACACAGCCCTGATATAATCACTTCAGTTGCTTGGGGCACCTGATGAATGTAAATCCAGTATTCATTCACCTTTTTTATCCTCGATATGGTTTAGGAAATTATAATATTTGTCACTTTTGTTCTCTAGATGTTTGACCTTCTTCACCAGCATACAGATGTCTTAGAGTGAGCTGGTTTGCCAGAAATGGCTGCCAACAAGTTTTATATGCGGGGGGTTGGTGAGAGCCGTTAGGACTTGACCATATGGAGCAGTGAACCGAAACAATGAGCAGAAAAAGCTGCGGATTTGAGCGTCAGTTCTCAGCAGATCCAGCAGTACAAACTTTACATTACAGGAGTTATTTGTTTGTTTGTTTTTTTGTTTTTCCATTTAAAAAATATATATATATATTTAAAGGGCCACTTCACTGATTTTAGATATGAAGATCAGTTTACATTACATGGTTAGTACTACTTTGCCTTCAAAACCAAAAGAGGTGTGGAATTTCAAAGATGTGGGCGTTTAACATTTATTGGAAAGGGTTGAAACAAATTTATCATTTTATTTATGTTATAACTTCTTTTCTTCAATTGACAGCATACTTTGAATCCTGTACCACCACATACACATTAGACTTTACTTTTGTTTTAACCTCTGTCTAGGTCGGTAAACACATTTAGAGTCTTTGCACAAGCCATTCTGCCTGACAGTTAAAAATGTTTCTAACGAAGCAGTAAGCTACTGCCTTTTTTTCCTTTTATATAGTTGTACAGAGACAAACAATGTCAGTGTGTGCGCCGTGACTCTGACTGATTGTTGTTGTACAGCAAAGATTATTGTTTTGAAAGGAAAAGCTTTGTCCAGGTTTGTCCCCAGCCACAGTGGCTGCCAGAACACAGAAACATGTCGGCCTCGAACACGACTGCCCTGAAATGATGCCGGCAGCTCATGGCGGACGTTGCCATTTGTCCTGACAGTCTGATTGGTACGAACGCATTAAAATACAGTGGCTATATTCACACTGCAGCTGAAAGTGCACGGTTTAGATATATCATGAGTGCTGTGCTGTGAACATCACAAATATCCACTCCAGACATTTATCGTACATTTGACTTACATGGCAAGTCACAAGGTCATATGACGCGACAGAGAGAGAGAGATGGCAGTAATTGGTATTTTAGGAGCCCTCTGAGTTTGGTCCATATTAATGGAGGCAAAGAAATGCCATAATGATTTCAATTTTAAAGGAGCTATTTGAAAGTTTTGGTATTGCTACATAGCTAGCGTTAGCATTAACAGCTGTTTACTTACCAGTCCAGTAGAAACGTTTCATGTTCAGTATCGAATACTATTCCTTCACTCACTAAGAGCTGTCTCCAGCGCTGAAAAGCCGATGTTAACTCTTCTTCTGTTTCTATTTCTATCACTTCTTTCCTTCCACTGAAGCTAGCTTGCTAACCAGCTAGCCCGACAAGACAGCGTATTCCGCGGTGGAGAAAACGTACAAATAACCCCTTTTTTAAATTGTGAAATTTAATCACTGCGGAATACTTTTGTTGTTGGATGTTGAAAATTAAATACCACTGAATTTATAGGACTGAAATATTTTAATTTGAAAACAATAACTGAATTTATATGGTTTGAATTATCCTCTGAATTAATTTTACTTTATTCAAACGACTTAAACTTCATTGTTTTTCATTGTTACACACATTTACACACATGGAAACTTCAAGTATCCAGGGTGACTGGCAGAATGTAACCTGGTAGGACGGAGGTCTGATGGCTAATAG
Organism: Seriola aureovittata; assembly: GCF_021018895.1. NCBI lineage: Eukaryota > Metazoa > Chordata > Actinopteri > Carangiformes > Carangidae > Seriola > Seriola aureovittata. Next base: position 4,629,277 of record NC_079384.1, read on the forward strand.
ATTATATTCGGATGGTTCGTTTGTTTGGTGCCTAGATTTCCTCGAGCGACTTGAGTTTCTGACTTTACTTGAATTTCTCTGACTTACTCCGCTTTTGTCCATCGCCGTCACTTCCAGGTCATGTCGGTGTTAAATGCGTGTTATAGCTCAGAATAGATCAAGGCCTGCTTTGTGAACGTAGCCGGCGTTGTACCGCTGATGGACGCACAAGTCTGCGGCTCGATGAGCGTTGTTTTCATTCACTGCTCCTGTTGCACAGTTCTCCAGCAGTTTGATCACTGAGGAAGTGAAATAGTTCGAAACCTAACTGAGCCACACCCAAACACATCAAGAAAAATGTTTGTTTTCTAACATCTTTTCTATACAGTTTCAACTTTAAAGCTCATCACAATCACCCTGTTTTTTTTGTTTTTTTATTTACAGGACCTTTTTTTGTTTTTGTTCTTTGCTTCCCTTTACCAATGGTTCTTTTGGGGATTTCTTGATCATTTTATGCAAACTTGAATAAGCATCATTTTTCTCTGTATGTGCAATACAATAGACATAGACCTCATATCTTCTTTTTGGTTCTGATAGATTTCATAGAGCACCAGCTATGAGTATTGTTAAAGTCATGTCAAGCGACAGGTACAAGCCTGCTACAATCTGACGCCTGTGTCGACTGTTTCAAATGTTCACGTTTGTCACTTTGAAATGTATTTCTAGTCTGATGCCTTGACCGTTCAGATGGGCTTTCATCTTTCACAGACAAAATATCTAAACATTAAAAATGCCTACACAACTTTTCTTCCCCAGTGTCCATTGAGCATTCTGCCCTGCACGTCTCAGCTGTGCAGGTCAGGGTGTCATTGAGCCTCAGGTTGGGGAAAAGCTCTGCTGACGACTTTATCGATGGCGTCTTACAGCATCCTCGCTGAAGTGAGCCGTGGGTGGGTTTTTTTTTTTATTTTTTGTGTCATCTTGCGTCTCTGACTGTCATCTCTCCCTGTGCTTCACTGGCATTCGCCCTCTTTTTAAACTCAATGAAGTAACGTTGAGCAGAGGTTATCGTATCAGGTTAAACTTAAAGGTACATCTTAATGAATTGTAAAAGGGCTTAAGGAACTTTTAAGGTGTCCCTCAGGTTGCAAACTAAAGAGAACTCCAGAAGGAAGCCCCTCGTACCGTGCTGTAAAAATTACCAAAACCAATCCCCGTCCCACCAACAATTCAATACAGTGACTCTTATGAAGTCACACTCACAGCTAAGGAGAGCTCTCTGTTTTAAGGGAAGGCCCCATGAAAAATGTGCTATGAAATGGATGAGATCTTGTTTTTTTTTTTTGTTTGTTTTTTTAACTGATGGTTGCATGTGTGGAAACCTACCATGATAAATCATTGGAAGAAAAATGTAGCAAAGTCTAATCTTCAAATTAGTATTTGAAGTAAATGCATATGTTTCCTCCATTCCCCGACACTTGTGTTTAGTTGTAGTGCAGAAAGTTGAGTGTGTCTCACAGCAGCAGACAGTTTGACTAGTAGGAAAAGCAAAGGTGTTATTAATAACATTAACAATGGCTCTGTGTCCCAGTGAGCCAACATGTGAAAACCCAGAACCCTGAGACTGAAGCAGCTAAATGGAATCCAGCCATCGTTCATTTTATTATTTATACCTGTGCTTTAACCTTAGACAGCCCTGCTTTTGACAGGCTGACAGGCACCGCAGAATTAACAGCGTGAGCAGAGTTTGTACATTCCCACATAGTCCTATGGTCTCTAATCAAGCAAAGTGGAAACACCTGTGAGCCGACCCTCAGGGTGCACGGGGCTTCCGGTCTCGTTAAAATGCTCTTCTCCACCCCTCAACGTGGGACGGAGGCTTCTACGTTGGCCTTCTGTGTGAAATGATCAAAACTCATTGAGTTGAGAAAGCTTCATGGTTTACAGCGCTAGTCCAGTTCCCCTCCGCAAATCAGACTCATTGTCAGACACTGACATCACACCTTCTGCAGAGGGTCTGTGAATTTGACCTCAGTTGTGATTTTTTTCTTTTTTCTTTTTTAAGTAAAGTTTAATCCCACTGACACTGAGTCACATCTCTCATTTTAGTGAAGACACTTTAGAAAAATTCTGTTCAATCTGCAAGAAGTCGAGTACCAAAAACGTTCAGGTGTAGAGGAGAGGAGAGGTGGTAGAAGTAGTGCTCAAGTCAACCCAGTGCAAATTTCAGATATTTGGAGATTTTTAACATAAGGTCCACTTGCTAGCTTTTTCCAGACCTTTCAACCACATCTCGTGGTCTTCCTCAGTGGAGTTTGCTTAGTAAACGTAACAAAACTCGGCAATCGCCCCAAACTTCTCTTCTGAGAAACACCTCGAGATGTGTGAAAGCCCCAGAAAAACTTTGTAAGCACAGTTTTCCACAGTCAGGAGCAGTGTAAATGGACTTGGATCATAACACCAATCAAGATGCAACACTTATTGTTTTGCACTCATTCGAATGTATGTAAACTTTTACATCGCATATAAGACCTGACTTAGACAAAAATATAATGATGTCTGCATGACGTCGTGCACATGTATGTTAATGATACACAGATGAAATTGAATTGCATATGAAGTTGTTTATTAAGCTGGTTATACAGTAAAAAGCCATAGTAGGCCGGAAATATTTATTTTTCACTTGTAACAGCAAATAACATCACGATCCTCTCCTTTAAAAACTCAAATTCCCAAAAGACACTGCAGTTAGATAAATCTTATTGTATTAACACATTAACAGCTAAACCACTTAAATAATTTTTTTTTCAAATTATCTATACCACCTAAGTATGTGTTTAAAAAATAAAAAAATAAAAAAATCTGTATATTTAGTCAAAGACAGAAATCAAGTCATTATATGGACATTTCTTGATGATGAATGACACCCACAATTTATTTTACTACTTGGTGTGTTCATTTATATGCTGAAATCATTTTAAATCATGTTTTTAAACTGTTGAATAAAATCAAACTATTGTAAAAATGAAGATTGTTTTCTGCTTTTCTTCCTTGGAATGAATTAAATCAGACGTGATTGAGTTAAGCCCAGCTTGTTGATCACATGCTGCAGCAAAGTCTTGATTTATCGTCACCACAAGATGGAGCTCTGCTCCTCTGCAAATACTCCAGTGAACCTTGGCTTCTTCGACAGGGGGAATGAACATGAGTAGACTGAACACACACACATAGCCTTGTTTGTTTTAGCCAACATATTCAGGCATAAATCAGATGATTTACAGTGTGTTCCTTGAAAGCAGTGTTTCCCAACCTGGAAGGTTTGAAAAAGCACCATGGAAAAGTTCTGTTTCAAAAAACAAAGTTTGTGCTTTAGCATTTCTTGGAGGAGGGAATGAACTCAGAAAAGTTGCTTTTTGGCTCACTCCTGCTTAACCCTCCTTATGTTTCCTTCATGTAATGATTTCCTACATTTCCCAAAATACCTTTCGACACCCCTGAAATGAGGGTGTGGACAGTTGCAATCAAAGGTAGCTTTATGGGCATATAAATGGTTTGGAAGTGTTTAGCTGTGGGCTACTGTACACGTGTGTACAAGTTACTCATGCACAGAATTCAACAATCCTCAACAACATTTCCCAGCAGCCACCTGTCAGTCACACAGGATGGGTGGGAAGGTGGGAGGATGGTCTTTATGGAGTTTTCTTTTGATTAAGTTTGAGGTTCTGTAGGTGGGACTCTTTTCTTCAGCTGTTGAATTGTGATGAGAATCAACAGTTGCGGTAATCACCAATTTTTTCCCTCTGTTTATACCAAACACACTGTAACTGTAAAATCTGTAATTTCCTGTCTGAAAGGCAGGAAAAGGCTGCTAGACACCAACTATAAGTGAAGCAGAAAATTGATCAACTGTGCTCAGGTTCAAGTCCATACTTTGTCTTGTAAATCACCAATGAAGTCTCTTTCATACTGGCACTTCCTGTGAAAATACTGCCCATTATTACTGTCATGCTGCACATCTTGTTGCAGCTAACATCACCCTCCTTGTACATGGAGAGGGAACTTTTTAAGCCTTGCAACTCTGACTCGTTTTCTCTTTCAGTCTCTGCAAATACAGTCAACACGGGGTCTCCGGAGGGCTGTGGTGCACCGGGCCTGGAAAAAGCCCCTATTGACGGTGGAATTTCACAGAGAGCGCTGTTTGTGGTCACTCGCCCAGTCAGCCTTATTCTAAGCTCTGTTACCCCCACCGACAGTCCCGGGATGACCCTGACGCCACAGCAGAGAGTTTGGAGGGTTTGGACAGAAGCATATGTCTAAGGGGTCATAACAATGTCCAAGGCTTATGATTTTAATTTGACTTTGGATCTCATTCAGTCTGTTTTATGAAACTCCCACATCGTAATGTGTGTGTCTGATTTTCTTTCCCTCTGCCTCTTTCCTGTGAGCAACAAAACCACTGGAGTGGACACCATAAAGTTTAACACTAATCCTCCCCAATGAACTACAAAATCATGATTGAAATTTTATATGATAACTTTAACATACATTGCTTGAAAGTACCAACTGACAGTGAAGCCAAGACTTATCCCCTTTTTAAATCTATGTAAAGTATATTATTTAAATGATCTATTTTCATATCTATATGCATACTGGTTTGAATACGTTTGTTTTGGGACTGACAGCAGGTTAGTTTAAACAAAGACAAAACAAACCTGAGTTTGTCAAACTGAATCACAAAGTCAAGCTACAGCCACACCGTACATTTGCCCGGGTGAAAGTCTGTTCTCAGTATGATGGAAAGTCTGCCCCACAGGATGTGGTCAATCAAAAATGAGAGAAAAATAAAAAAATTGTTCAGATAAAAACCTGGACTCTCCAGCAAATTTCATCTACACCCCCACCAGACATGAGCTGTATGTTGTTTCATTGTCGGAAATTCCCAATTTATAGGCTGTAATTACAACTTCAGTGGGTTCCACTCCCGCTGACCATCAAACTTACCCGCACAAAACAGTAAAGCTAATGGTCAGCAGTGTTTTCTAGTTAGTGCAAACAATATGAGAAGGGTCCAACTGTAGACTTATTGCTGCTGGGGGACCCAAGGTTTGCTAACCCACAGACAGGCTCATAATACGACCTCTACATCTTCAATGCAGATTGTAGGTTACAGTGAGTCACTGTCAGAAAGTGGCGGGCCAGGGCTAGCTGGTTAGCTAACGTCAGTAGAAGTAAAAATAATGGAGACAAGAGTTAACATAGAGGTAAATAAAATGGAATGAAGTTTGATACTGAACCTACAACATTTCAACAGTTGTTAATGTTAACGCTGGCTATGTAGCAATAGCAAAAATGACAAAGAGCTCCTTTACGTCTTATAGGATGTTTGCAACTAATGCTAGTTTTTTAATGTTAGCAAGTCCAATTAAATACTAATATTAAATGTTCACCTAATGTGCTGTTGATTAGCTTGTTGTGTAGGGTAATATTGTGCTTTTTTCCCCCAAAGTTACAGTGGTTACCCTCTAATCCCAAGTGAAAAAATAGTTTTTTTTTGAGAATCTTTTGTATTTTATGTACAGCTTTTGAGGACAGTATGCGTTTATTATCACACATTATCACAAAAATATTTCCCTCCAGTAATCTCTTGCACATTGTTTTAGCAGTCATGTTAGCTTCTCCAACAGTCCAAGATCACATGCACTTTACAAACTGTCTGCCAGGTTAAACGTGTATTTATTTAGCTAAGCTTAGCATTAGTATTTCTTACACAAACACACTACAAGAAAGGATATTTAGCTTAGAAGAGAGAAAAAATTTCGCTAACGGAAGCTATGCATCTGAATTATGAGGACACTCCTCATTCTTGTTCCACTGGATATCTCCCCAGATGTGCAGTCTGCAGCTGGACCTTCATGGACACACAAGTGCGTTTTAATAGATTGTAAAAAAAAAAAAAGACAAAAAAAAAAAGGTGGTAGTGCTATGAAGTGTAATATTTATAGCACCGGCAATTTATATCACCGACAACAGATAGCTGTGGCTCGGAAAGGGTGGAAAGTCCTGAGAAATCTTGACAGTCTCCAACTTGGAGCACTTACTTACATTTTTCCTAGTAGTAGTAGTGGAATTTCCTATTATCCAGCATCCCAGAAAAGCACCAAGTGAAAAATAAAGTTACTTCACAGAAAGTAATGCATGATTTCTAAGTGATGAAACGTTTGTGGTGCTAATTTTGCAACCCTGTTTGAGTTCAAAGTCACAGCTCTAATTTCTACTCATTTTCAGCCTTCACTCACTCTTTTCCATCAACAAAGATTTTCCAACTTTTAACACTTTCCCTCATCACAATATTTTTCAAAGTAAATATTTTTGACACTAACTATGTGCCTTGAGTAAAATCTATGCTTCATTTTTGACATTTAGTAAATCTTGACTTCATTTTTGTTTTTCCTAATCTTTTGGCCTGATTCAAATGATAATGTAATTCCACACTAACATTTTAATTTTCCACATATGTATGTGTTATTAGAGCAAAAATGAAAATGAAAATGCAATAAACCAATTTGCATTTTTTGCACATGTACATGAATACTATCAGGCATATACTGTACATACATGTACACATACAGTTACACATGTGTGGGGCAGCAGCCTAAATAAGCCACTGGGTATCGCAGTTGCGATGTTTATTCTCAGGTGAATCGTGGTTTTGGTGTTGTTTGGCCGCTGTGGGACACCGTAGTTTTGAGGTGCGTTCCGCGCGGGATGCCATCTTGGTTTAATGTTTTCTTTTTCTCTCACGGTGACTGGCAAAGTCATTCACATGGCCTCAGTCCATCTGACCAGGTGTGTCACAAAATCAGACCAAAGGCAAAAGGTCAGTTTGCATTTGAGGCCTAGCAGAGCATTAAAAGGGCAGATATCAAACATCCTCTCGAGTTACAAGCTCGTTTGACTTGTTTTCTCATTTATCCTCTCCCCTGCAGCTCCTGGAGCAGCTGTTTAAAAGAACCCACAATTATTTCTAATGCTGATCCCTTTCAGTGCAATGTGTCCTTGATGTTAGTGAACCTACAGTAATCTGCTGAGCTAACTTACAGGAACTGGAGGTCATTCATGAGTCATCAGGATGTTTATGAGAGGAGTGTGTGTGCTCTCTGTGGGATAAATACAGGGGATTGTTATGCACAGCAGACTTTTGTCCAGAATAACAGCGGACTCTAACCAGAATAGATGAAGAAGTAAAATCCTCTCAGGACAGAGCCCGTGTGGCTGGTGTGTATGTGTGCACGCGTTTGTGTTGGTCTGCACACATAAGTGTGCTCGTAAGGCTAGTTATGGTGGCTTTAAAGATAATCCCTGAACTCCTGCTCTTACTGGACTCTCATCCACTTACCTAACGCTCACCTGGCGCGCACCTAAACCTTTCCTAATACTATGGTGTGTATGTGAGTCACCTAATACCTTCTACTGTAAATTGTAACTGAACCTGGTCACCCCATGGCCTGACAGACCACGTCACAGCGCCCAGTAGGAGCAGAGGCAATAGAAGGTGTTACGAGACGAGTGTGTTTGTGTGTGTGTGTGTGTGTGTGTGTGTGTTTGGGGGGGGGGGGCTTGACAGGTTAAAGGTTTGACCCTGATATGTTGACAATGTAGAGCAAAGAACAGGCTTGAAACAACCATTTTCAGCCATACCGTCAGACATTGTACAACAATAGGGAAAATGAGAAATGAAAATCATGTCCAGCTGTTTGCTGCAAGATCGATTGAAGATGTTTCATAATCATTTTATTATATAACAAAATTGACACCAGTTTTCACTGTAAATGCCAAGCTACCATCAGGATTATGATACTTTCAACCCTGAGATCATGTTTATTATGACATCAGTTTGTAATTTTTTATGTTGTTGCCATTTTTTCCTTGTAAAACTGAAGAGTTTTATGGGCAGCTTGAATAGGGAAAATCATAGGAAAAGTATGCATGCCTGTTTTGTGGGGTTATGAATCAACAAGAGTCTGATCCGTCTCTCAGTCACAGAATTTATTATTAATTCATAATGTTTTCCCTTTAATGCTTCTCGAAGGCTGCATCACAGATGGTCAGGTCAGCCCCAGACTGCAGCAACAGGTAATTTAGCTCCTTTTATCCAAGTCTGACATCAAGATGAAATACAGTAGTTTACATTATAGCAGATCAATGAGGCTTTTCTTTGCCTGAATTTGCAGCTTCGCCACAAGCCTCCAGTCCTCTGAATTCAGGGGATGCTTCCCATTTCAAGACTGAATATATTGTACAAGGTCAACAAGGCCGATCTCATCTCACAGACGCCTCTAAACGCTGCAAACATTGCAAATATTTGCAGGTTTAGTCCACAATTCTTCATCAGCTTGTTGCACCACCTCTTCATGAGTTCAAACACACAACACATGTCTAGTGAAGATTTACACATTATTAGATTAAAACTGGTTGCACCACACAAGCTACTTGTTACGTACAGTAGATATAAGTTGTTGTTTAAAAAGTTTTTAGCAAGGTGTAACTTGTGTAGCTAATTAAAGCAGCCAGGAACTGACTAAACAAACATTAGCTTGTAAGTGTGTGTCACATTTGAAGCGTTTAAATGGTGATATTGAGAGCTTGAAAGTAACTAGTATTTACTCAGAACTAGGGAGGGACTTAAAGTTTAAGATGTATTCTCCAAATAACACATGGTCTTAACCCACAACACAACAACAGGAGAGACAGTAAGAAGAGTCTTCAGTGACGCACACATCAGGTATGAGAGCAGGACAGATGGAGGTAGTGCTGTATGTACACCTTTCACATACATGAGCATGGGAACGCATACATGGAGAGCTTATTAACACTGAGACAGAAACCCAATTAACCACATTCTGTCCAGGATCAACGCAGCCTCTTCCAGCTCCATGTCTGAAACTTGTTGGCCTCTAACTCCCCACAAAGCTGGCCAAGTGTGCCAGCCAACCACACAGATACACACACTTCCTCCCCCCACTGCAGGTGCATTGTACAAGACACACTGATTCAATCCCCCAGATTCAAAGTAACCATCTCCTCATTTCCCTGCGGCCAATCAGGAGGCTGCCAGGCAGCTCCGTTGTAATCGGCAGACTACCTCGGGGCTTTTACTGTACCAGACTGTAGCTTAGGAGAATCTCCCGGTGGCCTGCAGGGTATTAGATGCTGATATGAGCTCTATCAAAGGCAGACTTTCCCATAGTGGAGGGAAGAAGTGAGGCAGCGGTCGCCTGAAGGTCAGAGAGATGGATCTCTGACTGGAAGGGCTCATGTTTGAATCAGACTGAAAGTGAAACCCTAGTTAATAAGTTGTTTATTAAAACAACATATTATATATGTATTTTATATTTCTTATTAATTATTAATTCATTTTAAACATGTCTATCTTCCCATTCTGGGAAATTGGTCTCAGACTTTTGGAACTCACTGTGTATAATATCGACATACTGTACATAAACATACATATTTGTATGGGCTAGACATAAATGTCAATAGAGGTTATAGGTTTTACATATGATTTGTGCTTTTATTTTAAATGTACGTACATGTCATATATGGAAATTTAATATGTATACATATATTACATTTAATTCTGCTCCCTAATACCCTGAAAATGACTCTGGGCATCATGCCTAATCGTTGTCTTTTGTCTTTTCCCTGTCCTGTCTCTGCTATAGCTCCGTCCAGGTCCACCCCGATTTCCTCATGAGATGCACCTGGCCTGGGAAGAAATGCTTTAAAAATTGTGGTCCCAACATCAGAAGACCGTTTTTGTTGTGTTCTCTTGTGTCTTTTGTTGTCTTAATTTAGTGTCCTGATCCTTTTGCACATTTATGTTGAATAAACCCTTTGTTATTTTAGAGGTGTCTTATGAGTTTGTTGGGTCAGTGGAGTGTGCTGGGGCTGAACAATTACGGGCTGGTCCGGGATAGCTAAGCTAGTTAGCCATCTTGTTGGTGGCAGGTTGGGGTGCCGTTTAAATAAACCCAATCAATCCAACCAGCGAAGGCAACGATCGTTAGCCAATCAGAGGCAGCGTAGGGCGGGGCACGTGAACTCTCAGTTAGGATTCGGAAGTTTACATCCGGCTGCTGTAGCATCGATAGCTAACCGAAAGATAAAGTCAAAACTGGGGGAAAAACGACCAGCTAGAGAGAGCACAGGTGAAGTCCAGCCTTTCCAGGAGAGCAGCTCCACCTGCACTACATCGTTTCCGTTTGGTTGTAACTTTTCCTCGGAGACGTAGACTGGAGTATCAAGCTAGCACCACCACAATTGAGGAGTCTGCTACTAACAGGTGTCAAGCTAGGACTGATTTGGCGGCATTTGAGGAGCTTTTCCAGCCACACAACTTCAATTTTTCCAACCAGACGTTTTGGGAAAGAAACTTTCAGCCGTGTATTTACACCATCTTGGTTTGCTAACTGTAAGTGTCTTCATTACGTGGCGGAGTGTGGTCAGGTTGTGTGTTTTGGTTGCGTGAAGAGGCAGCAAAGAGGAAACGGTTGATTTGGTGCACCTTCACCTTCCCGAGGAGCTGGACCCAGGCCGTCCTGATCTCCACCTCAAAATGCCGGACGATGTCACGGGAGAGTCTCCTGTCACAGTTCAAGATGTCTAAGATCCATCCACAAACAAGAGCTGTGTTTACAGAAGCTGAAAAACTCATAGTTATGTCTGTTCCCGCTCATCTCTGTGGGCTCATCCGTGAGGACCTTCACCTTGTATCACGTTAAAACATGGCTCCAGCAACACCATGACCCAGAAGAGACTGACTGACCTCTCCCTGATCCATGTCCACACTGATATTTTGAACTCATTGGATATCCATGCTCTTAGGAGAGACTTCATTTCCACAACACCATAGCGCAGTGCCACATTTGGATTATTACAACTACTGGAGCAACTGAGCTGCAGCTCAAGGTAAGACATCTGGTTTATTATAAGCTGCCGCCGAGCAGTTTAATATTCAGTTGTCAAATACTTTTAACAACACACTGATATACCTTTTGTTGAAAAACAATGTGCATATTTGGATATGTTCTTGTGTGCCCTGCGCAATGGGCTTTTGGACATGTGTATTGCAATGTCATGGCATCATTGTGAGCCATTATTGTGCAATATTTACATTACTGAGTCTGAGTTTTATAGACATGGCTACTGTTGTTACTGCTGCTGCTTTCTCTGTCTGTGTTGCAGTAGTACTGTTGTAGGCCTATGTTGTATTTGTATGGGTTTGGGTAAGGTGCTCCTCCCACTACAGCACCCCCAATTTAATACATCTTCCCCCATATAAATCAGTTGGTTGTGACAGAAGAGGGGCAGCAGTTACATTCTTGATTGAAACACACACACACACACACACACACATACACACACTCTTAATATAGCATAATTACAGATGACCTACATAATGCTCTATCCAAGCCGCATGACATGGCAGGATAGTGGAAAAATGACAATTTATGTCACTCGATTTCGTCCTATCAGATTGCACTGGTTTGTGTTTTTCTCTCTCTGTGGTTGGTGATGGCATCTGACTGCCACTGCAGCTGTGAGGGAGAATCCACGAGCATGAAGTTTGACTCTGCTTGTGTTTCGAAGTCATTCAGTTTCGTGATAGTTGCACTAGAAGGCTTACTCATTACTTATGTAAAATGTAGTTTTAATGTTGACGAAGGCTTGGGTCACTTCCTGAGTTATTTGTAATTGGCTTGCTTCCTTGAAATGTAAGAAATATAGTAAGATTACACAGTTAACCCAGGCTTCATGCTGTGTTTGCTCTAGGAACTCTTTGTGGGTCCTACTTCCACAGAACCAGCTCTGGTTCCCATTCTGACATGATGCAGACACAGCATACTGATTTTCAAATTAGAGGTACACGATTGAACACCGGTTGTGTACAGATTGCTTTCCTCCATCTCACCTTTTTTAAAGGAAAAGTTTTGGGAAATAGACTTATTTGCTCTCTTGCTGAGAGAGTTAGTTAAGAAGCTCGAGACCACTCTCACGTCTCTGCACTAAATATGAAGCTATCTTAGCTTAGCATAAATGGTCAGCATAACAGGACACAGCACTTTCATGTGGTAACATGAGGCTGGAACATGTTTACGGTGCAGCACACTGGCTGCCTGAGGAGCGAATGACAGAGCCTGAGTTTATTTCTTATAAACAGCATATTTATACACTCCTCTTATTGCTGTCAGCTAAGCAGGCCCCACCTATGAATAATAAGGTATTATTAATATAATGGTTTGTTTGGTGTTGGTTATGATTGGGCATGATTTTAACAGTGTGTAGGCTTTAATATGATTTTAGATCATTTACTCTCTGTGTGCAATGGTGTATTTTCCATGCAGTCATACCACACCTACACTTTTTCTTTAGTCTGTGGTTGTTTTTCTCAGACTATTGTGTCATTCAAATCCACTTCTCTCGCTCGCTCGCTCTCTCTCTCTCTCTCTCTCTCTCTCCACTAAGCATTACTTTGCACATGCTGTTTAAGCATATAACTCTGCTGGATACTAATGTCAATGTATGATTGTATAATTACATTTCTTCTCTACTGCACAATACATGGTTGCAACCAAAATGCAGTTGTTGAAACGTCATTTAACCCTTAAGTCCCTCATTACATCCCCACTGGAACACAGCAGTCAAATACCCGGTGACATTTCATGACTCAAATGTTTCTCTTCTATTTACTTTCTATGAGAAGTTAAAAGGCACGACAACGAGATATGGGGATTAATGGAAGTTAGGCCTGTGTTATACAGAACCTAGAAAATTTGGAAAAGTAAGTTTGCACATGAGCACATGTGTGGGATGAGAGCCAATCCCACTCAAGACCAAGTTCTGCAGACTGTGGGTGTCCTGGCCGCTCAGTTGGCTAATGTGCCCACCGTGTAACTGTGAGACTCGTATCCGGTCCTTGACTTTGGTCACGTCATGCCCATTCTGTCTCTGGTCCTGTCTCCGGTGTCTTTATAATTTGAGGCGTCTGCAGTTCCTTCCCAAACTCTAAAAACCAGGAGACTGATGGTCTTCTTTAGGTGTGTGTATTGCAACTGGAGACGTCTGAAAGCTCTTTAGGGACTTTACAAAAATGATTAGGGATGGAGCGGAGGGTCAGCAACGAGTGAGAGTTATGTATTTATTATGTGTGTATGGATGTATTCATTTATTTTCTGAAGGGAGGGTAGTCAAATTTTGGGAAAAACACGGGAGGGTCTTTTAAACTTTCTCTAAACCTAGATTTATGTTTTATTTCAGTGTTCCTTTAGCCTTATTTAATTTAAATAATTAACACAATTATTACAATAATTACAATAATTTTCAGACAGTCCCTTAACTACTACAATTATATCAGCATGTTTTCTTAGTTCTCCTACATCACCCATGATAGCTGTAATGAAGCAAATTTGAAGACGATATTCTCCACTTGTATGTTTATAGTTTAGTCCTATGTTTAAGTGAATCACACAATGAGAAAAGCTAAAATCCAAATGTAGGTGCTCACCCACTGTGAAACACTTTCCAGAAACAACTTTTGCCAGAACAATGTGAAAATGTTTTTCTTGGTTTGCATGTGCCTTAGCTTTATATACTGTGTGTTTCCACAGTATCCCATTAAATCTCCCTTTGAACCAGGCCACCCTTATTTTTCTTAATCCCTTCGAACAAGGTCCATATGTGTGTGTGTGTGTGTGTGTGTGTGTGTGTGTGTGTGTGTGTGTGTGTGTTGTGTGTGTGTGTGTGTGTGTGTGTGTGTGTGTGTGTGTGTGTGTGTGTGTGTGTGTGTGTGGGTGGGAGTGTGTGGGAGTCTTGGAGCAAGCTTTGTTTATCTTTCTTGTTCTTCCCACTTCCTGGTCAGGGGGTAGCAAGGTAATAAAGGTTTTAAGGTACAGTCATCCTTACAGGAGACTGTCTGGGTCAAACTGAACTTGGACAACCCCCAGCATTTCCTTACAAAAGCATCTAGTGACTAATCATTAGTCTAAATTTCACAAACATAGATAATACTTTTTTCTTGTGTGTTAGTCAATGCATGATTGCCGTCTTGAAAGAAATCAATACACCTTAAATGTCAATATGACAACTTTGACTATTTCATTTGTTTTTATTAGCTCTCTACATGACATGACACATGAACATGTGCAATAAACCCATCGAAAAAGATGGATTTATTACACTTTATTGACCTTTGTCTGTTTTCTTCATTCAGCTTCGCTCAGCAAAACTGTGTACGCACACTTCAATATTTGTTTATTTATTGCAAGTGATATTGTCATCTCAAAATTGAACGGTGTCCTCGCACATCGCAAATTTTCCTCCTACCATGCAGGACTATTACAAGAGAACAATGGTGTTTTCCCATTGTGGTGCTGTGGAGAACCACTTCAAATAGTTCTCCACAGAATTGTTACGGTACTGTGAAGTGGTGAAAGGTCACAACACGAGGTGGACTCACATGTCACTGTACAGTCAGTAAGGAGCCAAATACATATGAACAGCTTCACTGAGTTGGATGTGAGGGGGAGGAGAAGATGAAGGAGTGGAGGTGGGGAGGGGATTCTGTGCCACACAAGTTGCCCCTGGGCCCCGAGTGGTCGTGTTGGCTTGGCAGGAAGAGGGAGGAAGCGTGGAGGAGGGGGTGTGTGTGTTTATGTGTGTGTGTCGAGAGAGAGGGGAGGGGGGAGGGGGGTGGTGGGGTGGGGTGGGGTGGGGGGGGTCTGTTGAGGGCAGCTCCTGGTGCCACGTTTGCATCACAGAACTGTAAACCTTTCAGAGCTGAGCAAAGCAGAGTTGGCACTGTGGCTGCTTCGCTTTTTCTTTTTTTAACCCTTTTTCTGGTCCTTGCATCCAAAGATTCATGAAATGAGGAAATTGCATGACTTCCAGGCTAATTGGACCCATGGGGACACATTGAACGACGTGTCTGTAACTGTCACGTCACAGTTGTTGCTTTTCATCTTTGTTTTTCACAGTCTAACTCGCACATCGTGCTGTTCAGAGGATTATCTGTGGATCACAGCTGCAGCATCTTTGCATGCAAACATAGTGTGATACAACTGGAAAAAACATTAAAACTTAATTTAATGCATTTTAATCAGATGAAATAAATGACTTGTTTTTCTCTAGATTTTGTCTTTAAACAACTTTTCAACTTGGTGGCATAAACAGGGCCTGATGCATCGGAAGACAGTTTGTTGTTATTCACATAAATCAGCAAGACTCTCCACACAGTCATTCAGAAATTGTAACCAAACATCATTTATTAAAATAAAAACTAAACCAAAACCAAACCTGAAATAAAATTTTTTAAAAATGAAACGCATTAAAAACTGATGGGAACTGTAAAATCATAATAACCCTTGTGTAAACCAACCACTGACACACACACTCAGACACAGTGTTGACAGCTATGTGAGTCAGCAGTAGTCAGGACCTCGGGGTTTTCCAAAGTCCACAACATGATCAGTGTTGGAAAATCACCGAAGAGCAGCAACTGTTTTGGTTCAGAGCTGACAGCCAGGTGGAATGAATTCAGCCTATCTGCAGATGTTTTCAACATGAGATGTTGCAACCTGTGCTTGACCTGTAACACAAATATTGTCAAAAGGATGTTAATATTTGACAAATCCTGTAATTTATATTGTCTAAATGTCAACATGATTATATTCTTTTCTTTT
Source organism: Seriola aureovittata (assembly GCF_021018895.1). Classification (NCBI taxonomy): domain Eukaryota; kingdom Metazoa; phylum Chordata; class Actinopteri; order Carangiformes; family Carangidae; genus Seriola; species Seriola aureovittata. The sequence continues at coordinate 4,644,993 of NC_079384.1, forward strand.
CTTTTTTTTTTTATTCTGTTACTGACATGAGCTCAGTTAGTCCATGATCGTTTGTTAACACAAAAATATTGATTATTGCAGCTTTAAAGTTCAGGAAAGATTGCCTTCATAGTAAAATAAAAACCGATGCTGACTGATGATATAAGAGAGGATGCAAATAGCAGTCTCTGGTGTCACAGGTATTAAAAATTCAACTGTGATTTTTACAAAATAGTTTTTTAGGCCAGGTATTTAGGTCGGGTGAAAAGAAATGATTTCATTCACACTTTGTGGAATGAAGCTCCCACACTTCTAAATGACTAACAGGCAATGTTTGAACTCATTTGACCCTTGTTTTGCCTTGCTGGCTGTCAGCGAGACAAACAGCCATGGTACAACATTACAACAATGATAAGGAACAGAAACACTTTTTTTTTTTTTTTTTTCAAATTGAAATGAGGGACGGGAAGGGCTAAGAATCCACATCATGGAGAATGAAATCACGTTGATGCTAAAAGCATAGCACCATGTGTTAATTTGCCAACGTCAATGGTTTGGCAGGAAGAAAGAAGAAACCCTTATTGCATATGCGTCGTCAAATGAACTGTTCACCTGTCGTTATAGGATTAAAACAACCCGTCACAGTCAGTTGGATGAGCGCAGACGAGAAAGCATTACACGTTTTCCCCATGTAACCTTGCGTAGAGGATCAGAGACGGTGAATATGGTTATATAAACTCAGCTTTAACTGCGAAAAAAAACCACCACTGTGCTTACAGGACAGCTTTCCATCTTTCCAGTCGACTGTTTGCACTCACACCAGTTACCCTGGAGACCAGGGGCATCAAAATACAGGCACAATGACAAATACCAGCGTGTGTGTGTGTGTGTGTGTGTGTGTGTGTGTGTGTGTGTGTGTGTTGGGTCAGTGAGGTTCAGTCTGGGCGGTAATGTGAGACCAAGATGAAACACTCAGCCATCAGCACATTCCTATGGGCCTCAGTTTTCTTCAGCTGGGGGAGAGAATGACAAGAAAGAGAGAGAAAGAAAGAAAGAAAGAAAGAAAGAGAAATATTACAGAGAGAGCAGCAGTAAACATGTCATCCACTGTAAATGATGCAGTTACCTCCTGGGCCATTGAGTAACAATCATAATCGTGCAGCAGGGACTCCTCTAGCTCTCATTAGAACAGTATATGTCTGTATATTGTAGCCTTTATATAATGACACGTTTTATGGAGGCTTTGCGCAAATCCGCCTGCAGCCTCGCCTGCTTCATGACAGTGGTTGACGGAGGAATCTACTTCCCACAAATATTGTCTGAATATCTGAGAACCAGACTAGAGACGGAGGGCTAGGATAAAATGCTTGTTGTGATGTGGCTGCAGAACCCATTTATAATCCAGTGTACCAAGACATTTGTTTGTTCAAATAAATTAGGATTTAGACGACTTTATAAATTTACAGCCTGCCATTCAAACTCCCTGTCAGGTTGAAAAGACCAGACTCGGGGGGGGGGGGTCTCCAGCATTTTGCTTGACATTCTTTAAGCTACAAGATTATAGTCAGAGTGAGCAATCTGTCTGGTGACTGATTTTATTAGCAGATGGAGGTCACTACGACTCAGTAACTGTCTTTTCTTACTCCAAAACAACCCAAACTATAGTTTAAGAAGGATTAGCTCATTTACTAACATGGAAAGTTTCTGTGTTAGCATGCTAGCATTGTGACTTAATCACTGTAAGCAGAAAGTAGTGAACATGCCATGAATACAACTATTGTTGTTCCACTGTGAAACCTTTGAGGCCACAGTGGATACGTTTAAACACTCAGAATACAGACATTCAAATAAAATGGTAGCCAGAAAATGTAGTGCACTATATCGCAAACAGGAAGTAACCGCAGACACAGCCTTATAATCTACATAGTTGCCTCAAAAATGTGCCCAATGGAACAATAAAAGTAGAATCCATGGCATTTACTTTCTGCTTACAATCCCACAATGCAATGCTACACATATTATATATACAGCTGTCAGTGATGGTGCAAAATGCTGATTGTTCATGATGAGAAATCTCAACTCAGACAGGAAGTGGTTCAATCTGTGGCCTGAATATATTGAAAACAGTTCAGTTTCAAACAGGACGGACAAAACTAGATGGAAAAAACTTAAGATTTTGTGATTTTGCAAAGCCTGACCCATGCCTTCCACTGGTAACCATGAAAATATATTATCTAGATTTGTCCATCTGTTCATCAACATCCTTTCAGGTCATTATGGTGTCATGGTAAAAGCAACTGCAAAGAGCTGCGGTTCCAACAAACAGGATGTGTATGTACACTAAATACAGTGTTTGAAGTTAACATCACAGTGTGTGTACAATTACACACAACCATTATATAAAAAGATAACCATCAAACTTAATTTAAAACCAATATTTATGCAAAAGGGAGGCAGGATGAAAGTACAGAGGGAGCTGGGGTTGGTGAAGGTGATGGGACTGTGAGGGACAGTCCCAGCTGCTGTTACTTTTTTTGCTTTGTTCAGCTGTGCGCTTGGTTCTGCGTATCTGTTTAAAGGACTGACTGCCCGTCTGCCTTATTTTCTCCATTCTTTTCTCCATTTTTCTGATTCGGCCCACCCTTTTCAACACACCACATCCTTCTCTCCTCTGCATGCGGAGGGGAAAAAACGCAGACCGTAATTATCCAGCTGGAACTGCTCATGGGGCCATTCTGGCTGTATTAAATTCATTACCAGCCAGAGAAACAGATTTTTGAATACTCCCTCAGCACAGATTGTGTTTTCATTCACATTAGGTTATAAATGACACTTTGATTGTCAGCTTCAGAGTCACATCCCAGGAGCTGGCAGCGATGCTCTGATACACTTGACTTCAGGTCCAACGGTGACATTGTTTCTTACTTCCTCTCCGTCTCTTGGAGATTTAAGAAGTAGAGGTCAAAAGGTCAGTGACCGGAAGGTAGCCAGTGGTGAATCCAGCACATCCGTGGAAAGAAGCATTTGGGGAAATTCAATGGAAAGCACTCTTCCCTCCATCAGCAAAAAAGGACGCCTCAGGAGGTTTGAAGGATGAGGAAAATCCTCCACAGCAAGACCACTTTTCTGCTTCGTTCTTCCATGACTGGCTAGCTGGAAGTGAAGTAAATGGACTGGATAATGGCTAACTTAACATGCTTCAGAATTCTGTTTTTCACTTGGTTACGCAACTTACCTTGTTTTGGGTCACTACATGTAGTCTTACTCAAATGTACAGTAATAACTCAGTTAAACCTGCAATAACAGTTTTTTAGTTAGCAAACAGCAGCTTAAATACACATCAAACAGAAACAGAATTTGCATTCATTTGTTTCTGTGAATCTGGTGAATATTAGTCCAACATTAAATCGCTTTTTAGCGCTGCTTTGGTCTCCACCACCTCCTAAAGGAAATCTGTGAAATATCTCTTTAGCTGCTAAATGCTCCACTCTGTACAACAGCTAATTGCTAACTTCGTCTACCTAGTGCTTGGTGCTGGACAGGTAGTATACAGTGGGTTTATCGATGATTTTTTTGGGATAAAAAAACAAAAAAAACATTTTGTATTACACCTAGTCATTCGATCCATTATTAATATAAACCTTTTGAGTAGTGCAGCTTTAAGAACAACCGGAACCCTCAACCTGAAGCAGCTAAATGGATTTCAGCCATTGTTAATGTTTATTACTTACACCTGCAAAGAGGAACGTTCTGTTTATTACTCAACAGACCTTCCTCACAGCACACATTTTGATTTATAATGAGTTAAAATAGCTACTGTGAAAAGGGTATTTATGGCAATAAGGAGACAGATAAAGCTAAATACAATCTGTCTTTGAGGTTAGCCAAAATTTTGAATATAATAGTTATTATCAGCTGTCCAAACTTTCAGGGGTGGAGCTGCAAAAGGGGGAAATTAGTCAGTCCACTGAATCCTGTATTACACAGATGTCCAAGCAGAAATCACACACAGAAACTCTGGTAGAAGCTTGGAAATCAACCTTTATTGAATACTGTTTTTAAAAAAAAAAAAAAAAAGAAAAAAAAAAAAGAAAGAAAAAAGAGTCATGTCAACCAACAAATAAAATCATATACAGTCGGGTCCAAAAGTCTGAGACCACTTTCCCATTCACATGGGAATGGAAAAGTGGTCTCAGACTTTTGGACCCAACTGTACGTCTTTCATATTTGCTTCAGTACTGCTGTTTATACATGTAAAAAAACACTGGTTAACATAATGCATCTCAACTCATCTTGGGATGACAGATCTGATAACAACTGTTTCCCTTTAAAGCACTGATCTTGCATCTTTATGGAATTTATACTGTAATTCTTTCTTGGGTATCAATCTTCTACTATGAGAACAAATTAGGAAAAGATGCACTGATGAAACCAAGGTAACAGTGTATTGCATCTCTAGACAAACTTTCACGTTAAAAATGTTTATTTCCAAAAATGAAATGCATTTTTCATTGACACTGTGTCATTAATAAAGCTCAACTGAGGTGATGAGATCTGCTTTGGTCTAGTTAGAGCTCCTGATCACTCAGCTCCATGAGAAGAGGGGAACAAAAAAAACAAACAAACCAAGGTGCAGTTTGATGGTGCAGCAAATTACAAAGTAAAACACCATAATTGTGTTTCTGAGTTGGGGATCTGGTTTACTTTTTTTTAAGGCACAATGAATTTCTTGGTAGTGCCACGTCAGAGGCAATACTGATTTACAAACAGTTGTGTTGGCCAAAGTTTTATGGATTCTGTTTTGTATGTTTTACTTTCAGTAAATGAAATGAAAAGCCTGTCAGCCTATCAGCTTCTACTATGCATTAGTTTACGAGCGAAGGCAGTGTCCATTGGAGTCTCTCAAGGTCATGCTACCAATCAGTAGGAATTAATTAAATGGAAGTGTACCAATTGAACACAACCAATGATATTACCACATTACACAGCTCTTTCTATGAATTTTCCAAGGAAATTGTTAAGAAATTATTCTGAACAGACTCCTAAAAAGAAAATGGAAATACAGTCAAGTTTGATGCTAGAAATTTCTTGGGACATACATGCTTATCTTGCTCAGATCTCATCTTGTTTACGGTTAATTTAGCAATGTATCACAATTAATTTGATAATTGTTACACGTAACACCTTATTATTAAAACTCCAGCAGGCTAATTAAAATTTCTTAAGCGAGATTAAAAGGCGTTTTTTTTTTTTTTTGTGAAAATGTGAATGTGGATTATACACATTTGTGAAGCAATGTACATATGGACCTTTCCCTTAGCTCAGCAGTGGAACCGCTTCTAAGACGCGGTGACTGATAACGAATGCATGTAGTAACACAACGGTACAGGGCATAACTGAATGACGTACATTAAAATGAAAGTATATAACAGAAAAAAAAGAAAAAATCAAAGAAGAAAATTCCAGAAGGCACTGGATATAAAAGGAATACCAACATTTTTCAACTGCTTTTCTACACCCTGAAGTCAAAATCTCATATTTCTGTTCTTTCTTGTTCATTTGTGGAGGATTGACTTTCCCTATTTTTCCCAATTTAGCATGAAGTTGCTAGCGGCGTCTTTTCGCCGGCTGGAAAAGAGCAATGAGGGCATAGTGCACACCAAGAGTCACTCAATTTTTGGTGTCCCCCCCCAATTTACACAGCATAAAATGTAACTGGATTACTTTGCTGTTCAATGTAGCTGAGGGGTTGAGAAATGCTGGTAAGACTTTTAACTGGCTAGCTGTTGTGTTTCTAAATTCTGCGCACAGTGTCCGTCTTGGTGGTTGGACACCTTGTCGATATTCAAGTACTCTCCTCTATTTCTCTCGGGGAGTAAAATAAATTAGATGCTCTTTGAACTGCCCTGCAGTTGCAATGTGACCTGCAATGTGACCGGTGATGATAAAATTGAAGACATAAAACACACATAATGGTATCAAAGTACAGTATCAGGATTGTGTATAAAAAAATGTGAGGAGAGACGTTAACCTGATTTCTGTTTGCTCGATTTCCATGTCCCAATGTTAACAAAAACAAATACATACTGTAGTTGCCCAGCAGTCTATGTGCGCAGATACCAAAACAAACAAAAAAAACAAAAAAAATATATATTGCTGTTATCTAAATTTAACTACATGAAAAGATGGTTAAGGACAATATCCAAAGCCTCAAAGACGTCAACCAACGTAGCATTCAAAATCGCATCTCAAAGTAAAAACATACCTTCCATATAACATCTGTACACTTCCCTGTCACTGAATGGTACAAAGACTGGACCACAAAATCATGTAACTGTATCATTTCTGCATTAAAGAGTTGGAATTTGTTGGGTTAGCATGTTGTTGGATGAAAGAAACGTCGCAAAAAGGTGAAGAAAAAATAATTCACTTAAGCTCTGAGAGTTTCCCTCATGGGATTCATGAAATATATCTATCAAGAACAAAGGTCCAAAACTTAAATTTTTGACAAATCACATGTTTTTCTTTGTTACTTAACACCATTAACAACATGACTGATTTTGAAATTGCTTTGAAACCCAATTCCCCAAAAAAAAAACCTCACAACAATGGAGTAATACGCCAATCTATTCTCTAACCTGGTTACTCAGATTTCCATGTACAACCTACTTTTCACCTTAATTCTCAATGGCATAACTCAGTAGTTGATATAAACAACAAAGAAATTTCATCCATTGCAGTATTCTTCTGTGGACTTCCTGTCCCAACATGCTTTGCTGTCCAGCAACAATCCTCCCTGATCTCACAAACGCCGACACAAAGTAAAATATTTCTCAGAATCACCCCATTCATTCACTCTGTATGGGACAGAGCGTTAAGTCAAACTGTTCGTCAAAATCATTTTTCTTGCTCATGAGCAAATGCTAATACCCTGTAGGAAATGACCACTCTTCACTTTGGCACTTGGGCATCGAGTTTAGTAAAAATTCAGTTTTCGTATCAAGTTTCTCTGATGTTATCATGCTATGTGGTAGCATGTGTGAAATAACTAAATTACCAGCTTTAGGTTTAACTTGACACTCTTTCCCATACAAGAAGAGGAGCACAGAATGGCTGGGATTCATAATCTTTGGCTTATAGCAGGAGTATCTTTGGCAGCGAGGACCACAGCCTTCAAACTGAAAGAACTGGTCAACAGAGCGTTAAGTCTGTGTATCAAAGCGGGTGCGTTTGGGGGTGGGGTAGGAGAGGGGTTTGTCTATGTGATTCAGGGGCGGAGGCTGGGCGGGGGACGCGATGGCGGTGGACAGGGTAGCCCCGGGGGCGTGCGGGATGGTGGCGGACCTGGGAGTACCTGGCCTGGTGGGGGTGATCTGGCAGGAGGGCTGCTGGAGGTGGGAGACGAGGAGGCGGTGCGGGTGACGGGGCGGTAGTCTGGTGGCGGCGGCGAGGGCGTGTCCATCGGGGTGCGAGGTGCGGCCTTGGCTGCTGCTGCTGCTGCTGCCGACTCGTCCTTCACTCTTGTGAAGTTGATGCAACGACCCTAAAGGAAAGGAAAGAGACATGTAAGATTTAAAAAAAAAAAAAAAAAAAAAAAAAAATGGTAAAAAGATATTAGATTAATTTTTTTAGCCACTGTTCCACCACTGGTCCAAAAAGAAATGTCTGTCCTGTAATTTTGTACAGATACATGGTGTCCAGATGTTGAACTCCAATGACTTGTGACTGGTCAAATTTTTTACTTCTATTTATAACCAAAATACCTGAAAAATGGACGTGCCCAATGTGTCTAGTGCATTTAATTACGAAATATTAAACTGTGAGTGTGGTAAACATTATACCTGCTAAACATCAGCGTCTTAGCATTGTCATTATGTTTCCATCCAACGTTTTGAATGTATTTTAAAATCTGCACATAGAAAAACACAAAAACATCACATCTGTGTGCAGCGATGAAGAGCATGTCATGTTCCTCAAATTTATGTTTTCATTATGTTTTCTATGTGGTTTTAGACTTCAGTGTGTTGCGCCCTCTTCTCCGACTGGAGAATTAGCACCACCAGCTGTTTTGTTTTGTTTTGTTTTGTTGTTTTTTTGTTGTTTTTTTTTTTTTGCAGTTTCTGTAAATAATTAAATTTTAATGAAAATTTGTTGTACATTTGGTTGGAAACCTGACCAGTGATGGGTTTAAAGAAGGATTATAACAAAGAATAAAAGTTCAGACTATACACCAAAAATATAAAATTAATATGAATATGTATGTGATATTAGAAAGAAGAGTATATATATGCTTAATCTACAATGTATATGCACAATACAACAGCTGTCTTACATGAATGTAGAATCAGGCTAGAGTATGACATAGGATACACACACATATACCTTCAGGTGAAGACACACACGGGTCTCTAACCTGCAATACATTTGGGCTAAGAAGTGACATCAGTTGACCACATGGTCACGGTACAGTCACCACTCTTTGTCTCTGTGTGTGTGTGTGTGTGTGTGTGTGTGTGTGTGTGGCCAGCTGGTGTTCCAGATTACACTTAAATCCCCACTCTGACGCCCCCACTCCAAATTATCCCGGTTAGTCCAATGTTCTGTCCCGGCAACCGTGACTCGCCATGAGACCATATGGAAACATGGGGGAAGGATTGGGGTTAGAGGCTGGGACTGGTGTGTGTGTTTTTGGGTGACGGGTGGCAGGTGGTGGGTGGGTGGTGGTAAAAGGTTGCAGTTTATCTGGAACTTTATACCAGTGTAAGGGTGACTTATATTGTAAAACAAATGAATTTGTTCCAGCAGAAATCACATTTCACTCCTTAGCGTCTCGTAAAATATTACACTGACCGCAAACGTCAGCCAAGTTCATAGAGGTTGCCGTTGCCATAGCAACCCCGCCCGCTCCATAGTTGCATATGGTTGGCAGCCGGAGCGGAGTGAAGTAATGTTAATCTGCTAATAACCAGTATCAGTGATTGGAGCCATGGGACCATGGTTTTACAGAGTGGAAAATGAGAGAACAGGAATTGATGTCACTCATAAAGCTGTGTGGGATCAGTACAGCTCATTCCATCTTTCAAAAGCATTACGCATAATTTGTTGAACCCAGGTCTTTTTTTAATTTCATTTATTTATTTATTTTTTACATTTTTCAAAAGGTTTTAACTTATTGAAATGTCTATAGAGAAAAGGCCTGATTGAAACACACAGGGGAGGGCCATGTTTTGGTTCTATCATGTTGAGATAGTTAGATAGTGAGATAGATAGAACTTAACTGAGGTAATTCTTCAATATCCTACACTAAACTTTTGCCCTCGTCTCCAGCAAACCATTCCTGCCCTCTTTTATTTAGCTGAACATCTCTGCATCTACCGCAGACTCCTCTCCAGCACTGATGTTGAACTTCAACTTTGTCTCTCAGCAGATCAGATGCAGACTAAAGCTACCAGAGAGGTTGGATGATTGAGATCTCAGAGAGCAATGCATCAGGAACTGAAATGCATACACGACATGGTATACATGATATAAGCAGAATGATGTCTCTGTCTCTAACACATGTATATAGTCACACTGAGGCAACATTTGGCAGGAAATCAATGAAAACAGTCCTGGAGGACACATTCCATTCATCCCGACTGGTAAATTAGCTGCTGAGAGCAGACGCAAAAAAGTTGAACAAACAGAGGGGAAAAAGGACAAGAATTTAGCAGCGACCTCCAGTTTCTGGTCTGTCGCCACTTATCCAGTCTGGCATTCCAAGACGTAGATGGAAAAAAAAAAGCCTGTGTGAGGATCCTCTCAAAATTCTTTAAAACAGTTTTCTTGCCTGAAGTGTACCCCTTCCTTTTTGCTTGTTTAATGTATTCTCTGAACTAGCACTGCACTTTGGCTCCAGCCCAGACAGGATTTAATGAGAGACAAATGAAAAGCTGGTTTGGGTAACAAGTTGAATCAGAGATATGTGTTGAAACACTTTGTAGTTCCACAAAACAGCTTGAAGTGCCAAAAATGAGAAGTTGCAGGGGAATGCCTTCCCCTGAATTTTAAGACGCTCTGTTGGGAATGTTTGCATGTTACACTATGGTAATAGGCCTCCTGATTTTTATTACACAGTAAGGGAGGTGAATAGCATAATGGCATGAAATTAAAATAAATGCATGAAAATGAGTGATGCATAAAATAACAGGAAAATAATATAAAAATGATTTTTTTGTGGCAAAATGTTTCACGTTCAGTTGTTTCCAGTTAACAGTAACAACAATACAGGACAAAACTGAGAAAAAACATTGGGAAATATGCTTCTTTGCCTCATTGCCAAAAGTTAGAAGAGAGCACTGACTTGACTCATGTCTGTACAATAAACATGAAGCTACTGTACTGCCAATAGATGGCTAACTTGGCTTAGTACAAAAACTGGAAACAGGGAAACATTTATCTCACTAATATACTTGTTATATCTTGTTTGTTTGATTTGTACAAAACCAGAAATGTAAAAACAATAAATTAATTAGTGAGTTTTAGAGGCGCTGGTAGTCCGTCTCGCTCTTTCCCCCTGTTTCCAGCCTTAGTGCTAAGCTAAGTTAGCCCTCTGGAAGAGGCTTCATATTTAGCATACAGACATTAAAGTGCTAATCATCTTTTATGTGAGAAAAAGTGGCAGGTTTAAAACTAAACAGATACGGTTGAATTACATGTGCATGTTTTGTGCACTGTATATATATATTTTTTTAACCCTGCTTCGCTTCATGTACATTGTTCTGTTAGCGCCCAGCTGTGGTTTGAATCGCCGAACATTTTCCTGGATTAAAGAAAGCCACACTCTTTGGTGATCTCCTCCACTGTCTGCAGTCTTACCAAGGTCATAAAATTGTCTAGGCTTGGGCAAAGTGTGTGTGTGTGTGTGTGTGTGTGTGTGTGTGTGTGTGTGTGTGTGTGTGTGTGTGTATGTATATGTTAGTGCGTGTGTGAGACATGGTCAGTTGGTCGATGGAGACAGCCTTGGCAGTCGTCTGCCTTAGGTATTACCTCATGTCCTTTAGCCAGCTAAATGCTTCCCTGGGGAGGATTGTATTTATATGAGACAGAGAGAGAGAGAGAGAGAGAGAGAGACTGTGGACTAGCTCTACCTCATACTGTATACTCTGACGTCAGTGTAATGATTGTGGTTTGGTGACACACACGCTCATAATGGCTAACTCCTGTCTCGAATTTAGATAACTTCTTCTAGCGGCCTTAACTCTGGTGAATTATGTGGTTATGTATGTATACATATATACAGTATGCATACACACACACACACACACACACACACACACACACACACACACACACACACACACACACACACACACACACACGCTCAGCCACTCTGCTCAACATCATAGTACTGTGCAGAGCCTATGCTAAGCAAACAAGAAGAGGGGTTACTGGGTTCATTGCTGGGAAAGAGGAAAGTGTGTTTATGTGTGTGTGTGTGTTTATGTGTTTGTGTGTATGTGTGGTCAGTAAAGTAAATGAACACTACAGCAGAGGAGATCCATTTTCTATTAATGCGGCTGGATTCATCTGGAAGAACTAACTACATTACTGTCATTAACCCAGGTGCTGAAGTCATGAGTCGCTTGTGTTAAAGTTAAAGTCAAGTGATTTTATCAATTCAAGAAATTGTCAGATTGAGTCTTGCCTTGAGTCTTGAGAACAACTGACATGACTCATGTCCATTAAAATAAGGTAATAAACATGACAAACAAGCCACCCGTGTAAAATGCTTCATTTCCTGTGTGGGAAGAGATTATTACCAGTACAGAGCTAACTCACAGGGAGTGTTTCAGACAGGAAATGGGAATGGTTTAATGACCTGGATATGGGCTGAATTGGTGTTGCATTAGCTGTCATTTATTAGAAAATGTTTGTTTTTTTTGGCCATTTGGCCTTTATTTGAATGACAGTGAGAGAGACAGGGAAGTTGGGGGGTGGCATGCAGCAAAGGGCCACAGGTCGGACTCGAACCCCGGAAATGATAATAAATCATTATGGTAATAATAAATAAATAAATAAATAAATGGTACGTACTCTACCAGGTGAACCACCGGGGCATCTTCATTATAATGAAATACCTTTGAGTACAGGGTAAATGTACTTGCTAAAACAGACTCATGACTTTGCTGCACAGTCGGGCATTCAGCTGTTGTTGTGGCGATCGGCAATGAGAAACGCACCTTGGTGACAGAATGACCAATCAAGAATCCAGACTGGACTCAAAGGTCTGTTCGGGGTGAGACCGCCACAGGAAAGTTAACACCAAACAGCCTCTCAGGTGACACTTAAAGCAAGGAAAGAGGTGCCCACTCTTTCCCCTGTGAAATACAGAAATGAACCGACCCGCTGGTCTGGGAGATGTTTCTTTCATAACAAACCGCAAATGACTTGAGGAGGCGACATCATTTCAGTGGAAAGAGACACACGATTTCTTCTAGAAAATAAGCATTGCGTCATGCACAGCTTACGTATGCGGCCATTGCTAAAAGTGTCTTTGGGGGAAGAGAAATTTGTTGAGGAAGGAAATCAAATCCCAAATCTTTTTTTTTTTTTTATCTGACTGCCAGTTTGCTTTGGTAAAGATCTAAAAAAGCTAATGGTGACTTTTTTTTTTTTTGTCTCATTTGATTGGGGGATTGCTGAAAGCATATCTGGCGGCAAATCCTGCGTCTATACCTGCTCGCGGTGCCAAGAAAACACTCTTAAATGTGGAATTCCCGTTAAAAAAGATCATCGGAAAATTTTCTGCTAATAAGGCATGGTTTTAACTAGCGCTCAGGACGGGACCTGATCAGCAGGAGAGTCGGCTGTGGAGAGGAGCAAGAATAGAAAAAGGTGTGGGGAAAATGTGCCCAGTTATTTACATTTGATTCACATATTGTTGCATGTGAATTGCATGTAGAACACGGAAGTCCTGCAGTTTATGTTTACCATGCACCACTAAATTTCTCGTTTTAGTGAGTCTCATTTAGACTCACTAAAACAAAGGTGGAAATAGTTATAAAGAATCACCAGAACACATTTTGACATTAAAACTGAATTTGCTAAATGTGTCAGGGAGATTTAAAGCCCTCAAGAGCTTCTAAACTCAGTGAACTTCCATCTTCTCTCCACATTCAACCCAAACCCTTATCTGGGGCATCTTGATACATGAGGCTGTGGGAATTAAAACTAAAACATGTGGCTGATCTTAGAAGAGATAATTTTTACCATCTTACACGCACGAACACATCAGAAAACATAAGGATGTGTCTGAGTGTGAGCTGCGGTTCTGCTTTCTATCCGATTTATAGCGTCTAATGTGAAGCAGGTGTGAAACTGAGGTTGGCTCAATGGGATGGACTCCGGCCAGCTGAGGTGTTAGCCGGCACAGGAACACCAGGAGTGAGGGGAAACAGGGGAAAAGATGGAGGAGGGGAGGACAGGATGAGTAATCCATACAGATGACTGAAACATTTTCAGACTGTAGATACACCGGGGTTGTTTTAAAACTGAGCCAGTTTGGAGCTTAATAATGGGGTTTTTTTGGTCAATCAGACATATTTTTCTCACTCTGGAGAGGGTTTTATCACAGGTGTGAGTGTATATAAATGAAAACATTTTCTGAAACTTGATTCATCATAAATAACTAAACCAAAACAAAACCTCAAAACTGAGCAGCTCCAGCACGGAGGGACGAGGAACAAGCTTCGGCTTTCTCTATATGTTAAAGTGATGCACATGGGTAAATACAGAATTTTTTAAGCCTTTACAAAACCAAAAAAGTGTTTGTTTATTTGCATTAAAATAAGCTGCAAGCTGTTGTCTGGCTAACTAGCTTCCTACTGTACAGTGAGCTGGTTTATATGGTTTATATGTTTGTATGAAGCATTTTATACCACATTATTTTTGGGGTGTACAGGTTAAAAGAAATCCTTTAGCGTAGCACATTCGCTGTGTAGACGCTGGTCGTAGATGCTACTAACATTAGCATCTCTGTCCTGCCCTTTACTTGACTTCAAGAGTGAAACATACTGTAATTATGAGCAGTGAGTCTAACCTCTGGAGAAAGGAAGAGTGAAGGAAAGGAAGAAGAGGGTGGTGCTGCTGTGGGTCACTGCAGGTATAAAACACTACAGGAGGGAGGAATTGCAGGCATAACAAATGTGAAACAGAAGAAGCGAATGAGAGCGGGCGTGGGTGAAAGCATCTCATAAAATGAAAAAATTTCCCACAGTACACCGCTGAGGTACTCACATGATCCCCGGGCTGGGGTCTCATCAGAGAGACCTGGTCATACCCGCGGCGAAACAGAGCCCAGATAGCGTCCAGTTTACCCTGAACAGGACAGAAGAAAGAGACAGGTTCAACAGCTGGTCACATCTGGACGTCAAACTCTTCCACACCACAATCCATAACTTCATACAATCCTATTTATGCTGATTATACAGTATCAGCGAACATTTGGTCTGTGGTTCTCGGTGAACGCCAAGCGTCCGCAGGTTTTAACCCCAAACAAACACAACATACGCTGATTTGACTGATTAGTTCCTTCCTCTCTGACTGAAACGCTTTAATCATGATTAGTCACTACGGTTACATCAAGACTCATGGTTATATTTTGGTGCATTTCTCATTAACCTAATACACAAACGCCTGAACCTTTTTCATTCCCTATAAATTAGCGTCTGTTTCCACAAATAAAGTTTTTCCTTTTCACAAAAAATACGACGATCAGCGTGGGATAAAAAACAAATGAAAGACTTAGCAACTTGGCAGGAGCTTACTTCTAATACACAGGAAATAAATGTTGATCCCAGTAATAACAGTAATAAGAAATCCAGGGTACATGTAGTTCAGCGAGAACTGTATGAAGATAAGACTGAACATTTAACTTTTGACTGAGCTGCAGGACAAAAGCCACAAATCTGTTGAATTAAATGGATTAAAGGGGAGAATCCTCCTTCCTCACATAACGGGTAAGGTACAGTGTTCCTGTAGACTTAAACTGATTTTAAAATCATACACTAAGGTGTAGCAATGCAGAGCTGCACAAAGACCAACCACAACCCAACACACAGAGACTGGTCAGTGTATAAATTCACCTTTTTTTTTTTTTTTCTTCGAGTGTAAAATTTCACTGTGAATCACTGCAGTGCTGTCTGTAGAGCTGTGGCATGTTAAAATAAAGTTGCAAGGTCGCAGTGTAAGTACAGATAACAGTGCTGCTACTGTATAAAGGGCCAGTGTTGCTACACAGAGCTGTATTGAAGAACAAACAGCACTGACGCCAGGTCTACTAACGTCTGACTGTCTGCAGTAAATGTTGTATCACTAGTTATGTGTGAACATTGATAGTTGTTGAATTTTGTGCTTATGCAGCAAATGATACATAAACATGGTTGGATTAGGCTTTATTTCTCCCTGCTGTCTTGAGAAAACTTGTGGTGCTTTCCATGTTTTAACTTCAGCTGGAGGAGGAGAACATTTTGCCACCCTCAGTAATTTGAAACTTGGTGGGCAAGAGCTTAAAAAAAAGAAAAGAAAAAAGTACAGTGGTCAAACTGTAAACAAGGCAGATTTTGAGTCCCTGAAAAGCTGGTATTTTGTTTCAGGACGGCAAAGGATGCATTTACAGTATGTGCGTGTTCTTCTCTAGATTGTCTGCCTGCAGTATGTAGGTCAGTTAATGCTGTTATATTATTGTCTGCTGGTCCTGAGGGAAACCAAGGCTGTATTTACCCGGATGGGTGTGTACCACTTCCGGCTCTGAGGCGGCTTCTTGCTGTGAGGTTTCTTAGGTTTGGGCTCGAAGGGTTCGTACTCCTGCTCCGGCATTTTCACCACAGCATTCTTCGGCTTCTCCAGCTTTGCCCCCTCCTCGGTCGAACCCTTTCCTCCCCAGCGCACCTACAGACGGCAGACGAAGCGTGAATATACAAACAAAATAGAGGCAGTGATTGTTGTCTAAACTAGTGTAACTCCATCAGCTTTATGGTTTGTCGATTTAATGATCACCTCCATCCTCTTGATTCCTCCAATTCCTCTTCCTCCGTAATATGAAGCGTCCACAGTCGGCCACTTCTTCTTCGGCATGCCATCTTCATCATCTGACTCCTGAAACGCAAATAATGAAAGAAAAACAGACTTTTTTTCCCCCCTTTCTGATAATTACTTTCTAACATACAGAGGCCACCAATAGTAATAGATGACAAATAAAGATGTATTCTTGGCTTTTCATACTTGTTTTTCTATACTGTAGGAGTTCATTACAGTGTGTTTAGTTGTGTTAAATAATGCAATGGTGTGTGTGTGTGTGTGTGTGTGTGTGTGTGTGTGTGTGTGTGTGTGTTCTGACTCACAGGCTCAGGAGGAGGTGGAGGAGGTGGTTCTTTGATCACCTGTGGAAAAATAAAGCACATGACATGTTCAGTGTTATGAGAGCTGGAAAACAACAGGCATCGTTTAGCTTGTCACAAACAAATTAATCACACCTCCTTTTACACCTCAAAGGAGCTCGTAAGATTTTTTTTTTAATATGTTGTAGGATGTAGATTTTGTTTCTTACCACAGTGCAGCAGAGAGGCCAGAACCACCACATGAAGAGCAGGGCCAGCAGCAGGAACAACACCAGCAGGGTGATGAGGAGAATGGTGCCATCGAACTGGTGAAAAGACAAACACGGCAGTTGTACTTTACTAACATGGCACCAAGACTGACGTAGCTGGACAGAGATTTAAACTACAAATACATGGGGAGCAAATGTCTTTACTACTTTCCCCCTTTCCACCCCTGCCTAATTTCCGGCCAGGAAAAACCCTGACTGAAGTGATATGTACATTCATGCATCAGTATTAAAATATCTGAAACTTTAATACAGTGGCCCTGAGAGCTCAACACACCACAACTTGAGAAAACACATGCAAACAGACAAAACACAAATGAATTCAGAAAACAGCTTCCTAGATTTGACAACACAAACATGCTGCAAATACTTTGAACACACCCAAATACAGAAAGAAGACGACAGAGGAAGTGTCCACAGGGGACACATAAAAGTTGTTGTTCAGTGCTTGATGTGATGGTTGGAGGTTGTCATCTGTGATTCTTTGCAGTGCTTTTCTGTATTTGCTTGTGTCGTGAGTATTTGCATGTGTTTTGTTAAGTTGCAGTGCGCAAACCATAACTTCCATCTTCTTATACACTGTGGTATTACTGCTTTTTACTGAAGTAAAAAGTCAGAGTCCTTCTTCCAACACTGGCAGAAGTAACAGTAACAGTAGCTGTAGAAAACAATAGAGGTAATAGTGGCAGCAGCAGTACAGTACTTGCAGCAGTGATATTATTAGTAGCAGTAGTGATAACAGTATAATCATAGTGGGTTGACGGGAGAAGCCTGCAGACTGATTCTCTTTGTCAGTGTTGATATTTGTGTTTTTCTTGATGACACTAGTTCATGTAAGTTGTGTGATTCCTGAATGACTCCCATCAGTTGACATTGCTCACTTAAAGCAAGGCGGGCGTCCGTGAGCCAAACATGGTTCCCATTACAGACCGCAGATGGGGATGACGTGTAGTGAGACTTTCCCCTATCTATCTTGTGGTGAAAAGACATGGGGGATTTATCTGAACTCGGCCGTGGGGTCGGTCGCAGAAGACGCTTCGGTGGAACCAAATTACTATTCCTGAGAAATCTCCCAATCAGCAAGTTGGCAACTCTTGTGGGACACTGGTTTAGCAAACAATTCAGAAAATTTCAACAGTGGTCACATCTGTATTTTGCAGCTTATGCACATATGAAGCATGTTTTTTCCCATGCTATATGGGCAGATTTTGTGGGCAAACTTTTAAAAGGCTGGAACCTATCAATATGGTACTTTGACGGAGTGTGGGGAGGGGCTGCGGGGGTTTATTGGGTTTATGAAGTTTGTTTTCAGACTTGATTTCTCCCTAGACTTTAGCTTGCATGCTGTTTATTGGACCAGGCGTATCCATCTCCACTTAGCAACTTGTCGTGCCATTTTAAACCTGATGTGACTTCAGCCTATATGGTTTAGTTTAGTGGTGAGAGGCGGCTAATTGGGATGGTATGTCTAATTGAGCTCTGTATATCACTAACCACAACACAGCCGTTTGAATTCACAGTGTTTTCATGGACATGATGTCACATGGACTGATGGAAAACAGCTTCAAAGCGTATATTTCTTTTTCGCTGGGTGGGATTCTGCTGGAGCCTCGGCCCATATGTTCCAAAACACGTTTTATTTTGTTAAATTGCTTTAAATTGTCTTAAATTGCATCTTGTTTAATCTTGGTTTTTCAGGCAGTGAAGCTCCACCCTGCTTCATGCTGACACAGCTATATATAGTCACACACCTCAGACCTATAGGAGTCTCAGAGTGCAGCTCCAGCTGAGGGGAAAATGGTTTGCACAAGGGCACTTCAGTTGTGGCTGTTACAGGATGCTTCTCTTTCACTTTTACAACCAAAATGTTGAGATTTGAGCTCCGCAGCTTCACGGTCATGAACTTGCTTCCCTAACCTCTTGTCTCCTGCCAACCCTGTGGGGGGGGGTTCAGATGATCTTTTTTTGGGTGGATCACTACTTACAAACCCCTGTGGTTTGGCTCCCGAAAAAAATGGGGGAAAATAACAAAAGTGAGAAAGGGAAGATGAAAGAGATAAAGGAGGTAAGGAAACTCACTGCAGAGAGCAAAAACAGCTGGCGTCTAGAAACAGTTGGTAAGAGACGGAGGTCGGAGAGGAGAAAAGAAGAAAAGAAGAAGACTGTAAACCACATGCAATTCAAGAGGAGATTACAAGACCTACTTAAATCTCAAGATTAAATCCATGATTTCAATCTTTGAAGCTGAAAAACTTTAATTTAGCCATTTGAAGATATTGCGACCTACTCGGGTACAAAGTCCAACGTTTTATTTTTACTGTGTGTGCTGTAATTTTTGCATTAGTGCTGCACTTTGCTGCACATAAGAACTTGTGTGGTTAAAAAAACCCCAAAAAAACAGGAGTTTTTTATTTAAGATGCACTAATATAATTGTACTGAATCACACACTGAAAGATGAAATGCATCAGTTGGGGACGGTATAAGAAACTTCCACTTACACACTCTGTGGTGGTGATGTGCACGTTGCTGCTGATGAAGGACAGACCATCATTCATGCTCACTTGGAGATAAATCACCCTGAAACAAAACAACAGACACGAACGGTGAGTATCTCAGTGTTTGGATGAAACATCACTGTTACAGATGCAACTTTATCAGTTCACACTCTGTTTGGACCAGCTTATTTAGTCTGAAGCACTTCCTCCTTCAGCTCCGTTTGTTTGATCAGAGTGATGTCATTTGAACTCATGTTCGGGCCAAATAACGTCACTGCAAACTGTGAGCTGCTCCGTTAGTAATGACACCGTCATTTGAACCAACAGAAAACAACCACAAAAACACACAGGGCTCAGTCAAAGCAGACTGATTTTCAAGCTAAGAAGAAAGTGATGTTTGGGTTGACGCTCACATCCAGCTTCTTCTGCTAAGATTTGAGAAACTGGAATCACATTAACAGTTTGACTCTTTACAGCTGCAAGAATCTCATACCTGGCAGGAGGACATGTTACCAAAAAACTCTGTCCAATAAATGAGCTGCTCTCTCAGTCTTGTGACTTTTGTTTACGAGCCCTGCTTCACTTGTGCTGTTTTTTTTCACAGCGGTTAAAAGAGAAAAAAACAAACTGCAGACATGATCTTGTGACCCAGTGAGCCACACAGCAGGCACGGAGGATATGTGAATTTGAACAGAATGGAAATAGAAAAAAAACACAACCTGCCTGTTGAGATTGGGTTTTTTTATTTTATTTTCGTGGTCAGGTTGTGTGTTTTTCCAAGACATGACACCATACTCCTTAGAGTGCAGCTCGAAGGAATGACAACAATCTCTCACATCATATTAAATCAAATCACACAGCTGATCAAAGTGCCGTAAAACATCAAGCAGAATACAATCAACGCAGAGAATCAAAACATCAACAGACAACAAAGTAGCACGAGAAAAAAAAAAACAAGCAAGCAGACCAAATGAATAAATATGTTTTGAGCCAAGATTTAAGAGTTGATGGAAACGGTCTATGATCTCTACATTGACCTGCAAAATAATTTCCTTCAGTGGCAACAGAAAATACTTTGTGGATCCCCCCTCCCTCCCTCCCAAGGTTTTTGGAACTGCAAGATCTTTCTTGATGGTCTGAATCCCTTCCTCCTCCTCAGAGGTGAAAAACAATTCTGAGAATTTCACGTGATGTGCTGTTCTAGTGCAGTTCTTGAAAACATTTGGATGAAAGACATGCTTTCTAGGCCCCCCCTCCCCTCCCCTCTCAAACACCCCCCCAGGTGGATGTGAAAGAGGTCTGGCAGATGGAAAGCAGACCATGTGACCGATAAACCTGTCTTTGCTCTGACTGGTAGAGCTGTCTGGGTTAAAAAAAAGAAAAAGAAAGGAGAGTGGAAAGAGAGAGAAGAGTTGGGTCAGTGGGTGAAGTTCATTATGGACAGCATATGAACCAACAAAAAGCTGGTACTTCAAGACAATCTTAGGGCTTAACAAGTGGAAACTTGACAACATGTGACCACTTACATACATCTGTATATGTGCCAAAAGTCTGGCTGCCCACTACGGTCAATTAACTTGCTTATTTTGATTTTTATTAATGATTAAAGGAAGAGAAAGAGAGAGGGAAAATGACAAAAAGAAAACTGACCAGCGTGAATTTGAGGATGTGGAGGAGGAAACGTTTGTTGTAGAGCACTGTGTCGGACAGCTCTTAATCAAGGAAATGAAACAGACTGGACAGACAGTTCAAGCATGAACACACACACTTGAAAGAGACGGAGCAGACGCAGACATTCATCTGCCACTCGTTAGGTGGTGGGGGTCACCCTGAGACCTGCATTAAAGCACTTAAACAAGTACCTTGTCATAGCCTGCATTCCTATTTACTTGTCTTCTTCTTGTGTATAACCAGCAAAACATAGACGACATTATGTCATGTCCTGATATTTCCAGCTGGATATATTTAGGCCGTCTAAAACATCAATAGCAGATGCCAGGTTTTGGCATTGGTCTCTTATAATAAAAGAGCCTTTTCTAGAGCTCATATTTTGCACCAACATTCAATTATACATGAAAAAAGTAACTGGTGGAAGAGGCTGAAAGAACTCTTTTATTTGATTTTATTTTTTACAGAAAATAGACCAAGATGTGATTTTAGAAAGGAGATGGGTTGGGTTTTTTAGTAAAGGGCCGATTTAATTCTCAAATTTGTTGCCAAACAAAAGATATGAACAACTGCTAATCCATCAAAGACCAAAAGTTCATTTGTCTGGGTTTCAGTGGAGCTGAAAACACTCTCTCAATGGTTTTTCCACCGTGCCGTGAATCAGGCTGCATACAAACACACACGGCCACACACTTGAAAGACCAGACGAGCTGCTACACGGCTTTGATCAGCCGAAAACTGGACGAGGAGACAGTTGAAAGAGAGTGGAAGACTGACGGGATGAAAGAGGGAGTTTCAGCGTGACAAAGATAAATAAATGACAGATACAGGGAGAAAAATGAACAGACGGGCAGACGGAGAAGGTGGGCGGATGGGGGTCTGGAAAACAACCAGCAAGGCGGTGAAAAGAGCCACGGTGGCACTGAAAGTAAACACAGAGGTGGAGAGGAAGAAGGGGGAAGGGGGAAAAGATAAGTGTGGGACTGGAGAGTCAGGAGGTTAAGTGTTCAGGCGTCAAGCGATAAAAAAGTTTAAGAGCACCGAGGCAGCATTAAAAAATATACAAAGGCAGAACTGAACTGATTTAATGGTACGTTTAGGAGAAGCAAAGGTCCAAAATGTTCCCTCGGTTTTTACCACCTTTCTGCCAAGGTATCGATTAAAGTCCAAGTCATCCGTCCAGGTTGTTTAAATCTTTCACCGGCGCAGTTAAAATCCATTTTTCTCTCGCTTCCCAAGCCACAGCGAGTGCTAAATATTAACTGTTAACATGATTTATAACTTCTGTGGGATATTAAAATTAAGGAATTTGTTTCATAATTACAAAATACCCTTAAAAGGTAAAGACGGTGTGCAAAGAAAGACGGGGACCACCCCTCCCTTCTTTGTCTCTCAATGTGTTTAAAGTCTTTAACCGCCGTCCACTGAACCATATATTCTGTGGCCTGGTGTACTTTTCCTCCCATAAAGACTAAGGTTAGAGAGGTTTGTGGATTGTTGATGTTGGAACACGGTCGGGCTCTAAAAGGAGAGTATGGTCAGCTGATGAAGAGCAGTTCTGGCCCGTGGTAGGGTTACACCAGTAAACTGTGCGACCGTCGTGTGGTGAATGTTCGAGTGAACTCAACCTCAGTAGTCTTAGTTTTCACAACCCGTCACCCCCCCCCCCCCCCTTTTGTCTTCAGTGAGCCAGAAAATAATGAAGTGATTATAACAAACTGAATCTTTTACTGCACATGCCAATAGACTTGATCCTAAACTGACAAACATAATCCACCGTAAAGAGATCTTCTCTTAATTTTTGATCAGAAAAGAAATGTTGATCGATTAACAGTTAACAACACAAGGAACGTGATCCGAGTGTCGCAGTGAATCAGGTTCTTGCACATGGATCCACCCTCGTCACGTAAAGGCACAGGGACTGTTGTATTTTTGTATTTATACTGTTTATTTGTCATTGTGTCGTATTTAACAGTCGTTTTAAAGCCTTTAAAGCTGCATCGTTAGATTCACTGCAACAAGCTTTAAACACAACACTGACGTATTATCACCTTATAAAGTTCTTATGGAGAACATGTTAGCAAACAGTAGCTTGTTTTAGGCTGCTCCATTAGAAAGGGAACAACATTAACGTTCATTTGGAGTCACATTTCTGACCACTTTCCAAATGTAATCGCTTTTCAGCTCTGTTTTGGTTTTTCACGTCACTCCTCAGGGAAGTGTCTCGGCCCAGTTGCATAAAACACCTTAGGTTAAGATTTTACTTAAAGTCTGAGTTAAGTTTTTCCTTAAAATGAAAACAGCTGCACAAAACACCCTTAAGTCTTCTCCTTAAGGTTTTCTTAAAATGTTCACTTAAGTGTTTCAGGATTTCTCCTTATCTTGGTCTTATACTTAAGGAATCACTTAAAGTCAGTTAAACCAAAAGACCTTAGTGACCAAAAAACTAATGGTACCTCTGACTCTATCTTAACGTCCTCTCAAAAAATTCTGTGCTACACCCTTAAGTAACTCCTTCAGCTAAGGGGAAATTTTACCTTAAGTGTCGCTAGTCACTAACTGTGTCTGTCTGCTGTTTGGCAGCTGGGCAGGTAGCACACGTTGTGTTTCTGCCTCCTGTGGCTGGAAATGACTCTGATGTGAGACTTCAGTGAGACTGAAGCAAAGCAGCACAAGCTTTGGGCCAAAAACCAAAACGGTCGACTCAAAGACGCTAAAATGCGTTGCTAGGCGATAATTCTCTGTGGGTCTGTCGCTATGAGAAACCCCTTTTCATATTACACGTCGGTTGTTTGTAAACAAATCTGAGGAGAGCAGCTTTGAGAACAAACTCATTACAGATACATGCTTAACATTTGGCCCACATTCCTCCTCTAAGACTAAGGAGTCAATTAATAAAAAACATCAGACACCAGTGTCATGGCATGTCATCAGCTGAGTCACATTAGATTTGTAAGTTTCTAGCATGCATGAAGGGTTTACAGCTACATGTGGCGGCGTGGCTGCAGAGCCGCTTATGTTTTGCTAAGCTGTACTGGGATCTAGAAAAGAGGAATGCGGATAGGGATCGTAAAAAAAGAAAAGAAAAAGAAAGAGCTAATGTATGGCAGGCTTCTTATGGTCTGTGCACATTAGACACGTGTGTGCATACATGTGGTTTTCTGCATTTGAGGCAAAGAATGTGATCTAAGATGCACGTGGATGCCACTGGGTGTGAAATATAAGCGATTTCAAACTGAGAGGCAGTTGAAAGAAGATATCCAAGAACAAATGAAATCGTAAAGAAGTCATAAAAAAATAAGAGGCACTTACTTCCCGATTTCATCGATGACAGGAGCTGGACACAGCAAGAATGTGTTTTCTACTCCAGCCGGCTTTTCATCTAGGAGGCAGAGACAGTGTTTTGATAAATGTACTGTATATTCTTTCGGTTTAGACTCTGAATTATTTAGCTGTCTATTAATGTAAACTATAGACACTATACAGACAAGTACTTGTAAACTAGATTTGATCAATAGAGGCTTTAGAAGGTTGATATTTTGTGCCACTTGTGACCATTTCCTGGCAATAAAATTAGATTTATGAGTTTTCTTCGTGTGAAGATCCTCTTTTAAGCAAATATCTCGCATTTTGAGGAGTCTGTCGTATCTCCTGAAGCACTTTCCCAAGGAGGAATACGCAGGTTCACACACCGTAGAAAGACGAGACTACTGTGAACCCTGCTACAGAACAGCTGGGTTTACATTAAAAAAGGAAGTGTGGCTCTACTCACTGATTGTAATGGTATCGTTGATTTTGAAGCTGCAGAGCACCTGGTTGATGTTTCTGGCATGGAGGAAACCGTTTCCTCTCACCACCACTTGGAAGGACTCTGGTTACACAACACACACTGACATTATTACATTTCAAACACTTAGCAGACATTTGATACTGTATGTATTGTAAGTGAAGCTCATTTTCAGCGTTCAAGACTACACAGTTACATTTCACACCCATCGTGGCAAGAAGGGCTGTATTTAAACATGGTTTCTTACAGTAATTCATTTGTTCCTTTGAGCTGTGTCACCCGGATGAAACTGCAACAGGATGTTATGTGAAAATATGGGGCTCAGTCTTCTGATCTCACAAGTGTAATGTGGTTAATTAGGAGTGAAAACATAAAGTATCATCCATAGAAAATGACACTAAAATGCAATCATGAAGGTGTAGGAGAAAACTAATCTAATAAGATAAATAATACTAACTCTAGACTGACGACTCTTCATCACTACCATTTTCTTGTATGTTTACTTAATGTATACACTAGTATGTATGTATATAAATGGGAATCTACTTATGTATATGGTTGTATATGTGCTCATATATGTATTTTTCCACTTTTTTCTAATATACATTTTTTTTGTTTTCCACTGTTAAGCAAAGAAACGGAGGAAGGAAACTAATTTGTCCACTGAACAAACTAGTTAGACATGTGACTTTAATTTATGAGCTCTAATTGGCTCGTAACTGGATGGATAGAATCTGAATAAACAAAATAAAAAAAAGCTTTCCCACACCACAACTGAGCCACTTGAAGTGCTGGACATTCACTTAAATAGCTGCTAATAGTTATTTAAGTACCACAGGGAAAACACTCTGATGTCATCTGTAAATGTATAAAGATGGGACTGAACATGCAGGTTGAGATACTTTTGTCTTTTAAAGAGTGAAAGTAATCCACTGCTTTAATAAAAGGCAAAAACAGATGTGAAAAACAATAAAAGTCTTTTTGCTTTTGCCAGAAAATGTTTAATCAACCCCCGGCTTTAATCTGTTCATTTCAATCTTTTTAATGTCCATTTAATGTTGCTTTAGCTGTCATAATCTTTCTCTTGGCAAGACACTAAAGCATGTTGTCTACTTTATATTTCAGCTGCAGCCATTCTCACCACTGCTACTCTTCTCGCAGTTAATCCTTTTAATGAGACCCTGTGATATTATTCCCACTGTGGTACTGCGTCCCAATAGATTTCCTGTAAATGACCTGAACGCCCATATATGGTTGTTTTTTTTCAGTCTGGGATTGTCATTACTGAAGTGAGAGAAGGAGAATTGAGGCACCCAGTAATGAAATTAACACACACACACACACACTTTGAGAAATGATGGCAGGCTGGCATCGGTGTCAATGACTCAGGCGGGACCCAGTTCAATTTGTGTGAGTGTGAGTGTGTGTTTCTAGTTTTCTCACCTCCTGCACACACACTGGAGGGCTCAGCTGCCAAAATTTCAATGCAGGATTTCTTGATGATCTGGAAGGGAAACGAGGAGAAAAGACAGTGATTATTTTTCTACACTTAAAGTCTTATTGATTACCATCTGCTCTTACCGGCAGGTTTTTTTCTTTCACATTTTACTGTAACAAAGATTTGCTGAGCTTGTTGACCTTGTTGAGCTTCGGATTTCTCCTTTACACTGTGCAATGGGCTGTAGTACAAATGATCCTATGTTTATTAAGAGTTAAGAGGGCGGTGTCTTTGTCTTTTTTAGCCTTTTCAAACCAAAAACACAGAGCAAAAGTGTAAAGAATTGTTTTAACAGTGTGTTAGCTCTGCTCCAAGATAAGATGCAGTTGTTAGCATGTCTGTGCTGACTAGCTGACCAACAGCAGTAGCCTAGCTGTGAGTTACTGCAGCGGCCAAAGAGCACATCTTTAGCTAACTACATTAGCTTGTAGTGCTTGATATAACTTCTTAGATATACTCCGGTTACAATATCCAAATAGGAAGTAGGTAATTCTACTGACACAGAGCACATGAATGTGGACAGCTTGCTGTTTAGCTACAGGACCACTTCCCTGCACAGAGACGTGTTTATTTACCGAATCAATGACCCCCCGGAGGGCGTGGAAGCCACCCAGGACAGGAAACACATGCTCGATGGTGTCTGCAATGGTGGCCAGCTACAGGGAGAGAGGAGAGACAAGAGGAGTGGATGGAGGGAAGAAGGGGAGAAGAATGAAAGAATCAATTAACAAAGCTTTTCAAATTCAAATTATGGAAAGTTAAATTTCTTCACCACTGCCAGGGATGTTGTTCTGAAATTATGGTAATTGAGTAACCTCAACATTCAGCTCACTGGCTGCTATTTGACATTATCATAACAAGCCACAATTGCCCTAAAATGTAATGTAATATACAATTTTACAGATTGTAAAGAGGAGGAACTGCACTAAGAGTATGGGCTCTCCCTTTCACATCCTGTTCACATTAATAATCACACCTTCACAATCAGGTAATGGATCAATTTACCATCAATCAAATGGGGCTTGAACTAAACTTGAGGGGGCTGGTTGAAGCCAAATGTATCGGTTACAATCCCTTAGCTCTTAAATATCCATCATATTAAATACAGGAACCTGAATTATCCTCCTCATCATGTTGACGCAAACTCTTGAGGATTATTCAAGTTACATACAAATCCCCAGTCCAGCCTCGCGTGTTGGAATCTGCAGCAGCACTCAGATTGGTTTTCAGGAAATTTTAAATTATGGGTTAGCCAAATTGCGCAGAGGCCACTGAATACACACTAGAGCATGCAACATGGAGGTAACAACATTTTGGATGTTTCCACGGCTCATGCGGTACAATACATACATGGTTAACTGTGACTGGCTCGTAGATTTCAAAGATAATCACAGTGAAGTTTAGGGAATTGTTTTTTATTTCAAATCAGATGTATGACATGTACGGAATATAAATGTTAAGTTAACCAAATAAAGTACAGATTTATTGCCCTGGAATGGGTATTACCTGTGTCTCATTGAAGTCTTTGACACCAACGCAGTACACAATAGCTCCAAGAGACCTGGCTCTCTCCGCCTGTTGTTAGAAAGAGAGAATAAATGTGTTATTTTCAGAAATCTGGCGCTCAAGCAATGAGAGTATCCCTGCTTCCAGAGCAACCCTGTCACTTGAGCTTCAACTGCAGCAGTTTGGGAAATCAGCCTCAGTATTAGGTTTCTACCTCTTGCTGTGCAGTGATGAGCTGATGCTCCTGCAGCTCCCCGTCTGTCAGTGCAATAATCACGCTGGCCGTGCCTGGAAAAAACATAGAGCTGTGCTGTAACTTCAGCATAATATGATTTAGCCTGTAGTAAGTATTCACAAGGATTAGTCATTTGGTGCTTACCAAAGTTTTCACGGTGTATCTGCTCATTTGCCTTTTAAATAAGAAGAAACTTTCAAGGTCAGATTGTCAGGAAACAAGTGATTCAATTAACTCTCATTTGCTTAAAAAAAGAAAAGAAAGGTGAGAACATGTTAAAAAGCAACAGACTTACCCTCTGCAATCCAAGGTGCATGAACGTGTCTCCACCTGGAATCTCCCTTTTCAGAGCGTTCAGCCCCTTTCTGATGTCCACTCTGCAGAGAGGAAAGAAGAATGAAGATACAATTCATCTGCAGCTTTATTTGTCACCTGTTTGTCAGTTTAACTCAAGTACTGCACTTAAGTACAATTCTGAGCTACCTGTACTTTACTTGAGTATTCCCATTTTATGCTACTTTATACTTGTACGTCATTACACTTCAGAGACAAATATGGCACGTTTCAATGCACCACATTTATCTGTCAATCATCTTGCAACGCCTCAGATTTATCTTGTGACTCGAAGGAGGGGACCGACCTCTTATTATAATAATAATGATGATAATAAAACTTTTTTTACATAGCGCTTTTCTTAACAAAGGACCAAACTACAAACTGTATATGAAGTAGCTAAAACTCGCTCCAACTTGACTTGCTACAACAGTAAAATGCAATTTATTAATATTAATAATCTAATGATGTCAGTCAAAGGGGAGATTTTTACTGCAGAATGAGAATGAAGTACGTTTTGCTCTTGGTCATTTTTGTACTTTTTTACTTTAGGATTTTAAATGCATGACTTTTGCTAGTAATGGATTTATTTATATATATATATATATATATATATGTGTGTGTGTGTGTGTGTTTGTGTGTGTATATTTACATTGTTGTATAAATAGTTTTACTTAGGTAAAGGATCTGAACTCTTCTTACATCACTGACAACTGAAGCTGGAAACAGCTTTGTTGGAGCTGGAACCTCATTTTACATGATAGTGGTTAATAGTGAGTTTTCCTCTCACGGCACAAAATAACTCTGAGATTTATGCATTGACAGTTAAATGGTGACTTGGGCCCATTTTCAGCTTCATGTCAGTTTAGGGATCATCTGCCTTCACTCTGGTGTTTCGGTTTGCGTTTACTTTAAGGCTGATTGTTTCTCCATGCTGAAATAACATTTATTTTGAACACACATTCAGATTAGGTTTGTCAGTTCCTTGATAACATTAATCAACAGACTGCGTCAGCCATAACCTCATTCACCTGTTTTCCGTCAGTTTCATGATGGTGGATGCTCTGGAGGAGAATGTAATGAAGGACATCCTCAGCATTGGACTGGAACAGAAAAGAAACATCATCACACCCAATATTCAGCAGCCCACGATTGGTTTCAGTTCTTTTTTTATTATTTTTTTTTATTATAGAGTAGATGACGTACAAAAATCCCCACTGTAAGCCACTGATCATATGTGCCAAAGACTGATGGTAACTATAAAAGATGAATTTCCACAGCATTTGGCTGCTGGTTGGTGTTTCACTACCTTGCACAACATGTAGTACAACTAATACAAACATTTCAACATCATCTGACGCTAATCATTGCAGGAATACTTGCACAGCAACATATTGTTTTCCTCAGAATCATAAAATAAGTAAAGATCCTTTCATTTAAATGATGAATATCTCATTGAGGACAAATTACATCACTTCCTTTGTCTGTGCATGAGCTATTTTGTTGTTTTGAATGCAGCTCAAAACACTAAGACGCAATCTGACACCATCCATGGCTTCGAGCCAATGTCGGGATTTGGTCCCTTGTGCGTGACAGTGACTTTGTTACTGACATTCAGATGTGAAAATATTTGTTACTTTTGTTTATTGGTGAAAAAGCATAATAAGAAAAGAATTGCATGCATGTAAACACACACATGCTTAATTATCTGACCTGAGAAGTGTGTTGCTTGTGAGACGGAATAAGTTAATACAGATTTGTGCTGTTTATAACTTTCTCATGTGTGTTTCAAACTGAAACTTTGAGGAGGTTTTATTGTTTGCTTGGGCTAAACCGAAAACCTCCAGGTGTTGTTGTGGAAGCAGAAACAAAGCCGTCCATGAGCTGAAGGACAGATGTTAGTTGAAATATTGCATTTTATTCCACACTTATTTTTCTAGTGCTGCATTGCATTAAAGTGTAGATTTCATTTTGATTATTGCTGAAACTTATCATAAATATAAGATCTGAGTATCATTTGGCAAAAGTGTTATGTTAGGTTTTGTTAGCCTTGTCCATTTAAAGCATCCATCACACCACCATTTCCCAGCATTCATAGCACTTTGCCTTCTTCTCAGTCTAAAGAGGCCGTAAAACCAAGACCGGTCATATCCGTAAAGACGTTCAAGCCTGTATTCACTGCTGGCAACCCCGCTGACATCAGACGTCAACCCAGCTACTGCAGAGACAGAGTGAGACATCAGCCTGGAGACTGAGTGACTCAGTTGTTGCTGCAGGGACAGATTTTATTTTACTTTACCGGGGTGACTGGTGAGTAAAGTGTGGGTTTCTCATCAGTTATCTACATCTCCGGGCTCCAGGAAGTCGAGCACAGAGGCAACAAGGCTTTTAGTGTCTGGAGACTCGCAGCCTATTTGTGAAACTTTTCACGGCCTATGTAGTTCCACTTTTTCCTGCATATTTGTTGGGTTGATTGTGTTACCATGTACTGTATGTTTACATACATGTTTATGCTCTTACCTTTTGAATTTCTCAGCTAGATTCTCCACAAAGTAGTAGATTTCATCCCAGTGATTCTTCACACTGCCAGACCTAAGACAAGGAAAAATGGAAAACCATTAAGATAAAAGTTAAGCCTAAGAAATTCATCTTAATTCAACATCTCAGCATTCCTGAAACAAATCAAGTTATCAGTTGTGTACAACAGTCATGAATGAACATACAGTAACTGATACCTTTTCTTCAAAGCGCATATTAGTCATTATGAAATAGCATGTTTGGAAGATAACAGATAGTTGCAAATGTAATTTCTGTGAGTCACAAATGATTTGTCCTGGAAGAACTCAAACAGAATACTAAGGTTTAAGCTATTTTTCAGACACACACAAATCTCCATACGGCAGAGCAGTAAAACAAGAAAAACACAGCTTTGTTAGCCAAAGACAACAGGGGGTAAAATCATTAGCTCCATAACATGAAGCACAAGCTGAACGTGTACTGAGAAGAACACAACTGTTTAACGTGTTACTGAGTCTTTACTATCTATCAGAATTATCTGTAACAAAAATATTTGTTTTTTGTTTTTTTTTTACCAGAAGAAGAATAATTTATTCCACAGTCACTATCAAGAGCTAGCATGCTCTTTAGCTGCCTAGCTAGCAACAGATAGCTAGCCAGTACATCCTTTTTATCTGTTACAGACCCTTGTAGGAAAGGATATTAAAGCTAAATCTGATAAAGAACATGGACCTTCCTGTTTATGTATCACAAACACCACTGGGGGGAAACTCTTTAAAACAATTAGCCTGTGCTGTACATTTGGGGGGGGGGGGGGGGGGGCAGTAATGCACTGGTGAGATAAAAGAGGCTGATTGCGTGGTCTGGTGTATAATTTAGCACCCCTCTGGTTCCTGAATGAGCCCTTGAAGGCTGAGGAAACAGGCCCTGCTCTCCCCAGGGGGACCTCCATAAAACTGGACTATCATTTACAAAAAACTCCCCATGGTGCTACCTTAATTTCCTCTGGGCAGACTGCATGTGTGTGTGTGTGTGCATGTGTCTGTGTGTATTTGTACCAATTTCATTAAGTGTGTGTGTCAAGGGAGAAGGCTTCCGCCGCAATGCGACCAGTTAGCAGGTCATTCGTTAGCTTAACGAATGAGCCGGAGAGATGACACATGGGAAATGAGCTAATTGACTGTGGTAAAACTAGAGGCCTGTTTAGAGGATGAAGCTTACTTAGAATAAAGAGCAGGGCTGACTGAATGTTATTCTAGGTGCCGACTGCCTGATGTAACAGCATTAGACGCACTGGAATTGGCCAGCGATGATGTGTTGTTGTTTCTCTGTATGGGACACAAGGTCAACACCAATTTTTATCCACAGGGATTAACCGGATTTATTGAAGAACCTCCATTTAGCATAATGCAGTCCACTGAGTACACTTTTTTTTGTTAGGTCTACCTTTATTGTTGACTGCAAGAAAACACTTTAATTAGTGACTCAAACTGCAAGTCATTTTAAAAGTTAATATTTTACATAACAACAACTTCAATTCATGACATAGGATATAAATATGTTCATTAACAGGAAAATTTTGTAATGACTTGTGTTTCGAGGGAAAAAAAAAAGGAAGCAGACTAAACAGTGACTCTGTTATCGTAGTTTACCTTCAGTTGTATCAGTTCCCATCAAACTACAGGCCCAAAACTGTGTTTGGGAATCACATCTAGACACAATAAACAGAATGAACCATTTCTCTATTCGCCTCTTTGAGCTTTCCGTGCCTTGGTGGCTGATGAGAAAACATTTGTTCAGCAAATGAGGTTAATCCCAATTATCTCTGCAATGTATTTTGATTATTTGGATATTTAAAGATACAGGAACCAACTGAGACTTTAGAAAACAGCACCAGCTACATGGCCAAACCCTGAAATGGAAATGAATTGTGACTGATGTTATTTGTCTGCAATTGAGTGTCACAGAGGTTATACCCAGTGGTGTTTTTGTGTTATTGCTCAACAGTGGAGGGGTAATTATCTGGCTATACTCTGGGGTGGGAATAAGAGGGGACTTTCCCATCATGCCTCAGTAATTCAAGGTTTTTATCCTGCCAAACCAGACTCTGGATCTGGATTAAATGCCCTGTTTGGTAGACTGAATGTTCACCAAATGGACTGTGTTTTGTTTCCTTGTGCACCCAAATGTTCTGCTTTTAAAATAACAATAAGATGGATGCCCCATAGCTTATATATTATCTTTAAGAGATTAATATAGTCGGCCATCTTTTCAGTTCAGCGATTACTTTTGCAGATGCTGCCAGGTCTGACTCTTAAAACTCAACTCACAGAAAAACTCTGCAGCTACGAGCATTTCAGGGAAGATCAGCATGAGCAACAGTAGCTGTCAGAGTTGAAAAGAGAACCAGCTCATACTCGAACGTCAGCAACAGAAAATCCAAAGAAAACAAACAGATCGATTGCTCATAAGATGAGCTGCCACAAAGGAAGCAAGTACAAGATTAGTTGACCATTGAAGTAACACTGCCAAGGCTCGAGGATCAGGTTTGGGTTTCCCATGGGCCACCCATGCTGGGATGTCTACTCCAAATACAATAAAGCATCCACAGTAACATATACACCTTACGTAAGATTCAGTGTTTTCCCTCTTCTTGTCCGGACAGATACAAATGCCGGTCAACTAAACATCTTACGCTAGCGTTTTCTCAGTTTTGTTGTTGTTCTGATGACATGACTTGTCCCCCCACCCCCCCACCCCACATCAAGGCTTTACATTCCTGTGAGGCTGACGGTGCAAAGAAAGAGGACAAGACCTTACAAGCTAAACAAAAAAATCCTCCCAAAATAAAAACGCTTGAGGAGGAGGAGGAGGAGGAGGAGGAGGTGTTTAACTTGGATGTCCAACAAAATGTGCAGCGTAAACAGAAATAGTCACACAAGGATTGCACAGGCGCACACACACACGCACACACACACACACACACACACACACACACACACACACACACACACACACACACACACACAGAGAGACGGCCTCTAACCTGAAGGAATGGCAGGAGCCAGTTTCCTGTGCAGATTGTTCCATTACAGCAACAGAGGAGCGGAAAAAAAAAAGAAAAAAAGAATATAGAGTCTGGTAAAACTTTCCTGCAGCTAATACTCATGTAGAGGTGTGGGGATCATTTTTGAGTGTTTATTTAACATCGGGGTGAATCTGAGGACTCCCAGCTTTTGGTTTTCAGCTGCTTATCTTTATTTCTGAACCACAATGACTCTTGTTTGGCTTGGAACAGTTCAATTGTCTTGAGGTGGCTGCAGTCGTGGGACCGAGGCCTAGCTTGCAGTTTCACTCACCTGTTCAAACACCATAGGGAGAGGAAGTGGGCCATTTCATTCTATGATTCTTGATGAAACCATTTAATGCGGTGCCCTATTTCCCACTCAATCCTTTGATCTAATTTTAATGGTCTGAGCTGAGGCCTGAAGTTCGGCGGTTTGGGGTTTGGACGCAGAAAATAAAGGTTTTGAGAGGTGAGAGTGGTTATAATTTGCAGACAAAGGGATTGCGCCCAACAGCAGTTTGAAGTTATGTCATAGCAAATCGTCAAAAGCTGGGTGACAGTGTTTTCCTGATTCGGATAGAATCACAGAGCAAAGATAAAAAGCATGTGTCTGGCTTTCTGCCATTCGAGGGGTGAGAGGAAAAGAAACAAAAGAGAGGAGAAGAGAGGAGAGAGACAAAGAGCCTAATTGTTGAGATTACAGAGATTACAGTAAATTTAGCTGACAAGGAGTGAGATAATGTGAAAAATCTGTTGGCTCGATCGCAGACTTGTCTGCCAGAGGAAACATGGTGATGATTCGACGAAAGCTTCAACCTAAAGGCCAAGTTCCTCTCTGACCTGCTTCAGCCAACGCATCTGGCAGACACGTCAAAACAGCCTCACGAACCAACACCACCAGACGACCAAAACAAGGAGTAAACTACTGATTAAATCTCGCTGCGGTTACATATATTCGTTTGACTTTCTTTTTTCTAACTTATTTTTACTGGGTCCACAGCACTGATCGGCATTACTGTTAATGTGCCAGTGGTGCCAAATGTGTTGCTAGTTCCCAGCTGTTTGCCAGATTTTGAATTAGCCATTTAAAACAACATTAACAACCATTTAAAATCAAAGCAAAGAGTCGGGCAGACAAAACATGAACCCGATCAAGCAAAAAGGACCAAACCTAAGAAAAGAACGATTGAGGAAGGCAAGAGTTTATGCCAAGTAGTGCAGAGCAGAACATGAAAATAAAGGTGGAGGTAATTAAAGCAGGTAATTACTACACAACAAAGTATAGTGCGATGTTAAAAGAACAAAGGTTGGGCAGTAATCTGGCAGACAGACAAATCAGGACGATGACAGAGAGGGCGTGTAGACATTAGGCATTATATCAGCTCTTGAAGCTAATTTGAAACCAAAAACAAGGTTTTCCTCCCTGGGAAACCAGTTTCCCCTCTTATCATTGATCTGGTAAATATGTCCTTAGTATTTTTCCGAATTATGAAATTCTGAGTGGGAGGAAATGCCATGTCATGATTAAGAATAATTTTCTTTTAGCTAAAAATGTTCTGTCTCCATGTCCAGGGATTGTGTTGCAGTAATGCTTCTAGGGTTTGTTGTCCAGGATCATAAGAGCTTGTTTAAAGCTGATAAAATAACACAAAGGACAGCAAACAAACAAGGAATAAACAGTTGATGAAATCCCTGAAGGGTTTGCAGGATATCCTCTGTAGTCTGCGCTCTCCTAACGGACAAACACTGCATCTAATATTTAAAAAGCTGTGGTTTTAATGTCCCCAGTGGAAGTTCAGCTTGAAGAAATGGTCAGCAAAACTATACACTGTCTAATTTAGTTGAGAGTTAAGTTGTCTAAAAGTTTACATAGTTGTGATTTACAGTAATTTCTGCTGCTGCTGCATCAGTGCATCATTCAGTGCAGTAATCTACTGTTTCCAAATAGCTGCGGGCATTGAGGGAGGTAATTCCCATCATCATTAATGTTCAGTGACTCTAAACAGACCGTGTAAAGAGGAGACAGGAATTTTCTAGATTTCCCCCATGAGTCCGAGGAGACTTAAAGAGTAAAAATATCTATAGTCATTTGTAATGAGGCCTTTTTCTGCTGACTGGGTGAGATTGCAGAAACTGAGTCACTCGGTGAGTGTGTTTTTCGAGAGTGTCTGTGTCTGTGTCTGTGTCTGTGTCTGTGTGTGTGTGTGTGTGTGTGTGTGTGTGTGTTTGTGAACAAAACAAGCAGAAAAATGACATCAACATACTCCTGAGGAAACACACAACAGTGAAACAGAGCAAGGATCATATCAGTGTTTCCATGTTTTAGGTCTTTTACAAGTAACCTGTTATTTACATTTATGCTTATGCTAAGGCTATGAAGTCTTTATCTTGTCTACTTTTCCCTGTCGTGTCAATCAAATCAATTAGCTGACTGTTGTGCATCACATTGTTGTCCCATCACAATGATTACATACAATATTGCTGAATTGGTGAAAATGCTGCAAATTTGTCGCCGTACAGAACGAGACGAAGAGTTTACAGCTGCACTAAAGTGGCTCCGTCGGGCTGGACTTGGGCATAGTGGTGCTTTGAACACCCAGAGAGAACATGCAAACTGCACAAAGAAAGGCCCCAAGCCCGTGGGTTCGAACACAGAACCTTCTCACTGTGAGGCAGCAGTGCTATCCACTGAACCGCCGTGCTGAGAATAACTTGTTCATTGTGATCTAATAAATGATTTCCAGTAACTAGACGAAGAGATACAAAACCACTGGTGTGTGTGGCCCTTTAAATGCCAATTCGCAAAACACCCGGGCTTTGTTAAAAGTTAAAAAAAAACAAAAAAAAAACACCCACACTTTAAAGCAGCTCTTGTCAATATTTTATACAGTGGATGAAATCACTATGTGTAATGAGAGAGGGGTGAACCCAAGGAGAATTATTACCCAACTCTGCAGTTCCCCTGAGCTCTACAAAGTGTTTTAGCGTTTTACAGCCCACAACCTTGGTTCAGTCTCACCGTTTACATCAGCCTCGATTCCAGCCATAATGTCATGATATTCCATTGTTGTGTTTACAGCTTATTCGCTGCAATGTTTCCTTTTATTTAATGTCTCAAATAAAAAAAAACGACCATTTCGCATGTCAGGGGAATTGTTGACCATGCCTGCGATTCTGTAACTCGAGCAAAGGATATTACAGCTGAAGCAAGTTTGTTTGATACTAAGCCCTTTTAAATTATTGTCAAGGAGTATCTGTTTTTCTTCTTTAATTTCTTAACCAAGTCCACTCTCAACTATCCAACAGCCACTCCTGTCCCAGAGGGGGATGGGATGACGGCATGTGGGAAAAAGCTCCAAGGGTCTGATGGCTTAGCAGCTCTCAGCTTCGTTCTCACGGTTCAAAGTGTTGGAGAAGGAAAAATAAAATAAAAAAAATCCCAACTCCTCTAAGGAGGCTGTCTGCCATTCCAGCTGGGCCTACCCACACCACCCCAGGCTGTATCCAATGATGGTGCTCCAATTTAACTGACTGGGCACAAGGATTTGTTTGTTTAAAACCACTAACCTACTTTTACAGCCATTGCAGAAGTCAAA
Source organism: Seriola aureovittata (assembly GCF_021018895.1). Taxonomy (NCBI): domain Eukaryota; kingdom Metazoa; phylum Chordata; class Actinopteri; order Carangiformes; family Carangidae; genus Seriola; species Seriola aureovittata. The sequence goes on from NC_079384.1 coordinate 4,682,320, forward strand.
GTCTTTACTGCGTGATTTCTGAGCTAATGCTTCACGTCTATTCCAAAACCGAGAGGAATTGTTTGGAAAAAACGATTGGATGACTCGTTGGTGGAGAGGTATTTGAGATGTGCGTTAAAAGATACTGATTTTTTTTCTTCTTCAGTTTTTATGTGACCATCTAAAAATGTACTTTGTAATGCCCTTTTTTTTTCTGTTAACTGAGGCAGAGTCATGTATGGAATATTACCAGGAGGTTTGGATTAGAGTTTCACTGGCATTCATCCGCTTTGAAACCTCCTCCTCGTCCTTTTTGTGTCCCTCAGTGCCTGAAGGACTGATACCCATTTAACAAGACATTTCTTCCTGCTGAAAACACCAAAGCAACATGCTGTGAGAGGCCAAATGACACAGAGCGGGTGTCATTCCACAGCTCGAACGTATTCCACAGCTAGACATATTGAAAGTATTTATGGACTGCAGCTGCAGTTTGGGTTTTCCGCTGACCTGCCTGGATTCAGGCGGCGTGGCCGAATGCCCAACTGGAGCGCTAACTCGTGACTACACCAACAACAAACACGAAACATTTTGAAGCGATGATGAGTGTTCTTCAAAATGAGGACAAGACCTTTGACTTTGGCCATTCAGAATAGATTATTATTATTATTATTATTATTAAAGACCTAAGAGGCAATGGCATAAAGGGAAAGAGGGGAACACAGCATTTGGCCTATAGGTGAATTCCTTTATCTGCCATATGAACGCACTCAAAATTCCTCTGGCACTGTGTTTTATATAAAGCAGCAAGCTGCGGCCTGCCTGCTCTGAGTCAGCATATATACATCCTAATATGCACACATGCAGCAAAACAGGGCTTAGAGGTGTACACCTATATATTTTAGACTTATGGTTTCTATATTTCCCAGTGAAATGAACCAACAAGCAAATCTCTTTAAAAGGTTTATGCTCATGAATTATGCAGCTGTTAGATTTTGGTAGATTTTAATCCATGCTAGCAGTGTAGCTCCAGGAATGGCAATATGCCGGCTGTACTTTCTATTTAGTGCTAATTAGAAAACGTTAGAATGCTAACACACTAAACTATGACGGTTGACGTTGGTTCATATTGTACCCCTAACATCAGCATATTAGCATCGTCACTGTGAGCGTCCTAGCATTCTGACATTTCCTCTAACATTTAACTCAAATCGCCGCTGTGCCTTAGTGCAGCCTCACAGAGCCACTAGCATGGCTGTTGTCTGTGGCCCATATGTTCCCACATTTTATCTGATCAGAACATAAATTTCAAACTTTTATTGGCAGGTACAGTTTTTTTCTACACCCTTGTAACATACAGTTTCATTCGGAAGCACTTGCATTATATGTATATTGTGTACTCTATCAGCTGTTTTAGCAGTCTGTTGTTTGCTTCGTCAGCTGTGTCTTAGCCTATTCGTTATTAAAGCATTACGTTTTTAATTAGTGCAAAAAGTCAGTTTGAAACCTGCTAGAGTTTGAAGGGATAACTACAGTCATGTTTTTGTGGTTGCAGCTTTTTATTCCGGTCACATCATTGTTGACTTGTCGCCGCCAATCAGCACAGCTACAGCGTCTAGCTGGTAATGGAACAACCCTGCTTCTCCTGTAGCGTATCGTATACAATTTAAATTATACACACCACTTAAGCCCAAATTTTCCAAAACCCAGTCCATCTAAACGTCCCAGATCCAAACTGGCAACCATGCAGTCATTACCCGCCAGCTGTATGCTTCAGACTGCCGCCGCCTATATGTCTCAGAGAGCACTGTCCGACATGTTCAAGCCGTGACGTGACATCATCTGCCTGAGTCTGCAATAAATGCCTTTGGAGTCAACTTTATGAGCCAACGCAGCAGTTATCTTTCCTCATTACTGTAAAACTCATGACCCTCTCGTCCACCTTCAACACGGTGCCCAAAGCATGTTTCTCATTCTAAAGCGAATGAACCCGTATCTGCAGACATCATGTTGATAACAGTTCAGCAAATTTGCCCCACATTATTATCATTTAAGATGTTTTTTTTTTTGAATGTGCAGATTACAGCATTGCTGTAGTTATGGCAGTGTCAGGCCTCTTACAGCCTCCTCACACTGATCTTTCCATATGGATCAACCAGGGCACAGAGTTCAGACGGTGTCTCATAAAACCAGCTCAGGCCTGAGGGATGGGGTTGAGGGACGGCTGTAGGAGGGCTGAGACTGGTCTCTAATGAGCTTCCTTCTGTTTGAAGTCCACAACTGATTACCAAACTTTGTTAGTGACCCCAAAGCACGCAGGAGAGCTAACAATAGCATCTGACATCAGAAAAGAAAAAAAAAAAAAGAAGCAGTTTCCTTATTTGTAGCATATGCTGGTGTTTACCACACAGCACAAGCCAATAGCTGCCTTTCACATCTGGGATGCAGTCCCACCATGTTTCTGTTCTTTTCTCCTCAGGAAACAAATGGAGGAAAAAGGTTTATGAAGCTCAGGATGTATAGCAAGGTGCTTATACGGTCACTATACAAAGGGAGTAATTACAGATCAGTGTAAAAAATGTGAGTCCTTTTGATAAAGCCGTCCAAACACTGACATATGAGTCATTATATAGTCACTAATGATGCAAATCTGTATGAAACTTCTCACCAAACCTCATAAATAGGCCTTTTAAAGGTGCTGCATGCAACATTTTTTTTTTTTTCCTTCTCCAAATTAAGACCACATTCTCTATAAATGTTGTTGCTTCCTGTCCTTTCTTGTTTCTCCTCCCCATTCCTGGCATTGCTCCATCAGCGCAAGAGGAAGGAGAAGAGCTGATACAACAATATGCTTTCATCAGAGGGGAGATCATCTCAAGATAGAAACCTGATAGTTAAAAATAACAGGGCAAGAAAGTTTTGTGTTGCTCATCACAAAGGTTCTTATGGTGTTGTAGCAAATTCTCCATCAAATTTGCCCCAGTGGTTTACAATGAGGAAGGTTTGGTTACAATGATGATAATGAATGCAGCATTGAGGTTTACATCTTAGAATTCAACAAGAAAGCACCTTCAGTCTCCAATTTCTTGTGGATATTGAATCACAGTTTCGCACAAAGGATGATTCCTGTGTTACATAATGCCAGAAAACATATGTCACTGCACTTTAGTGTCTATAAATGGTGAATGCACAAAGAAAACAGCAGGCAGCTCAGAAGTTTTCCCTGACATTTTATTTTCTCCCCGGCAGTCTGAGTCCAGCTGCTGAAGTCCAGTGCTAAGATGTCACACAACCACAACATTTTTCCTATGTGGGCGTACAGAGTGGAAATGAAAGAGTGAATGGTGAGCGGTCACTGAGTAAAAAGAGAAGAAAAAGTCCCTCTGAGTTCCCTCTTGAAGAAAAGTCCAGTTTCTTGGACAATCTTTTTTTAATGTAAAACTTCAAAAGTTCTGGTTTAAATTTAAAGAGAGCGATCTTTTTTTTTTTTTTTTTTAAACTGTAGCATCCAAATCGTCACTCTTCTTTGTGCTTGTTCAGCAAACTGTACTCTCTGCAAGTCAGCCTCCTTTCCAGCGTCATCGCGCGCGCGCGCGCGCACGCACGCACGCACGCACTCACACAGATGCTAAACGGTGCTAATCAGCCAAATTCAACAGGACAGCCCAAACTTAAAAAAAAAAAAAAGCATTCATGTTAGAAGCTGAAACTTTAGGCTGCCATTAAGTTACTTTGCCCTCAATCGCAGCAGGACACAAACTAGAAATAAAGATATAAAGAAATACATCTTTAACTGTAACACGTCAAGTTAATGCAGATGCCAGCTTGTTTTTTTTTGTTGTTGTTGGTGTTTTGCCATCTTCTTTCACTGCTGCAGCAGCAGCGTTATACCTACTCTTATTAGCCTTAGACTTTATGAATAGCACATCGTGCCAAAGCTGGTTCCACTTACTTATCAAGCACAAAATACAGGTCAAAAGCGCCCTGACAGGAACTCTCCTCCTCCTCCTCGTCCTGCAGCTCCGGCTCGGCTCTTGCAGATGGAGAAGAGAGCAAAAATAATCCGAACAAAACCAGAACAAGACGCATGTTCAACAAAAATCTCGCCATAATTTGTCCTCGTGATAAAACAAAAGTTAATTCCTTTGAGGATGAAAAGAAAAAAAACAACCCAAAGTACTTCAGTGGCTTCTTACATCCCAGAGACAATAGGATGCAGGCGATGCTCCCACGTCTCTTATGTTTTGCGCTCAGTTTACAATCACGACCACCCGCATCCCGGTCACAGCGCCAGCGGAGAGATGCTGTCTCTCAAAGGGAGCTTATTACAAAATAAAAGTTTCGGGATAGTTCGCAATCCACATGCAGCTGGCAGGAAAAACGTTTCAAAAACTTTTGCAGAAACAAATCCAAAGAGAGAAAATTGGATAAAATGTTGGAGTGGGTGGTTCGTTAAAAAAAAAAAAAAAAAAGAATAAAAGTGTCCTGTCAAAGTGTCAAAACTGGTTTAAGTCTGAAAAAGCCAAATGAAACTGGGTAATGCAGAGCAGTGTTGGCGCTGGAGGAACTGGGAGCCCAGGGGACAGACTTGGCTGAAATGGACCAGGTTTCATATTTCATCCTGAGGAGGAGAGAGGAAGAGGAAAAAATGGGTCAAGATCCCATTTTGCGCCTCCCTCACGTGGCACACTGGCGCATTTTGCGGGGAAACTGCGCAGGGCAGGAGGGGGATGATGTTGTTGTTGTCAGAGTGGTCTTTTCACCGGATAACAAATGTGTTTATCAAGTGTTTTATCATTTTGGATTATTTAAGTTTGTTTGTGTTCACTGTGCTGCTGCAGGGGCCACGAGCAGCTTCATCCTCTGCAATTACACTCTCATAGAGCAGAAGCTTTTCCCCAGAAAAATAAGTTTCCCTTAGTTAGTCTGATTAGCCTACTTTGTTCTCCCTTGTTGTTAATCCCACTAAAGTCTAAATTTAAACATAAAATCATACAGATGAAGGTTTTAAGAACAGCAGTGAATTTAAAGTCAATAAACTGCTAATTGCTGGTGATGGTGATGCAAAAGGAGCTGGCTCACATCTTCAGAAAGGACAGAATTCAATATTTATCAACACAGTGACTGATAACTTTAACTTTTTTCTACAGTTCAATTTATAATAATTTTCTTTTGAATGGGACACTAAGAAAACCTAATTTGACCTTTTTATTTTTTGAATAAAATTAAAAATCCCATGAGAATCTAATCCATGATTTACTGTGAAAATCTAGCTACAGATGTCCCACTACTTAAAGAAGACACACAGAGAGTTTGTTGTCTGAACCATCAATATATCTATGGTGAAATAAAACATGGCCCCAGAATATGCACCATCATAAATGTATCTGCATAAAGTCACAGTCCTTGAGATTTTATCCACCAGTCCCACGCGCAGGATTCAAGTTGCCCTCGCATGCACAGGGGATTCACAGGAAATGGTGCTGCAGTAATCCAACATTACTGTTTTCTCCATGCACCTTGAAAGTAGGTGAAGTTGGGCCAGAAACCTTTGTTTCTGTAATTTATTGTACAACAGCCATATCATCTTTTATAACTTTCTGCTACGACTGCTATGGCTTTAAAAAGAAAAAAGAAAAGAAAAATGTTTACTTTTAAGTGAAACATGGAGTGACTTTTATTGTAAAGCAGTCAAAGTAAATGCAGTGTATTTCAAACTGTGGTTACCGCTGACAGCAATCATTCATCAAAAACACATCTCCAAAACAAGATGTGGTAATATTTACCATTTTTGAACGTGGATCACAACAAAACATGCCTCGTTTAAGCCTAAAATGACCAAGTGGTGGTTAATAGTGCATTTCAGAATGTAAGTTGTTTGTAGTAAAAAAAGGAAGCCCTATTTTCTGGCTCTACCTACTGAGTTTTCCTCTCGGAAGAGCCACTCTTCTGGGAAATATTATTGCAATTTAACTGTGATCTGCTGTCCTGTCTAATGTTTACTCAAACCAGGCAGACAAACAGATTCCTAAAGAGTGAGCAACAGACAGATTTCTTCATAACATAGGTCCTGTTGTGGAGTTTCAAGCCTTAGACCCCCCCAGCCCCCTCCACACACACTTACAATGCCCCTTAACCCTTTGGCCACTTTTTAGGGTCTCAACACTTGTTGATGTGTGCTGACTTATCCCCCACTAAACTGATCCTCTCTAATCCTTGCGGTTTACAAACGAAAGTCTGTTGCTTCCTAGAGCCCTTCTCCTCTGCCTCATATCCACTCATACACTTGTACTTGTATACAACACACCCATTAACACTCAGACCACTGTCTAAAATGATATGCAGTGATAAATAAAAACAGTCCTGGCCTGTCTTTATGGTTCCTGCATCCTAAAACACATTCTTCCCACAGATAGTCTCTGCAGATTGTTCTCATATTTGGTTTGTAATATTCAATTAGTAACAAATATAACTGTAACATTGTGTTACACTAGTGCCCTTGAATTATTTTTTGTTAACTATGACTTGTTCAAAAGGTTAACGGAAAAACTAGAACTTGAATAATCACATTCAACTAACATTGCCAAGTGACTGGTACATGTTTGGTATTATGTTTTTTCTCTTAATAAAATAACTGAGGGAAGTACTCTTGCATGACATTACTTTTTAAACTATTTTCTTTAATAAGATGAATCGAAATTTAAAGACATTTCATAGATTAAGATAATTTGGTTACTTGTTTGGCTGAGCATTCAGTATGCACAATAGAAATGGATTTTGTATGTGTTTATTTATTTTATACTAAGACCACATGTCAAGTTCTTGATAGATGTGAGTGAAATTACACGGTGCTAAAAAATTCAGGACCTAAATCTCTGAAACCACCAAAGCTGTCACACATCAAGACTTGTCTGTTCCTACTGTACTTGACATAATTGGCCTCAAACACAGTGTAATCTTCAAATTATACTGTCCCTGACAAAAGACAATCTATGAAAAGCTGCGTAACAGCAGCAAAAGCACATTGTGCTTGTGATGCACTTTCATTCTTGATAAAAAATAAAAATAAAAATTGTGGCTTTTCAGTGGGATGATTCCATTGGCCACAAATGTTTTCTGTTCTCTTTGCAGGTGATGGTTCATGCTGTTGTAACTGACAGTTATATGCTATATTTGGTTTTCCACAAAGTTAAAAAGGAACTGAGGAATTCATGATAGTTTCTAGTATTTTGTAATGGTAAAAATAAAACATTTTTTGGTCGTATGCTTCCTCTGTGAAACATGACAAACACACACTTGTTTTGTATCAGTTCTCTTTTTTTATTGTGTCTCACCACTGGAATTGATACAACCCAAGTAGGTCCACATGGCATGACATTCACTGGAAAATGGACATACAGTATATTTCCCATACGCAATGAGGACATCACATGATGATTTTCTTACAGAATGACAAGCGGACTACTTTACAGAGGCCCATATTTCAAATATCCAACATAACAAATGTGTTTATTTCACTTTGTTTAATCTCTTTTGCGCATGACTTCTCAAAAATTAAATTTTTGAAAGTTATTTTACTGTTGCAACTTATCTTTGACACAAATTTAGACATACTCTCTTCACAAAACAACCGCATCAGCTTTTCAACCAGAAATTCATTCTGAGAACCTTCAACAGCCAGAGTAGCATTCGACAGAAATAAAAACTAGGTAAATCCTGTTCAACCTTTGCTCTACATTACAAACAGGCTAAAATGGCTTAGGTGTTGAGAAATAACAGATTACACTTTGTACTCAACCTACATTCATCACTTCTTCACAAGTCTAGATTCTAAATCTTGAAACAATTTGGCTGCCAGAGCAAAAGTGACTGTTGAAACTCCAGTTCAGGACATGGTTTACTTTTGGCCTGCAAAGTGCTTGTTGAAGATGCCCTTCGCAGTCTCGAGGGCGGCATCAGCTGGGACAGGTATATGAGGAGCGATGCCAGCTCCCTCCCATGCTGGCCCGGTGGCAGTGTCAGAGTGGACAGTGGGAATGCTGAGGAAGATGTCGGTCTCACCAACACGGAAGGTCTTGGCTGGGTGGGAGGTCCCGGCAGTTGTCTCTCCAACAATCATTGCACGGCCAAGCTTCTTCATGATGTAAACGAACTCCTCAGCGGCGCCGGCAGTTGCTCCACTGGTCAAGATGATCAGGCTCTTCTTGGAGCCGTACCTTGTGCCTAAGGAAGAGGATGAAATGGAGGTAGAACAAGGTTAAAAATGTGAGGTGGACAAAGGGAAGGAGTGTGATTTTGTGGATTGAGAAAAATTACCAGTGAGATCGGGTAAGGTTCGGAGCTCTGTGATGGTACCGGATGGTCTGTCGTATAACTTGTCCAGCACAATCTGCTTGTCGGCATCAAAGAAGTAAGAGCAGAAGCCTGCGATGGCTGTTGTTGGTCCACCAAGGTTATTCCTGCAAATACAGTTACAGAACAATCATAGAAAGGGGAGACTGATGATAACATTGAATGATCCTTTGTGAACTTCTCATTTATGCAGGCACTGATAAAACCATCTCATCTTGGCGAGGGTGCCAGTTGACTTAGAAATAAGAAGTCACATTCAAATGAGTTTGTTGAGCAACTGATCAACAAAATGATCCTAATAACCCTTTTCTTAGTAGTTTCACTCAATCCTACAGATCTATTAGACTGTTAATAGAAAAAAGTCGTCTAAATTTAGACGTGAACTGATGAGCTTTAGCGGATGATTTGTATTCCCAAATGGACACTGAGAGTTTTTAATATAAGCTCTGACTTGCACTGTTAGCAGGATTACGAACCTGAGGTCGATGATCATGGCATCAGTGTTGACAACTTTGTTCCAGACGTGCTCAACAATAATCTGGGCGATGGCCTTGACCTCCTCAAAGTCTCCGAACATGTCAAAACGCAGGTAGCCGATGTTGTTCTCGAAAATGTCGGTGTGGAATGAGACTTTGATCAGCTCAATATACATCTCAGGAGAGTAATTCTGGCAAGAAAGACAAGCAGAAACTAGAGCTAAAATTTGCCTTATAATACCAATATCACATAATAATACATACAATACCAATTTGTGATAATTTGACTTTAACAATGTAAAAAGCATTTTGCCTCTTCTACTGTTTGTCTATCTCTAGTAGAATAACAATTGTGTTATTTTAAGATCTGTAAGAGGACAAAATGTATTTTAGGAACATTTTAGTCTCTGAAAAACCAACAGTAAAACAAAAAACATGTCTTTGTTTTAACCTTGAGAGTTGACAACAATAAGAGTTGACAATGACAACTATTCTATCTTATGTACAAAGGTCTCACCATGGGGGGCAAGGCTGGGGTATTGCTGGTGGTCTTCAGGCTCTTGTCCCCAGAAAGGGTCTTCAGGTCAGCAGACAGCTTCACCTCCAGGTTGTCCTTGGAGACAACCATGCTGTACTTGCCATCTGTCAGGAGCCCTTTCAGCTTTTCTGCTACATCAGCCCCAATATCCTCAAAGGCATAGTTTTCAGCAATCAGGGTCGCCGATCCCTCGATGATGGCTGGAACTTGGGTACGGAGGCTGACGATCTTGATGGCGGTAGCAAGGGCATCCTCAGCATTAACCTCCACATCAGGGGTCACCCCGACAACCTCCCAGGTGGAGCCAGTGATGGGATTGATTGACTTTGCAGTTGGTACGGTAATGTAGAAGTCAGTCTCAGCGACTTTGATTTTGTCGATTTTCACTGAGCCCCCGGCGGTCTTCTCACCCACAATGGTGGCCCTCTTCAGGTTCTGGAGGCAGTAGGCAATATCCTCGGCAATGCCCTTGGTATTTTTGCTGGTGAGGATAATGAGGGGTTTGGTAATGCTGTATCTGTCCCCCAGCAGTGTGGTCATAGTTAACAGCTTAGTGGTGGTGTTCAAGGGACGGTCATATACACTGTCAATGTGGATCTGAGGCTCGGCTTCGGTGAAGTAAGACACAATGTAGGGGATTCCTGAGATGTCTCCGCTACTGGTGTAGCGCAAATCAAAGATCAGAGCTGAAGTTGGCAGGATTTTATTCCAGACCACCTCTAGGAGTAAAGTGCCAACCTTTTCAGCGACCTCCTCCCCAAGAATGTGGTCGATCCTCAGGTAGCCAATGTTGCCCTCCAAGATGTCAAGCTTGATGGAGGTCTGCAGGACAGTAACGAGCTGCTCTGGGGGCAAGGGAGGCATCTTCGGGGTAACCACAGGGACGTAGTTTGGCTCATAGGAGACCATCAGTCGTGGGTCACTGACCGTGGTCTGGACTCCAGAGCTCAGGACATTAGCCAAGGATTCAGCGTCTGGGATGTTGAGAACCTCTGTGTTGCTGCTGGCTGCTTCAATTGCCTCCTGCATCCCTACCAGCTTCTCTGGTGAGCAGTAATTGTCCATGACAATTTTTGCCATATCAACAATGAGGCTGGGGGCAAACGAGGCATGGATAAACAAAAAATTTCCTAAAACTAAAAGAGATGCCACCAGAAATAGAGCCCTAGCCATATTCGTCAGTATAGTTTAGTTTGAGTAGATGGCAAGTGGCTGCTGAAGAGCTGAACCTCCTTCTCCCAAGAGGTTCTTTGTCAAATGGCACTGTTTTGGCTGCAAGGTTTCTGTTAAAACACACATAAGAGGATTTACCCCACAATAAACCTCTAATCGTATTATCCCGAGTGCTTCTGTAAGGCAATAACAACTTAGCCAAGTAGGTGTAGTAACAAGAAGGTGTTGCTAAAGATATGAGGCTTAAATTTACACAAGGTATTTTGAAAACCTATTTAAAGCTACCTGTGTCAAATAAGGTAAACTCAGTAAATGAAAAATATCTAGAAAGGGATTAAGGGTGGTGAAAATATTCATCCTACAATGGCAGGTCATTGTTTACTTATTAAGCCCCTTGGTGTCAGTAAATATGAATAGAGGTCATAGATGTGGAGATTTTGTGCCTTTTTTTGCAAATGAAATCACAAGAAAATGTTGAATTAAAGCCTGTGATTGTCATATAATTCAACACAAACTGTGTGGCCTGCTCATTGAGTTCTTTTAGGTAAGTAATATTGTAAGGAAAGTAAATCAAAAAGATTTCAGAACCACTAATTTCTTTATTGTTTCATAAATAGTATACATTTGATTGCAGTAGTGCTGCTCGTTTGGTGGTGGTTGTCTCTTTTCTGAAGTGGTGTGGAAGTGAACAGCAGTATTCAGTTTCAGTCTGTTTGGTGCTTGCGCCCTCTGCTGGTTAAGTTTTGTAGTTAAGGAACAGAAAAGCTGAGATATTTAATACAGCAGACTGAAAAAAAACACAGTGCAAAGCGAAAAGGGCAAACAATGACCCAAAAATAATATGCATTCCACATGACAGTCATAAAGAATGAAGAAAATTAGCACAACATACAATTACATAATGATCAAAATCACTTTTCATGCATAAAGTACAGAACATTGACCAATAGATGGCATTTAAAATGAAACGAAAGGGAATCGGACAGAAATTGATAAAACGAGAGAAAGAGGCAACTTTATATAATGTGAATAAAATATACAGGTGGGGGTTTATACGGTTGTCATATAAATAACAAAGTGCAATGTAGTTTACTTTAAGAAACACAAATGTTCTGTGATTTATTATTAATTTGGAATTTTCAACACTTCCTCACAGTTCACAGTGAAATTAGGCAATTGTAATTTTAAGCAGTTATCAGACATTACATCCTCCTTATTGTTTTTAATGCCATAGTAGATAAGTAGTTTTAAGGGTTGATCCTATCCACAGCTGATAAGTTCCCTCCTGTAATGAGATGTACACTGAATCCATGCTCATTCACTGCAAGTCTGTCTGGATGAAGGCATTAGCTACATTTTAAATATAAAATTTCATATTAAATCTACCAATAGTTACACAAGCCCTTGGTTTCTCCCTTTTCTATATTCTTGTGAAAAGGCATGGTACACACCCTGTGACTGTAAGTTTCTGTGAATCTGACTGCTGTGACAAGAAGACGTCTCTGGTTACAGCCTTTAAATTAAGGAATAATTGGCAAAAACATGCAGTTGTTAAATATCATTACAGGACAAGACTGTTTTACATACTGTGTCTGTGGTCAGTGGATCACATGTCCTAACACATGTGGCTCTTAAATTGTGGACTTTTTTGGGTCAAAGTGGTGGCTTAACAGAAGAAAAATTAAGTAGTATTTTTTTAAAGGAAATGAAAATACAATATGAGGAGCTATTCCCCATGCTCTCTCTTCAACAGCTTTCCTGCTATAAGTCTCTGTGCTACATGAAGGGCGTCACTTGCCTGGGCAACAACATGAGGCTCAACCCCTGAAACACTCCACACTTTCCCAGTGATGGCACTCAAAACAACCTGGTTAGGGATGGAAGCGTACAGAACACTGTCCCTGATCTGATAGGTTCCACTTGACAGAGACCCTCCAATTGTTGGCTCTCCAACGATTGTGGCTCTATTTAGGTCCTTCATAGTGCGGGTGAACACTTCAGCTGCTGACCCAGTCATGTGACTGGTGAGGATGTAAACATCCCTGGAGGACCCATACCTTTGACCCCTGACTTGAGGTAATGTCATGATCTCTGTCATGGTGGTTGTGGTGCGGTCGAAGATAGTGTAAAGGTGCAGCAAAGGTTCAGCATCAAAGAAATATGTGCACAGTAGAGGAATTGCTGTTGAATAACCACCAGTGTTGTACCTCATGTCAATTATAAGGGCATCTGTGTTTGTGATTTTGCTCCAGACTAATTTTATTAGCTGTGGGCCAATGGCTCTTAACACCTCTATATCTGCCATCATGTCAAATCTTAGATAGCCAACATTACCTGGCAGAAGCTCAATTTTAAACAAAGCATCAATTATATATCCCACTTCTTCTGCTGTAGGGATCTTTGCAACGTCATGAAGCAACTCAGGCTCGACGTCACAATGGAACACATGGAGGCGGTGATCGCCTGAAGCCTCTTGAAGGTCTGTTGTCAACTGAGATGCCAAAGATTCAAAGTCAACTACTGACCAGTACATTCCCTCGACCCATTTGCTCAACAGCACCTTACTGACCTTTAGGGCGACTTCATGGATTGCGTAGTGTTTTTCTAACAGTTCCCCAGTTCCCTCCATGAGGGACCTGAGCCCTTGATGAAAGTCTGAAATATCGTGAACGTGGTCCACAGCTTCCTCGGCTAGCACAATGGCATCAGGGACAACACCACCCCCAAGCCAGCATTCCCCATTGTTGTCTATGAAGTTTATGAAAGGGACAGTGATGGCAAGGTCTGTCCCCTCTACTTGAAACATCTTTGAATGCATTAGGGTACCAGATGTAATTTCCCCAATGACTGTGCCACGATGTAGAGACTGTATCAGGTAAGCAAACTCTTCACCAACACTTGCTGTGTAGTAGCTGGTCAACACATAAACCCCACGTTTGGAGCCATAGGTTGGGCCTGTAATTTGGGTACGAGAGTAATATTCTGTTGTTGTGTTCTGAATTCGGTCATATATTGTGAAAAAGTGATGCTTCTGGGAAGTGTCCTGCAGATAAGACAGTATAAGTGCTAGAAAGGTAGAGCATCCACCGGTGTTATAGCGTAGGTCAATAATGAGGTTCTTGGTGTCTTTTAGGGGCTCCCACACTGTTTTGGCCATGACCTCTTCTAGTTTCGTCACTGCAGGTGACTCAACAAACTTGTCAAAGCGGAGATAACCGGTATTGCCTGGGAGAATTTCCACTTTAAATGTTGTATCAACCAGTGCTCTTAATAATTCTGGATCATCAGGAACTTTGTAAAGCTCAGGGTCCTCCTCTACAATGGCGCCATTATCTTGCATGTATTTGATGATCAGTCTCGGATCTTCGGAAACAGTTTGGAGGTCCTGGTTGAGTCTGACTGCCAGATCCTCCTCAGATGTGACTGAGAATAAGTCTGTAGATTGGAGTTGTTGTTGAAGAGCTGGAACTCTATCAGTGAAAGCATACAACCTCCCAATGATGTCAGAGATACTCTTCACAATGTTTGGAATGGCACTCCTTATAGCCAGAAGGGACTTGGCTTTTGCCACAGCTTCCTTTGCGATGATGTTGACTGTTGGGGAAACGCCACTTACTTCCCAGCTCTGACCTGTGATTGGACTGACAGATCTTGCCACGGGAACTGTTATGTAGAACTCTGATCCTCCAATTCTAATCTTTTTGACTTTTACTGACCCACCAGCAGACCTTTCTCCAACTATGATGGCCCTCTTTAGGTTTTTTAGTGTATATGCTACTGCCTCAGCAGCCCCCACAGTACGCTTACTGGTCAAAATAATCACATCTTTCTTCTTTCCATACCTTTCTCCCTTCACTGATGGCATGGTCCACAGCTCCATGGTTGTATTCGAGGGCCTGTCATACACTGTGTCGATATGAATGAGGGGCTCGGGATCTGAGAAATAGGAGATTATAAAGGGAACGCCAGACAGTTGTCCAGTTGTGCTGTACCTCAGGTCCAAAATCAGTGAGGAAGTGAGAGCAACTTTGTCCCAGATGTTGTCCCTCAGCAGGGAGCCAAGCTTTGCTGCTGTCTCCTCCCCGATGATCCGATCTATTCGCAAATAGCCAACATTGTTTTCCAGTATTTCCAGCTTCACAGAGTTCCTCACCAGCCGGATCAGTTGTTCTATGGGGAGAGATGGCAGCATTGGTGGCGTCACTGGGACAAAATTGGGCTCGTATGAGACAGTCAACCGTGGATCGTTCAGTGCCCCTTGTACTCCGACTGTGAGCACAGTTGCCAAGGTCTTCCTATCTGAAATCTGCAGTATTTCTCCACTGGTGATTGCTTGTTGGATGGCCTCCTGCATCCCAACCAGGTTCTCATGGAAGCAGTAGTTTTCCAGCAGAATCTTGGCCATTTCCAACACCAGGGCAGGCTGGAATGATGAGTTAGCAGAGAGGGTACATAGAAGAAGTATGAATAGCAGTGGTGGCGTTTGTTGCTCCATCACCACTGTCTTCATCTTTACCCTCAGAAAGAGAACTACCCGGTCTTCCCTTTCACTGGCGTGTTTAGATAATTTGTCTGTATCAAGAGATGGTGGTTTTTGTAGGAGGGAACATTGTCATTCTGGTAGGTTTTTTTTGGACAACAACCACATCAACATAAGCGGCTTTTGTACTCAATAAACCTTTAATCGCATTAAATGTGGTGCATCAGCGAGCAGACAATAGCAGATAGAAAAAAAAATGGTACATTACATTTTTCAGTTCTTACTTTAATTGAACTCTTATACAGTTGCTTTGTCTTGTCCAAAATACTTAACAATTTACTACTTATTATAATTACACTGTTTTCTTATTCAGGCTTGAATTAAAGCCTGCATCTGCATCTGCAATTACCCCTGTGTTGTAATATACTACCTCAAACTTCTTTTTAGAAACAAAGAAATAGAGAAATATGCTGGTGGGTGCAAAAGCCTAACCAGAAACTCTCACCCTCTTTTCCCCTCACTCTCACTCCCTCTCCCTCGTCTGTTATGAAAGCTTAGGGTAGTGTATTTTGGTGCCATTGGTAGCTTTACGGGTCATGTCTGGGTCGCTCCACTGGTGACATGATTACACAGTTTGTGGACACGTGGCAAAGCCTTCTTAAAACACATGCGGGATCAGAATGGAAAAAAACATACCCGCACTCTGGGGAACAAAAGGTTGATTGTAAAGTTTTTATCTGGACTGAATGCTGAATTACTAGCTTACTTCCCACTTTCTACTGCCTTGCTTTATAATATTGCCTTTCCTGGTGTACTCTTTAATCAAAAGTGACATATTTCATTTAGTGGATAGTGTTAAAAGGAAAGTGTCCCCCTAAATAACATTTAATTGCCCAAGTGCCAAGCGGACAGGTTGTAACCCTTTCATTTAATTTGAAGAATTAGATCTGTATGTTGAGCTTGAACCTGACATGAATAATGACTTCAGTGCAGGACCTCATAAGACCCTGATCCAGACATTTTTGCAGCTCAGAATTATGAAGCCGGATGTAATCTCTGCCCTGTGCTCAGCTAATCTTAACGTCTTAACTTTTAATACCGCCTCATGCATTACATAACACAATCCCCTCTTTGCCAATTCCCAGGATGCTAATCAAGACTTTTGAAATGCTGAATTCTGTAATACTTTGTCCTCGTGTGTCAAATATAAGAACAGCAAGGAAATCCCTAAATTCTAACTTGCTTAAAATACAGTTACAAATAGAATTGCAATTGTGTGAAATGTGGAGTTGTGGAGGTTGTTATTCCAACTGTGAGTGGATCATTTAATTCTAAGTGCATTCTGCTGTTTATATCCATGGTTGTTGCAGTTTGGAGGTTAGTGTGTGTTTTCTGTTTTTGGTATTTTTATTTTGGCAGTAAATTATATTGTGGGCTTTATTGTATAGTAACACCTCAAAGAGCAGCACATTGATTGGCACTGGACAACTTTGAAATGGATAATGAGCATTGGATCAAATGCAGGTAGGAGTCCTTGCAAAAAAAAGTTGGTAATTAGGTCTCAGCGTAGCAGTTGGCAGCATAGCTACACCCAACTCAGTGGTTGAGGTCAGGAAAGCTATGCTGGGAACTTTCTTGGGTCATCAAACTCCATGCACAGTTTGAAATTGAAGTCAAGTGAGGTAGCAAACTAAGTGAAAACACTTGTATGTAAGACATTAAACTTAAAAACTTTTATAGATAAGAGCCAAAAAGAAAACTGAAGTAAACAAGTCGACAAAGAAAACCCACAGCCTCGCGGGAATCTATTTACATATCTCCAACTACAGACCAGTGACTGAGAAATTCACACTTCCTTTAACTACTTGACAGTGTGAAGTCACTGCTGAGAGGATACAACAATGTACAGCTGTTTTCACTGTCATCTAATGAGGAGTGGGACACAACTGTAACTTGGTGCAGGACTCAGTCATCCCCCTGCTACTTAATTTATTTAGTGGAAAAACGTCCCGCCCCATAAAAGTGTGTGTTTAAAATGTAATGCTACTCCACACATATGGACACTATTTTAACTTTTATTCTACAAGGGCTATGATCCACAACAAACAGTTTCATGTGCATTCAGTATCCTTATACACAATGATGTTTAACAGATCTGCACACAGTATAAAAAACAAACTTTTTATGAGTAAACATGGACAGACACTGACAAAAACACATCTGTGCTGGTGGTGGTAACTGCATCCTTCTTTTTATTTGGACAGTGGATATATCCATCAATTCCAGACCATTAAAAGTAGAAATACAGCTGTTAAGGCTGAATAACAGCTGATCCAGCTGTGCCACCTTCATCAGAACATGTTACCTTGATTCTTTAGTGGCAGGTACTAAGATGCGAGGAAAAAAAAGAGACAATAAAGATGGAATTACGTATTCTTGTGTGTCAATTGAGTTGTATTTGGTGCGCTAGTCTCTGGTGGTTTTTATGTCTCTTGGTACACTACCGTATAGTCACCACCGGAAGTTAAAGGGGTAAGAATTTGACAGAAAAAGACATTATGTCATGCCAAAACGTTATGCAATGCACTAAGTGCGGGATAAACTGTATCAAAACCTCAAAATGGAAATGTAGACATCATGAGACATACAGCACTGTAAAAACTCTCCACTTCATGCTAGATGGATTGAGTTATATTAGAGTCAGCAGCTCTAACACACAGAGGAAAGCAGATTTTATTATGCATTTGGCAGATTGAAACTGCATGGTTAAGCTATTATTCTGTCTGATTTGTAAGAATGTCAGCCTCATATAGATGAATACAGACCTTGCAGTCATGTCCACTGCTGACGTTTGCTACAGCTGCCCTGCATAGCAATACAGAACTTTCTACACAGTTTCTCCTATGGTAGAAGCAACAGCAGCAATGTAGCATGCAAAAACTAACCATGGTATAAGCAGAACCTTCTGTACAAGTCTGTGTGGCAGTAATTTGCAGACTGCTACAATATATATATTATTATAAACACTTACAATAGCAATATACAGATTTACATTGTGTGTAGCATGAGATTAGCAGATGAACAGCTGTGCCATTAAATGCCATCCTATTAATGCCAACTGGTCAATTTATTTGTTTTACAAACACTGCATTATTAATGGATCTGCTTAAGATTAACCAACAGTATATATATTATACTATATATAAATGTATGTATATATATATACATATATATATATATATATATATATATATATATATACATACATATTAAAAATTTTGGTCCGTTTTACAGTATTTCCTACAAAAAATGTATTTTTTATTAGTTTTGAAACTAAAAACATATTAAGCCAACATATTGCAAGCTTTTTACATACAACAAATATACAATGTAAAAATGTCTGTGTCCTTTGGTTTTCTGCTGGATAGTGTTATCAGGTGAAAAATGACATAATTTTAGCAAAGGTCAACTGTTCTAAATAAGATCTATTTCAGCACATGAATATACATTTGGAAACAGAAAAGGATTGACATGTTGGTGGTTCTTCTGTTGCACTGAATTCAAGACATTTCACTATTTTTGAGTTTATTTCAAGGCTACAGTGTAAAAATATTCATACAGTATATGTAATTTCAGCACAGTTAATTCTATTAGCCATGGTAGCAGTGAGGCTTTAGATATGGCAATGTTGGTCTGTGAGTTGGTACACCACTTTGGTCCACACTGAAATATCTCAGCAACTACAGGATGGATTGCTATGATGCTTTGTGTGGACATTCATGACCCCAAGAAGATTGATCCTACTGACTTTGGTGGCTTTTTGGATTTTTCCTTTTCGTATCACCATGAGTTTGATATATTTTTTTAAATATCTGGTCAACCATTGGATGGATTGCTGTAAATTTTTGGTATGCACATTCATGATCCCCAGAGGATGAATTTTAATAAGTTTGTCTTCTCATCTAGCACTTTTTGATCCAGTTATAGCCTGGAAAACATATGAAATTCGCAGCCTCAGCTGTACTTTGTATAGATATATAGATGCTTTATTATCATTGCATATCAGGGCACGGAGCTGCTATCAGAACTGCTAGCATGGCTGTTGACTCTAGGTCTTATTATAAAATATGACTGATGTAATAGACGCTCTTGGACATGTTTTATTCATATTATTTATTCATTATACATTCACCTGGGCTACCACAAGAGCAAATTGACCATCCTCAACTACCTGCAGCCACACTCAGCCACCTTCATCTCCTCATACAGGTATCTTATAGTGAGACGTCCGTTCTCCTGATACATGACTGTGATGGGGTCCAGTTTGATGGGGACGCAGCATGCCATGTTGGCCTTCTTGGGGTCCCTGATGTTGAGCAGTGTCTGGATGAGGGCGTGTTTGGATGGGGTCGATTCGTCCGTCAGCGGGTGGTAACACAGGCCTCGACATTCGAAGGCGTCATATTCTGGAGGCGCCACAATCCAGCTGTCCCAGCCGATGTCTTTAAAGTTGACCTTGAGTGAGGTCCGCCGGCAGTATTCCCGCTCTGCCTTTCTTTTGTTTCTCCGTGGATGCTGAGCTTCCGGGATCTCATTTTGAAGTTCCTCTTCTCTGTTCCAGTCGGCGCCTGAGTGTAAGATGGTTTCTTCTTCATGGAGAATCATCTCTCTTAGCTCCTTCCTTGTCTCCCTCCTCCTGCTACCCAGGTCATCTGAGAACACTATCATGGCTGCTGAAGTGTTATCTCCAACAGACACACTCATATTTAAACAGCCTGCTCCTTCCTCTCCACCATCAGGAGCCCCACAGTCTTTCCTATCCACCACTACATCAAAAACAGTTGCTCCATTGCTTGACTTGATCCAGCTCTGAATAGCTGTGGTTACATCAAACGTTGTCCACATACTCTGCGAGCCTATCATCTCTTTGCCAACCAGCAGCTGGGTTGTGGATGTCAAATCGTTGCGATCCACTTCATAAACTTTGACGGTGGCCTTGAAACTGTGGGCGGTGACCCTTGCCCTGGCATCCGGGAAGAAGAAGAGCTGTAGTTTAGCCGTGGTGATCTTTTCATGGCTGGGGATGCTGACATTGAAGTGCAGCCTGTGTTTTGACTTTGTGCCATTTGTCACAAAGAGAGTGATATCTGTTGGAGAGATCAAAGAGATGAAAGGGTTCATTTGAAACAGCTGTGATTTCTACAGTATGACTTGGGATTACATACATAGATGTTGGACTGAACTTAAAGTTTATTTTCCAGAAGAAATCAGCACCCTATATCCCTGGTGTTTGGTTATATATATATACACCTAGACTTGTATGTTTGTCACTCCATGTTGTGGGTTGTCAAATCTAAGTAACTTATAAAGTGTTGACTCAGCAGTTGCTCAGCTAACTCGACTAACACTAGCTAGACCCCTGCCTATTGTTGATAAGGACAAAAACTAAAGTGTGCATGAGCTGCCGTGCAGATGTTGAAATAACATGAACCAAATGTAACATCTAACGGGGAATCAGTGCTTATGTCAGCAAACTAAGGCTAAAACTAAACTCGCTTTAACCCTCAACATGGAAGCTAGTTAGCCTAGCTTGGTAGCTTCCACTTTTTGGGTGGAATACAAACTTAACAGCATGATGGTGGGTCCAGCTCCCAAATGTTGATCTTTGTAAGGGACAGATTCCTTAAATTGCTAACAATACATAACCAATGCTACGTGGGCTTGTTGAAAAGTGGATAAATTGTTTGTGGGCTTTACAGGGCTCTGACAGCCTGTCCCGTAGCAACTGTGGTTGTTGAATGTGAAACACTGCCATAGGAAACTCCAGTCGTGAAGCACACTGTTTTCACAATTTTCACAAAGATATTTCAACACATAAAGCGAAGAGAATTCAAATTTCAGTTCAACTTTGATATAGTGGGAGTGAGTAACTGTTAGGTATGTTTTCTATTTGGTCATTTGTAGAAAAGATCCAAGCATTTTAGTCTTTGGGGGCAGTAATTAGGCTATCATGCTGTTGTGCAACTGTTCAATGAAAGAAAATGCTCTGGGATACTCTAAAGCAATGGTTCCCAGCCTGGGGGTCGGGACCCCAACAAGGGGTTACAAGATAAATCTGAAGGTCTGCAAGGATATCAGATTTCTGCTACACAAAATTACATTGTTTTAAAAAAATATATTTTTAATTGTTTTTTTCCTTCTTATGTTTTATCTTAAGATCTTAAGGCCTGTAAAAATATCAAACAAAGATCACTTTTGATTACAGTGAAGAGGGTTTTAGAAGGGTCACAAGCCAAAAACGTTGGGAACCACTACTGCAGCTTTAATAATATGAATTACCCAGGAATATCTCACTCCCATCAACTTGACAGAAAATGATCTCACTTCTCTCTTGACAAGTTAAACGCTGCTCACCTTGGACAGCGAAACTTCGTATGACATCAGACTGAGGGATTGCCGAGCTGTCCGAAGCGTACTTGTTGTAGAGCTCCATCATGAACTGTGGAGGGCAGATCTTGCTGTGCTCCTGAGGAACATCTGACAAGTTGAGTTTTCTCAAAAAGCCCTCCTTCATGGTACCCAGGAGGGTCTCCGTCCTCAAGTCTGTATCTTCCTCCTCCAGAAGGTCCACCTCTGACAGCTGAGAGTAGAATCCCTCAGCGTCCTCGCTTTGGATGTCATTATTGAGAGGTTTACAGGTACAGGAGCCCGTAGAAACAACCAGACTCAAACAAACCTCAAATAGAAATGCTCTGAAGCTCAGCATTTTGAAATTATATCCTCTCCAATCCACTGAGCTGGCACAATCTTTACCTTCTTCCCGGCGTGAAAACAGACTTTGCGATGGCAAGGTTTGAAAATGGAGATCCCCCATGCAAGGACAACAGTCCTGATGTCCGCTCCCATGCTCCCAGAGTAAACAGGGGGACTTGTGTCAACCAAAATAGTAGCTTGGCCATGCTTATCACTGTCATTGATGCCTTCTTTTAAGCTTTGTTATCATTAGAGGGCTGGCTGCTAATGAAGACACTGTAAACACTTGACGGCGATAATGAGGGAGGCAATGGAAACTGTGAGGTTACTGACAAGCAGACATTTCCATAAAATGCCTTTTCCCAGCTTGAGGGTGAAACTGTTCAGGCCAGTGGAAACAAAACTGCTTAAAAGAAACAAAACAGAACATTGCATTCTTTACCACCATTATTACTACATGTTCCTTCCAGTTTTTTTTTTTATCTTGCATCCAACCACTGCACATTGTAGACCACACACTTTTAATAGTGCTGATAAGGGAAGATAATTTCTTTGAGAGACCCAAAATAAGCACAGGAATGTGCAATTTTCAAGAGAGATAATCTCAAAAAACCTCTCATAATCAGTTACATAGAGGGCAGTATGTCACTCTATGTTAACTAGACTAAATTAACATGACTGAAAACATATTCACATTATCACAGAAAAAGCTCTGAAAGTTTAAATTTGTTGAACTTTGACCTCAGCTGTGCCAACTTAAGATTTTGACTTGATGTGGGCATTAGATGGAAGGTCACTGGAATACCAAAGTTATTTTTAATATATCCTGGCGGGGCATAAAAATCTCATTCAAAACCATAAATGTAAACCTGCTGGTAAAAGTCAGGGGATCACAAAAGTCATTGAATTTTTCCTTCCCTTTGTAGTGTTCTGTTCATCCATGGTGGCCATCACTAACTGCTCAGTTCTTCTTATATTTATTTCAAGAAAACAATAAACATAGAATCACTTCCTGTGAACATCAGGATGCTTCAGGGCAAAAGAACAACTCATGGAAAAGAGTTCATGAAGTGATAAAGATTAATAATGGGAATCTGTAAAATCTGAAAGGTACAAGAGCAGAAATTATTTCTATTCAAAGACATGAAGGTGGAGGCCTTCATCACTACATTCTGTAAGTCCTGGATGGTAGACGGGATAGTGGGACTCCTAGGTTCCTGTGGGGGTTTTGAGGCCTGAACCACAAGCTGATGTGTCTGGGGACGTTGACCTATCTTGGAATTTCTGTCTTTCAGCCATGCAGTCAGTCAGTACTCGGCCCATGCGGCGTTTCATAAAAATGCTTTCATTGGCTGTGCTTTCTTGGAGTCAATCAGTGATGAAAGGCAATGACAAAATCTACTGGCATGGATACAGCAAATAATGTCGGCACGCAGGATGAAAACAAACACAGAGGGTCAAAACTGGACTGAGAAAGTTCTGTTGTGAAACTGTGGTCATCTCATTACACGGTAGAGAAATATGTAGTAAAATCCTGTTAGATTAAAAGAGGGTTTGGCCAATAGCCTGTGGTGTTTGATGACTGATACTGATATTTGTTGAGGGCTGCACGGTCAAATGTGCCACTGTTCTCTCCGTATATTCAATGTTTATCTGTTTTCAGGTCAAGAAATTCACAAGTACCCAAGTGTTTCCTTCAGAATATCAGGGCGCAAAAGGCTTTGAAACAGCAATTAGACCACCATGGAACATTAAAACTCTCCAATTAATTATTTTATTTTTAACAGCTCCTTGAAGCAGCATTAACTTTTAGCTATTTGGGAGAAGAAGCACAAATTACCTTGTAAAGTTGATATGGCTAACGAGCCTATTTACACATCCAGGATACACGCAGCAACATTGGTGGTCCTGTTTCTAACCCTAATTTGGCAAATATGAGTCCAGTATTCACACGCTTTTATATCTGTTTTTGGTCTCCACCAACTCTTTAGGGAAAAATCTTTGCTATGTGTAAATGCTTTGCTATGTTCACCAAAACTGTATGTTAAAGGTCCCATATTTTACACTTTTACTGTATTTTATTTGAAGTGTTGATATCCATGAGAGCTTTAAGAACCAAAAACCATCTCAGTTTAGTTTTACATCTCCTCTCTCAGGTTTTCTCTGGAGCTCTAGTAACAACAGGTCGGTGAGCCAATCAGAAGAGAGGAGGCTGTGATTGGCTGACTGTTTTCTGAGTAAAAATATAGCAAAGTTCAGGTAAACACTCAGAGAAAGCAAATTTTTAAGGTTGGATGGGGGGTCCGGTTGGGTGGGGCTCAGGGCTCTTTTTAAGGCTCAGTTTCTGAATACAGGCTATGCAGATTTTTCTGTGGACTGAGCGCTTTGATACTTTCACAGCATTGATATAGAACCTAGACCTGATCTATAATCAAACAACACATGGAAATCTCACTTATACAATATGGGACCTTTAAAAAAAATAAAAAAATAAAATTGAATACAATCACTTTTGTCTACAGACGAGGGACTTGTATTTCAATTTCAGTACTTCAGTTGTAGTTTAACTCAGAGAAAAAACATAATCATGGCATTTGATACATTTAACTGTCCAAAAACCTATTATTTAATAAAAAATAATAAACGATTAGCACAATACACCAATAAACCAAAATATCAGCCTTAAAATAAAATATATGTAATCTAATGTGTTGATATCTAATGTATATGTATGGTGGATGTTATATTACTATATATTATATTGTTATGCAGTATGTTATGCTAAGATACAGTATATGTCAAATGTAGACGTGTAGCTTTATAAACTTATAAAACCTAATAAAGCCAATATTTATTTTTGGCTGTATATACAATTTAGTTTATTTCCATACCAAGCATACATTATGTCTGTGGTTTGTTTGTTAAAACACACATAAAACTATTCAAATACACTTTTAGCCATACAGTCAGTTAGGTTGGATACATTTGTCTATCTTTCATCATTACTGTATATATTACAAACTGTACAATTGGATAAACAGTATTTATGTATTAAGGGGAAACACAGAAAGTACTTAAACTTTTTGAATTGAAATTATGTCCATTCAACTTTCCCAAAATGCACAGCAGGTGGCAGCAACGCACCATTTTTTTTTCTCCCTTTGCTGTAGCAGAAACATGCAACACAGTGGTTCTGTTACTTAAACTCTCAGTGGCAAAATACACACATTATATACAAGATATCAACAAATGACTACTGAAATATATTTCAAAGACGATATTACCTCTCATGCATGAATAACATTTCTTGCTAACATATGGGAGGCGTTCAATGTCTCCCACTATGAGTGACACATCACTTAGAAACAAGTACCCTTTAGTTTTGAGTTAGTAGCTGCAGTATTTACACAACAAGGGTTGGTTTAATTGGTGGAATGTAAATGAGCTGCCATTCAACCTCTGTGTCCAAAACCCTTCTGAGTCTGTGAGTCAATGTGCAGTTCATCAGTTTGTCCAAACTTCTGTCTGAATTTGAAAGACAGAGGCAAGCAGCAGAGGATACAGATGTCAGAAGGTTTCAGAAAATCGTTGAAACCCAGATCATCCGATCAAGACTGAGACCAGAGCAAATCAAATCCGTTTCAAAAACAAAACAGGTAAAAATCATTTTATAAATCTTTCCAAATGTAAAACAAGAGAAAAACGGACAGAGAAAGCTTATTAAGAATCAAAGAAATGTACCTACTGGACCTCTGTAGAATCCAACATCCAGCTAATCAATACAGAGAATTATAAATACAGATTTCTTTAAGAGCAAGGAAAAATAAGTGATGGTGGATCAATGAAGAAAGACAATGGAAGTTGTTAGATAAGTAGGAAAAAGTTAAGGCAACGTCAAGCCACGGTAGACACCAAACAAGTCCAAGAGCTCAGAGAAAAAGTTATTCAGGCGGAGACTCTGGAACAACAGCCCTGACAGTCATATCACTTTAGTTCCAGTCCGTCTCAGTTGCCTTCAGTGTCTGACCACGACTGGCCTTCGATCTGAAAAGTAAAAGTGTCTTCCTGCTGTAACCTCAATCTATAGTTATGTCCTTCTGACGGATCAGTGGCTCCAGCCCTACCGACAGGCACACGTATCCACAGACATGCCGGGGTAAACCTTGAGAACCATATTCCTGTTTGGGTCGAGGAAAAGCACGCTGAGAGGACTCATCTTCTCTGGAACGCAGCACGGTTCAGGGACGCCGGGGACGATTCCCACAGCTCTGACGATGCTCTGGATGGTCGCGTGATTGGAGGGCCGCACCACCTGAGGCAATAAGTGACAGCAAAAGGCATTTTTTATTAAAGCAAATGAACACAAACTGTTGTAAAATATTATATCTATTGTAATTTTAATATTTCAAGTGTTCCATGATTTTTTGCCTTTTTTAATTGAAAGATCATCTGGACTCTTTCTTTGCTTTTGAATTTGAATGTGTAGTTTGGATTTTTGATTTAAATAACAGGGTTGGTCTCAGCTCCTGCTGTCACCATGCATGATACCTTGCTACCACTGTTGTGTGAGTGTGTGTATGAATGGGTGAATTTCAGTCCATTTCCCGTCCATTCAAATCTGGACTTTTCTATAAAACTTAACTTTGTCTCAGTCCACAACTCACAAAAAGTAGAGTTTCTTTAAAAAAAATACAAGTAAATACTGTGTAGTTGTGTCCACCAATACAGCAATGTTCAACTTAAGCCAGCAAATATCTAATAATGTGGATACACACTGCAATACATCCAACTTCAGAAGTTACAGTTTATTTAAGTGCTGATGTGAGATGCAGTGTATGAACACATGCATTCTCTAAGTTATTTTATTTAAATCCAAGTCTAATCTTTTATCATGCTCACTTTAGGGATGGGGAACCCACAGGTTCCGGCGCAGTAGTAAGCATCGAACGACTTTGGCGCCAGAACCCACTCGCTCCAGCCGATGTCGGCGAAGTCCACCCTGAGGTACCTCCTGGAGCAAACCCTGGGCTCGCTCCACTGTCTCCTCCTCGCCTTCTTCATCGTCCTCTCATCGAAGCTCAGCACCTGTGGCTTGTTCAGGCCTTCGCTGCTCTCCTGGCCCTGCTTCCTTCCCGGTTTGACTGCTGCTTTGGCTTTAGCTGGGAAATATGTGTTCTGCCACAGTTCGTGGTTCTTCAAGGTGTTGAACTGGACCTCGGGGATGTCATTTGTTTGGATCTGGAGGTGAAGCTCCCTCCGGATCCTCGAGGCTGAGGAGGATGCGTCGTCCCCTACAGGGAAGGGCCCGTACCGCTGGAGTGACATGGACACACTGTTTGGCTCATCTATTGCTCGGTCGTCAGCGTATACCAGAATATACGGCAGGTTGGCTGGTGAGAGGCGCTCTTGTCCGTGAGGGTTCCTCTGCTGCATCCGAGACACCCCAAACTCTGTATCAAACTCCACTGTTACCACGAGCGCTTTGACATCCTTGGCATGTTTCACCACTGCCGTTACATCCCTCGACTGCCAAGAGCCTTTCTTAAAAGGAGCCAGAGTTATGTTTCCCAGCGGTGTTGCAAAAGCTGAGTTTGGGGATGATCCACGGAAGAGGAGCTGTGGGGAGGAAGGATGCGGATGATGGAGGCCGCCGGAAGGGTGGCGGGGCCTTCGGAAACGCCACGGTCGCTGGTGGTGGCGGGGCCGCTTGTAGAGGAAGTGAAACGATGCAAAGAGGATGAGCTCTGAGTCTGGGATGGAGGACAGGTTGAACTGGAACACTTCTTTGCCATGTGAGACTCCTGGGAGATTTGAAAAGAAATAAGAAGAAGAATGAAACGGATGACAAGAAAAACAAGTTCTTCAAGTTGTAAAACGTCTGAGAAAACTGAAAAAAAAAAAACGTATTTTCATTCCAAGCTTTTTCTAATGTCTAATAGCTTTAAGAATCATACTCATAGTCATCATACAGATGTTTTGTCAAACAGATGCTGAAGCCCTGGAGGAGCACCCCTCTCTGAAACGAACAATAAAGACGACCGAAGCGATCAAGTTGCTGCCTTGAACCTTTTCCTCTCTTTTCTCTTTCTCTGCTTTATCATCTCATTCTGGCACGTTTGACTGACCATGAATAACAGAAGCCAATATATCTTCCACAAAATGTTTCTCAACACATCTGACTGACATAAGCGGCAGCATGGAAAATATTAAGTGCAGCACATTAAAAGTGGCTGCCTCACGCATGAACAAAAAAAAACCTCATCCTAGATCACTATACTCTTGAAGTTGAACCTTGTCTCCCACACTTCCACCACAGCCTGAAAGACAAACATTGGATCAGTCCAGTAGGCCTGTAGTAGGCATATGGAAATGCTTATAGGAGAAGGAGCTCCTCTGAGGCTTTTCGCCGTGCAGCCGCTGTCTGGGTGTGATAATAGGCTCTTGTCTAACACCTAGGCTGTTACAGCTACCGGGGAGCTAACGGTGCTTCAGACTTAAAGTCCCCGTGTTCAGTAAATCACAACACTGACGGAGCATGGAGGTGAAGATGTTTAGGCCAAAGGGAATCCAGAGCTGCTGCGTGATTGACAAAACTCCCTGCGTTCAGGACGTCCCACTGTTGAACTAATTAAGATCAGATATTTTTACGAGGAGTTATTTCATGCATAAAATTGGACTTTGCAAGTTTAATGTGAATTTTCGGCCTTTTTGCAACAGAAATAAGTGTAACTAAAACAAGCAAAGTCTTCTTTACAATGGGAGAGCAAAAATGAGATTTAGATTGACATACACAGCACTCTTTACATGGCATAAATCTAGAGTTACATTTAAGTGCTATAAAAATGGTTATGTTACTTCAAAATGTGTTTTTATAAGGTAAAGGAGAGAATCATTATGCTGTATGTTCATTCTGTATTTTTTTTTTCTTATTTTTATAATTTATTATATTTTATTATTTTTGCCTCTGGACATAAAAATGGACTTTTAACCACTTTCTATTGTTTGTGATTAAAATGACCAGCGAGTGGATATCAGTTGAATTATTATGACTTGAATAACACAAAGCATGCTTCAAAAACTAAACATGGTATTTCAGTATTTTAAAAAGCTGAGAAATGTTGGTCTTTTAAACTTGCTTAGTCTTTTTTTTTAACAAAATGCCCAATCAATATTCGTTAATCAATAAAAAAAAATAAAAATAAAGGCAGGCTGAAGATAAAAGGTTTTTAATAAAGCAGAAAATAGTGATAATGTATATAAAATAATGTACTGACTTAGACTTCCCTTCCCACATGTATTAACGTTAATGTATATTAATAGTAATGACTGGATAAGTCTGGTTTGTTCAGTCTGATAACACAGCTCGTGCAGACTCGCGCGGTCACTCACTCGGGACAGCTTTAAAACTTCTCACGGTGTTTCCGTCCTTCTGGCTCCGCGGCTCTTTGCTGTACTTCTCGTACACTTTGAACATGTTGACGGAGACCATGTCCCGGTTCGCGCTCTCGTGCGCAAAGACGCGCTGATCCACCGCCGGTGCGACATCAGCACCTTGACGCACGGCTCCACCAAGATCCTCAGAGACGAGTTTACAAGAGCTGAACTCCACAATCAGAAATAAATGCAGCAAGTGGAAAAGCCGGCTGGCCATGGCTGATGTTCAAGGAGATAGTCCCATTCAAAAAGAAACTTTGTGAAACTTTTATGTGTGTTTTATGAGAATCAAAGAAACGCTCCTTATCTATTTCTCGCTGCTTGATGCCCACCCAGACTCCCGAGCCGGTATCCAGGTAATCCGTGTCAGAGCCGCACTCCACGGTTCACGGTCTACAGCTGTTTCCACAATGGGAGGAGATCGGGGAAGGACGCATGCATGAGGCGCTCCTGCTGGATGACAGATGATGACGCCTCGGAGCGCACAGCCAACGAGAGCCATGCAGCCTCTCAGACCAACTACTTACCAGTATCCATTAGAGGCGAAGTTTGGAAGAGAAGAGATTCCCATGAGAGCGGTAACTTTTACTGTAAATATATTTACAGTAAAAGTTATTCATGCACCATCATCAGGCTCAGAGGCAAATATCTTACAGTATCAGAGTTTTAAAGCTGCAATAAGTTTAAAAGAAAAATGCAATTTCTCATCATTATCAATATCCATCTGTGGCATTGTGTGTTTTTATCTTAATGGTCCTGAATCATTCCTCTTTTGTGGAGCAGTTAATTCTCCCACAGCAGAAAGTAGAAGGTGCGACATAGCTAATAAGCTAATAGCATAATAATTTTAGACTTGCATGGTCAACAGTACGAGTCTGCGTGTCAAAGTTCACTAAGAACAAAGTTCACTAAAAAAACATAAGCAAATACCTTACCTCACTTTTTTTGTAATTTGAGTGAACCGGCCCATTAACAGTAGAATACCAACACTGTCCCAGTGTTTATATGTCAGTATTAGCTGGAGTGAACTGTTTGTAGATTTGAAAAGCCGCCTCAGATTCTTATCAGCTTTGAGTGATCCAAAAAAAGAGTCAACACTAACACCACTGTAGATTTTGCAGACCTAAGAGAAGATGGTTATCGCAGCCTCAGGATAGCTGACGGCTCATCCAGATGAGTGACAAGTGTTAGGGCAGGAACTTCACCGTCTGATGGGCGGGCGGGCGTGGAGTCCGGCCTCAAGGTGAAACACTGTCATTTTGTAGCTTTACAGCTTCATTTACAGAGAACTCAGCCAACGGCAGAAAAAAGAGCCGTCTGACATTTTGTTAGAGTCTCCTCTGCGTTCTGTGTTTCTGATGAAGCATAATAGTTTCCCTGTGTGAGAGATGGCAGCAGACTCGAGCCACCATGGGTCAGACAGCTATTAAAATACCTCCTACTGGTCCTCAGGGGGGTCACAAGGGGCTCTTTGACACCACCATGTCCTACATGAGAGATAAAGGACTCTGCTGGGACTGGGACCCCCTTCAGTAAAACACTGGTGTGTTTAAAGGTCGTGCAGCTTCAACGAAAGAGCCAGATAGCATCTGTCTCCTCCCTGGGAGTAATCAAATGCAGTTATCACTCAGCATGAGGTTGTCTAATTGGGTTTCATGGAGTTAGAAAAACTATTGCCGCTCTTGTGTGTTTTCTTTTGATGGTGGAAATGTTTTTTTTTCTGAAACTGAAACCACTGTCCTCACCAGAGAGACAACAGCATCATTCATCCGATCAAACATGTAAGACGACCACTGCTTATGTTTTCCTGACGAGCAGCGTCTTGTGGTCGTGCGATTTATGACTCTTCTCTTTCAGAAGCAATGACTAAAGCTTGATTTTCAACCGGCCACTTGGGATCTGGGGCCCTGAACGTAGCTTGATGTTGTTATAGTGCCACAAAACCTTTTGAGAATGAAGTCAGGGAAGATGTGTGGGTGTGCAGAGACAACAGTTCACATCCAATCTGCTACCAACAATCTTTCAATCAATGACAATGACAAACTACTTAACGGTATGAGGACTTCAGGCACTTCAAATCCTGATCTTTTCCTAAACCTAGCCCAGTAGTTTTAGTGCCTAAACCTAACCATGTCCTTAACCGTTATTGTAGTAACCATGACGATGGAAATAGCTACAGTTGTCACAACAGATCAATTCCTTGATTAAAGTGTGGTTTTTCCAAAAAGTTAGATAATCCAAAGAGACAAAGCTACTCTCAACATCCGGTGGTTCAGTTAATGAAATGAGTTCAGTTTGCACCTGTGTTATCACAAGGTAGGTTTCTATCCAAATGTCATGCAAATTTTAACCGAATTTTATAGAAAGTGTAAAATTAGTGCATCGTGGTAAACACTTGATGGCGCTGATTATTCCAAATCAGGTGCCATTAAACCACTGCAGAAGAAGAGAGTGCAACAAGTCAAACCTTGGACCGTTGTTACACTTTCCTTATCGCTCCACACAAATCCAATGTTTTCATCTGCCACTATTTTCAGTCTCTCCAGTGGAGCAGAAGCTTCTTTTCTTGCTACACCAACTATCCCACATCTGCAAGGCACAAAAACTTTTTGATTGAATTTTAATTCAAATTTAATTTAATTTGATTTTAATATTCTCTCTATTCACTGGTGCAAAGTGCTGGCTCTTGAGAGAAAGGCCTAGCTCATCTCTTCCGACGAACCTTTACCATTTACGTTTGACATTTTCTGCTATCAAACTCCGTTGTGCCGTCCCGCCTCGTGGAAATACGTCATCCAAAAAGACCCCAGCTCCATATCGACTCCTCTGGTTCACCAGCTGTAGCCACTGAGCCAAAAACTGCTTCGGCACGGTGATTAACCGCCACTTCAAAGGTAATTCAAACCCTTTGGAGTATGTGTCACACCCACAGCAACCTTCATAAGAACCCTCACTAAACAGCTTGCCTGCCATATGAGAAGTTGAGGAAATGTCAGACCTGAGCTTTAGAAAGGCATGGCTCATAATTTGTTGAATTGAAAACTGTTATATCCAATAAGCATAAATTCTCCGTGATCATAAAGTCACCTCATTATGGCGGGTTTGCTGCCAGAGATCAAAGGACTGTGACCAGGCCCTGTGTCCCACACACGTCAGCCTGGTTACCAATATAGCTGCTAAACAAAGTGGAAAGTGGCATTATTACGTGTTCAAGCACAAATATTAAAACAAGTCGAGGCTTTATGCTCCAGGAACAGTTTTTAAATTGTTCTATGAATAAACCAGAGGAATAAAGACGCTTCAATATTTTTTCTTCTTTGTACTCACTGTACTGGAAATATCCCAGCTCATCATATCCTCTGCATGTCGTCAGTTAAAGGTGCTATTTGTAAGTTTTCTCTGCTGCCAAATATGGTTTCTTTCCAGGAGCGGGTGGTGGTGATTTTTCAATTGGCAAGAGAAATCGTTGCATTTGCAAGACAAGGTTATAATACTCCCTCTGAGCAGCGCTACGTCTTCAGGGCAGATTGGAGGCTACAGTGAGCCGCTATGGGAAGGTGACGAGACGGGCCGAGGCTAGCTGGTTAGCGTGCTAACCTCAGTAGAAAAATAACAGACGTGACGGCTTGGGAAAATGCGCTTATTTGCTTTCTTTCTTTCTAGATGAGACGATTGATACCGCGCTCATGTTTGTCCATTAAATAAGAAGTTAAAGCAAGCAGGCGGTTAGCTTAGCTTAGCTTAGCATAGCATAAACACTAGAAATAGGGGAAACTGTTAGCCTTGTTCATTCATTGCTTGGTTAAAAATAAACAGTGAGGCTGATATTAATCAACTACTGTGTGTAAGTAGGAAATTCGAAGCATGTGTGGGAATGGAAGACTAACTACTAATACTAAACTAATACTAACAACTAACAATGAAAACTATACTAAAACAAAAAACAAACAAACTCTATACTACTGGATTGAGAAGTAATTACAGAATGTAAATACGTTTAAAAGTTAATAGTAAACATAAAGTAAATAGTCTAAAAATTAGATTTGGTTATAACTATAAATTTTGATCATAGTTAAAGTTCCTTTACGGAGGAATTTTCTTTTAAGACGCAAACAAGCAGTGAAAAGAAACCTGAGCAGTGTGAGTGAGCACTTAGCCTAAAAAGGCTGAGAGGCATCGCTGTTGTACAGTAATAGAAGTACCAGACCGAGAAGCAGGCCAAAATTCACGTCCTCTTTTGCACATTGAGACTCATTTAAAATTTTTCATCTCGTATGACATCATGGATGAATCACCTCTCCACCACCACCACCACCACCACCTCCTCCTCCTCCTCCTCCTTTGCAGAGTGAAATGGAAGCATAGCCCCCCAAAATATGCTCTCATTCACTGAATATTTGCCTGGGGTGCTCGTCAGGACAGGGAGGAGGACAGACGAGCCCACCATGTTTCTTTTGGCTTGAGACCCCATCCTTCACCCCCTCACCCCCACCCACCCTTTTCCTCCTCCTCTTCCTCCTTTTGACTTGTTTTCATACTGCTGGCTGGAGCTGAATGACCATTCATGCTCACTGCTGTTGGATATGGATGTTTGTGTTTGTGTGTGTGAGAGACTCTGAAGGGCATGACATCCCCTCATCTGATGTCTGCCAAACCGTACACACACACACACACACACACACACACACACACACACACACACACACACACACACACACATACCCCACACCAGTCTGGATTTTGTGCCATACCTCCCTCATAGAGAGCCACAGTCATGCCACTTCAGCTCACATCAGCATCACTCAAGCAAGAATGACAGGTCCACACACACACACACAAACACACACACACAAACACAGACACACACACACACCCCTCTGGCTCTCTCCAGGAGATATCCGGTTGTCTCATGCATTAGTGTTGCAAGTGGTCGCACCAGTGCCAGCTGAGAGAGGAATGTCTGCTGGAGTCAGAGGGGAAACTTATGCATGACAAATTTATGACTGCAAATCACTGCAATTTGCCAGACTTTATGGTGAAAAAAATAACAACTGACACATGAGGAGAATGAGACCACGTTTATTCATTCATGCAGCACCTGGGCAGCTCACTAGCAGAAGAGTCGCCGGCGTAGTGTGACGGACCGAGAGCATGCATGTGTGTGGTGATGAGTGTTTACCGGAGTTTGTGCAATGTTGTGCAAAAACATTTACTGTGTGTTACTGTGTGGAGCCAGGACCAAACACAAATTCACTCGGGGTGACACAGATTACGAGATGAGATGCGAAAGGAGAGTCACCAGAGGGAAACGGAGAGAATTAGCAAGGAAAGCGTCGTAGTACAGGTTTCACATCCAGAAGAGGTTGAATGGTCACTCAAAGTTGCGGAATCGTCTGTGTGCAAATATCCACGCAGCCAAGAAACTCATGACTCATGAAGACTAATCTTATTTTCACTCACTTCACTCTGCTCCAAAATAAAAAGTTGTAGCTTGGCAACAGTCAAACATGTTACCCTGAACTAGCAGTTTTTAGCTTAGCTGGTTTAAAAAAAGCAGACATGATATTTTAACCAACCACATTTAAAATTAACTTGCAAGCTTATTAAATAAGTTAAATCTCTGTCTTTACATCAAAACAACAGAGGTTAGCTTATCACATGCCATGGCTAAGCTAGTGATTAATAGTTTAAAGAGATCCTCTGCAGGTTGACAGATCACAATTTGTCTCCAATAACAGAAATTAAAACT
Source organism: Seriola aureovittata (assembly GCF_021018895.1). Classification (NCBI taxonomy): domain Eukaryota; kingdom Metazoa; phylum Chordata; class Actinopteri; order Carangiformes; family Carangidae; genus Seriola; species Seriola aureovittata. Next base: position 4,717,251 of record NC_079384.1, read on the forward strand.
AAAACTGTGTAGGGGATGCAGATGTGCTACCAATTAAGTTCTTAACCTAATAATAAATGTTGAAGCTCTAGTTTTCAGCCATGTTTTCATCCAGATTTCAAATGTTTTAAAGGAAAACTACAATTTATTATAAGAGCGGTTGTGTAGGTTATGATGTACTACCAAAATTAATTCCTGAGATAAGGGAAGATGGCAACATTGGCACACAACAGGTCAGGCAGGTTGTAAACATCCTGACAAAGCTAGCACCTTATTTTGGGGGTAAATCCCCGAGCGAGCACACCTGTAATGTTGCTAATAATCCCTTATTGCGCAGCATCGCTCATGGAAGTATGTCAGCTTAAACCAGGAGGTGGATTTGTGTGATGATTCAGCCTTTGATTTCTTTCTCCCCTTGAATTTTTCTTTTGTTTACATCCTCCTTTGACCATGTGCAGTTTGCACTATTTGTAGTGATAACGCAATATAAAAATAATCAACTCTAAACATTGTCCAAACACAAAATTAATCAGACGTAGACTGTCAGAGCGAGCACTGTTCTAGTCAAACAGAGAACAGAAAATGAGGATAACTGTTCAGCTCCGTTGAGATGGAAGTGAAGTTGTTTTGTTTTTCTTTTTATTAACTGTTCACGCAACTTCTGCTGCCAGAGAAGACCGCCAGTGCAGCCACTGGTGGGTGTGTTTAAATTCCCAGAAAGCTCACAGATTCTCCGAGTGTGGCTGCTTCTCGCTCGGCCTCCCCTGCTGTCTGTGCCCCTCGATGGATGTCAGCTTGACCCTGTGCCACAGGCCTGTCAGAGCCACACATGAGGACCTGCTCATTTATCATCCTGCTGCAGACAGTGGGGGCCGATGACTAACCGAGGTAATGAGCGGCTCTCGGACGCGCGAGGGCTTCCCTCCCGAGATCCAACTAGCTATGTGCAGAATCCAAAACCACAAGAACCCCAACAAAACCCCACACAGCACCACCCCCATGTGGCTCCACAAAGACAAGGCCAGCAATCAGCATGATGGATTTCAGCCCTGACACGCTTTTCCTCAAGCGGCCCAATTAGGAAAATACTTTTGTGGGTTGTTTTTTCTTTCTATAACAAAGCTAGGTTCTCATTGTGTCTTAGTGTCTGATCCGGTGGTTGATGTACTGTACTGTACGCCAGAAGATGGATTGACTTTAAAGAGGAAATTTAGTTTCATTATGGTCAGGAACAAGGAGTTGGGGAAATCCCTTTGCACAAAAGGAAAGTGAGAAACCAGATCTTAAGATTGAGGCCGTAGGTGGTGAACTCTGAAAACCAAAGACAGACAGGCGCAGAAGGGGCTTGAAAACTTGCAGACACACCAACACGCACTTTTAAAAAATGAGTTTGCGGTGTCATCCAACGGCAGATTTCCACTGAGGAGTGTGAGGGACTCGCTTAGATCTTAATCTCACCAATCATAAGAAAACATGTTGGTGGGGGGGGGGGGGGGGGGCCTTCACAGCTGAGGCCCAAACCTTACGTTTGTAAAACAAATGTCAATTTGTGACTGTGTGACAGATGAGTCTGAATGTCTCCCATGAGAAGCGCTTTCATTAGTAAATGGTGATCACTCTCCTCGAGTGTTTTCAAGACTGCAATTTTCTCCAGGCCAGTTGTTTTGGCAACTCCTCCTCAGAGGCCCCCGTCTGAGAACAATCATCCGCGACGTGTTTGTCAGTTATTTGAAAAATTGACAACGATCTCAAATTGCACCTATTATTCACATCTCAGGCTTCTGGAACAGCTGTATTTTTTAAAAAGCCAGCCATGATTGCGTATCTTTCTTTGCCAATAGGAACGGTTCGCAGCACCGGGCCCTCCAGTCGATTTCACACTCCCGGGGCAGACCTGTGCTCGTACTTGGCTTCGCCTTGTTAACTGTCTCCAGACCGTGCTGTTGTTTCGTCAGAAGGGAGGATCAAGGGAGGCTACTAGCCCTCTCACCTAGACACCTGACTGCTGTTACCATGTAACCATGGGCAAGGTTGATACCCCGATACCCACACCTTATAAAAGAGGCCATTTTTAATGACAAATATTTATTTCTTTTTTGTGCACAGGAATGAAATTATCCACTGATAAACAAAACCATTTATTTTCTTATATGGAAACACTCTTACCATGTGCTATCACACTGCACAACATTCACTTAACAAAGGAATAAGAGGAGTTCATGTTTACATCATTATCGGTTTTATAAAATTTAAATGTAATCCATTTGACCACTGCTGTGGTTACCTGCTGTTCAATATGATCACATGCTCATTTAAGGTTGTGGTTAAACAGTTGACAGCAACTTTTTTTTTTGAGGTGTTCATTGTCGTGTTTCATTTTGCAGTTTTAATTTCTTTATACGGAGGTAGAAGTTTTGCACTTTCATTACTACAGTGACGAGCAGAAAGAAACCAAAAGCAGCGGCGACTTCTTTAAAGCTGATGCAGAGTAAAGTTAAAGTTACGATGCACAAACAATGGAAGTCGTACACTTAAGTTTGGTTTGGCGCTGCCCCCTCTTTACAGTAAAGGCCCCCTGTTGTTTATGCCCGAGCTGAGGAAGGAGGAATCAGCCATCGAGTGCTGCGCTCCGTCCTCGCAACTATACATCACTTCAAGGGCTGCCCTACAGGAAGGGCCATTTTCCCATCATCCCTCACTCAGTGAGGCCGTTACTCTCCACATTAATGGACCAAATGGACCGACGACTGGCACCAAGCGCTCTCCATCTCCCCCCCCACTTTATTTCTCTCTCTCTCTCTCTCTCGCTCCCTTCCCCAGTTCTGCTTATTTCTCTCTCTCTCTCTCTCGCTTTCTCTCAATCCTGTTTTCAGCATTTTGGCTGTGCTGTCCATAAATCACTTGTCAAATCACTGTGACGTACTCTGGCCCTGCTGAGGCAGCCTGTGGTGTGATTTAGACTCAAGTTGATTTTCGTGCAGAGTGATACTTTGTATGTCAGTGCCTCTGTCAGTCGCACACAATTCGGACACAGCGAGTTTTCCAGCCAGCCCTGAACTTTTTATTCTCTTTTCATGCGAGAGAATGGAATTAAGTCGGTGCATTACAGACTTCAGTTTTTCTGGCCAGGCATATTGTTTTCCTTGGCCGCCGCACTTAAAGTCTGTTGAAACGGGCCCTTTTTTTTTTTTTTTCATGTCTATAAATGGGCTCTTTTCATGAATCCATGAGGGAATGCTTGCTTGCTTTTTGAAGGGATTTAAGAGGATACTGCACCATACTCAGTCAGGGGCCCTAGATTTGTGCTCCATATTCACACACTCTATCATATTGAGGCTAATATGGTATGGCTGGGCCCGCTGTATATGAATCGTCATGGTATTTATCAACATGGCTTGCCAAAGTGCTGGAGACGGGAACAACTGGAGTGGTGATGAGAGGGGTTAGTGAATTGCTTCCTGTCTCTCAGAGCTGATGAGTGAAAGAGAAAAGGAGGCAGCGGGCGCTCGGAGCACAGATAGCTGGGAAATGAAGGAAACCACTGGAGTGACGAGAGAATACTCAGAGTCAAACTTTACCAATTAACGTGTGATAACACATTACAGCACTTTTATCTGTAGTTTAAATGCCAGTTTGTGGTTTTACAGGGGGTTATGCTACGCTAACTCGCTGGCTCTACTTTCAGAGAGAGCCAGGCTAGCTGTTTCGGCTAGTCTTTATGCTAAGCTAAAGCAAAAGGAGTAGAGACTCCAGGGAGGACAGTGTGTTGACAGGTTGTAAATTAGTGAGGTTAGACTGTGTTGGTGGCAGAGTTTGCTTCCTGTAGACTGAGTCCGGTCTTTGCGCTAACCTGATCTAGCTAGCCGCTAGCGTTAGCTTCATATTTACCGTACGCTGTAGGTATGCGACTGGTATTGATCTTCTCATCTAATCTTCAGGAAAACAAGGAAATAAACATATTTCCCAAAATGTCAAACAATTCCTTCGAGGATTTAAACGCGCAACAACTTTAACTACTGATGATGTGCAATATCAAATATGTCTTATTTCATTTCATCAAAGTGTTTGTTCTTCCACTGAGCGCTGACTTCAAGCTCGGTCTTCCACCGTTGGCTGCAGACTTTCCCCTGGGAAAAACTAATTTAATACTTCAAATGGTCTGATTTCAGCTGGGACTCTTCAAACTGAAAACCTCTGTTCTCATGGAATTAAAACCCTCCGTACAAACATCAGCTAAATTGATCTTCTATTAAGGCTGTTTAATGGTAAGTTGACCAGGTTTCTGAGTTTGGGTGGTTTTTGAGGTTTTGGGGGTTTCTTCCTCTCCAGGAGGGAAAAACCTGAGGTGATATTATGTTACCCAGCCTGTCTGTCTTCGGCTTGACCCACAGGCATTTAACTCAAATAGTCAGATTACTCCTCTAGAAATGTTTGCAAAATTATATCTTCTTCCTGCTATTATTTTTGGATTTCTATGTTTTTTTTTTTGTTGTAATTATTTTTGGAATATTATGTTAAACTGTAATGTATAATCGTTGTACAACCAGACCTCTGTTGTGGTGTTGTGGCAGCTTGTCTCAGTTTCTGAATTTCTCAAGTCTCTGATTGACTTCGGCTTAGAGGAAAATGAGCTTGAATGCAATGTTTCACAAAAGCTTGTTGTTGTTGTTGTTGTTGTTTTAAAGGTTGTTTTCTGTTATCAAGTTATAGGAATTATATCAGTTTACCTTTAATTAAACATATAAATAATTCTATATGTTGTCTGGAATTTGTTAAAGGTTCTCAATTCAATATTTCATATCAACAACATGGAATCTGAAAGATTTAACATTCAAATTCATTCAGATAAACCCATATAGGATGATGCTTCACCTCTGCCCCATGACTTCGCTCACTAGTCTCCTCCTTTCATTTTTGTTTATAAGCTCAGTGTCCTGGACCACAAGGTCAACGACTTCTTGTGGGTCTTTTGCACTTTGAATATTACATTTTTCCCCACATCTGCATCAAAGTTGGACATAAAGATTGTAACTAGCTGTCACAGCGTTCTGGTTTCTGTGTTGTCAGTAAACAAATTGTGTTGTAATGGCAAACTAAACCTATAAAATTCAGTACTTACGTTGAACTTTTTAGCAGTACACATCCTTCAGTAATAATTGTATTCATTAATTACCCCTAATGATAATTCCTTCTGTCAGTAAGGTGTCTCGCAGCGAGCCGCAGACAGAATGAGCCTCTCAGGTGTCGCTGCTGTGGTACTGTCACGTCGGATTAATATCTTCTGATTGTAGAGTTACAACTGCTATAGGCTCCATTTTCGCTGACGCTAATTAACCCATATTTGGGTTGTTGCAGGGTAAATGGCATGTGAAGGCCCACTGAGCACCAACACGCACATAATCTTGTCAGTAAACCGGCGCTGATACGAGTTGAGCCAATTTCTGGTTCCGAGTGAGTTATTTCTGTAATCACCGTCCTCCGCCGCACACCGCGCTGCTACGAGCTCTCGGGTTGCCATTAATGATCCTGTGACCCGGTCCTGAACCTTTGACATCAAATACTCTCAAATGTAGAATGATGTGATTGTAAAGAGTTGACTGCTGCATTTATCAAACCACAGTGAATTCCCCTCCTCCCCCCCGTTTCTGTTTCCTCTCTTTTCCCCCCCCCTTCATAAAATGACACAAAGGAACTCCCAGCTCACGCCCCACTTTCTTCTCTTTCACTCTTCCTTTCAGTCAGTGTTTTTCTGTGCGACAGATGTGTGTTTAGACGTGAAGTCAGTCTGCCGCTCTCTGCCAAACACCTCTCAGTAAGACATTTGATACCGCTACTTCATAATTCTGCGGGAGAGGCCCGGAGGGACTTAATGTGTCATTTCACAATTAACCTTAACGTCTGTCCTGTGACATGTGTGGAAACTGTGTCAGAGGAATCGTAAAGACTGAAATGTAAAACCGGTATAATATATATATATATATATATATAATATTAAAAACTGAGACACAAATGACACATTTTTTAATTGGTTTGCATTCAAATTAACTCACGAGCACTAAGGCCCGTTTTCAACAGAAGTGTTCCACAACATGACATTATAGTAAACGAGAACCATGTTCTACTAAACATATAGAAATCTGATTGACCATGTGGCATTGTGATAATTAGTAAATACATAAAAGAGTAATAAAGTTTACAGATGACTAGAATGTGAACAGGATTATACATGCGAATGCCCCATTTCAAACAGAATAATTAAGTTTTTGCTCTAATGTGAAACCGTAGCTTTCATATGCTTGACATTGAAATTTGAATATTAAAATGCAGTTCCTTTAATGGCCACTAGATGCTAGTTTAATGAAAACTGACTGACTGTATTGAAGTGAAAGCTTTTATAAAGCTAACTGTAGTTACTAATGGTTTGAGCTGGAAGATGCCAATAAAAGCAAACACCTTACACATTACATGATGTCATTTAATCCATTGTTAGAATAAAAATATTGACTCGTGCAGCTTTAAGAGGGACTTGTTTGGGAGTGCGTTTGATTGTCAGATCAGATTGTAACCCAGTGGCGGTGTTTAAACCAGGTCCAGGACTCTTAAAAAAGCCTCTTTTCCTGGTCAAAAAAAATTATAATTTTTTCTATCCGGGGACACGAGTTCAGTTCTCCCGTCATAAAATGTGAAACTGAGTCATAAAACTGAAGATATGTGAGATAAATGTGGTGTCAGTCACACAAGCAGCACATCAGTGTCTGCTGCTGCTGCTGCCCCGTTAAATCCACAGCTTATCCTTATTTATGAGAACAGGTAGAAGGGGCTTAGAAAAACATCAGAGATGACAGAATATGAATATCAGATATCGATGTTAAAGCGCTGCTCCGCGGGCAAAACCAACATCCGTGTGGAAATGACCCAGACGCACTTCTTCATCAGACGTCCAGAAGGAATCCCAAAACCCGACATCTGAGGGAACCTGAACCTGTGTGTGTGTGTGTGTGTGTGTGTGTGTGTGATGGGAGGAAGATGAGAAAGAGAATGATACAGATAAGAGGGTTGTTTCTGATTCGTCAGCTAGATTGATTTTCAGGCCGGCGCGCCAATGAAAAGGTTTGGTAATTCAGTTTAAATGAATTGAGGAAGAGACGGAGAAAAAGGGGGAAAAGCCTGATGACAGAAAGTTTAACTAGAGAAAGAGAAGAGATAAGTAGAAAAGCTAAAGAGACAGAAAACAGAGGAGGCAGTTAAGGAAAAGAGAAAGACTCAGAGGAAAAACAGCGGAAAGAGAAACAGGCAGTTCGGCTTCATCTCATCACTCATACGGGTCCGTGACTGATAGCAGCCAAAGGCCCAGTGAGTGGCCCGTTCCCGCCTGCCGTCCGCCCTCTGCTTTATTTCATCATGAAAGTTTTATGCGTGGAAAAATAACAAGACGCGGAGCCAAGTGGCTCGATGGTCGAAAGAAAAGAAAGGAAAAAAAAAAGGGAGCCCTCTGAGACAAAAGGCTTCTGTTGTTCCCTAAATCAATGTTAATTTGCGAGTTGGCGGACCCCTGACTGGAGGAAGCTTGTGGTAAAGAAAAAAGAAAATGAGTCGGGTTATTTTGTTCACATTTGCCATTTGAGGGCCAGGGTTGTTTTTTATGCAAACCTTGTGGTTTAGCCTTAGAGTTTGGATTTCACCTCTGCCCCCTCTAACACCCACACCCCTCCCGACCAAAATGACTCTTTGACCAAATGGGAATCGGCGGAGCGATGGCAACAAATCAGAGCGAAAGCTTCATCGTGGGATTTGTCCACATCAGAGCGGTATAGCCCTCGTAGAAGCCTTTGTCCTGCGTTTGTCCTCTGGATGATTTGTTCTTTAATGCCAGGACATGGATTAAAGTCAGTGTGTTTTAACTTCAAGCTTGTCGTGCCTCTTACCATTTGGCACATCCCTGATCAAAGAGGTCACAGGAGCAGAGGTACAGTAAAAAGCAGGATTTATACAGTCGCAGAACATTACACTTTATGGATCCCTCCGTGTTTCACAGTAACAAACTGTGAGAGTAAAGTTACAACCTCAAAACATCTTTCCTAGATATTTCCCCCTGCTTTTCGTCTCTTCATCTTTTTCTCTGTCGCTAGCATCCCTTAGCTATCGTTAGCATGTCTGCAGGAGCCGTTAGCTGGGAGAGTGTAAAGTAGAGATCTATCTATCTATCTATCTATCTATCTATCTATCATCTAATGACCTAAGTGTTTTTTTAGTTCCAAGATAGATAGATTAATGATAAGTAATTTCACTCTCACTTAAGTATTTTCTTTATTTTTTATTTTGCTGCATGTAAAGTCCAAATCGTTAAAACAAAAGTAAAAACAAAAGTCACATGATGAAGTGATGATTAGAACGCAGCAAATGAAAGGAGCGAAATCAGAAGCTGCTGATTTGATCCCAAATCAGACACACCTGCCGCGTTGCATTCTGGGTCTGGCTAAACGCTAAAGGCCGAACCACCGACAGAGATCCTTCAGCTGTGACGTCTGTGTTCACTGTGAGGTGAGGTGAGGTTTCTGCTGTTTCTGACGATCCCTGCTGTGACTGCAGGTGGAGGAGCGCAGTGACACAGAGCGGTCTGGTTGTATTTTGCATTGGAAATGAACAAGCAGAGACGCAGGAGGTGGAGCAGGTGATGGAGTGATGTCCGGACGGGCGAGGTGTGGCAAACGACTGGTTGTTGTAACTCACTGCACAGAGGAGAGCATCAACAACTGCTGTCGCATCACCGCTATTCCAGTAGCTGAGGCCTCGTTTATCTGGATCACACAAAATAATAAGGTGTGTGAAATTTAGTAGCTACAGCTGTTGTGTTTGAGAACCTCTGTCAGCAGAGGGAGTGGAATTAGCCGAGATGCTAGTGGAAAGCTAAAAGTTAGTTACCAATCTACTGGATTGCTAATATATATATATGAGGGTTACCTGGCTTCAGATGCTGAGTAACTGAGTATCAAGGAGCACATAATGCTGGCCTCTCATTCACTAGCCCTGGCCTCTCACCACAATACTTATCAACGACGACATCAGTTTTTATACTATCCTAAATATGAATTTACTCAACGGTAAGTTCTGTTTGACTACGGCCGAATGCGGAACACAAACATTTACAGCTCCACGTGACGCTGCAAAGCAAACACAGCCCGTACGAATCAAGTGTCCGGAGACAGAAAAAGAAGGCGAGACAATGAGCTCCTAGAAAAGTGAGAGAAAATAGCATGAAAGAAAGAAAACATTTTGCCCCACGTTCTGCTCTACGTTCACTCGGGAGGAAAGGCATTCCTGCTTATTCTCTCAGCTTCAAGACGTGAAATGAGAGAAATTCCATCCGTCACCGACGATAAAGACAATGTTATTGCAAGGCTCGCAGTGTTGGGTTACATGATGTTTGTCTCCCTGGAAACAAGCCCATTGGAGAGGCGGCCGGGTTAGTAGCTGAGGCGAGATCAGAAACAGGTGAAGGCTTTCCCTCGGTCGCACCGTCTCTGCACCGTATAGTGCACGAGGCGCGAGGAGGCCTGACGCCAGCGGCAATTATGTTCCACGTGGTCAAATATGACAATTTTCTTGTCAAAAAGCAGAAGTGCTCGGTGTGTGTTCTGGATGAAAAAGGCATTTGCAATCGTATTCAGGTCATCATGGGACACTAAACCCCAGATGAATTCAATATTCTGACTCTGAGCGGCTCGTACGTCCGCACGGCAGTGACGGAGCACTGACTTCGTGTGGCTGAGTCAAGCAGCTGTGAGTTTCACCTGAGTGCCATCGATCTCCATTTTCAGGAGCGGTGCATGCGTGAGAGCCAGGTCTGGACTTGATTGGGAGGCGAGCGGAGAGGGCGGCCAATTTGTCATCATTTGGGTGACAACTTGTCTGACTGACATGCTCCCTCACTGACCTCTCTTTGTGCTTTGAACTGATAACAGAACTGTATGTGTGCGACTGTGCACGAGGAGGGGGAGATATAAGAAAAATGACAACGACGAAGGAAAACGGGGGACGTTAAAGAGAAAATCAGGGTTTCTGGGTTGAATGGTAAAATTCCCAACGTTTCCAGACTCTGCTGTGTTGATTTAATTTGAAGGTCTTGATATTCACAAAGATTTCAGTTGAAACTCTGCCTGCTATCATGTGCTAGACTTTGCCTAAAACCAGATTCACAGTATGTATATAGTAAGAACAATATTTTTCCATACATAACCAAACTGTTCATGCAACGGTGCAAGTTCAACAGACGGTAAAACAAACAAAGTATTTTAGTCCTGTGGAGTTGTCTGAAATATTTTATCTTTATACAGCAGGAAAATATTTTTCAATAAACCCTCTGTACGCTTCCTGGACCAAAGAGCAGGGCAAGTGACCAGCTGATGAACATGGTGGAGAATTTACAAGCTAAGTGAATGTTAGCTAGCTTAGTTGGACTAGCTAAAGGGTCACATGCTTCCCTCAGGAGTTAGTGGAGACTAAAAACATCTTAAAAAGAAAGTTAATATTGGACTCGACAGGTAAATGAATTTCGCGACTAGCTTATGATCCAGAGGTTTCCCTTATATGTTGGCAGAGACCAAAACAAAGCTAAAAGGAGCATGAATGTTGGACTTACATCACTCCAAATAAATACACAAAGGAGCTAAAAAAAACTTGCTTGAAAAGTCGCTAAATGTCTCCAGATGATGTCATGTGCTAATTACCATTTTTACTGCGTCAAGTGGCCAAAAAAAAAAAAAAAACAAAACCATCAAATATCAATTAATGCAGGTTTAACTAGAGATGATGGCAGAGCTTCAGTATTTAGCAGTAAAATATTCCACATGAGGAAAAGTTCAAAGTAGTCTAAACTGAGCTTTTCCATATCAAAATATTTGCTGACAGTCTTACAAGTGGACTTGATGAAAAGATATTTTCTCTTTGGACGTAACATGAACCGAAGTGAGAATCTGGTTCAAATGACGTCAAAATTAGTCAAAACGGAGCAACTTCTGCACAACACTTGTGTAAAGTTTGTCTACAGGAAACTGCGTTATTATTCTATTAAAACAATGTTTTGCTTTGAAATGAAAAGCTGTCCATTCTGGTCAGCATCAGCGTCTCAGATCTGTTTCATAAGTTCACAGAGACTTGGTAATGAAATAACTGGCTCTGTCACTCTTTGTATGTATTGGTAATTACACTCCGTATGTGTGTGTGTGTACACATTAACATTTTATTCATCTGAGCGTCTACGTTTGAGACGAAAAGTTTTGTGTATTTACTTTGAACATCATGTCACGTTAATGATTCCTAAGATTTCCAGAGTGCTGCCATATTTTATTGCCTGTGATTAAACAGACACATTAATGTGTCCCCAGACTCTTACTCACACTGTACTATGTCAGATACTCAGCACCATCAGCATCTAAATCACAAGAAAATGAAATGGCCTGGTTTTCATAACGCTAAGAAAAGCTGCAGTTGATGAATAAACCAAACCTGAACTTGATTAGGAGAAGTAATGAGTTGTTCTGTTTCAGAGGCTGCCTTTTTTTATTTTTTTATTTTATTTTTTACAAGCAATTGGTAGCTGAGCAAATAACCCTGTACGGGGAGCCAGCCAGGTACGCAGGCAGGCAAGGCTGCAGGCATTGTGAAAGGTGAATAATTACATCGCCTAAAATGTTTTTTTGGCTTCCAGCATGGAATGGAAGATTAGCTCCCTAGAGAGAGAATTTAAAAGATCCAACCTCTCTCACCCTGCTGGCTTGCGGACGACTGCTGAGGCAAACAAGATGTAAGAAAAAGCTCTTTCTCCACACATGCTTTTTTTTTAAATTTTTTTATTTTTTTATTTTTTATTTGGAGGAATAAATTAAAGAGAAAGGGTAAACAAGCCGCAGGTATGTGTACGCCAACAGTTTTAAGAGTTTCCCACCTCTTTAAGTTGCTTCACGGGTCTTCTGGGGTTCTCGCGCGCCAGAAAAAAAATAAAGAAACGAGTCAAGGACAGAAGGGAGGCAAAGATACTGTGCTGCACATTTCAGAAAACAATTCAGGAAACAGCTGGTGGCTGCAAATATTTGCAATAGAGGCACAAGTGGTAGAGACAGTAGAGGTCTTCACAGCTCCACTGGGTCCCTGCCAGCCGAGAGACCACACCTGCAACCGAAGCTGGAGCAAGTCCCAAGGTGATTCAGAGTGAGGTGAGTCCCTGCTGTCTTAGATCTGTGTGTCAGCACGAGTAATACTGGGGATCAGGAGGTAGTGAGGGTTGTTCAGTAACCAGCAGCGGTGTAGTGTAAAGCTTTGTGTGGTCAATTAAGACTAAAAAAGACTTTATAAGTGCAGTCTATCCACCATACCTGCATGGACCCTGATCGTGTGTCATAACCTGCAAAGAAGATCATTTCTTCCCTGATACGAGACACAGGGTGTCAACTTCTTCTCTGTTCCTGTGAAAACAAAACACACTTGTACTGTCTTGACTTGCTTGTTAACCGGTGCTGCATCAAAATCAAAATTTTGCGCCTGTTAAAACCTTTTACTCTGACATTTGTTCGTCAGCGCCTGTATTCGCTAAGACGCGCTCGCTGGTCTCCTTTAACGGCGAGGATGTGCTCGGTTGCATTATCACAATACCACAATATAAACTGCAGCATCGCTCTCACAGACTGTTGATAAGTTGTAATCACTCCCGCTCAGTTGTTTATGTATCACCCGCACTGGAACCGTGACATCACATCCCTTCTCTGGGCTCATTGGACGATGGGTGTAATGTGACTGTACCTGAGTAACCTTCAATTTAGGTGGAAATCAAATGTGGAAAAAGGGCGTGGATCACTTATACTGTGAAATTTAGCCGTCAAAAGCTTGTAATCAGAAGCTGTGTAATGCTTGTTATAAAAGGAGAAAATAGTATAATATTATAACAGTATAATAATTTCTACGGCCTTCACAGCTGTAGATCGCCACTATCAACATATATTCAGTGTGGCGTTGTTTTGAAGGATGAATGTATGAAGAAAGTTCACACCGGCCTTGAGAGAAAATGAGAATAAAATGCCCATTAAAAGCAAAGGGAAATATTTGTTGTGGCACTAACACGCAAACCTGTTTTGTGTTAAAGAGGTTTTTCGTTATCTGAAGAACGCTCGCCAGGTTTTTACAGGATTTTATGTAAATAGCTGATAGAGATCAGAGTCTGTTTTACACTCAGGAGAGAGCAGGACGTAAAGACAACTGCTTTGCGACACAGTTCGGTCTGCTAACACGTTAAACAGTGGTTCTTTGTTACAGACAGAAACACTCTCCCTGTGCGACCACAGCAGGATGCAGGCCTCATAGAATATACACACACACACACACACATAAAGCTAAGGGAACGTACACATCACGGTAGTCGGCCTCCTATGAATGCTTAATAAGCGAGGACAGGGGCCAGTCAAAATTCACACACACACACACACACCCACACAAACTTAATGAGGGGTGTCTCACACGTAGTGCTTCAACTGACGCCAGGAATGGTGGGAGAGGGGAAGGTGTGTGAGTGTGTATATATAGTAGGCCTGTGTGTGTGTGTGTGTGTGTGTGTGTGTGTGTGTGTGTGTGTGTGTGTGTGTGTGTGTAAAACGTGGGGGTGCTTAAAGGTGTGAATCAAACACTTAACTAAGTTGCTCCACTCGTGATTTCCCAGGACTTCGACAAACACATGAAGCTGCCGATCACATTTGTGTGTGTGAACTGAGTGGATGATGAGGTAGCTGTACGCAATAGACCCAAACTAGATTTCTGTAAAATATATATATATATATATATATATATATACACACACAGTATATTCGACTACACCCAGCTAACTCGTCTCCAGGCTGTTCAGTGTTCAGCCACTGTTCAAATGAAAATGACTGTAGTTGTAGTAGTTTTCCTCCTCTAGAGACTAAAAGCCGTTTTTGTGACAAGAGAATAATAAGTGAAAGAAAACATGTGGAGGAGGAGATTTTGTTTGTTTGCAACCTTTTAACACCCTCGCCGGTCTTGATTGGTTGTTTGTCCGTCCGATATACACTGCGGTCACTTGTGATGTTATTATTTAGCAATGTCAAACATCAGCACATAGTTAAACGCTCATTGGAATCTAAATATTGTAACGAGTTTGGATTGAAGTCCATCAGCGTCCAGCGTCTTCTTCTCTGTAATTTCCATTGTGGTCGGATCCTGAGGGACTTCGGTGAAATAAAAAACAGGAAGCGGGTCCAATTCTTTCGGACCAAACAGAGCTTTCAAAGTCTCTGGTCATGGCAATTCAAAAAGTCCCTTCCAGCATAGTTATCAATTCATTTTTCAATGACATGCATGTGTAAACTGTAGCCACAAACTGAATGTGAGAAGTAATTTGGTCATAACTGAAAAACATGACAAAGAATAAAGACTTTCCCATGATTTCTTTCACCTATAGGAGACATTAAATGCATCATCTGATATAGAGCACCTGATATCTGCATAGGAAACAGAATTTGCATTTACCGAGCTCATGATCTGGCTGCATTCTTGTGTTTGTTTAACCTCGCTGTGCAGCTCTCTGCCGCTGCTGGTACGAGTATCACCGTCCACACAGTAGCAGCTCCGCAGGGCGTCGCGGTCGGCTCTCCACAGCACGTTGTTTCTGCAGACGAGAGACCGGCTTCGTCTGTCCCGAAGCGCCCACACACACACGTCTCCTCCTGTCGCAGCTACCTGATGAGCATTAGCTTCCCCCCGAGGCCTGAGCTGTCTCTTCGGCACTCAGCATGTGTTTGTTGTTTCTTGCGCCTGCACAGCCAATTAAGGTTAATGTGACAGACATGACTTAAGCACATGAAAGCGTTTTAAGTTCCCTGGCAAAATACTTGCACTGGAGAGGTACTCCAAATAAGTGTGTGAGTGTGTGTGAGAGAGAGAGAGATGGGACATACAGGACCTGAAGCAAGCCCGGAGGGTGTAAATTGTCAACGATGTCTGGAGAAAAGCCTCCCTTTGAAATAAAGTCACGAGAGTCAGTATTTGTGGAATGCACTTTCTGATATACACAGACAAGTGTTTATTCTTTTTCATCTCTTTACTCTCCATTTTGTTGTTTGTTCCTGGCCACAAAATACTATTAATAATGATAATGATAATAAAATCAGGGGCAATAAAGTTTTAGAACCTGAGCTATCAAGCCAGATATGTTTCTTGTTTCCCTGCTCTTTGTGCTGAATACTGAAACGAGATGTGACCTTATCTCAAGAAGAGTCCGTGTCGATTCAAATGGCAATTTCACAGCAAAATTTAAACAGGAAGTGTGTTAACATTAGCGAACTGTAAGCTACTGGCTGTGCCGGACCAAGTCAACTTTTGTTTCAACTTCTGTCTGTGTAAAAATGACTAAATTACACTTAATTATTTACTTAAACAGGGCTGTAAACACAACTCGAACATATTATCACCTTATAAAGTTGAATGTGTCAACGTGTTTGTGAGTGTGTTAGCAAACAGAGACACAGAGGAACATTAACAATACATCGCTGCCATGTTTCTTGCTGCCCAACAAATGTGAAGTCCACGTTTTGCGCTCTTTTAGCTCTGTTTTGGTCTCCACCAACTCCTGTGGGGAAAGTCCTGACTCTTAAGCTGCTAAATCTTTCACTCAGCTCACCAGCTAATCAAACTCTGCCCCTCCTGTGTAACTGTTTGGTCACCGTGCTGCCCATGCTCCCTGTGTGATCTCATTTTTTTTGGGGGGGGGGGTTTCTTTAAAAGCACATGCAGACCCACCGCGCATCCAGAGGAACGGTGGTCCGCTGTGTGATGATCTGCAGCGCCCTGTGGGAAAGAGAATCCTACAGTGTGCGAAGGAGATTCAGAACTAATCCAAGTTCTCACCTATTAAAACGAAACAGATCACCACCTCAAAGAGAGGGCAAAATCCCCACTAATAGCGGTAAAGGCCTGTGGCATACCCACATGCTCACACACACACACACACACAGACACACACACACACACACACACAGACAGAAAAGACAGACAGTGATGAATTGTAGTGGGAAAATCCCTGCTGTACGGATCCTTCAAAGGCAAAAATATAAACCTGCAAAGCTCTTCAAGGCAGATCCTCGCAGCGCTCAGAGAGAGCTCGCTTTCCTCCAGTAAAGAGAATAAAGCCGAATGAGAGCACTGGAAAGTCATTCAAGCACTTTATTAAGATCTCAAGTCATAAAGCCACTGGAAAGCCATCGGATCCACGGCCATTTGGGCGCCGTGTCCTATGGACAGCAATCAAAAAGCTTGATGCATAGCATACATCTGGGATAGTGCTTTAGTGCTGAGTCTCCTATACCGTAGACCAGTTGAGAAAACACTCATGGAGGTGAGTTGCACCCGGCG
Organism: Seriola aureovittata; assembly: GCF_021018895.1. Taxonomy (NCBI): domain Eukaryota; kingdom Metazoa; phylum Chordata; class Actinopteri; order Carangiformes; family Carangidae; genus Seriola; species Seriola aureovittata. The sequence continues at coordinate 4,733,646 of NC_079384.1, forward strand.
TTCTCTCTGTGCCAGCGCTGTTCAGTCCTGGAGGGTTTTTTTTTTTTGTCGTCCACCGAAACACCACGGCTGCGGAAACCTGCAAACTTTTCCACAGCACTCGGCTGAACGCACGGGAACATTGGACACGGTAGAATTTCAGTTACAATCACGCCAAAGAACTTACGGGCCGCTCACAAAGTCACCAGAAGTCACCAGATAGTCGTAAAGTGTCCGACGTCCTGTATCGTGTGCCGGTTTCAGAGACGTCGGCACAGCCAACTCGCAAAGACTGTGCTGTGGACGGAGCGACGGAGAGAATATTCCCGCCAAAGAAGAAATACTTTTATTTAACTTAAGAGGTGGCGTTTTTGGATTTTGTGCCATTTTCGACAAAAAGTATTTTAGCATCTTGAAGCTCATTGTTTTTTTTTTTTCGCTCTGACCTCTGTCTGCACACACACTCACGTTAGCGACTAACTGGTGAGATAGTGGCGCCTTTACGGCGGGAACACGCTCACCTGCGTTGGGCTGCGTGGCAGCTGCCGTCACGTCGTGTTCACACTGTCTTTCTCTTTGAATTTCTTTTCATTATTAATTCATTTCTGATTTATTTTTGACAGAAAATGGTTAAAATTTATATTTATATTTTGACATGTGAATAATAAATAAATAAAAACATTGCTTGCATTGAAAACCGCCTGATAAAATGCAGAAATGTCTGTGAGGTGTTGACGCCTTAAACAGACCCACTGTGTTTGTGTTCTCACGAAGAATGCTTATTCATAATTACAGTAATTAGCACACTTGAAATTAGTGACTTTCCCTCCTTGACGATGACAAACATCTTTATGGTTTCAATCATGTCTGCTATGCAAATAGGCATCCTGTAAATCTGTGGTATTTTGAGGTTACACACTCGCAGGCAGGCAGGCAGCAACTCATGCTGGCTTCAACACAAGTACGTTCACACACTGAGACAGACATACACAGCTTTTACAGCCATTTAACTCTACAGTCGCAAAGCAGCAGTGATATTTTTACGAGCCTCACACAGAGGGAGAAATGGCTGCCTCAGGTCGTTTATGTCTTTTAGGCAATGATGGCAAACGTAGCAGCGAAAGCAAAGTCTCGATTCAGAAAGATCATGAATGATTTGGATCTGTATCAGGGGCGATCTTATTGAACCAGTTACATTGCTCCTGGCACATTTATTATATCTCTTTGCACCATTTCTTTTCCCTCCACAAAATGACTAAGTAGCTATTTGTGAATGTTTACAATGGTAAAACTTTATTCACACATTGTCTGAGAACACAAATGAACAAAACCACATATTGCTGAAATGTGATTTCACTAAGTTCCCTTTAGAAAACTACACAGGTGATATCCATGTAGATTATTACTTGTGCTTTCATTATAAGTCTGTAGTTTATGTGCAGCAGAAATCCAGAAAATTCTTGAAATTGAAATTTCTGAGAGTGAACAAGTCACCTACTCCTCCTCTACAGTCGAGGCCTCAGTAGCATCCTTTAACCCGTCCTCCTGCTCTGTTGGGGTCACGCAGCTGTCCCATAAAGACATCCTCTTCCTATCTCTGTATAATGCGCCATTTTCACAGCCTTGCCTTGTCTGTGTGTGTGACGCTTGTAAAGATTTACTTTTACCAGATGCTCTCTGCCTCGTTAACTTCAGCTCATTTGTCCCATTGTGGATCCGCTTGTTTAATAAGATTTGCGTGGCTGAACGTGAAGTCAACAATTCAGGAGGCGACCTGCAAGCTGTGCGTGGTGAGTTCTTATTCGCTGAAGACTCTTCCTCACCGCAGCTCCTGCAGCTATCGTCTTCTTCTATATGGACTGAAAGTCTCATGTGCATAAGCCTGGGGAACTTAACACTGAGCTGCCTCTGCGCTGCGTACTGAATCAGATTTATTCATCACTTCCATAATATACACTTTGCATACAGATACTGGTCAGGGAGAGTGACGGAGACACGTTAGAAAACACATAATTAACACATAATAAAAACATGGTGCATATTTAGAAACAGAGAGAGACATTTTTATGTGACCTCCTGTTTCTAAGCAGCTACTCGTTTTGATACTCCAGTTATATATACATATATATATATATATATATATATATATATATATATATATATATATATATATATATATATAAAAAAGGCCTCTTTCACAGGCGCACACACACACACACCAGGTGACTATTGCCTCCTGAGGAGCTGATATAGGGAGGAAACATTCAGATCTCAGTCGTGATGCCTTTTGGGCCATGTGGCTAAAGGCAACAGGGTCGTCTCCTGGGAGCAGTTTGTTTTTATCTTTGACAAACTTTTTTTTTTTTTAAAAGACTTTTACTGTTGAGTTTTCCCCTTTTTACTACAGGCGCTTTAAACGACCTGTTGCCCAGGCCTTGCAGGCCGGACGACCTGTTTTTGAAGGTGTGACTTGTGGCTGAATCTGAGTCCTGGGGAAACACATGGCATCAGGTAATGTGAGCGTTTGTATTGGTAGCTGTTGTGCTGGAGCTCACCACAGAGAGGAGTTGGAAGATCAAAACCCCATTGAGGTACAGGTTATCTTGTAGTTTAGTGCTTTTGTTGTATGAGTGTGTATGTGTGTGTTGTTTATAACGTATCATTTTTGGCTCATGTGATACTGCAGTTGCCTTTAAATGCCCTGTGGCTCTTGACTCTGGAGCCAGATCTGCGTTGCCAGATCCTGCATTGTTTGAGGTAAATGACCTAAACTAAACTATTGTTTGTGATTTTAATCATGTCTGAATAAAATTGCCTGTAAACTGTAAATTTATCATATTTACTGTCAAATAAATTTCCCCTCCAGAGTCAAAATGCACTTCTCTGCTCTTGTTACTGTCTGTGGGGAATCCAACCTCAAGGTGGATTTAGTTTTCCCGTGCTTTTTTTAATCCCAGGTAGAAGTTTTACTTTATAAATCAGCCTCTCGAAAATGATTTGTCGTCCCACTTGTGCGCTGTGACCCACAGGTTGGAAACCACCGATTCTACTTGCAGTCAGTGCTAAGCTTAGCAAAGCTAGCTGAGGTAACTTGCACTTAGCAATTGACAGATGGCGGCCTAGCTTGCTAGCTTCTATTGTAATGAATAACTTTTAAAAACTTGTAGATGAGCATAAAGTTAAAACACCCAAATTCTCCTCCTCTCCTCTCCTCTTCTCTTCTCTTCTCTTGCAGGACAGACCTGACATCAGCTTGACATTCACCAGACTGTTTTCTTACTCCACCTCAGACTCTTGAGATGGAGCCGCTACATAACCGTAAAGGCATTCTGTCTGAATCATCCGATAGATAAGACGTGTCCCTCAAGGACGTGGAAGGTTTTCAGTTCGACAGCGGAGCCTTTGACGCAGTAATAACAGCGTCTGACCTTCTCTGGGAGAACAAGAAGCTGTAACTGTGATCAGTTATCGCCGCTCTGTCTGTTGATTTCTACGTTGCTCATGACGCTCACTGTGCCAAACAGACAAAGATGAATTAGAGATTAATGAGACAATAAAATATGATATCGAAGTACTGCACATATGTGAATGATCAGGTTACATTTAATATTATCTGAAATTACTTTTCCCTTCACTTATCAGCTCTTCATACGTCTTTGAAGATGAACCGTACTTGTAAATAGAGTCATTTTACTGCTTTAGATATTGGCTCTCAGTGGTGAGGAGTGTCAGCTTATCGTGGGGACTGGAAGATCAGAGATTCGACTGAAATTTCAGTAGGAACTAAAATTACGTTTGGCTTAATGTTAATCAATGATCATTTGTTGTGTGTTAAGATGAGTTTACTGAACTTTGCATCCTGTCAATCTCACAGCAAATCAGAGGAGGAGGAGTCTGTTCATCCTAACTTTTCTTAATTATAAATAATCTGGCCAAAAAATATTTTGCTGTGATAGTCCGGGTTATTTCAGATGGGGTTGTGTGAGATATTTATTGATAGTCAAGTGTATTACCTGCAGTAGATTCAGGTTAGCACACTCCCGGCAGGCAGGAGCACAGAAGCTGAGTGATGTGCTGCTGTGTGTGTGGGGGGGCAACAGGTGGACATTTTATCTGCTGCCCCCGACGTCACTCCTCCCTGCTTCTCCACACTGAATCTACTGCAGGTAATACACTGTTCTGTAGAAATAAGGAAGAGATTTACTACAAACATCTCTTCAAATAAGTGATGCACTACTGTGAGCCTATAATTAAGATAGTTTTTTTTTTATTTGAAGTAACCTCAAATACTTTGGCTGCTAACTTTACTGTCCCATCTGCATAGCTGTAGCAACATAGCATCGAAGAGCAAATCGTCATTCCAGATTAACAATTTCCAGACACGGTTATGGAAACTAAAACTTAATCACAGTTATATTTGCAAAAGTTTGACTTTTTTTGGGGGGGGGGGGTCTTTGCACCCTTTAACATTCCTCATTCCTTAACGGCCTCTGTGGCTGTTGTCTTTCCTGACTCCTGGGGCCCGCCTGGCTGGAACGAAGGGAGGGGAGGGTGCCGTCGTTCTCGTTAGCACTGGGGCCATTTAAAGCTGATTATATGGAGCTGGCTGTTCCATAAAGCGTCCCTTCATGAGAGATCGCCCCGGACAAACCGCACGTCCGACTGTCAATATGACGGCTGTTGCCGGGCCGGCCAAACACAGTCTGCTGGAATGCGTGTGTTTAATCAGAAGACAAACGCCATATTTTGAGCAGTTTGTTTTTACGGCACAGCGGGGGGGTGGGGGGATGGGTGGGGGGGTTGAGTGTGTGTGTGTGTTTGTGAAGTAGCGTGAATGAGTGTGTATGCTCCTTTGAATTTGTGCTAGACTTATATAAACATGCATGCAGTATATTTTTCTCATTTTTTGTGCATTTACATTATGTGAACTTGAACAGGTGTGTTGCAAATTAAGAGTGGTGTGTGTGTGTGTGTGTGTGTGTGTGTGTGAGTGTGAGAGAGAGACATTTTGTGTGTGTTTTCGTAGAAGTGAGAGAAAGGTAACTGTATATTTGTGTATGTCAGACTGCAGTGTGCGTGTGTGTGTATGTACACGCAAGACTGCGATTATAAAGACAAAAAATGTTTTGTGTAGTCCAAGTGTGTGTGTGTGTGTGTGTGTGTGTGAGATTAAACTGTATATTTGGCATGCTATAGCATTTATGAGTAAGTGTGTATGAATGTCCGTATCTGCTGTGCCAAGGGCCCAGTGTGGCCACCCATGATGATTGTGGCGCCTCAAAGTAACACAGCTTGAATCAACAGCGAGACAAAACACATTTGAACCCTGCTGAGTTTCCCTGTAAGGAGCCAGTTAATGGTCCCGTCCTGAGAGTACTAACAGCTCACAAACGCACGGTTCAACACACAGTAGCAACCATTGTGTAAGTCCGTCTTCGTGCATCTATCCTGCTTTGACACTTGTGTCTTCAATTCAGAAGAATGTTATTAATAATGAGAACTTGTGCGTGAAGGAGGACCGGAGAATAAATGGTCTCTGTGGGAAATTGACCCCGATTTGACTAACTTCTGCTCTGGAGTCAGATGAGCTGGGGTGCCCCTCCCACACTACTGGACTTTGTGCTTTTAACTCGTGTTGCAGGTTGATGTTTTAGGACAAAATTAGCGAGTGAAGCAGGTTTTTTAAAGGGCGATTTACTCCTTTAAGACCCAGCTGAGTTTGTCTACCTGAAAGGAGACACACCACTGCAGGGGAGAAGGAGTGAGCTGCTAACTGCTGCTAATCATCCCCGGGTTGGTGCTGCTGTAAATGCTGGGGCCTCCGTGTGAGACGCTCCCATTGGCGATTGTGTGTTTTTAAAACCTATTACAGGGCTGAAGCTCAATCCTGTAGCGCAGTGTGGCCGCGGTGTTTCTGGTCAAACAGCATCGTGCTGGGCAGGTGACAGGTGTGTTTACAGTGTCTGTGCTGTGTTCAGACACTGTCATTTTTCTAAGTTGTGTAAATTTCCATACTTAAAGGTCCAATATTTTACAGTTTTATTCGAGGAAGAAGAAGAAGAAGATGTACTTGTGGTTTTAAGGACCTAGAACCATATGTATAGTTTTACATCTCCTCTCTCAGGCTTCTCTCTGGAGCTCTAGCAACAACACCCCCGTAAGCCAATCAGAAGAGAGGCTCAGAACCTCTTCTGACTGTTTTCGAACTGATCATGGCTGAGGGCCATGACTGCTTTGTTGTGACATCACAAAGTTACAGAAGACCTGACGGCTGGTTTTAAGGCTCGGTTTCTGAGTACAGGCTGTGTGCATTTCTCTGTGGACTGAGGCTTTGATACTTTCACAGTATTAATATAGAACCTAGACCTGCTTTATAATCAAAGAAGAAGAAATGGAAATCTCACTTTACACAATATGGGACCTTTAAACTACTCTGACATTGTGGCCACAGGTTTTCTACCCCCTGCTGCACACGCATCCTGCAGTGTTACCATGAGATCTGTCTGTCTGCACACACCTTACAGGATTACCACAGCAAGTTGGCATAAATAGTCAAATGCAGAAATGTCCAATATGGATGTAATTCCTAGAGATACTTGGCTGTAACATAAACACCAGGAAATGTAATCCAATACAACACCACATAAACCCCCGTCAGAGACTCAGAGCTGCAATCTGTAACTTTCAAACTACAGCAGAGATGACAGCAGAAATTACTCTTATTATATTAGATTGCCTTATATCGCTGTATTTGGAATAGCTATTATTTCCCCTATATCCTTGGATTTCAAGTAAACTCCAACCTAATTTGTGAAATGCATTTGCACAAGAAAAGACAAGAAAATTGTCCTGGGACATGTCATTAGTCATGTCCCAGTTTCATATTTTGCCCCTTAAAATTCGTTCTAAAACTTTCTCTGCAGCTATTTTTAAGACACCAAGAAAAATAGAAACGCTCTTGTTTCAAACAGAACTAAATAAGAAATCATGTTTTCAATTTTTGTGCGATTACCTGTAACAAGGGACATCTGTCTTTAACAAAGTGTGGAGGGCCACAGAACAAATAATAAATAAGGCAGATTTGCACTGGATTAAAATCATAAACGACCGCTGCAATTACTAAATAATAGCAGGGCTTTTGGCAGGGAGATTTACAGGAGACTGTATTTCTTTTTGTTCCAGTGCTTATGTACGATGCAGGATAAATAAATGTATGACGGTTTTCATGGCAGTTTTTCCTTAAACACATTGAAAGGTCTGGGGAGTTGTGGTGCCAGGTCTCCTGGGCTGGCTTCTGTAGATTAGAGGGGGGGGGCTTGTTTTGTCTTCCACACTGTCCTTTTCAAACTGTATAGCTTCATTTTGTTCTGTAATTGGTTGTTGATGAGTTTGATTTGAGACAGGTTTGGAATGACGACCTGCAGAAATAAATAAACTTGAATAAACAGCTACTGCCGTTGCAGCCAGGAACTTGGAGAAAATATGCATTTAAATCAGTTCCACACTGAACATATAAACACTATTTAGCATGATTAGATACACCAACCCAGGAATGGATGTGGATAACACTCGCCTCCAACCACAGAGAATTTGTACCGTGTCGTCCAAACCATGAACTGCACACTTGATGTTTTTCTACTTCCTGATAAGGCCTGATCCTCTCTGAGAAAGGACTTTTCACTCGAACGTCTCCGTTGGAAATGATCCGGGTCAGTCAGTCAGTCTTTCCCTGGGAACCCGGCCCAGCGATCTCACTAACCACCACTCTGTTTCTGAAGTGGAGAAATAAATAACCGCCTATCGGAAATGTGTGTCTTCCTCAGTCAATAAGTTCAAACCTTTTACAGGAATGGCCTGTTTCTGCTTCCCACTTGACATGAGTAACCTCTGATTGTGTGTATTCTGAATGTGTGTGTGTGTGTGTGTGTGTGTGTGTGAGTTTGTGTATGTTTATTGGATGTGTCCAAACCCATGGCCCAAGGTCGCTCTTGCTCCAAGACATGAAAAGCACGAATCAAAAACCGCATGAGTTCACTCACATACACAACAATGCTGACCATACTGAGAGGAAGACACACCCCAAAAAAACTTGGAATCCCCCCGTGTTTGTGAACGCAGCTTTTTGAACAATGCATAATCCTTATATTGTTCCAGTAATTTTTTTTTTCTGTGAACAGTTCGCTTTCCCTCCGTCAGAAGAAGCTCTTCTTGCTCTTTTTTGATTTTTGTCCGCTCTGAAGAATAACGTAAGAGAGGGATAATCCATCACAATAACCAGAGAGCTTGTTTATCCTTACTTCACTGTGCTGAGTTGTGTTTTCATATCAGCGCTGCATGACATTATACTCTGCTTCCTGCCAATCACCTGATGCCCACAGGAGAAAAAACAGAAGCTCTGCAGGAAATAATCCCTCAAAAATGTGGAACGTTATGGACTTTGGCACGTCAAGGATCTGAAAGTGGGATTTTTCTTCTTTAGAATAACGCTGCAGATGTTGTCTGGCCTTGGGTCTCGGTCAAATGGGTCATGGTGCAGATGCTGTGGAGATGAAATAGGCAATGGGAGAGGTTATTCATGAGGACTGGACAAAAAGACTGAACCTCGTTTTATATTTGATGCGAGGGGTTAATGGTAGTTGTAGTTCATCATCATCATCATCGTCCTTTATCTGTTCCTGCTCGCTACGAAGTCGTATCCCACATAGTTACTGTTCATCAGCCCTAAATATCTTGAATGCAGCACAGTTATCAGCAGGCCCATGTGTTGTGTTTACTGCCACTACAGCAGGAGTAAATTCTCTTCTTGTATGACACTATTTCTTCAGGCTTTGCCGCTGCTAACACAACCAGCACCTCTGTGAGATCGGGGGCTACATCTGGCAACTGCTCTGCTGCTTTCCGCACCTCCTTTAATGACAGTCTCTGTAGTTGATATAGATCCTCTTCTGAGATCTGTGTTGTACCTTCGGCCGCCGTGTGCACAGGCTCCGACGCTACATAACGTCAACGACAGCTTATGAATCTACAGCCATGCTAACGGCTACATCCTAAGATATACACACAGTGACGTTTGTAACATACAGATGTTTGCTCCCTAAGACAACAGTGTAGAGTGGTTTCTTAAAAATGTTTTATAACTTTATTATACAAAACGTAAACCACGTTAAGCCCAGAGCTGGACTGTTTCTAAATGTAAATATGTGTGCACTCTGACAGCAGGTAATAGTTCAGCACATACTGCATATACGAGTATATTATTATGCTATATAGCACTAAACACAAAGCACAGCTGAGGCTGATGGGAATATTGTCAGTGTCACCCGCTTGGTTGACGTCCATTTATTTTTATTAATGCATTATAACCTACACACATTAACCATTGTCTAAGCCTCCCATCCACACTTATGTTTTTTCTACAATTTTTTTTCTTTTCTTTTCTTTTAAATTTTTTTAGAGCGTCTCTCTTCAGCCAGCGCAGAAATATAATCCAAGGTCTGTAATGTTTAGATTTCAAAATAATGAAAAAGAAGTGCATGAACAAAAATCTGTGTGCAGAATAAGTGAATCAAACTTAGGAAAGCAGAAGTTGAGTAAATGGGCTGTAACCCTCACTGACACTGATATCCGTCTGCAATGTAAAATAAATGGCTCCGGTAATGTCTATTCAACATTTCTCTTCCTCTCCCTCTGCTGCATTTTTACCCAGCCAGGAAAACCACATGCGCAGCCTATACGATCTAGCCCATATCTAAAAACAATACAGGCCTGCCTCCTGACTGGAGCGCCAATAGAGCTTTTGAATGGCGGTCAAAAGAGATCATGTTTTGTGTCCCATTTAGCGGTTTGGGAGAGGAAAGACGCTGGCGGAAATCAAAGAAGTGTCTTTGTGGAAACAAAGATCATCTGTCTCTCGTCTATTCTCCTTTGACAGGAAAAAGAATGTCTGAGGGTTGTGATTAATGAAATTATGGCGAGGGTACAGTAAGTCAGGAAACATGCTTCCACGCACACACTAAACACACACACACACACACACACACACACACACTCATGCACAGTCAAACAGAGCCCGGGCACCTGGAGGAGGAGGTATGAATATAATATCCATCACAGTGAGAAAAGATGACACGTTTTCTGAAGTGAAATGTTAGCTCTCACCAGCCAGCTCAGCTGTGTGTCCTGGGGCATTTGTCTTTGGCAGGGAAACACACACACACACACACACACACACACACACACACACACACACACAGGAGCTGGAGGAGCTTCAACTGTCATCGAAAGTTGAGGATGGATTCCTAGTTAGTGAGAATTATGGAGTTGTTATTACAGTGAGGTAATGGCAGGTGGATAAGGCAATGTCACACACACACACACACACACACACACACACACACACACACATAAGAACACACTCTAAGCCACTATACACCTGTTCACATAGACAGGATCCACACACTCGCCCTAAAACTCAAACTAAACAGCAATACACACACAACTTACACTTAAACACCTTTCTATACACACACACACACACACACACACACACACACACACACACACACACACACACACACACAGAGGTTGCAATGGAAATAAAACATTACACACTCACCGTTTTGTGGAACTCCCCTTGAGAACTGCTGCTCTTCCGCTCCCCTGCAGGAAGCAGAGCCGAGTGTAAATGTGACAGACGCTGAGTTCCACTCACCGCGCTGTCATTACTCTAGACTTATTTGTGTTGCTTTTGGAAGAATTTAACCCCCCCCCAAAAAAAAAACGACTGCAGAGCCGCAGATATTGACACATGTGAGGCTGAACCTCAGTGGGTGACGCCATACAACCACATGGCCGCAATCTGGTTTTGCTGGCTGACGCGTTGACGCGCTGCACGTTCAGTGGAGGGCGAGGGCAGCGGGGAACAGTGACAGGTGTGATGTTGAATCTGAACCAACAGGTAGTTTTAGCTCACAGGTAATGTGACAGATGCTGTGAGGATGATTTGTAATTCGTATGTTGGTGGGTTTTTTTTTTTTTTTCTTGCAGCAAAAGCTGTGTATTCAGACATGAGCATCGCCCGCCATTTTAAACTGACATCATACTTCTGCAGGCTGCAGGTTTGTGTGTGGGATTCTGTACGTTTCCGTTTGGACCCAAGTGCTGACATGAGTTTGAATCAACCGACCGGCTTGTTTTAACCGCACATCCTCAGATTGAGTCGTTGAGATTCAGGGAAGCGAATTCGCAATCTTACCCCCGCAAACCAACAAAAATGATGACATGGATACCCGTGTCATAACTTTTAATGTTGAGCTGTATAACTTTATAAGGTAGCTTTCAGCAGTGTGTGTATTTTGTTGTGAACAGATGTTGAATTGGCCCGAGTCAGTGAACCAGAAAAACAGATGCAACTCTGGTTCGCTCCGTGGATACACACAATTACAGCAGGGCACTAATAATGTCAGACTGTCTGTGTGTCTGCCGCATATGCACTTGCACACAACCATAAATATATTCATGAAAACACACACACACAAACACACACACACACACACACACACAAACACACACACAAACACAGACACACACTAATAGGACAAATTTGAGCAATCTGATGGTCTGTCTGCTCTGGTAACGGCCAAGCAGACAAAGACAGAGTTAGACGGATAGTTGCATTTATCTTTAATGGTGACCACACACACACACACACACACACACACACACACACACACACACACACACACACACACACACACACACACTGTAGGATTCATAAAGTATTTCTGAATTTGTGAACAAGCTACAGCCCTTGTCCTATACAGATGAACTCACGTACAGATTAATCCACTGTGGTTTTGCTTTTTTTCCACTTGGATTTGTTCTGGAAATAATTGCAAAGCCTGTGTATAGATATATATTTTTCATCAGGTCAAGTGCAGTTAGTACAAAAGGTGCAATTATATCCGTCTCAAATCCTGAAGGCAGCGTATCTCATGACTTCTCGTTGGCTCCGACCCCAGGCTGAGAGCCACCGATCTGCACTTCAATCTGCGGGACATGCAGCAGAACGACAGGGTGTAATAGTGACACCAATCTAAGCTCTGCACTGCCATCTTCTGGATTATCACATACCGGGATAAGAAAGTGCATTTAGATCACAGAAAGCAAAAGTAACAAATAGTAAAAAGTGGGGAAAGAGCAGATTTATAGAACATTTACATCTTTGCATCAAGGTACAGCAATAGCATGTATCCACAAAGTCATGAGAAGCAACATAAACAACAGTGTTATCATGCACCATCAGTGGCTGAATGTTCACCTCTTTAGTATATATTCAAGCATGCAGTAGAGAATATTCTGCACAGACTAATACATACTAATACTGCTAATACAGCCTATGGGAAAATATTTAAAAGCATAAAAAATGTGCACAATCTCAGCGAATGCATTTGGGAAAAAGAAAAACATGAAGTTAAAGAGACGTTGAGAGAGGCTGCATCCTAATCTTATCAATCACTTTTACTGTGCAAACATTAGCAGTATTAATCAAAGGAAGGTTAACTCAGCAAGCCGATCGCTCATAGCTGCCCCTTGTGCTGGAAAGTGTGTTTACATACTACTAAAGACGGTTTTAGATGAACGTACTTGGCAACATGATTACATGTAATGGCAACAACCTAATGAGGAAACGATAATGAAAACATCTGCATATTGTTTGCACAATATGAGTCCCCTCATAATTTTAATGTTTTCCGACCAGTACCTGCACATGCAGTACAACAGCAGCTAAAGTGTAATGTTTTGTGTGGTTAGTTTTAGGCACTCGCAGGACATGGTTACGATTAGGGGAAAGACTGTGGTCTGGCAAAAAATATTGAGAAAGTAACTCAAAGCATGAGTTTAATAATTCTGGGCACTTGGGTGGAGCAGAAATAAGTTGTGAAGAGAAAACGCAATACACTGTTTAAATGAACTTCTCGCAAACGTTTAAATCAAATTAAAATTTTAATGTGTTTCTAGCCAAATATCCAAATGTAGTTTGGTGCAGAGCAGGTCGTGTCCGTTGGGTTCAATGAAAACATTTTCCTGCTGTGAAACAAAGACAATAGTATAAGAGCGGTGATAGGGAAACGCTAACACCCTCGCCCAGACAACCCAGACGACCCAGCCGGGGTTGATCAGGCCTCAGCCAAATACGGTCTGCAATGGACTCTGGGAATTTGAGCTGTCTCCTCAGATCGGACCTTCGGCCGCCGGTCCCGAGCTGTCGCCAGAAGCCCCCCTCCCCTCCCCCTGCATGTTTTGGGCGCTGCTGTTGCTTCTCCACGGGTTTACAACTAATTAGCTGAAAGATGCTAACTTACTTACGTAAAGCTGAAGGTTCTTTTCCTTTCACATTGTCACGTTGTCAGTTGAAACATTGTTATTTAAAAAAAAAACTATGGCAACTTACACTAAAATCCAAATCTTTCCCTCACCTAATGTTCGCCAAAGTGCCTTTGTTGCCTAAACCTAACCACAGTCAAGACTCGTGGGATGTGAACCGCACTCTCCAATGCCAACATTTCCTTGAAAATACACTGTATATAAGTGTAATTCCTGCAGATAGATCCACATTATGGACGTACCACTTCACTGATCTTTCAGCAGGATTTCATACTCTTTCATCCAAGTTCCTCTCCAGGGTTGTATTTACAGGGACTGAGGTCAAGACCCATAAATGATTCACAACATGCTGAAAAGATTCTTTGTAGCCTTAAATTTGCCAAAAAAAAAGAAAAGCAACAGGAATGACTATAGACACAAAATAAACAGGTGGAGACAATTTGACCCCGTCGGGTCAAAATGCATTATGCACACAGAATTCTATACTTGCGTGCGTGCGTCCATCCTTGATTCAAGCTCCACTGCACCTTGTAACAATCTGTGCATGCTGTGCATCAAATTGTCCGTTCCAAGCGGTGATTGAAACAAGATGGACATCGCACCGGGAGGATGATTTGTAAAATACATGGCAACAAATTATTTACAGGGATCCGTGCCACCCAAAAAACCCATTTACAGGGAAAAAAGCTTGAGTTTTTACTGGCACGAATAAGACTTTTATGAGATGTGATGGACAGATACAGAGCTGAGATTTACGACTCTGGCGTGGGCCTGCCTGTCCACGGGGATACATTAAGGAAAAGATGGGAAGAAGAGATAAATGAGGAGGAAGAGTAAAGGGTGAAGGGGAGGAAGAGGGGAAAACTAGAACAGGCGAGAGACAAAGGAGAAAGAGAGTGCTGTGGGGGATTCCTTTCACTCACTGCTATTATCTTAATGTCAAATAAAAGAACAGTGAGGCGAGGTCACGGTGCATTCCTCTGCAGACTAGAAGCACTATCAACATCTTCAACTTGCCCTTGATCAGTTGACGCTGATGCCGCTGTTGGACCTTGCACCGAAACACATCCTACATATTACATTTCCACATTCTGCAGTTGGAAATTATTGGACCCTTGTTCTTTCTCTCTGTTACACATCTCTGCTGGATTGAACCGGGCTGTGATCACAAGGAATGTGGACATCCATCCGTTTTAAGAGGAAGTGGGAAGCACACTGGATTTTTTATAGTTGCAAGCAAACATGTCTGGAGCAGAGCTGCTGTAAAAGCAGAAATGATCTTATTGGCTTGGCTAGACATAGTTAAAAAAAATAAAATAATGCAGGTCAGCTGGGAATTTTGCAACTTATTGAAAGATGAATTCTAGACAAATTAAATTTCTGCAAACCTTCCGACATGATTGATACCCTTCCATCAATGAATAAAAAAATAATAACAATATAATAGTAACTGGAAGATACAAAAGGAGAGTGAAGCAAAAACTGTAAAATAGAAGAATCAAAACAGTGAGCTCAAAGACGCCAAAACATTACATTGTTATACTGAGGAGGATATAACTTCAACACTGCATTTTTCCATCCAAAATACTGAATAGTGCAGTCTTGTTTAATGTCCTTATTACATTCATACAAGACAAAAGCTAAATAATAATTATTGAAGAATAGTTCACCTTGTTTTTAGTAATTTATGTTGTTTAGTTGCTGCTACATGCCATTTTTTTTCCATATCTTAAATTGGTTTTGATTTAATGAATCTGAATCTATATCTAAATCTGAAAAAGATGTTTTTCTATGCAGCAAAGCTGCGGTCCTTTGCCACAGTTATTTGTTTGTTTTCCACTAATGCAGCTGCTGCTTCTAGGATGGATTATTCACTGTATGATTTTTGAATCTGTGCGAAATCGAGGCTCTAGAAAGAAAAAGAAAAAGATTTGACCAATTCTCTAAAGAACAGAGCCAGAAAAGCTCAAATTATAAATCGAAAACAGACACTTTATATTTATGATGTGGTCACCATTAGACCAGAGTTCCTTCTTTGTTGGTTAAAATTTCACGCTTCAAAATACTGCTGATCTGTGGCTCCTGCCCAGTGAGATGATTCCTGCCTCTGGTGCAGCTCTGCCTAAGAGAACATTTTCTTCTAGCAAAATCTCAAGCTGTGAGTGTTAATGGGACGTGGGGGAGAGGTTTGGGATGGGGAACAGGGCCTTTTAAGGGGGGGGAGGGGCTGATTGGGGGCAGGACAGGGAACGTAGGGCTTGTAAAACTTGTCTGGGGTTGATGCGGTCTCGCTGCGTTTCACAGAGGCTGATGTTAACTACTGCAGCGAGGTGGAGGGTCCAAGTTCAGTCTGTTTATCCTGGACAGGAAGGTAGCTGGGTGCATGAGGAGAGAGAGAGAGATGACTCTGGATGATCCAGGCTCCGAGTGCAGATGGGTGGGCTTTACAGTACGTGTGAGAGTTACACCGCACATGCGCTCATGAGGCAGATGCTCATGCTACCCGACGGACAGAACGATTATTACCTTCACATCCATATGGGACCTTCGCATAGGAAGTAACTCTCCTCCTGCGCCATAAAATCCATCATTTACAATGTCGTCTGCGTTGTACATAAACACACTTTCTTCGTCGCAGCTGGATGCAAACCCGAAGCCCGGTTCTGTCCGCTGTCTGAGAAGTTCTCACAACTCTCTGACATCTTTGTATGAAGTCTTACGCTGTGCAGGATAAGTGCGGTACATACAGTTTGCCTCCTCCTACTGTAAAACAACAATCCTCACCTTGATTTATTTCCGTCTCTCACTTTCTCATGCATATCTGGGTGGCGCATTACATCAGGATTCGAACCATAAAGTTTCAATGGAGCGTGTTTCATTCAACAGCACTGTACATTCGGCCCATTAACACACCCCCGCTTCAGTGTCCCCACGCCGGATGGGCCTGTGTGGAGATTCCTGATTTCCTGTGGAGAATCAACTTTCTGATCTCACACTCGACTGAAATGTTTCACCGAGGGTTGAGCGCTTTAGCGATCAGACGCTGAGTGGTGTGTCTTTATGTGTGTTTTATTAAGATAATCGTCCAGGGAGAGTTGACTTTTGCTCTTGTTTCCAGCTCAGTCCTTCTTCTGCATACTATAGATCATACCGATACTCAACCCTAGTTGGCTGCTGACCAGCTTCAGTGACAGAGGTGGACAAAAACACCAGCTCATTTCTAGCTGGGAAGCATCGATTTTGGTGGTTGACAAATGTAGCGGCTAGCAGCTTGCTAGCTTTTTAACCTTTTCAGCCTCATGAGGTCACCGTTACCGTAACTGTAAACACTTAGCCGGACATGCTAACATTTGCAGCTTTTGTTAACGCAGACAAACACATTATTTAATCAATAGTTTTGCCTTGTAATTTGGGTTTTGGATAGGGAAATAAAAAAAATAAACATCAAAACGCTTTGCAGCCTCATGCACAGCAATTTCACTGCAGAGATCCATAGCTTGACAGGCCACATGTGTAGTTCCAGGTAGAACAAAATGAATCCAGCTGAATGAAAAAGCATTAATGGTTAGGAGTGAATAGCTGTTGTATGACAGCAGTAAGAGAGAAAGGACAGTAACTGGCATTGGTATGAAAAATCAGCACATTAATCTGTAAAATACCTAAATCTTTGTACTCTTACATTGAACAGTGGCAGGTTCCTGTGTGATTCTAGTTTTTGGCAACACTGAGCTCCATTCCCTTTATGTAAGTCTCATTAAGGCTTTCGGAAAAATGACTTAATTTGTAGAACAATACCTCATCCTTCTGGTCTTATCATCACTGTAAAGGGATTCAGGGAAATTTAAGTCCCATCTCTCCTCTGTCCATGTCTGTTACAAGTAAAATGCCTCTCTTATTGTAAGTCCATAACCAGAGTTTTTGGCCTTGAACCATAGAGAACATCGGGCCCTGGCCTAACCTCTGCTGCAGGGAGACTGAGCCTCTTTCCTTTTGGCTGTTTGATCCTTTGCACAGATGGTTTTCTTCAGGAGAAGGTGCTGAGTGAGAGATGAAAAAACAGATTTATGATATCAAAAGAATACGCACCGTTCGTGTCGCACTGCCAAGAATGTCTCTAGCTAACGGGGGAATGAGCAAACCAAAAGATTCTAACTAGAGGTAAGGATAATTGTTTTTATTGAGAGACCTGAGCCATAATGGCATATAAAATGGTTTTTATGCAGTTCACGAGCTTTAAATTTTCCAAGTGCTACTCACAAGTGACAACAGTGGAGGAAAATTTGTAGTTTATTTGAAGCAAATGATGGTAATTATATATTATAACCATTATTTATATTTCATAAATACTGAATTTAAAAAAAAAAAGAATTCTTAATCTTTCATCCATGAATGTGATATTCGTGGTACTGGGTGGTCAACAGGCAAACTAAGCAGCTAACTAAAGGCCACTATGGGTTTTATCTTGAGAACCGGCCCATTCCTGAGGATCCAAACCAAACAGCACTCATGACAGCACACTACAAACTACAAGATGGGTCTTGGTTCAGACCTGGGCTTTTTTCCCCTTATGCTTGATTTATTAAGATATAATTTCCTCACATGGTGTTTTACTCATATCCCGTCACTCATCGCAATTATTTATTTCCTTTCTCTTAAACTACATCTGGACCTCATGCCTCATGCGGTGATGAGCTGACTGAGCACTTGAAGATCAAACCAGACAAGAAGTCCTTTACCTCTCGCCATTTATAAGAGTGTGAGTGTGATGTCACGGTGTCAACCTCCAGAACTCCCACAACGAAGTTGGTGTCATTAATTATGAATGATGAGTGACATTTCAACCATTCCCGCCCAAGATGCAGCCCAGACGCCAGTGCAGGCGGTGGTCACCTCCGCATCATATTACTTCATCTTATTGGCTGGACTTTCATGAGACGATAATGCTAGCATATCAGGACAACAACAAAGAGATGCCTGTCTGCTCCAGGCTATGGTAATGTTAAAACCATGTGCTTTAATTAAATTTATCTAATGTACTCCTCACTTAAAGTGTAATTATAAAAGGTCTGCCCAAAAATATGTAATATGTAAACAATGTTTTTTGTGTAAACTCCTTCCTAAGTAGCTACTTTAGCTACTAGCTAGTAGTGCTAATGTCTTAGCTAGCAAAAACTTAATGTCACTGTAGCATCAAAAGCTGTAGTATAGTTTCCAGTAGTTTTAGCAGGTCAAGCAATATATGAAATGACAGTCCTTTGCAAATGTAGAAAGGACTTTGTTTTGCATATGCATAATATATGTTTTTTATGTGAGTTATTTAATGTTATTTAGTCATTTAATGGGGTCATAGCAGTACAAGCTAATGTTCTGTTGGTTCAGTTAGCTACGAAACAGCTGCACCTGGCAGTTACTGGGTGTAACTATTAAATAACGACAAACCTCTGTTTAAGAGATTATTACCTCTACATTTATCTTCATTAGTTCCACATACTGTTCTTTCTTTTTTAGGACTGACACTCCTTTAACCAATTATTCTTTCAAGTCAGTTAGCTCGCTAGCTAAGAACATAAGAACAGAGGTCAAAGGAATTGATAAAAACAGATTACCACAGGGATATATGGTGATAGATAAATGTGCGACAATGACATTCATCCTATTAATTATTTATATGACCTTTTTTTGAGTGTGATAAGCTTATCTGGTGCCAGAGTTTCCCCAGACAAAGACTTGGTGGTAGATTCTGCCAACAGATTGTTTGTGGTTGTAACAGTCTCACAACCACAACAATCAAGAGCTTTTAGCTTTAATTGGAGATCCTCAGCTGCCAGCAGACTATTGATGCAGTGTGTAACTCCCAGATGTAAATGGGTGTAACCACGTGTGAAGTGGGGTGTTACTGAGAAAGAGCATGTGCCTGAGACACATTACAGTCACCTTTCCCCGGATATGTGGATCCTGTCAGTATGTCTTAAAGTCGCCCTGAGGGGGGAACTCAGTATTTATTTCACAGAGAGCAGGAAAGCTGTAAATCTCATCTAATGAAGTAATCGCTAAACCTTTGTCATCAATCAGAAAAAATGTATAAAACTCTGGCACACCTGCCTTCTTATGATGATTTTTGTGGGGGAGGTTAGCACATGCCAAACTATCCCTTTAACGTTTAAATATTGTATCTCTTTCACCTTTCCGACAAATTAAGCATCAGATTCCTGTCGTCAAAATGAGTAAATCTTTCACGATCCTTTCCAAACCCCGTGGACTGAGACGACCACAGGTCTGGCTCCAACTCAAGGCTCCATGGTCCTTGATGTTTTGCTTTCCTAAAGCGGTGGAGATGTCTTGATGAGGATTTCCGCTGAAAGAGCTGTTGAATTTCTCCCCTGTGAGTTGGGCGGCATCCCCCCTGGGGGCGACCTCCCACACTGAACAATGTTGACACGTTATGAGATATTTCCTTTGATTCCCTCACTTTCCCTTAAACTGTGTCTGTGTGTCTCACATGCCAATATGCGCCCACTTACCCCCTCACCCTCCATTCATCTATTCGACATATTGAACTTTTATTCTCTTTTGACCACTTCCTTTTCATTGACGTCCCTTCAATTACCTTTTCAATCTCCTCTGCCTTTTCAACTCCCTCAGAAACCTGGAATTCTTTGGCTTACTGCTCCCTTAAAATGTGCAATTACCATTGTTTTCATTTTTAAATATCGACTCATTTTGGTCAGGATACAATTATAATTAGGATATCCTTTGGCACTTGCCAGTAATAAGTCAAATTTGATGATTTCCCCTTCACGTTTCAAACAGAGCTGGAAGGCTTTTTCCGAGCCCAGAGTTTATGTCAGTGGATGTTTGGCATCGCAGCCATGGTGATGGATTTGAGGCCCTTCTCAAAAACAACATGGCTTACCTTTAATCGTGGCAGTCCACTTTACACATTAGCACAATCAATTTAATTGGGGAAATAGCTGAACGAGAGGTGACATCAAAGACGCAGGCGAACAGCCCGACGCATGCAATCACCCAGCATCCATTGCTGCCCCTGGACAGGGCTGTGCGTCACGGTGGCTGCAGTGGAAAATGTGAATCGTTCACAATGCCTTGTAATGTAGAGAGAGGTCTTTGAGGCCTGCCAGACTGCATCACTGTGCCCATTTGTCTTGGTGGTGTTTTTCATGTTACTTTGGGGGTCATTGAGCTCCAGCATGTGACTCCACATCAGGAGCAGAGATGTTTATCCACATCCATGTGGTTGGACACAGTATGAAACAATCTGCAGCTTTTATGGTTTTACCAGCCAGATTCTCTTGTGTCACATTCTCCTTTCTTACATCCAGGTTAGGACAAGGTCAGACCAGACCCCAGGTTTGAGTCCCAATTACTGTATAATGCCGTTCTTTGTAAATCTATACAATACACACACTGCCATGTAACACGCGTCTATGGGTCACACCTTGTTCGTGCCCTCTGCCTGTAACCCCTTTTGAGAGGTACTGGAGCTTTTTATGTTTTGCAGAAAGCAGAGTTGATCTGGAGTAAGAAATGATTGGTGAGGTAAACCAAGCAGTATTCATTGTTTTGGGCAGCAGGACAAGCTGTAAGCACACAGTTACACAGCTGATGTGTCTAAAATGTGAGCCACTCTTCTTGTCCCTCTGTTTTGTTCTCCACCAACTTCACAGAAATATATCTGGTGCTTTAGCTGCTAATTCTACACTATCTTCGTCAGCTGCTAGCTAATGTTGTGACAGCACAGCCGACAGTTGGTTTATTGGAGCTAAAAAAAAAAACAACAGCCTACTACCGTTGGAAACGAGCTGCTGAGAGTGAACCAAACCAATAAAGCTGCAGGCTGTAAAACAAATAGCTGAGAGATGCTAAAACACTCTGTAGAACTGCTGGTTCATTTCTATAAGTGAGTCCTTCAACATTATAATAAATCATGTGACCCATTGTAAACATGAAAAATATTGATTAACACAGCTTTAATTAGTAGCAAATTTTATTGCTAAGTAGTGACAGATAAATACAGATGAATAATGTCACAGTGTCTGAAGCAGGCGACTAATCAAAGGTAGCCAGAGCGCTGTTTTATTATGTTCATTGAAATTTGGAGAAATTGTCCAAACAAACTGTGATAAAAATTACTTTAAAAAACCGTAACGACTCCACACCTGCCATGAAGAAGAAACATCTCTGATAAGTTTTTCACTAATATAACAACAAAAGTCTCTTTTCTTAAAATCATGCTTTTCGTTGCAACCCGTTATTGACTCAACACAACACTTGGCACCGTTAACAATGGCTCGACTCCAGCATGTTCATCTGTGGTGAAGGACCGGTTAGCGCTCGATGAAATGTTCCCCGGTGTGTGCAGTCACGCACCTACAAGGCTGTAACAACACAATGCAACTGCAAACAATCACATTTGCATGTTCTGTATGCTAAGTCCGACGGTGAAAAGGGCGATCCACACCCTCCGATCCAAACAATTTACATATATTAAACATGATTCAGGCCTTACACACTGAGTGCTGGCTTTAAAGTATGTAGATTGCACAGATCCAAATGTGAGGAAGGTCTTTTCTCACACACACAATATGTAGTAGTGTGATTTAAATTCTTTTAACTTTTTGCATATTCCACAACTCATCCTGCAACCTGTAACCTCCCACCCCCCCCACGTCGGACTTGAGGACAACAGGGCGACAGTGATGTCAGCAGAAAATCTGTCCCCACCCTGTCTTACACTCATCAGTCATCACCACGTGCAGCGACCTTAGCAGAGGCTGTAGAGGTCACGACCACGCTGTCCATCTCTGTTACCACGTTCATGCATAAACACAGGCCAGTGTATGGGTGTGCAGGTCCGTCAGGGCGATTACACGCACACGGAACAACACACACATACACACATGCGCACACGCACAGCCTCGTGCCGACTCCTCTGGCATAATTAGAAACATTTGGGATCATTTGCAAAAGGAACACGAGCTCTGATGGGATCCAGATGCACTACTAGGTTTCACCGAAATACAGGAACCCTTATTTACGAGGGGCCATTACTGGCTCCTCACCCAGGGAGGTGTGTGTGTGTGTGTGTGTGTGTGTGTGTGACTGTACTTGTACGTACTTCTTGTTTTGTCCAGATACTAAATGAATGTTTGGATGTGTGGATCATCCATATTCAGGTCTCTGACTCAGACGCGGTTTAATGGCATTTGTTTTTTTGAGAAAATGACAGGAAATTAAAAGAGAAAGAAGTTACCATACAGAAAAAACCTTTTAATGATATAAAAATGGCATTCACAATTTTTGCTATGTCATGTATTTCTACATACAAGTGAAGTGCTTATTTAGTAAACAAGTGCATTCTGGGTGGTATTCTGCATATCTGTAATGTTCCTGTGTCCTTGCAAAACTCTTTCTTCCTCTTTTATTGTCATCCGAATTTCTTTAGTTTTGCTTTCCTGTGGAGGAAAAACATGAAATGCTGTTAATTGTGGAATTAGACCCAACACTAACTAACTGTTGCTGATTGCAGAACAGAGAGGACCAGTGTTGTTACTTGCAGCGTTATGCTGCCACCTTGTGGTTAACATAGGAAGAGTCATTAGAAGTCATTGAAGGTTGTTGCTGCCTTGATGTGGTTAAATTGAATTGAGAAAATGGTTATGTTGTGGTTCAGATGTGGTTGGGATCAGGTGAGCTTCTGGTGTGGACTGGATTTCTTTCTCTGCTCATAAATGTGGAAGGATCCCGTTCATTCATTCATTGATACTGTTTTAATGTAACTGAACACACCAAGAGCCAGTGTGACAGATTTTCCTATTTTCATCAGCGAAACACAGAAGTCCTCAGTAAAGCAGGTGCTGTTGCTGCTGTGCTGTTTTGTCTCTATGAAAACTGTGATCTGGTTTGGGTGTAGCAGCACAGGTCTTCCTGACACAGTAAATATTTTAAAATAAAACGCTGTTAAATCTTTCTGCAGTTGTGTGGGAATTGCAAGACGTTGTGTCATTTTTTTCATACTGCAAATACTGGGCTCCGGCTAGTGATATTACATCAGACCCCTCCCATGTTTTATCTGGAGAGTATCAGCTTTCGACATCAAACAGAAGAAGAAGTCCTGCAGGCTAGACTGAACAGAGTACAGGACTCTTTTGTTCCCCAGTCTGTCAAACTGTTAAACCAGAGTTTGGTGTGTTGACAGGACAGGAGTCAGATTACACACCCAGCTAATGTGCCTTTTTTTTCTCTTTTAAGATCTGTGAAGGCTGAACAGGAAGTACTGATTATGAAGGCAAGTGATAAAACTAATAGCATTGATGCTGCTTAGTTGCAGGATAATGTCTGATGTAATGTAGTGTCTGGTTGCCTGACTACATGCTGTGTTTTGTTATGTATGTGCTGTAAGACATCGTAACGAGGTGAAGTCAAATCAGATCAAAGGTTTGTTTTCTACATGAAATGAACGAAATCAAAGAAAATGATTAAAGAAAAAACCACCTCATATCCAGAATTGTCATTATATTTTCTTGTTATCCAGCCACTCACCTTTTTATCCAGCTAGTCTCTTCACAAACCTTCAGGGTTTCACAAACTACTACCACATTCACCCTCAGTGCGTTCCTGGTCCATGTTGGTTTCTTCAGTCTGCCTGTAAAACCAAAAGGACAAAACGTGTGAATGTGTGTGTGTGTGTGTGTGTGTGTGTGTGTGTGTGTGTGTCCCTGTCTAGTTTGTTAGTGAGAGCGAAGCACTAACACAGGACAGAATCTGATTTCCATTTGTTTCTGATAATGTTATGTATCCTCTCATAATCTTATTAGTAATATTTAATATTAATATTTTGTTGTGTACCACGTCTTGCTGTGTCGCCCTGAGTCGCATCATGTCAGGTCTCAGCATGTTGAGTAAGATTTATCCCTCTGTTTTGCTGCACAGCATTAACTAGACGTCCCAGTGTCTTTGTGACAAAGACAAAAAAGGTGAAAATAGGATCAGACGTGACAACACACACACGCAGTATACAGACCCATCACAACATGTCCTGTCAAATCACATCACATCATGTCACATGGTGGAACATCACTGACCTTTCTGCAGGGTTTGCATCGATTGATTAGATCAGCTTAATGCTCCTGCGCTCTGATCGGAACAGCCTCATCGGCCGCTTCTCCGTCGGTCCAACATCACTCATGTGCCAGTGAGCTGATCGATGGAAGGCAGGATCCCTACAGAAAAACACACGGACAGATGAGTAGAGTAGAGAATGTGTGTATGTGTGTGTGTGTGTGTGTGTGTGTGTGTGTGTGTGTGTCTTTACCGGGGGCAGGCCGATAGAGAGTCAGTCGAACCTCAGGTGGTGAAGTCTTGAACAGCCTCAGCACCTTCTGCAGAGATAAGAAATAACTGTTAACAGAGCTTTAGATTATAATGAAGCTGCTGTTTGTACTGGGTATTTAATATCTTTAAAATGCATGATTTTCATGCTCAGGAAATTACAAACATTTAGTAGAAATTGTGTATTTCCATCCATATTTATGTAGAATATGGTCAGAATATTGGATCAGTTCGGGATAAAGAACTGGTGCACTGATTCCTGCTATATGAACGAGTATTTATATTCAAGTGTCATAAAGGTGCCAGATACAGATTATCTTCATGTTAACTTCAGCGGCCGGAAGAAATCAAATTCGAAAGCAAGCCAACACATTGAACTGTGTACGTATCAAACACAAGACGTCACATACTGAGCTCTCATACGCTGATGAGCTACGTCAAATGTCTTCAGTGTAAACATAAACCGTAATCTACATTCATCTGAGTCATACAATAATACTACAAGGCAACTTTAAACAACTCTGCATCCCTTGCCCATGGAAAATTATTAATAATAAAAATTATTTATAATACCAATAAAAGATTGGTTTAGTAAATCTATTATCAGTCATGTTAATTAATCTGTTCGTACTATTTTCAGCCTTTTGCCTGCACAGTGACCAGACAGCAACCGAGCAACAATGCGTAGCTCTATTTTGCCCTTTACAACTCTAGAGCAACTCCAGCTCCTTGCAGCGTAATCACATTATTACAGTATGCATTGTAACCAAGACCTTTACGAGGCTTAACCTGATTTAGAACAGCAGAGTCCGACAGGATACTTATTCCAGTTCCAAAGGTAAGATGATTTTCTAAGGTGAAAACCTGACGTGAACTGTTTGAAATCGGCACATACCGGATAGGACAGCTCCTTGACTGACTGGCCGTTCACGGCCAACAGGACGTCTCCCTCCTGGATCCTGCCGCTCTGCTGAGCCGGCTGGCCCGGGAAAAGCTGCTTTATCCGGACCAGGCTGCCAAAGTCCCGAGTGGGTGGATCTAGCTCGCACATCAGGAAGCTGAAGCCTAGCCCATTGGCGTTCTTGGTCAGGGTCACCTCCTGGATGTTGTCTGACGGTTTGGTAGTGATGAAGTGTACATGGAGATAAAGGGGTGGATGGAGGGAGGGAGTGGAAGGGAGGGAAAAGGAAAGATAAATCTGATTATGTGAGGTTTAAACTTAAATATAAAAACGAATAAACTGCAAAAAAAAACAGAAAATGTACTGTTCAGTCATCCAGCTTGAGAAATGTCTTATTAAATGAATGCAGAATTGGCATTCGGTGTATAGTCTTGGACCTTGTTACTCCACACAAGGATGCAACAAGGTCAACACAACAGGGGATTGGGGGAGTGACGATAATAACTTTCCCAATGGGAAAGTTAGACTCTTCCCCGTCTTAGCTTCGTCGAGCTTCCCTTAAAACCCATAAAGCTGCAGCGTGTTGTTTTGTGTGAGGACTAAACAAAGCGAATATCATGTTAATCAGTGAGATTTAGAGATGCCGGACCCCGTATTGGAAGCAACCACACAAGCGAGGTGCAGTTTGGGGTTTCAGTATTTTTGTCCCCAGAGAAAAAGATGTTGTCATCATAGGGACATCATGAAATCAAGGTTTGTTTTTTCAAGAGTAAATGAAAAATATTCGCTCGTCAAAGTAAAGCCAATTGTCACTCGCATGTCCTCTTCAGCCTCCCGAAGAGGACATGCGAGGATGAACTGAAAAAGAACAGTAGAATCAGTTTAATGTCATTGTGCTGAATAGAAAATTATCCAGTTCAACTGTTCAATAAAAAAATACACACACTGCGTTATGGTACAGAAAAATGAGCGACAATACGGGTCTGTGCAGAATTAGGCAGGAGGGACATTTTGAAAATCTAGATGTCAACAGATACGGAGTACTTCTGCCTCACGTATCTTGTGTTAATGGTTGATGATGTTAAAGATGTCAACCTCTACGCAGGAGGAAATCGACTCCGTATCACGTTCGAACTCTTGATCCACTGTGTGATTTTCAGCGGAAAGGACAGGGGGAGAGATGTGGGATGACAGATATAGAAAGAAGGGCCGAAGGATAAGGAAGGCCAGGGGGATAAGAAGAGGAAGGGCGGGGTCAGTAAAGGGAGATCAGGATGAAAGAGGAGGGAAGTGTGTGAGAGTTCACCTTGAAGCAGTCGAGACTAGCCTGACTGCCTGGTCGGCTCTTAAAGACCAAACAGCTTAGAGTTGACAGGTTCTCTCACGAACTCCCCCAGTATAGTGTGACGTGAAGTTTCCCAGAAAGAGATAATGGGCTTTCTTTTTGTGTTTTGTGCACTTAAGTTAAAACCCAGTGGTCTAGCTAAGGTGTCCTACCATCAGTGACAAAGCTGTATTCCCTGGCCCGCTCACTGTTGGCGTTTGGAGGGGTGCTGACGGACGAGCAGCTGTTTTGTCTCGGCTGGCTGCTGGCTGGACCGGGGCTCTGACTGAACACGCCGCCTCTGTTGTCTGCACCGAGAGAAACCCGACGCACGTTCATCAGCTCCCTCTCCACAACCAAGCATACCACCTAGAGGAGAGGAGAGGAGAGGAGAGGAGAGGAGAGGAGAGGAGAGGAGAGGAGAGGAGAGGAGAGGGGGAGACGAGGATGTGATTGGGAGGAGGCAGGAAACAGTCTGAGCAGGAAGTTACGGTTAATTAAACATTATCATCGCCTGAAATAAGTAATCATGGGTTTCTAATGGTCCTCTCACTTTACCTCTCCGGTTTTACTCAGACAGTCCACAGCCTGCTGATAGGTGAAGCCCTGGAAGCTGAACCCATCCACCTCCAACACTCTGTCACCTGCAACAGAAAAAGATGGGGACAAATAGACAAACAAAAAGATTCATTAGCTTTAACGATTTAATGTGTATTTATCTGAATGCTTAGATTCCTGCTTCGCTCTTATCGTTCATTCTGCTTTGAAAGCGTCGGGTAAACGCCAACACACCAAATTTCCCATCATAAGTGAGTGTTAAAAAAAGCTGTCTACAAATCAAACACACCATTACCGTACCAGATTTATTTCCACAAGGACACACGCAGGCTGATATTGATATTGGAGCTGTAATACCTGTATGTACACGTCCGTCTCTCTCAGCAGCTCCTCCGGGGACGAGGCTCTTGATGTAGATTCCTCCATTAGGAAGGTTAGTGTTGACGCCACCCTGAACAATCAATGACGGAGGCTTTTAGTTCAACTTTCATCAGTGATATACTCATGGTAGGGAGGAAAAACACGGTGTTTAATGCAGTGTACTTTTACTCAAGTACTTTTTTTTTTTTTTTGAGGTACTTTACTTTTTCCCGCTATTTTAAACTTCTACTGCAGGGAATTATTGCACTTCTCACTGAGTTGCATCTCTCTGACATCAATATTTACTGGTTATTTTGCAGGTCAGGTGACACTTTACACACAGAATCCGATGCACTGTTACAGATCAAACTGCCCAAAGATGTATGAGGTTGTCAAAGTCAGCTATTTTTGAATAAGGCCACACGTGATAAATGGTTTATGAGCTGAAATGGCTTTATAGATATTAAATCATTCAGTAGGGCTCCATCCAAACACAGGTTGCGCTACAGCTCATAACGCAATGGTGATCAGTGGAGTAATACATACCTCTCTCTCCCTCTCTCTCTCTCTCTCGCTCTCTCTCGCTCTCTAATCTTGTCATACCACAGATCTTAATCAGATTGAGAGGGTCAGACTTTGTGACCCACTGCTGAAGAGGAGTTGCTCTTCTAATTGCGATTTTCAATTTTGCAGGCTTGGATGCCTAACCGATAATTTTGTGAACAGAAAACATAATTTGTTCCGCTTCCCTCATTGTCATATTATCTTCAAGATGAAAAGACGTCTGAAACCCATAGAGGCTTTCACCATAAAGTCAAGCTTCCAGTATAAGTTTGATTTGTGTAGGTTAGCAGCTTTATGGCACATAAGGAGTTCCTACCTGCCCAGATACTGTTAAATGCAGTGACATCAGTGGGGGACAATAATGTCTGAGCAATGGCAGATTTCTTCATTCTACCTTTGACAACATTAACAATAAGTGTAGTTTGTTTCAGTAATCAAATATCAAGCCAAGAAGGGAGATTTTACAATGAATACAACTGGTGCACTATCACTTATCAGTCAATGCGATTACAAATATTTCATAAACTCACAGTGATGCTGATGCCCAGACTTCCTGCGACCTTGCTGAGCTCCACAGTGATCTCCTCCAGCTTCACACAGTTTACAGGGGGAGACAGAGAGCAGCTGTCCTGAAACCAGCACAGACAGAAACAGATAGTTCAGGCCTGAACAGAAAAAATAATTTAAAAAAGGAAGCTTGTAACCTTGTTATATTTGACAGGCCACCGCCACTGAATAAAACACAGGAGTTATTGGAGATACAGTAGGTTCTTTGTATTGTTAACATTAATACTGACCTCTGAGTTTTAATCCTGGGTTTAAAAAAAAACCCCAAAAAACACCTGAACCACCACCATGATTCTACCTGGGCGCTGAGGCCTCGGACTTCACAGGGGACGTTCAGCCTGTTGCCGGTCTTCGGCGTCATCAGGACTGAAACCATCTCATCAAGGTTGTCCTCCCCTGATTGGGCATATGTCATCAGCGTGGCCTGGGATTCGTAATTCCTCAGCACAGGGGAGCGCACACTGTTGGGACTGAGGGAGACTGGAGGCAGAAATAACAACGTTAATGTTATACCTCAAAAATAGTAGGAAAGTAGGAAATCTTTAAAGTGTTCATACGCTGTAAGAGTAACCAACTATTCTTCCTCTTTTGTTGTCTGACGTGCGTTAAATGAACAGTCTTGCTGTGAGTTAGATGAGAAGACTTATACCGCTGCCACCAGCCAGTTAGCTTAGCTTAGCACAAATTAGCTAGCTGTTTCCCCTTGTTTTCAGTCTTTGTGCTAAGCTCAGCTATGTTTGTTGTCGCTTCAAGCTTTAGCGTATGGATACCAGAGTGGTATTGAGCTAATTCTTTCCCAGAATTTATTTGAGAATTGATCTGAGTCTAAAAGACCCGAAGAGAGTTTGCTGTATAGAGTTTTATTCATTTTTTAAAGGAAGGAGTAGACATGCTACAGAAAACTAGCCTTCTGACACCTTTAGCTCTCCATCAGTCATGTGACCCGCAGTTCGCAGGTGACACTGGTCCAACGGGAATTTAGCGTTTAGTTGCCGCTGGAGTCAAGCTTCACCAGAAGCCCCTGTTTCCAGCTTTAATGATACTGTAAGCTAAAATAAGCTAAGCTAAGCTAACAGGCTGTAGCTTCGTATCACCATATAGACAATTTATGTTAATACTGTTAAACATTTGTATTTTTATGATGGAATTGTCTGCACCCTTGAGGGTAAAATGAGTTCATAAAAGCAGACTTTTTGCAGGAGGACAAAAAAGGCGAGAAAAAAACAATGTAAAAGCGCAATGAAATACATTATTGACATATTAATGTATAAGACAATGAACAGCTAAACAGTACAACTAGGAACACATGCTAAAAGAACAAAAAAGACACTGTTCACCGCTCAGAAGAGGAATGAATGCAGATCTAATTTTTACATTTTATTCATTCAGAGCAGGTGCATCAGTAGAATGAGCTAATTACTAAATCACCCATTACTCATGCAAACAAAGAAGGGTAAAGGTCACAGCCACACTATCCTCACACGCATACAGTAACCACACGCTCATACACAGAGAGAGAGAGCACCTTTTGGCTGTGAGATAATGAGCTGCACCTCCTCTGGGCTGCTCTGCATGACCTCTGTTGCCTCGCTAAAAGTGACGCCCTCCAGGCTGATGTGGTTCAGAGAGATCAGACGACCACCTGAGGGCAAAGGTCATAGTCAAATGATGCTGGTGTCCAGTAACAGTGGGGAAGCGAAGACCCCCACCACCACTTCTGTACCCGCGTGTGACCCCGATGGCCTGTGATTGAGTCCCATAGACACCTCCCTGCACCCTCTCTGTCCTCATTTGCGCTCTCCCACTACACGGCTTCTGCATCCACTGTCTTAAAACAGCAGGAGGTGTTAGATGAATTCAAAATTAACCCCTCTTCACGGTATAAGTTTGGAGTTTGCTCCAAAATTAGGTAAAAGTGACACCTACACTTGCAGAATAATTGAAAGCACTGAAGTAGAACAAATTAGAGCTGTTTTTAGAAAGCAAGAAAAACTTTATTTATATTAATATGTGATGAAGACAAAGCAAAAAGCAAAGTTCTGCAGACGGTGAAAAGTGGAACTTCAGTGAACACAGTGTTGTGGCGGACAAAGCGCAAATGATCCACGTGATTATCTACCTGGTTTGATGCGTCCGTCCTTATCAGCTGGTCCACCAGGCACAATGGAAGCAACAAAGATGCCCAAATCATAACGGCCCACAGTGTCCTCTCCCACTATCACTATACCTGGGTGGGCACAAAACCCTTCAGTCATCACTTTTCTATAATATCATGATTTAGTAAAAAATCATGTGATAAAGTGTGATCAGCTTACCGAGGCCAAACTTTGGGTCTTTCTTTAAGGAAACACATAAGACTTCTCTCTCTGACGATGACCCCGTTTTAGTTGGGGTTTCTGTGAGATACATATTGAAAGAAAACATCAACATTAACTCACACTGTAGACATGTGACAGTCAACTGGGGCAATCCCCTAAAGCATGAGGCACCACCAACAGTTTTGTTTATGATGGAGCAAAGAATAATAGGCAACCAAATTAAATGCTTTTGGGAGGGAAGCTTGAGTGTTTTCCCTCACTAGATAATAGCGTCTGCCAAATGAATACATGCCATGTAATGTGATGCTTACTAGAGTACTTATGGTACACTATCTGGCATGTGCGGGTTATCGGTTAAGGAAGGTGAGCAGTACTCTGGGTTATACTAGACCTCGAGCTGCTGGAGAACCAGACGGGGCTTCAGATCCGCTCCTCTGAGAGAACGCTGGGGAACGCATACCAGTGCTGCTGCGCTGACTGCTGGAGCAGGTGCTGCAGAAGACACAGTGAGAAAACTATCTTCAGTGAATTTGTTGTATCTTTCGGAAAGTCTGGAACAAATTGTTTCTCTATGAATAAATAAAGTTGTTCATGTTGCCAACAGCATCAAAGTGAAACAACTTCAAATGTAAGACGTTCTTGTTTTTCTTTGCTGTAGTTTGTGGTTGTGGAAACCGCCGGATGAACTGTGTACCTCTGCTCGTTGAGGCTCTGGCGCTGCTGTTTGACGCGAGCCTCGATCCTGGCTGCGATGTCGTCACACAGTTTGGTTAGGGACTCATCCTGAGGCGTGTTCAGACCGCTGTCATCCTGTGGTGTCTCCGAGCACGAGAAGGACTTGCGCCGGCTGCTCTGAGCACGACACACAGCTGCGTACTGCACGATGTTCGACACTGGAAAAAAAAGCAAAAGCAGAGAAATATTTAGTCTTCAGTAACTGGATGTCGGTTTTGCTTTTTCGTGAATGTCCTCTCCTTGTTGAGGAGTGACTGACCTGAGACCAGGCTCTGGCTGAGCTGGCGAGAGTTCATCTCATTGTTGAACTTGTGCTGGGCTGAACACAGGTTACACAGGTATTTGGCTATCTTCGACCTTTCTGTGATGAAGGTGTACTTCTTCTTGCTGCCACGGCTCTCGACTACAAATTTACGCCTCTGCAGGAAAAGGGAAGAAAAAGTTCCACGTTTTTTATTTTGGATCCGATTTTATTTTGCAACTAATTTGAGTTTCATACACAAACGGATTGAAATGACAATTTCTTCATTCCACTCACGTTAGAGGAGATGGTTGCCGTCTCCCTCCAGTAGAAAGTCTGACTGGTGGATCTGCAGCCATCTTTAATCTCAAAGACGATGAGTCCTTTGGCACAAACCCCGAGGATAATCTCTCCCTCTGAAGGCTTTTTCTCACGCATCACACGGTGGAACAACACGCCGTATTCAGGCAACTGCTGACACCCCTAACAATAGAAACAGAAAGAGGAAACAGTGCTTCATATGATACTAATTGTAGTGATGGTAATAAGTACAGCCTGTTCAACATCATTAGATGAAATTTCGCTTCTTTGCCACCTTGAGGAACTCGAGCTCTGATTCGTCACTGAGCATCTGAGCGTTGTTGGTATGAAGTCGTAGCAGCTCCTCCTGAACGTAAGGCAAGGCACGTTTCTCCATCACACTTTTGGAGACATACTGGTCAGGGCGGTAGTAGTTCCTACCATACACCTAAACACAACAGATCAAAACGATTTATTTATATAATCCAATGAATATATTCATACAGATTAGCAGGATATGATTTTAAAATTGCATTTTAATGATGGAGAATTGTAAAATGCATATAGATAGGGCAACAGAAGAGTTATCATCTGTTTTTTCCCTCAAAAAGCAACCGGGCTTATGGGAAATGTAGTCTTAAAGATACAGTGGTATTAGGTGACCACTTGTCATGCTATTACAACTGAAGAGACAATTATAATCTGACAACCTTTAGATTGTTTCTGTCTTTAAAGGTGCAATCCACCTGTGAAAACAGTCGTATAATGTCTTCTGTGTGTAAGGAAATGATCCCTGATGATGTCACAGTGATGTCAACAGGGTTATCTCAGTCTGGGCTTGGGGACAAGAAATGTATAATTAACTAACTTCACTGGAAACTAAGAGTATGGAGTTTCAAATATTCGGACATTCCCATGGCAAAGACGGAAGATGCTATTTATGGGAAATACAGGATTCAGTGCGTCTGGACCTGGACCTCTAAATGTCAGGATTTCTCAGACTCTGCTGCTTCATCATCCATATTGTGAATCACCCAGCTAATGGAAGTGCAATACTACGTTGCTGGACAGTTCTTGAGGAGACAGTTTTGAAAATGGCTTTAGTGTGCGCGACCTCAGGCATGCAGTCTCCATACTCCGTCTGCAGGGCCAGAGCCCCCAGGTACAAAGCTGTCTCCTCGTGGCAGGACAGCCTGTCCTCCAAAAGGTCTCTCCTGAGCTGCAGGTAATACTGGTGGCGGGTCTGTCTCTGCCTGATGGAGAAGACAGCACACATTTCAACGATTCTAGACGGCTTTACAAGACACGTTTTGTAACTGCTTGTTTTTGATAATGACATGAGAAAGAAAGAAAGATACTCACAGAAGAAGTGAAATGTCGTTGACAAAGAATTTGACCCTGAAGAAAAGAACAAAGGTGGCTGTAGGCACTTTCTTCCAGCTATCTGGAGCAACTTTGGAAATCTTGGTGTCATTGTCCACGAAGAAAAACTCATTATCTGACCGGAGAAGAGAAACATCCGAGTCAGTCAGATACATCCATTCAGTCATTCACTCACTGACTCATCTGTCTTAAATCTGTCTGCTTCTTTACCATCAATATAAGCAAGGCCAAAGTAGAAATGTTCCATCAGGTTGGAGTGAGCCACAATCATGTCAAAGACGTCTCCTCCTCTGGATTTCACTTCACACTTGACTAGGATCCTTTGACTGTTTGGCATCACCACACTCAACTCTCTCTGGGTGGTTGGAGATTTCCCTTTCTTTGACTGCCAAAAACAACAACAACAACAACAACAACAACAACACATTTAAAGAAAGAATTTGTGGTTCATTGTTTTTGGTAGTCAGTAAAAAACCCTACCCTTGGTTTGGAAGGTGATGCATAAAATGGAAAATGCTGCTGTTTCAGATTAATAAGCATAAGGTACGACATTTAAAAACTAGGTTCTCAAGGACTCGAGGAGGTTGTACAAAAAGATGAATCACAAACACTCTCCTTGACTGAAAGGTCAAGGTGAACCCTTCCCATATCTGAATGGACAAACACACCATTTGCTTGGCTGTTGTTTTGCTAAGTATGAAAGAAAATTCGTTTCTAAAGAAATTCATGTCACGCAGTTGAGGAGTCATGCTGTATTCTATATTTACAAAGACTGATTTAAATTGGTGAAGGGGAGATTCAAGAAGTGAGTCACATCATCTAAACCACTCCTCATATTTCCCTGGTCAGTCCAACTTCCCACTGACCGTCTCAGAGAGAGAGAGAGAGAACAGTCGCAGTGGATGTCCTCCACACACATCAAAAAAAGTCACTTTAAATTAATATAAACCTCTCCAAAAATTCACAATGACAGAAATTAGTCTGTTTTTTTTGTTTTGTTTTGTTTCTTCTCAAGAACTCACCACGATGGATCCAGGCAGCTCTAAGACAACTAGCGGCTCATCTAACATTCTGATAAACTCCGGGCCCACGTCCTGTGACAGAATGGAAATGGGAAAGAGAAAAAGTGAATATGCTGCCAAACCAGTCTTGGTCACATAATCAGGTTTGTATCTGTTGTTTAAAATGCTGCAACGCAACGAGATGTGAAGAATTAGCCAGAAGAATTGCAGACAAAATGCACAACGTTACCTTATTTCCTTTACCCTTTATGTAATTTCATATAAGCGTCAATGTCAGCATATTAAATTAAATTACGCACCTTGGCTTTCTTGTCATTCAGACTCATTGTGGACTCAAACTGCGCGAGGGATCTGAAGTTGGCGTTACGATTACCATCCATGTATGGACTACAAGGGCTGCGGTTCAGCTGCTGCCAGCTGCCGTAACTCTCTCTGTGTCGACCTCCCGAGGGAATCCTGGGAAAAAAATTGAGTTTTCCATTTTCAGTCTGATGGGAGTCGAGATCTGTCACTCATGAAAAGATGGCTTGCAACCAGACAATATATCTTTTAATTGCATTCGCTTTGTCAAAGAGTCCTTTGGGTGGTGGTTGTCTTCCCAGCACAGTTTCTGTCTCTTTTTCCACACTGTTTTTAGCATTTAATCAACTACTCAACTGTGACATAAACAACATATGATTTTAGAGCATTTTATTCGTAGCTACTTTGATTCAAGCGTGCAAAATGGGTTTATGCCAATGTATGAGGCGCTAAAACATGTCTGTTACGAGGTGTGTAAAATATATTTGGACACAGACTTCATACCCTGTGGGATCGGAGGGATAACACGCTCCTGAGAATGTTCTAGAAATCTTCTTCTTCAGCGCCCATGATGAGTAACTGAAGGAGCCCCCTGGAAAACAAATTGGTATGTAAAACTTATATCCACATTATAATATTACACCTACCTACTCTCTTTCTTGCTGATAGTTAGATGAGAACATTGATGCCATTGGTTAGCTTAGCTTAGCTTAGCGTAGAAAAAATAAAAGCTAGAAGCAAGAGTGGGCGACTGGTACTGGTGCTGGTAGTTGGATTTTGTTTCCTATGGACAGAGTCGGGCTAGCTGTTACCCCATGCTTTCAGTCTCTATGTTAAGCTAAAGCTAACTGACCGCTGGCAGTTGCTTCAAATTTACCATACAGACATGAGAGTGCTATATGAAGCTACAGCCAGCAGCCAGTTAGCCTAGCTTAGCACAAGACTGGAAATGGGGC
This sequence comes from Seriola aureovittata, assembly GCF_021018895.1. Classification (NCBI taxonomy): domain Eukaryota; kingdom Metazoa; phylum Chordata; class Actinopteri; order Carangiformes; family Carangidae; genus Seriola; species Seriola aureovittata. Next base: position 4,769,889 of record NC_079384.1, read on the forward strand.
TATTCTTGGCCTGTCCAAAGGTGAGAAATCTGCCCACCAGCACCTTGAAAGCTAAAGCTCATTACTCTACACAATATATCTCTTTTATATCATTTTTTAAGTATATAAAAACATGTTTAGGGGATTAGTGCCAGACTTTTTGAAAAACTATATACGGTATAACATGTTATTGATCGAACAGAGAGTGGTATTCATCTCATCGTCTAACTCTCAGCAAGAAAGCGAGTAAGTGTGTTTCTTAAAATGTGAAACTAAGGCCTCAAATCTGACAGAAGGGATCAGTATCTTACTGTGTAATCTGTCCCTGACCATTTGACTGCGGTCTGTTAGCTGGGATCCATTTTCAGCCAGGGACACATGATCAACCTGCAAAGATATCAGCTCAAGCAGCAAGCAGAGAATAGGTGCTAACTAAATTAACTAAATTAAAACTACTCAAAACCAAACATGACCTTAGCTTAAACCAAACCAAATCAATCAACCGCCGCCCACTTGGCGCAAACTCACCGAGTTTCTGTAAACATCTTCAACCAGCTGTCTAATGAGGCGTTCAGCAGGAGGCAGCATCGCGGCCTTGTGGTGAAGCTCACAGATCTCCAGCACCGTCAGGAGGTTGGTCCTCCTCACCACCATGTCCTCACACATACTCAACAGCAAACCATCCAGCTCTGCACTCAGCTGGACCGGCTGCATGGACACAAGTGACAGGACAACAGATGATGCACTGAAGTACAAAGAATATGCAAGAGTGAGTTTGAGCAAGAGGTAGAAGATAAGAAGGAAGAAAGTACCTGATTATGAGGTAGATGATAATCAACGCACCAGTACAGAGTCATCCCCAGTGAGTACACGACCATCTGATGGAAAGCAGAACAAGTAAACACTTTGTCTCGAGTTCTACTGTATGTGCGTAGCTCATGCTATTAACTGATGCCTAACAATTTTTGCATTTTGTGATTAAAAGGTCACCAAAATGTTTTGAATAATTAGAGCACATACGCAAAGACAGATAGAGAAAAGTAAAAATAATCATTTAAATATAACTTGTTTATGGACCTGATTTCTTCTTATTTCTTTACTTTTTGTCGTCTTAAAACAAATCAATTTCACCTTTATAAACCTTTATAGTGTGATCCTGTTATAGGTTCAATACATCAATCATCAGTCTATGAGTGATTCATTTTAATGAGTTTTTAGAAGCCTAAAGGGATAAAACCAGCCAGTGTTTCACAACAAAACATGCAATTACATGTAGAAAAGATGAAAAGTGAATACGAGATGTCCTCAAAACAACTATGCAAGTCGGAGTTTTCTGACCTTTTCAAGTGCAGTCCTGGTGGAGGCTGCGTGAGAGTGCTGGACCTCAGGAGCCGTGAAGGAGGCCACGTCTTCGTATCGCACGCAGCTCTTGAAGGCCAGACTCCCATTGGCTGACAGCAGCATCGAGCCTGGGCTTAGCACACTGCACATGTTGCCTGAACCTGACCAGAGAGCAGAACAGAAGCCGGTGACATTTACCAACTCCGAGGATTTGATAACTTTCGCCTTCGTCATATAGGGTTGCACATTCTGTGAAAGCATGCCAGATGGGAAAATGAGTTTGGTGAAAGCAAGTATGAGACTATCATTAAAAGAGAGCAGAGAGGGATGAAGAGGTTAAAGAGCTTTCATACGGTCATATGAATACAAAGATTCGTGGTGATACATTTTAAACTCATTCGGTTTGGATGCTCTTGAACGCTGCCTTTGAACCACACTGGTAGCCAGGTAACAGCTGGATCTGGGAGGAAATTGAAGTTGGTGAGTGGTTACCTTTTTTGGAGATGTCCAGCAGAGCCTCAGTGGTGGCGAGCAGCAGACACCAGACCTCATCCTCATCCAGCGGTGAACCCCGGGCCTCCAACACTTCTGCCAGGGTCACAAACGTACCCATCCTGCCAGGACACACACACACACACACACACACACACACACACACACACGACATTTACATTGACTGAGCAATTTTTGATTTGCAGGTGACACCAAAAATTTTTCTTCAGAACAAAAATGTTTTCTGTAAGGGAAGAATACAAGTTATACGTCCATTACTACATGTTTATTTAAAGGAAAGGGTTGATAGCAAGAATTACCCAGTGACAAGAGTCCCATTGAGTTATAGGCTACATCAGACACAGCTTAGAGGTCAGAGGTCAGAGTTTCAGACAGACAAGCTTAGGGTTAAGAGGAATTAGATCTAATAAGAAACAAATCCAACTCTCCAACAATGCTAACTGCTTTCATACTTTCCCTATCAAAATAAAATAAAGGGGAAATAAAATGAAAGGATGTCAACATCTCGCTTGACATGAAATAAAATAAAAATACAGAATATAGAGGTCTGAGCTTCAGTGGATTCAATTTCCTTTTTGGTTTGACTAAAGTAAATCGATTAAAAGACTCCAAGAAGCTGCAGTTTTAGTTTTCAAAAGATATTTATTTCTAAATTGTGTCTTTCTTGTTTGTTAAATTGTATTTTTTCTCTACTTACTGTATCAGCCTGAGTTTGAGTCTGGTGTTGAGTAGTTTTAAAGCTCTCATGTTCTTACGTTAAAGGACCTCTGACATTATAAATTACCTTGAGAGGATTTCAGTAATTGACTACACATCATTAGTTCAGATGAAATTAATTACTTCAACAAGTTGTTAAAGCGCATTTCTTGATTTGCATACAGAGTTATTAGGATATTTTAGAACGTATTTGTTTTTATCAACTAGGTGTATTAATTCCTTACAGTGCTTCAAGTTTTTTTTCTGTTTTATTTGTTTGCCAGTAAAAATCAATAAATGTGGCTTTTTTCATTTTTCCATTTATTAGTATTTTTGTCCATTTAAGAAAATAATACATTGATTAATTGATTGATACATTGGCTACGGGAAAAGAATGTTGAATGTTTTCTCTTGTAAAAATATACAGAGTCCTGTTGATGATTGATTATTTAACATCACCATGGGAGGAGAAACATCTGCAATCTAATTTTACCACATCAACCGTTTTATGCATCTGTTCCCGTAACTTGACAGTTGCTCTTGTCAGGAGACGTTTAGATTAGAAAGATTACTCACAGAATTCTTAGTGGCTTGAACCTTTTGAAATAAGAACAATCACCAGATGGGCAAATACTTCTAGTAACTTTGCAATACAAGAATCACCACACTGTGCCATGACAAGGCGCCATGTTCAGCCCCACTTATCTTTGCTCAGATTGCGTGGCACAAAACAGACAGAAGACCAAACTGAAGTCACTCTCTCACGATGGTGAATATAAGCGGAGACTCCAGTAACAACAAGAAAAAGAAAAACTTTTGACTGATGAGCCGTTGCAGTTTGTGGTGTTACTTCGCTGTAACTAACATCCCTGGTGGCTTTAGATAAAGATCTAAATCTGATGAATAACTAGATTATACAACACAACACTTTGTATTAACATGATTCTCATTAACCCCAGTAACTTGGGTTTTCATCATGTGTTTGACTATCAGATTAATGTCCGGATGTTGGTGTGGAAGCCTCCAGGAAGTCTCTTACTCATCACCTTATTCCTTCTCTTTTAGGAGGATAAGAGGAGGAAAATGCAGAATGTTGTTAGTGTGCATGTCCATCTTGAGTATTTTACTTCTTTATATCACTTTAATCTATTTCAACTTAATTAGATGTACAGTTTTAATTACTGCTGTTGGTATTTCTGCTGTTTAGACATTGCTTTGCATTCATTCTGACACACACAGCACAGAATTACATCACTGACAGAGACCACGCTTGCCACTGTAATTTGAGACGTTGCCAAATAACCCAGCTCTGTTAATCAGGTTATGTGTACTCTGATTTAATTCAACCAATTTAGCCACGGGCGAGGTGTCTGTAGCTGAAATAATCTGTGTTTATGATCACATATAATATAGATCTACAAGTTGTTTGAAATTACAATATTTAGCTAATTAGGCAATAATGATGTCAATTGAAAACTAACTAAAAAATGCTAGATAAACACAGTAGTGTGACTGACCAGGTGTAAGTGTGTATGCCAAATTCCACTGCCACCCCCTTCACACGGAGCGTCTGACAGTGATTTTAGTCGTGAAACACATGTTAACTCAGTTGTAGAGAAACAAAGCAAAACTAAGGGTCGACTCAGTGGAATTCTTTAATTCATCCAGGGAAATCTGATTTGAGCACATGCGCTCTTTTTAACCAGCATCCTGCTTCTCACTCACGTATGAGTTTGAGGATTTTGCTCAATCTCACCATGCGACCCTGCAAACTAACCACTGTCAGTTTTGATTCCAGAGGGAAATTGAGTTGTTACAGCAGTTGACATAAAGAGAAGAGAACAAAAAACATGCTGACTATTGGTAACATGTATTGGTTACAGTCAGTGGATTCTAGGCCTACAGGTGGTTTGACGAGTAATGTTCAGACTAAAAAGAGTATAACTTGGTTTTTACAAATTATGTGGCCTACCTTATTTCATCCAGTATCTGAAGAGATTCTTCTTAAGTTGCTTCAGACATCCGCCACTCTAATCCGTCCTCTTATACATCCCGTGCTGCCATTGCACCCACCTCTCCCTGGTCCGAGTGCTATTGTCTCTCATGGCAGCTTGTCACACAAGACAGATCAATTGTCTCTACAGAAAGAACACATCAGCTCCATAACATAATTTCGTCTGTGCTACCAACTAATGACGTGTTGTTTCTGCGTTTTCCGTCATTTTCAACTATTTTTAGACTGGGGACCATAAGAACATAATTGGATTTGCAGGGCAGGCTAACGGCAGATGGGGCAGCAAAGGACCAATCCATTGTAGGCGGCACTGTGGTAATCTGATGTTTCAGCCACAAGTGACACAATAATTGTCCCACTTTCTATTAGCGCCTTGCATAGATTAACACACAGCTGACTGGCTAATACATATGGCTCTCTAAATATCTAGATTTCAAGGAACATGCTACACATTTATATTATTTATATTAAAGTAAGAATAACCATAGTGTTGTGCATTTAAAAATTAGATGGACGTAAAAGTATGAATTTAAATTTAAATGTCAAATGTAATTAAGTATCAATGGTCAAAGTACTATTTTCAAAAATGGATCTTGATGAGATGTAACACTGATGTGTTAACATATATGTAATATGTTTCAGGTCATATAGATGGGTGTAACTACGCCTGATGTCTGTTGTGTAATATAAACTAGAAATTTCTCATCTTTTATGTGATTTCTTAGTGTATATTTTCCATTTAAAAACATGCAAATAACAAGTATAAATTCATTCTGTTCATTCTCAAAACTTACAGCAACAGGCTGCTGTTCCTGCCCAGGTAAACACACAAACCCATAGCTGTCTAATAAATGTAGTGCAGCAGAAATATGAAGTAGCATAAAAAGAATATATCCAAGTAAAGTACATCTACTGTACAAGTATAGTAGCCTACTTGAGTACATATTTATTTTCCAGTATTAAGTAAGAAGTATTATGAGTTTTAGGGCCACCAGAAGGACACATCAGAGAATATTAATTTTAATTATTTTTAAAAAATAAAAAATATTTTCTTGTACTTCCTGATACAGTTTAAACAAAAACTGAATGTCAAATCCTTCATTAGAGTAGAATGTACTGCAAACTGGGAACTAATCTATATCTACGAAATAAAACAAGGCCTTCCTATTATTCATTCCAGATTTTATATGAATAAGTTATATGCTATATAAGCCAACCTATACCTTATTCAAATGAACATATATAAAAGTTTGATTTCCCAATTTAATTTGTTAGCTAACTGTTAACATCAAAAAGAAAAAATAAACCTTTACATACTGTCTTAAATGTTATCTCAGTTGCAAAACATGTATACACGTGTTTATGTATACATTACATATGTGTATTATATATTTGAAAACATTTTCGGAAATACACATAAAAATATGTGTAAAATATTGCTATTTCCCCGTTATATGCAGTGTCATTTCAAAGCGTTGCGAAACCGTCGCTTCCGCTTTCCCGGTGCTGCTGCCGGGAACGCGCAGGCGGTCTTGAACGTGCCCCTGGTGCTCATTGTGCAGCCGAGGAAACATCGCAAGCTTCCGACGACGTCGGTATGAAATGGCAGAAACTGCTTGTGTCACGGAAGCACAAAGATTAGGTTACGTAGGAGCTACACATGTATTTTGCGATGATCCAGACCTGCTAGACTGAGGGAAACGGAACTATACCCGGAGGAGAAAAAAAAAGGGATTAAAGTGCTGTTTTTCACCGAACAACCAAAAGAAAAAAACGGCCGGGTTGTGTCTCCAGCAGCGGGCAGCGAACGGCGACTGCGGGTCGACACTGTTGGAATTAACCGGAGAGGGGTGAGCTCGACATATGGATTTTTTTTCTCCATGTTTGACGTGTTATTGTCAACCGTTGGGGCGGGGGGCGGGGGGGGGGATGGGAACAGCCAAATTCGGGTCACACACACACGTTACGGTGAATAGGTGTTACTATAACATACATGGTAAGCACCACAGCAGGCAGGACAGGTCTGGCCTAACTGGTAAAAGGCAACCAGACTGAGGGGCTACACTGGGAAGCACACTACTGTAACCTGTGATATCGGTGCTACACACGTTAGCCGTGCTTTTCACACTGTAAACTGCGAACCGGGTGGTGTTGCCAGTCATACGACTAGTGAGAGGTGCAACTAAAACGCGGTGACCCCCCAGTCTGTGGTCACTAAAAGACAGTAATATTCAGCATGTAAACACAAACCATGAATACAGCATGTTTTTCTTTTTTTTTTTTTAAGCTAGCATCCGTTTGCGGATACTCACTGCTGTGAAAAGCTCTCATACATATTCATATTCGCTTGGAAGGTGAATAAACTCAATTCCTGCACTGTACACTGGGCATAGGCGGGTTTACACTGGTTATTATACTGTGGCAGCATCACTGTTAATTCATTAACAACACAAAAGGCTACACACAAGGCTGCAGTCTTTCTGTTTGTGTGGTGCTTATGTGATTTACACGGATGCTAATCTCTCACTGATTTAACAATTGAAAGATCAGTGTGAATATCCTTGCATGGCAGTTGCATAATGTTGCAGTTTAGGTCTATCTTTCTTCTGCAATCAAATGGGCAGGTTATAGTCTCTACCTCTACAGTATAATAACATCAGCTATCTTTATCAGGCCAGAAGATCAACTGTGAAGTTTTATAATCCATCAAATTATCTGTGATATTTACAGCTTGGTCCGGTTGTCGTAATTGTCTGGTCAAAGGTGCGCTTGGCTGACAGTGTCAGAAGTGTGCATCCTGGTCATACTATCTCACATATTCGGGTGATGGAGCTCACAGACTGCACTGCACATTGCTAGCTAGGTTCACCGAACAACCTGCCAAGAGGAGAGCGACGGTCAGCCAAAAGCACCAAGAAATCTGATTCCTGCACCAAACGTGTGCGGTGGCCTGCAGAGAAGGGCAGGATGATGAACAATTTGACTTTCATTTTACTCAATGACTGAAACACTGTGCGACAGTGGCAGTCGATTTCTCAGTCCCTTCATGATAAATTGAATGAGCTGTGTTACTATTTGTGTCCAAACTCCATTAACAGGTCAGTTTATAGTACCCACAGGTGTATGTCATTATTTGCCTTAGTAGGTAGAGTTATTACCTGATATAAAAAAAAAAAAACAGGCTTTTCTCTGGAATGTGCTGGTTGACCGACTCTGACCTGGCGGCCAAGATCAGCCCTGACACACGTAAAACAAACAGAACAGCATGCCACAGTACAAACAGTCACGGGTGAGGGCAAAGACAGTTTCCTTGAGAAATAATCATCCCTGTCTTTCCTCACCTTTGGAACATGTTCAGATTCTCTCCTGAAAGATGTGATGTTTCATTTGTTGTCTTATCTGTCCTTCTGCAAATATGTTTTATGCCTCTCACAAAGCTGTTCAAATAAGTCATGTTGACAAGGTCTGTGTAGTTTGTGATCACCCTTTTATCCGCAGCAGCCTATTACGTTTGAGGATGTGATTGTCGAGCTTTCGCTCTCCATTCCGAGTGCTCGTCTTTCACGTCTAACTATCTGAGGTTTGATGCCAAAGCAATATTATGCTTTTGGCGACTCTGGTATGACTGCATGTCTGAATGTTAGGTAGCTAATATATTTCCTAATTGCTGCGTCTTCTTTCATGATTAGCATTTTAGCTAAGATTATAGGTACTTTGAGCTGAAACACCCCTGGTTTTTCCCCTCCAGACAATCAGGAGAGAAATGTGGTTTATGGCCTTTGCTGGTACCAGTGTGAGGCGCAGAATGTGCCCTTATGGTCTCTTATCAGCAGCAGTTCTTTGGCTGAATGCGAGTGGTTCACTGATAAAATCCAACTGTCCTAAATAGCTAGTGGACTCAATCATGGTTGCCCAGATAAAACAAATCTGTTTGATATTTGCAAGAATCTGCATGGTAGAGTGACTTGAGTGAAAGAGGAGCAGACCTGTAATAGCCAGTGAAAGACAGATCAGCTCCCAGCAGAGACGGTGTGATGGACAGCTGTGGGGGAGAGGGTAGTGTAAATCTGGACAGGACTGCCAAGGCCTGCAAAAGCCTCATTTGACACTTTTTGACATAGTTATCTGTCTTTTTCTGTCTGGTTGTCAGAGGTATTAGTTGCTCACAGTCATTTATTTCAGTAAAAAGCATCAGTCTGTGATGTAGCTGCAGTTGTGATGCGTCAATGTGTACATATGTGTAAGAGCTGCAGCATTTCTGAGGGATTGCCAATAGATCTGAAGCCCCGACAGTGTCATGTATTCATCAGATGGATAAAATATTGCTGTAACCAATGTACAAACACACAGAACACACTTGATTACTGCGCCAACAGCTTTCACACATCCACTCATTTATCCGTGTGCAGCCCTGGCGGTATAACATAGTGTGATGGAGGGCCACACGTACACGATTCTCTGCATCCGACAACCGCTGAATTGGGTTGACAGCCCAACACACTCTGTCATATTGCTCAGCCCCGTTTGCACATGCAGCTACAGATCCTCCGGTCTCACAGTAACCCTGATATGTGCGACTCTGTCTTCACATGGGAGAGAATATCATGTCACACCATATGCTGAAGCCTAACATCAGTTTAGACATATTCTGCAGGTTATAGATAGACCTGCGTGTACTTGGTACAGCATGAGTACACTCCCTCTCCTCCAATGTGGCCTATATTTGATTTACCAAATGACATTTTCGGAAAAGCATGTTAGTAGTGCTCAGATGTTATTTCTGATCGCTTTGCAGCCATACACCACTGGCAAATGAGGCTGACATTTTTGCTGCTGGGTGGGTGAGCCTACAGGTAATTTAAAAAAGGGTTTAAGTTATTTTCTGTAAGGTGTGGGTACTTACAAATCAGCAAGGGTTAATTGGGTGGAACATGGTTAAAATGAATGCAGGCGACATATGAGGTGGAAGGTGTGAGGTTTAATCTCTATGACGTGATAATGAAACAGCAGCAGGTGGTGGAGATACTTTAAACTTTAATTCAGTCTTTTTACAGCTTGCAATTTTTTTTTGACATTACAGTTTCAGTTTGGAGTCAGTCATGATAACCTGTGTGAAATATGTTTTTAATAGTCTGTATTAGGGGTGGGTGAAAAAATGTATTCATATAACAATTGTGATTTTTACCGTCTCTGATTCTGAGTCGATTCACAAATGCAGAAAATTGATCTTTGTAATAACATTAGACAAAAGAGGAACTCATGATGACGCGGTGCAGTACCGGACGGTGTACAGCAAACACCTACTAAAATAATCTAGTAGTTCATCTTCAACATAATGGGACAAGCGTTTGGATGCATTTTGTGTTTAATGACTTCATAATTATCTTCGTAAGACAAAGGAGAAGTATTATGTGAATACTTTGTGCCCTATCACCTACAGACTGATGTCAGTGCAGTGGAGCACAAAAACTATAATCTAAGACCAGCTGACCAACACACACTGCAGCACTTTGCGAATCTACAACCAACTGCAGCAGGGCGAGGAAATGAACTCAGTCCATCGTCTGTTTTATTTCAATAGCCCTGCATCTGTACAGCCACTTGGATAAAAATGGCTTTCCCCCCCCGTACTAATGTCAGAGCAGAGAGCCTGTTCTCCACTGCTGGAGACATAATGTTAATAACAACACAGAAGAGCACTCTGCTTTTTCCCTTTTCACCCATTTACTACAGAACACACACACACACACACACACACACACACCAACTTCTGTTTTTCTACAAAACAATCATCATTTCATTATTTTCATATAGACAGAAGACTGCTTCTGTAAGATCCTTCCATGATAATGCAGTTAACCTAAACGAATAACTTTGAAAAATAACGCAGCATCCTCTCACACACCTTTCTCAGCTGTCAGACAATGACCCTCATGAAGGCCGGTTTCATTTGCAGCTCAGTGGGTAAAGGACAGGAGTCAGTGGTGTGGCACACAGTGCACAGGAGGAAGAGCCAAAATGCAGCTCCCCTCTTTCTTTCTTTTTTTTTCTTTTCATTGAATCGAGTATCGATCCTGAGTCGAATCGCGACACAGAGAATTGGAACTGAATCAAATCATGAGATTGCAAAGACTGCCACTCCTAAGACTGTATTATTTATGATGCTGTTAGTATGCATGGTATTTTGGTTATGTGCTGCAAAGAGCTGTTGGTTCATGTCGGTATAAGCTGCAAAGTGTGTGTGTGTGTGTGTGTGTGTGTGTGTGTGTGTATGCCAAATTCAAATGGAGTGAAAGTCATGCCCTGCTGGCACAAACCGGTCTTGTGTCCAACCAGGTCTGTTTTCCCTTCAGATCGTGTTTCTTTTAGTTAAGCCTCAGGTGTGACATGGTTGGGTGGGGGTCAGGCGAAGCATCTCAGTAGGTGACTGATTGAGGGTAAGGACTAAGATTGGGTGTAGGTTAAGGTAAGGGGAAACGTATCGACAGAGAAACAGGCTAACAAAGTCGCATAGTGCCACATAACAATGACTGTAACCATCACAATCCAGATCTAAATGAGTGACTGAGTCTGAATTTGTTCAGTAAGCTTTTGATTCCATAGAAAGGTCATAAATGTTGTTTGTGTTTCTGCATGTGCAAGTGTGTGAGTCTCTGCTGGCGTGCATGTATCTTTTTATCAAACGTTTGGCAGCGCGTCTCTTTCTGTCAGACAAAATAACTGAGTTCAGGCTCTTTTGTGAACCTTTTATTCATCCCTGTACCTCTGCACCGCCTGGCTCCGCTGCAGGCTGTCGACAAGGTTCTCCAGCAGGAGAGAGAAGATGACGTTATGATCAGAGTCAAAGGGAAGAAGGCAGCAGCGAGGAGAGGAGACAAAGATGAGGAGAAGCAGGAAGGATGAAACAGGAAGGCGAGGAGAGGAAGAGGCACAGGGGAAGACAGCGGAGGTGGCATGGCTGCAGAGTTTGAGTCCGATATAAAGATCACTATCTGGTTTCTTGATCTTGTCAGTATTTCAGCTATTCTTGAAATTTGATTTTACTTTTTCCTGAGTAAAAAACCTGTATCATAACAGAGAAATTGATGTGTTTAGTGATGTTCTGAATAGGATTTGAATTCTACTCTCTCTGGTCTGAACCCAGCCGGACCTGGTGTCGGGACTGCAGCCGCATGAGGCGAAGAGAAAGCAGAATAGAATAAAAGAGCAAAGGTTTGAAGGGCAGCTTCCACCAAGAAGAGACGAAACAATGTAGTGGAGAGGAGAGCAAAGAGAAGGAAATGCTAACTGATACTGAAAGGTTGGGGGTGGGCCGGCAGTAGTCGGAGACTTCCAGAGGTCGGGTCATGGTCCGTGGAACGTACAGCTATCATCACAAAGCCGACCTCCTCACCACAATGTTCTAAATTCCACTAATGATTTTGTCGTCTTAGTAGCATTTAACCCAGCTTCCTCTCTGTCCCTCTCTGCCTGGATCATCGCTCCATCACTCTGACCTTTGGGTCTGATATACTGTATGCACTCCTCCTCTGGGCTATATTATGTATTTCAGAAGCCTAGTAGTCATTATAATTGATTAACCTCACTTTTGGAAGAGTGGCTGGTTTGAATTTCTGATTAATGAATTCTCTTGGTGGTGAACCGAGGCTGTAATTGGTTGAGATTTAAACTGTGCTATTGCACAAATGAGCAGGACTCTGCAGCTCCACAGTTCTATTTAAGAAATAAATACAACTTGTTTGCATTTGAGGAAATGTAGATAATGGTGTTAAACATTAATTACACAAGGTACCTGGATAATACAAACCCTAGGAGTGTTTAATTTCAATTAACTGGTTGCAGTGATGAGGTAATACGCTGTGCCAGACAGCCTGCGGTGTGATGGACAGATCTACTATCTGAGCAGTTCAACAGCAGTCTGAAAGCTTCACTGGCTCTGGTGCTGGTACCATGCCTGTTCACTTGCCATGTTAAATAATGAAAGATATCCTACACTTACAGGTAGAATGGTTCTCGTAAATCCTTTGACCGAATTGACAAAATGTTTTGCAGATGGGAGCTATGTGCTAAAAGGCATTTGAAGTACTTTTTGAAACCCTTATATCTTAGTGGGGCTGAATGAATCGGAGTATTATTGAAATCACAAATGTGGCCAGGTGAATATCCAAATCACAGGAGCTGCGATGTTTTTAATGAAAGTAAAATGTGTCACAACAGACCGTAAATGAAGCATTGTAGTGTTAAGAGTTGGTTAAAATGAACTGCAAAAAATTACCTTTGCAACTGAAATCGTGACTTATATCACAATCGCAATGTATGCCAAAATATATTTTTTTGCATATTATTCAGTCCTATATGTTAGTCCAGTGTGTTTGTTTTGGCTGCTGGATGGAAAGTGTTAAACCAAAGGTTTTACAATGGGTGAAAAAAAAATGACAAAACATCTCTTGCTCCTCGTGTTCTGCAGGTCTTGAGAGGAGAGCTCCACTTGGATGCCCAGTCACAGTGTTCGTCCCAAGGCTTCACCATGAACCGGAACAAGCGTGAAAAGGAGTACTACAGTATAGATGTGGGCGATTCAACTTTTATGGTTTTAAAGCGCTACCAGAACCTCAGACCCATCGGATCCGGAGCACAGGGAATTGTCTGGTGAGTCAAAGGGGAAAAAAAAAAACCCTGTATTCTAAAAATATTCAGTGTAAAAATCCATTCTTGATGATCGAAATAGTAGTAAGGCAAATTAATCTTGAGTCGAGGTCTACTTACTATGTTTGGTGCTTTCAACTCCATCTCATGGTTTTCATTAGCAAATAGAAGTGAGCTCAGTTGTCTTGGACATAGCTAAGGTCGCACACTTAGATCATGTGATGACAGCTATCCATTCCATCTGCTGCCGACCACCATTAGATCTGGTTGAAAGCTCCGACAAACACCAGTAAGTAGACACTGAGTTATTTTGTCAAACTATTTTGTTATTAATTTACATTGGATTAAGATTATGATGATATGATGATGATATAATGTGATATTTTAATATCAAAGATATCACTCATAGTGTTTTTATATTGCATCGGTTTCCTGCACAGTAACCTTTGCTTCTGACCTACAGTAACCTTTCCCTCCTTATATTGATTGTTCAACTTTAGAATTAAACTTTCCACGTAGAAGCTGTCGGCCGGGCAAACATTTGACGAACGCTGCTGATGCAGCGCGCAGGCTTCGCCAGCTGTTGGCTCTGAAAGTTGATGACATCAGATGTTAGATGAGCGGTTGCATGCAACACAGAAATCAATGCATAATGTAGTATTTGTTGACAGTGCAGCGTGGTATTGTGTTCCCTGTGGATTTCTGTCGACGTGAGAGGATTAAGGGAAGAGTGAGTGTTGAAAGATTTGAATCTGAATCCCAGGATTGGGATTGGTTCATTTATGTGACGATGATATTCTATCACATCAACATATCATAATTAATATCTAAAAGTGGGGATCCAAAGTAATGCACAGCCAGTTCTTGTAACATAAGCTCAGCAAAGATGAACTCACCAGAGTTCTGTGCTGTCATTAACCTTCTCTGGTCCCCATACCAGGTAGGAACACCAAGAAACTGATGCACATGAGCATCAGTCAAGACTTCAGTTTGTTATGTGAGGAACTGCTGGCCTTTAAATATCAACATCTCCCGTGTTTCTCTTACGTTGCCTTTGTGCAGAATCCTCAAGAGACCTCAAGAAACCTTTCGAATTAAGGTTTTATTCGAACATGCATTACTGTTGACTGAGTTGCTGCTGCTTTCCTCTTCATCTCCTCCAGTTCAGCGTATGACCACAATTTGGAGAGGAACGTTGCCATCAAGAAGCTGAGCCGACCCTTTCAGAATCAAACTCACGCAAAACGGGCCTACAGAGAACTGGTGCTCATGAAATGTGTCAACCATAAGAACGTAAGAGCCATTATTTTTTTATGTTTCTGTGTACTAAACTGTCTAATAGGCTCACAGTTTAAAATTCACAATCTGTGTCATTTTTACAGACGTACTTTACCATCTTGCGGCTCTCTGCTGCGGTCATTAGTGATCCAAAAATCTGCCCACCATGTTTGATTGACAGTTGATCTTAAAAACAGGTTTCCTGAGGATTACCACAATGCTTCCCTGCTGTGTCATGTTTTTTTTTTTTTTTTCTTTCTTTTGAATTAGAGATTGTCTTGTTGTTATTCATTATTGATGCTCAGGCTGCTGCAGTCTGGGCCTTTCAGATGAACAGTTGGCCCTGCTTGTTCGGGGATGCACAAGTGGAGATAATGTCATTCATTACAACCTGGTCGTCTCTCCTCCGGTGAGGCAGCACAATAACTGTTTTTTAAAAAATGTTTTCTATTCCAGATAATCGGCCTATTAAACGTGTTCACACCACAGAAGACACTGGAAGAATTCCAAGATGTGTGAGTATAACTGAGCCAAATAACATTTGTGCTCCAAGTGTTTGTAAAATCAATACAGGATATGGCATGCTGGGGGCTTAGATGATCTTCTTCTAAGGGGTTGTGCAGCTTAGCCGAATCTCTGGTTAGTGTGTTATCGTGCCGTACATAATGCAGGGAGCTGTAGCCCAGTGGATATTTTGGATTGTTTTTTAGTCTCTTTTTAGATCCTTTAGATTCTTGAAATAAAAGTCTAGAAATTAGATTCACAACGTTGATTTTGAGGTAGAAATTTTTCATCTTGAGACATCTACGAACACTGATGGATATGAAAATTAAATTAAATTAGATTAAATGATTATATTTGAGATTGAGTTCTGGTAAAACGCACACACACATGTACGACATACTAACGACTTTCTCTCTGATGGTTCTGGTGGAGTGCAGATTGCCCAGTCTCTCCAATTACCTCAGTCATATCCCTTTGTATAACCTGACATTCATAAATTCTACGTTTGTGTGACCTCTGCCTTTTTAATAAGAGCTACAACAGGGTCCTGGATGTGTTTCGACAAGATTACTGTGTAAACTGGCTGTAGAATCGCTGGGAGGGGAATACGAGACCCAAATGTGGGGGAAGTGATGGTTTCACAGAGTATGAAGGGAACAAGCATGATTAATGCCATCTTCAAGAAGCTGTGTTTGTGTGTGTGTGTGTGTGTGTGTGTGTGTGTGTGTGTGTGTGTCTGTGTGTGTGTGTGTTGTGTGTGTGTGTGTGTGTGTGTGTGTGTCTGCAGTGCTGTGTCTGCTTGATTGGAGCTAAAAAGGAAACTGGACAAATCATAGCCGGAGGGTTGCAGGACGAACGCAGTTAGAGGATGAAGGAGAACACTCCATTTGTCTGGGTGTTTGTATACTTGGACGCATACTTGTATTACAGGGTGTATGAAGGTGCATAGACGAATAAAAGAAATATGGATTTCAGCATGTGCATATGTATGAATGTGTATTTACGCTCCCACATGAGCAGAAACATAGTGTGATGGTGTATTTAACCACTGTCAGTCTGGGTATAGTTTTAAAATAATGAACAAATAGCGTCCTAGTTTCCACAGTGTAAACCGCACACTGTGACACCAAGGTGTTGCTTTTTGTCAAAAAAAAAAAAAAAATCTGTCTCAGTTTCATTACTCCATGTAGGAGGTTTGAAGGGATGGATGATATAACAGCTGCCAGATAACATAACATCATCAGTGTTTAGAAAAAGAGAAACCTTGCTGTCACTTTCTAAATGCCATGCAGAGCAAGTGCTGCGTGGGCGAGGAAATAACAGTCCGAAATCTACTTTAACTTTTAATTTTTGCTTGGTTAATGCTGAGTAACACACTCCTTTTTTCATTATTGACACAGCCCAGAAACTTAAGCCTGTCCATGCATGTACTGTAGATTCAGGTCTATCTGGAGAATGATGAGTCATCTAATTTGTCTAATGACTTTGATTGTATTGCATTTTTAATGTGTTTCAGAAATAATTACTTGCTAATGTAAAATACCTACATTATAAGCCAATGTATGCAGACTAGTATTAGAACTGCCTAACGTACTGGATCAGGAATGGGCGAGTTTAACAGGAGTATATGCACAGAGCCGATACCCCGTAATGTATTGATAAACGTTATAGTTTCACACCCAGTTAAAATAACTTCTTCACCACTCTAAAATAGTAACCTACACAGGAAATTGCCCTGTGCAGCCACTGGCAGCTGCTGTTATTGAGCGGTGAAGAAGAATTGATTTCTAGTAAACAGCGTAATGTTTGCCGTTGCCCGAGGTCACTAATGAGCAGACTGGTGTCTCAGTCCAGACCCAGATGCTGTCTTATCTGGATCTGGAGTGTTTCTGTTTTAACTGGCGCAGCTTCTCCAGCCTTCATGGCACTGGTCATGTTTTGAATTCTTTTTCAATATGATGTATAAGTATGAAAAGAGACAAAATGAAAACTGTAAGGAGACTGCTTGATTTATGAAAAGCGAATAATTTGAACAGCATTTGCATAGGAATGATTCATTCCCATTCCTTTTTCATCCATATATGTTATTCTCTGCGCATGTTTGCCTTACACTCTGTGGTTTCCTCGCAGGTATCTTGTGATGGAGCTGATGGATGCCAACCTCTGCCAGGTGATTCAGATGGAGCTGGACCACGAGAGGCTTTCCTACCTGCTCTACCAGATGCTGTGTGGAATCAAACACCTACACGCCGCAGGCATCATACACAGGGTGAGGCTCACTAATACACTGCAGTTATACCCGCAGAACAGTGGATCAAACCAGTTCTTACCAAAATCTAATTTGTTTTCCTTATGAGAGATGAGTTACATAACAACAAATTTTTTGGTTGTGTGTAGAAGTCACTCCACCCAGCCAAAAAAAAACAAGCTGTTATTTTTAAGCATTGTCAAGACTTT
This sequence comes from Seriola aureovittata, assembly GCF_021018895.1. Lineage (NCBI taxonomy): Eukaryota > Metazoa > Chordata > Actinopteri > Carangiformes > Carangidae > Seriola > Seriola aureovittata. The sequence goes on from NC_079384.1 coordinate 4,787,317, forward strand.
TTCAATTAATCTATTCATTGTTGTGTCTGTACAATACTAAAAAATTGTGAAAAATGCCTATTATAATTTCCCAGAGCCCAAGGTCACATCTTCGTTTGTCTACTTTAGTTCGACCAACAGTCCGAAATCCAAAGATATTCAATTTACTATCATGTGTGTCAAAGGGAAGCATCAAATCCTTAGATTGTAGAAGCTAGAAACAGCAATAATACGGCCTCTGAGCAGCCCTACTTATTCAAGGCCAGCCTGGAAAGTCACGAGACAGGCTGAACCGGCTGGTGCTAGCTGGTTAGCATGGTAATTTCAGTAGAAGAAAAAGAAATGATTGGAACAGAAGCAAAGCAAGAGTTAACATTGGCGTTGGTTTCCACCGCTGGAGACAACTCTTGGCAATCGAAGGAATGAAGCTGCTAAACTCACAACATTTCTTCTCGACTGGTAAGTAAACAGCTGTTAATGCAACGTCGGCTATGTAGCAATAGCAAAACCCACAAATAGCTCCTTCAAAAATGACTAAAACGATACAAACACACACACACACACACACACACACACACACAGGTGCTCATATTCACCTTGAAACAGCAGACACAGTATGACACACACACCCTGAAGCACCAGCAGCAATATACAAAGAATCCCTCTTGTACCACACACACACACACACACACACACACACACACACACACACAGAGTCACTAACACACACACTGTCAATCACCCTCAGTGAAAGAAGCAGCAGTAGATTAGCGGAGCTCCTCTTGCTCTGCCAGGCAGAACTAATTTAGCCACAGGCGGAGCTAACCAGCCTCGCTCGCTTTGGCACGGCTCGGCACGCAAAGCTCTCATAAGGTGAACAGATGCAATATGAGTCATGGTTGCCAAAGATTCAGCTCTCTTGTTTTTGTTCCCATTGTCTCTGTGACGAAAAGCTCTCTGGTCCTCTTTAAGACGCTCACAACTGCGAAGCACTCGCTCTAGAATAAATCCTCCTACCAATCCAGGTAGTCGAGCACAGTCGACTGTACAGTAGTTTGATAGTCTCATTGTCAGGAAGTGATGGCACCGATTATGATGATGAGGATTTGTACCTCAAATGCATTGACGTTTTACAGAATGAGTGTATTGTTTGCTAGTGAGCGGCCACCTTGACGCTTTTGGCCACTTCGATGGGAGCTGCCGTAATAGTCATTACAGTATTCTCCAGTGTAATTGTGGCTATGCAAATCATGCCGAATAGTAATTAGCCAAACCTGTCATTGCTGGCGAATTAATTGTGGAATTAAATCAACTGGCGGATAGTCATTTGTAGATTATAACCACAGGCAATGAGTATTGTTTATGACAGGATGTGTTTGTTAGTTTGTCAGTATTGTAGCTCCATACATGTCTTACTTGTTGGCCGAGGCTTCAGTTTCTTCCTGTAGGTGTCAGGGAAAAGCTAAATAAGTTGGACCAAACAAAACAGAAAATAAAGTTTCAGGCTGCAGTAAACCCTATTAGCTGCCACATATTCAGTCAAACCAGGTGAAAGAAATTTATGCAATTGGTACAAAAAAACAAACAACTCAAGCTCAAGTTTTAATCTCAGTCTAAATCACAACTCTGTGTTGTGTTTTCCGTCCAGGACCTGAAGCCCAGTAACATCGTGGTGAAGTCTGACTGTACTCTAAAGATCCTGGACTTTGGCCTGGCCAGGACAGCCGCCACCGGCCTCCTCATGACGCCCTATGTGGTCACCCGCTACTACCGCGCCCCTGAAGTCATCCTGGGCATGGGCTACCAGGCCAATGGTGAGTGGAAGAAGTGGCTTCTTGACAGCGACTGGCCAATGAGGAGCTGCTGCCTGGCCTGCTGCATGGCCCTCCCCTTTTTTGAGATGTTTCAACAGCACCTCCCAAACACACTCTCTTTCCCACACACACACACACACACACACACACACACACACACACACACACACACTCACACACACTCTCCCTGTTCCTGTAAAGGTCACACTCGGGGGAAGCTGGCATGTCGGGCATCAGTGCTTTGTGGGAAACTTCTTGTCAAGGGACTCAGTGCTTTAGCATGTGTTTGATGTTTTATTATGAGGTTGCCTGTCCTGAGCTCGTTATAGCCCGGCTGAAAAAACAAAAAGAACGCCAGTGTGGACACAGGCACTTGTGCATGTTTCAACAGTTTCACTTAGCGCTCCAGCTTGGAACATATCACAGTTTATGCAAGACGGTCTTAAAGGGATAGTTCGGCATTTTGGGAAATATGCTTATTCACTGAGTGTTAGATGGGAAGATGGATTCCACTCTCACATCTGTCTGATAGAAGCCACAGCCAGGATATAGTTAGCTTAGCATAAAGACATGTAGCATAGGGAAACAGGCTAGCTGTTTCCTCCTGTTTCCAGTCTTTATGCTAAGGTAAGCTAACCATTTCCTGGCTGTAGCTTTGTCTTTAGTGCACTGACTTGAGAGTGGTATCAATGCACCCATGTAATCCTCGACAAGGAAGCTAACAAGCATATTTCCTGAAATATTTAACTATTCTTTTGATAGAAACGTGACTGGGGTTCCAGTTGCTTAGCAAATGATCAGACTTTCAGGTATTAAGTTCAGATGCATAATAGCAAATTTTTAGATAAAGATTTCTCCTTAGCACAGGCATCATGAGGTGAATTTTAAACACTAATGCTTTCTCATCCTTAGTCCTTTTGACCAAAAGCATTGACACTAATTTTTCCTGCTGACTTGTTGCATTTTTTTGCTTATTCTCTTCTCCCTCCTTTTATGCTGCGCATATTTAGTGGATATTTGGGCTGTGGGCTGCATTATGGCAGAAATGGTTCGCCACAAAATCCTTTTTCCAGGAAGGGATTGTATCCTTGAGCTGCTTGCAGCAGTGTCTGGCACACAACAAACAGCACAAAAAAAAGTCTCTTCATACCCATTATTTTTCATCAAACGGATCGCACGGAGATCACATCCTGTGAGCAACTATAGAAATTCTATTTCTTGGATTTGCCTGACACCTCAGCTTGCATCCACCCACCTGCTCTCCGAACAGATACACAACCTCACATGTCTCCCTCCTCACTCACCTAAGCAGCAGCACTGTTGCTTCATGCTATGTGACAGTCACATGAAAAACCCGAAATAGAATTTAATAGTTTGCTCTTCCATAACAGAGAACTGAACTGCAAAAGAAAATACCCTCTTCTATCCTGAAGCTGCTTTCTATATGTCTTTGTAGATACCATGGCAGCAGTCTCACAAAAAGATCAATTGCTAGGTTTTTATATAGAATATAATACTGAATAATTTGGTGCCAAACATTTGTGATGCTCTCAGTCTGAAATGTCACTCACATGGGTGTGACAGTAAAGCTCAAAATTAATAATACCTGCTGTTATTAATCAGAATATTCCAGTTTAACACATAAGACATGCAGTGAGGACACAAGAGGGTGTTAAAATGCATTTCAGAGGACCTTGAAAGTTAGAGTCTCACGATTCTAAACTAATGATTCACTGCACCTGAAGTACAAGGAATATTAAATGTTTCTTCTGAATAGAAATATTGCTGTTCCTACAGAAATATGCAGTTAATGCAGTTAATGCTAGCCAAAGAGAATAATAACTTTCCTTTAGCCTTGTGGGACGCTGACCCAGGTTTGAGAGTGCACTCAGCTGCATGCAATTAATTTTTTGTCACGAATCACACACATCACCTGGCATGTACATCATGTTTTGTTATTTTATTTTACCCCTCTGTTCTTTTGATTTATGTTTGTTTTTTTGGTTTGTTTTTTTTCCGTCCTGCATGCTAATTCGGTGGTTGTCATTTCATTTTTCAGTTGATGTCTGGTCTGTTGGCTGCATCATGGCTGAAATGGTCCGGGGTAGTGTGTTGTTTCCAGGCACTGATCGTATCCTTGAGTTGAACTTCCATCCAAACCCCAAAAATCCTGTGTCATCCTTTGTCTGACATCTTGTTCATATCTTTGCACACAACAGGAGGCCAGAAGTCATTTGCAGCTAAAATGAAATATAATAACTATTACTAGCAATATTGTTGTTACCACTGCTGTTCCTGTTATTATAATTATTGAGAGAAAAACTTTCCAAGCAGCTGTAGGCGTTTAATGAGCGATGACGTAATCGTCTTTCTCTTAGTAACTGAGTGGAAGAGAATACAGCCGTCTCATGGCAGAAGTTTTGACTCCCCATAGCAGGTAAAGCACAGGTGTAGTTAATAACACCAGTGATGCCTCCGCTCCATTTAAGTGACCCAGTAAGCTACACCAGTTAGCTAACCAAGCCGAATAGTAAAGACTGAAACTGGTAAACCTACATCATTATCCTTGGTGATAGTGAAGTAGCTACAGTTGGCTTGTTAATTAATGACTTAATTAGCATAGCATGCAGAGCATTAAGGATTCATTTGTTCTTGCTAATAGTGTGGTATAACTGTTAGCACTGAAACCTTGTGGTGTATGTAAATATTTGAGAAACTTTTTGTGCCCTATTACTGATTTATCACTTTTTCCTATGAAGTTAATAGTTGTTGTTATAATATGCTAATGATTAACTAAAGGTTGATATAGCATCAGCTTGATAATTGAAGCTGTGTATTGGGCATTGCACTTTGTTTGTTGTGTTAAGTGCTCAACAAGAGAGGTTACATTGACAGAGGGCACCTGAAAAATACTTTTCATTAGCAAAGCTAATGAAACACAGGCAAGTTAACATTTACTCTAACTAAGTGGTTTGGAAAACATAAGTTTAGTCAAACCCTGTATTTGACTATTATTCTATCATGAAAATATTCATGTCATGTTATTGTATAATTCATTTTTTGTATAACCGGTCAACATAGCTTTAAACAGCTAATCAGGCTACTCCTAGCCTAACAATCAGACTTAACTGCCATTTTGTTTCTCCTCGTTATTCAGTCTGTCAGCTGTTTTCTGTTATGGAGGTTTTTCCTCCCCTAAACAATTAGTGGTGAATGACTAATCTTTCCTACAGATATAATTTTCAGTTGACACGGAAACTGTGGTAGTGATGACAGGAGCGGTTAGCTTAATGATTTTCAGGACGCTCAATGAAATATGCCAATTTAAGAGTCGTTATGTCTGTCAGTCGACTTACAACAACCCGAGTAGCTGCTGCCTTTCTGTGACAGTTCTTGTGTTCTGGCTCTGACACAGAAAAGGTAATCCCACCTAAAAAGTTCCTTCCGGCTTTGCTATTTTTCCAACCAGGCTTGGCTTCTCCTTGTTGTTCCTTCATCGTTAAGGATGAACAAAGATGTGAACAAGAATTTCTGTGTGTCCTACAGGTAGATCTGTTCATGTTACATCTCTATGTATGTGTGTGTTGTTGTCGCAGAAAACAAAAAAAAGTTGCATACATATTTCCAGCATCTGGACTGGACTATCTAAGGTGAGCATCACCTGCCTCACCCAACATAAGGTATTTTACAGTACAGATGTTTGAAATAATTTTTGCAACACAGTTCATAGTGTATGTCCTTTTCCTAAAACAGCCTTTCACAGCTGTTTGTGTTGAGAAATTTCCCCAAGTTTATCCAATGACACAGCGTATAATCTTAATCCATCACTTTACAGCAGGGGATATTATCTGCTGTGGGTTTCCTGCGTCCTGTGCCAAATAACAGATTTGACATTTTCTTTTCAGCCCAATTACAGTTACACAAGTGTTTTAGGAACAAGTCGGAGCAATGCCGTACAAAACATAGCCACTCCAGATAGCTCTCTTTTTTATTATTCATCAGTTCAGAATATTCCTCAAAATGAGCCAGACCAACTCTGGAGTGGGCGCTCCTTTTGTCCAAACCCAGCCTAGGGCTTTTCTTAATACTTTAACCATAAGATATCGACCAGTGGAATAAGGTGATCGAACAGCTGGGGACGCCATCCCAGGAGTTCCTGATGAAACTCAACCAGTCAGTGAGGACCTACGTGGAGAACCGGCCACGGTATGCTGGCTACAGCTTCGAGAAGCTCTTCCCCGACGTCCTGTTTCCTGCAGACTCTGAACACAACAAACTGAAAGGTAAAGAGAGCGCAGTTTCTCTCAATGCTCATGTCATGTAAAATTGTTTTTTAAAGGCTCGCTGAAGCACAAGAAAATTGGTTTCAAGGTCATAAATGTATTTCCTGCTAAGAGTTAAAACCATTTTGGTGCATAGTCGCTCTATTACAGGTGCAGCGATTGTCCAGCCTGAAGGGGAACCATTTGGAAAATTCAAATTGCTGTTTTATCGCACCAGTACCAGAAGGTGACGGTAATAATGAGGCAATCAGTGTTTGGAGAGCCATGAGTTTAATGCCACAGTGAGCTTCAATTTCGCTGCTTGAAATTTGAATAAAAGACTATTTTGAAGCTCTTTTTTGGGCAGGTAGAATTTACCATGTGTGATTTTTGGATTTGGATTTTTGGAACCAACCACTTATAAAGCAGGAATATAAAACTCTTTCTCCATATAGCATCAGTTTTATGTGTGTTTATGTTGGATCATGTGTTTACAATGTTAATAACATCTGCTGACAGCAAAGCCCGAGTGACGGATGCATTTTCAGTGGCTGCCTAAGATTAAGCACTTATTACGGAAGCTGACAGCTCAGGAGCAAGTTGTTTACTGTGAAGAGGAATTTACCTCAAGCGTGTCTTCATGTGTAAATGGAGAGAAGATGACAGGAACACTCACAGCAAACGCCCGCCGAGCTGCTGCAGTGTGTTGCGAGGAAAAAAGTAGCTCATCCTTCTCTGCCCTCATTAATTTACACAGGCAGGAATATTTGACAGCAGTGTATTTCCCCTGAAGAAGTCTGGTTTAACTGCATGTATCGGAGCTGTGATAGTCCACACTGGCACAAGGCTTTCAGGCAGAACTTGTGATAATCAAGGTGGAAGTTCTTGACAAACCGAAATACAGACACAAAATGATCTTTTGTTTTGTTTTTAACCACTAGCAGCACTATAGTGTAGTTTTTCTTTATGACTGGGTCCCCATTGTATTTGTATCATGCATGAGGGGCGCGCATAAAGTGTTTTAGTGGTAAACGTAACTTTGTTTGTTTACAAGAAATTCCACAGGGCACGTTTGTATAAGCCTTCACTGTCTGGAAACCTTAGCTGGTGCACATAAGTTCCAACCAATGAAACTATTATTTTACCGCATTCTATGAGATTAAACTGTTTCCTCCCTCAGAGATGCTCAATTAATTTACACCTCCGAACGACCTGCCCCTGTACTGTTCCCTGCACCAACATCCTGTTTCAACAGGAAATGTGTCACATTAACGAAGCCAGTCACTCCCAACTGGAACAAATTGCAGAATGGAAATCTGTTTTGTTTGGCTAAACAGTCACTATTTTTATCTTATTTTCTTCCACAATTTTCTTTTCAGCGAGCCAAGCCCGAGACCTACTATCCAAGATGCTGGTGATCGATGCGTCAAAACGGATCTCAGTGGATGAGGCTCTCCAGCACCCGTATATCAATGTGTGGTATGACCCCACTGAAGTGGAGGCGGTAAGCGCTAGTATTTTAATTACTAGTATGTTCAATTTATGCTCAAAAATGGAGCTAATTGGCATTCGCATGACTGTTTGATCTAGAGCTGCAACGATTTGTCGATTGATCAATTAGTGGATTGACAGAAGATTAATTAGCAACTGTATTTTGTGGTTCCATCTGCTCTCATGCAAATGTTTTCTAGTCTTCTCTGATTAAACTGAATATCATCACCTTGGGTTTTGGGAATCTGTGATGGGTATTTTTCACCTTTTTCTGGCAATGATTAATAAATCAAGAAAATAGTAGGCAGATTAATCAATAGTGGAAATTAAGTTGCAGCCCTGGTTCGATCAGATTTAAACGACATTTGCCTTGTAACATAAGCAAATCCTCAACTCTCATTAGATTTTGATTCAAATGTTGCTTTGTTCATCACACTTTTGTCATTTCTAACAACATTAGTAGAGAGTAAAGCAATGTTGCTCACCCTCTGAATCCCTTTATCTCAGAAATAAAAGCTCAATTTTAGGTCTGAAGACTAGAAACTCTTCCCTCTAAAAATGTTGTCTGCATGCAAAATGTGTGTTTGTGCTGGGATGTCCACACCCCTCAGAAACTCTGAGAAAATGTTTCCAAAGTTGAGACTTCAAGTCTGGTGACAATCCCTTGTGCTCTCCTTGGAAACACAATGACTCAGCCAGTGAAAATTGATTTTGCCTGTGATCAGGCGGATTGGGAGATGAAGTGAATTGTTGCTTTCTTTCCTCCGCTCTCCTCTGTGGCATGAAAGGATTCCTTAGAACTGACAGTTCAGCCTTGAAAAGTGCAGATTTGTATAGAGTTCGCTCTGACACTGCACAAATACATCAAATCTCAGTTTGACTCTGGGGAGGACGGATAACTCCATCTCACGGCTGGCTTTGGCGTAGTTTATCCAAACTCTGTCAGTGCTGCTATAAATTTGAATTTAGGAGTTTGTGGTATTTTGCTGGAAAGGTTTGTGCACACCAAAGCAGAAAAAGAATCTGCATAAAATGGGTTTAATGTGAGGAAGATTTAATGCAGCGGTTTTCTATCTCGTGCCGTCATTAGCTGAGTCTGGAGGTTTTCAGTTCGAGCTGGAAGCTGCAGCAGCTGAGTTTCTCTTCTCTAGTTCAAGTGCCGCTCATCACAGTTTTCAGCTGCTGTGATGTTTGCTTGGAATGAAAACTGAGGCTCACCGTGGTGATTGAAAAGTTCAGGTGTGGTAGTTGGGCAGAATGATGAACTGCCAGTGTCAGTGATTGAAAAGAGAAGCAAATGATGGAAACAGTTCATCAGTTAGAAAGTCTTATAACTTGAATCACATGAGTTTGATCCCGATTAACAGCCAGTGTTGGTTGGGAAAAATAATTAGTTGGTTGATCAATTAGTTCATTGACAGAAAATGAATCGGCTATCATTTTGATTATCGAATAATCGTTTTAGTCATTTTCAAATCAAAAATGCCAAATATTTGCTGACTCCAGCTTTTTAAAAGGGATGCTCGTCCTTTTCGTACATGATGTTAAACTGAATCATTTTGGGGCTTTTGCCTGTTGGTCGGGCAAAAACAAGACGTCATCTAATGGGCAGATTAATCGATAATGAAAATGGTCACAGCGCGAGTAAATACATTGAGGCAAGAAGGCAAAGGACAAAAAATAATAATTCAATGTTGCACACACACAAGTAAAAGTTACTATTCTCAGGAGGAATGTAATTTTATTATTTTCGGATTGTTATTTTGATCTCACCGCGTCTGTGATGTTTGTGGGCTTCGTGTTTAGAATGAACATCTGGTAAAAGGACTGAAATATTGAAAACATGTGTCCGTCTGTCTTTCTGCAGCCACCACCAGTGATCACAGACAAGCAGCTGGATGAGAGAGAGCACACAGTGGAGGAGTGGAAAGGTAGGAAAGATCCTCCGTTTCTCCTCTCCTCTTTGATAAACTGTCATAAGTGCTTAGCTTTTTGCAGTGTGTTGCATAAGGTCGGTCTGGCTTCGTGCTTTTGCAGCCTGTGGGATGTTTAATCTTCATTCTCAAACTGAGGTGAATGTTCCTCTGCATAATCTGTCTGAGTTAGTAAATGTACTAATGAACTGTACATCTCCTCTTGGTTTCCTGTTTCACATACATTTAATCACAGATTATCTGCAGCCAAATCTTTGCTTGTGTAAAATTGTATTTTACACTGTAACGTATCAATTACTGGTATTTTCATATAAATAAAGAATCAAGCTGTGATGAAATAGAAGCGTAGATTGCACATTTAAAGTCAGTAAAAGACAAAAGTGACCCAGTTCCTCCACTGGAAGAAAACTGATGAAACTGAAGAGATGACTTTACGATGTAAGTCAGTCAAAGGAAAGGTCAGAATTATAGACTTATACCCAGATCACAGGGGGTCAAGACTTGAATTCAAATGACTGGTGAAACTTTGGAGGAGAAGGTGTTTCCTCTGTCTCGATGCTCTTTTCAGTGCTGCCAGATTGATAATGACAGCAGGAGATTCACACCTGGGGTGTGACAGGTTGGTGTTTCCCAATTCCCCACACACTGCTGGAGGACATGTCATCCCATGTCTGTCTCCTTAGAATTAGTTTATCCTGTAAAAAATGGGTTTGTGTTCACTTTGCCAGGCGAAAGTAAAACTGCTCAACATTAATATTAAAATAGAACCAGATCACACGGTTATGTAATCCTGAAAACCTGTAAGGGGAAATCTGTGAACTGGAAACAGCTTGCTCATATTTACCTGCCTCTAGTTAGTCTGCAATTGTTCACACCAAAACCCAGAGATGAGATTTATGAAAAACATCTTGTGTTCGTTAGCACAGCTTTCATGGGACAAACTGCTGTTTAGGACTTAAAAATTAGATGTAGCATACACATGTTTTCTCACCTCTTCACTGAACTAAATGATTGTACTTTGTTTGTTGCAGAATTGATATATAAAGAAGTGTTGGACTGGGAAGAAAGGACAAAGAACGGCGTCATCAGGGGACAGCCAGCGTCCATAGGTTAGTGGAGTTTCCTGTGTGTTTGAGTCTGTTTGTCTGAGTGTGTGTGTTTGAGTCTGTGTGTTTGAGTGTGTGTGTTCGAGTGTGTGCTCGTGAGCCTGTTTCATGTGAGCTTTTACCTCCCAGAGATGGGAAATGGATCAGGATTGTGCTGCTCAGCATGCCTGTGCACATAGACTCACACAGCACTTTATTAAAAAAGCACCTCGCTAACTCTGCGCAGGGCCTCCTTCACTCTCCAAACAGCCTCAGTTGTTGGTCTCTCAGCCGCTCGGTTCGGGGCGTGGATTCCACAAGCTGTTAGAAACTTTCCTTTGAGATCCTGCTCCATGCTGACATGATTGCATCACATCGTCTCTGCAGATTTGTCTGCTGCACGTTCACGCTGTGATTCTCCCTCTACCACATTGCAAAAGGGGTTCTACTGGATTCAGATGTGTTGACCGGGGAGGAGGTCACTGAAGTTCACTGAAACTCACCGTCATGTTCATGAAGCCAGTGTGAGACTTTAGCTCTGTGACACGGAGCGTTGTCCTGCTGGAAGTTTACCATGATGGTAAATCATGGCCATAAAGGGATGCACATGGTCAGCAACATTACTCAGACTGTGGCATGCAAACCATGATTGATTGGTATTAAGGGGCCAAAGTGTGTCAAGAAAACATTCCTCACAGCACTACAGCATTACACCACCACCGCCACCTCCGGTCTGGACTGTCGACACAAGGCAGGTTGGGTCCATGGATTCATGCGGTTGAAGCCAAATTCTGACCCTACCATCTGCTGCCTCAGCAGAACTCCATATTCATCCGACCAGGCTACGTTTTTCAGTCTTCAGCTGTCCCGTTTTTGGCCTGTGCTCACCGCAGCCTCACATTTCTGTTCATGGTTGACAGAGTGAAGACGGACGTGGTCTTCCGTAGCGTCTGGCCATTCTCCTCTGACCTCATCAACAAGGCCTTTCTGTCTGCAGAAATGATGCTTACCGAAGATCAGCAGTTTCACAAATACTCTAACACGCCACCAACAATCATCCCAGGTTCAAAGCCACTTTTTTTCTGTGAACATATGAAATCACGAAGCAGTAACATTAATACAAAAGTGAGCTCATTATTTGGCCCATCCAGAATTAATATTAGTTTTCATTGTCCAAAGACAAGTGGGTCATAAGTTTCACATAAATCACTTATGAACACAAGTTATTGACTCGCTGATACTGATGTTAATGCTCTAGTAGGAGTTCACATGTAGATTCTGTGGTCAGAGGCACGAAGCCAGCTGGACGTTTGTCAGGCAGAAAAACAGCAGAGAAAAGGGGCTGAAAAGTTTATCATGGAACCGTTCAGCAAGCATTTTATCTTCTTTCTTTGTCATTGATCAACAATAAACTTTACAATGTTAGATTAGACTGTGAAAGTTGGCGCAGATGTCTTTGAATACCGTGTGAAAGAGCTCCATCTCACCAGCACTGCCCAGACTTTTCTCTCTTTTAGCTCAACTACAGCTACACAATAGCATTCGATGGCTGACCACAGGCTTTCTCTCCTGTTCCTCACAGCACAGGTGCAACAGTGAGCAGCAGCTCCGACCAGCACCACCAGCACCACCCCTCCACGTCCTCCTCCGCCTCCATGTCCACCGACCCGACCCGACCCTGACCGACACCGACAGCAGCCTGGAGACAGCCAGCACCGCCGCCGCTGTCGCCACCGCCGCTGCTACCACCGCTGGCCCCCTGGGCTGCTGCAGATGACTATCATCTACTCCTCCTCCTGGTCCTGGTCCTGGTCCTGGTCCTGGTCCTGGGCTGGGCTGGGCTGGGCCACTCTCCCTGGTCACCTTTGAGACCACCAGCCTGACACTGGCTCTTGGCCCCGCCCCCTGCATCTGCCTCCTCCCACCTCCTCTATGTGCTTGTCTTCAGTAGTTTAGCGATTAGCCAGCTAGCTGTTTGAGAAATATTTCTGAAAGGACAGATCTTTTTTCCTTTTTTTATGACAGTAATAGTCTTTTCTTTTTTTTTTTTTTTAAAAATTAGGATTTATTTTCATTTGAGTCCTAGCTGTAATTTATTGTGGCATTTCTTAATTTTTCAGAAACCTAAGATGACGATAAGAGAATTTTTATGATTTCACTATGTTCCGGTTTGTATTAACCGACAGTGAGAATTTAAAGAAATATGTGTAAAATGTTTAATGTGATCTATTTTTCTGTTGAAAGTCATTTGTTTTCACTCGCTTTTACAACTTGCCATATAAATATAGTTTGTACAGATTTTATGGTAGATGTAGTTTTATCTTCGATATGAGTTTGCAGTGAGCCATTGAAACATAATTTAATTGACAAATGTACGGTCTTAGTACTCCCCTTACCTGTTTTATCTCTCACCATATGGATATTGTTTTAAATTCACATGACATATCCATTTATTTCAACCGAGGTCATTTTAGATGCGTTTGTAAAAAGATTTTTTTCTTGTGAGTCACTACTACAGCCTACATTGTAAATTTCAACCTAATGAAAGCTTTATAATTTTTCTTCACTTCCTGTTCAGTCAAAACTACAAAATAGTGAGTTTCACTTTCACCATATGATTTATTTTATGATCTACAATTAAACTATGGGATTGATAACAGAACAGTGACATCCCGCAGGATAACTCGGAGCATTGTGAAGACTGTCTTCTGTATTTTTAAGTGCTTTAAAGTACCTCTTCTCTTGTCTGCAACAGGCAGCTTGACGTTATGGAACTAGAGCGGTGGTTTTGCTTTGGAGGACTGAATGCAGAGCTGTTTCACGTTCTCCTCTGGCTTGCTTTGACAGTGAGGTATTGTTAACAGTTCAGGACTTTTAGAATGTTTTTCGTCGTGGTTAGGAAAGGTTTGTCGAGACGTAGAGTTGCGTGAGGTTGTAAAATCGGTGACGGTGTAAGTAGAATGTGCTTCAGTCAAGTAGGGAATTGTGATATTGAGAACGCGAGTGATGAACGTGTTGATGTTCGGCGTCTTGGAGGGATAATGATTCGGAAACCTGATGGAACCGTGTGAGAAAATGTCTGCTTCCTACTACCAGATCCTGTTATTAGTAATGTACTGTACTGAATTTGGAAATTTTAAAGTGATTTTTCTTTTTGTTTTTCTCTAAAAATTGGCCAAACACTTTGCGTACCGGACTTGCCTACAATTGTGAATAAAAGAACCTAACACTTAGCATGTTAAACAGCAGCACAAACAAGCCGAGTAAAATGAAACAAATTATTCTACTGTATGCAATAATAGTGCCCTTTTTAAGTGATTTTGATTTATTTTGAAAGGAAAAGTGCCTGTTGTTTGTCATTCATTCCTGAGTACATGGGAGGAAGTGTATTCGTTATGTGTAGGTTTTAACGGCGTCTGGATAACAGCAGTAGTGTCCACATCAAACCAATAATGTATGATGGGGTTGTAGTTCTCACAAATGTATTGTATATTTTTCTACTTGTTTTGGTTTTGACCCTTGGGCGGGAGACTGTGGTGTCTTGCAGGGTAAGAAGGTGATGATGTATGCAGCGAGATGTTTAGGCATGTGTTTGAGTCATTTCAGAAGAAGAGGCAGTTTTATCAAGGTCTTTCATCAAAGTAAAAAGAAGTATTTCTTTGCAGTGACAGCAACCGAAGTATAGGTTAATAACAGTTTTTTGGCTTTTTTTGAGTACTAATCCAATGTGATGATTGTAAGTGAGAAAAACGAACTGAAAAGTTAAAGTTTTAAGTGAGTAAGTTCAACTACTGGAGCAAACTAAACGAGTGAACTCTGCATTATCGTCAGTATTTTGCAAATGGTTTTGGATAATGTTTATGGTTAAAAAAGCAGATTGATGCACAAACATATTTCTGAGAGGCAGAGCCAAACAAACATAGCGTTTCTGGCTAATTAATTTTTAAATTAGAAGCCGAAAAGTCAACTAGCTGTATTAGCTCAAATCTATCGAGGTAAGTTGCTTGAGGATTTGATGGTTGAGGTTTCAAGCAGCCGTTCTGCCAGCTAGAAATGTTTGCATGATTTTCTGCAAGAGGCAAGAGTCTGGATGGGTTGTACTCTGTCATGGATCACGAGCAGGTGTTGTGGGTGTTGGCAGAAACGGCACTGGGACATTTATCTAGTAAGCTCAAAGCAAAGTGGCAAAAAAAAAAAAGGTTGTCTTTAGACTGTAGCATGCGCCGTAGCTCTGTGCTGCGCTCTGCTTAGGCACCTTGTTATTGTCTGCCAACTATGTATGGCTAAACACTGACATAACCATTCATTTAACGGCATGATTTCTCAAATACTGTCACACTATGGCTCATTCTCTGTTTCAGTCCGAAACGGCTATTCGTAAATCCATTACCAAGTGTGTGTGTCCTTCCTAAGTTCTTAGCAACAACTTGCTAGTTTCAAACTAGTGATTTACAAAACCGGGTTGCACCATTAAAACTTAAAAGAATGTCTTTTGTTAGTAAAAGCCGGAGCAATGAGTAAACTGGCTGCCGAAATGATCTGTAGCACTGTCAAAACAAAATCTAAACTGGAATTGTAGCGTCACAAGCTGTAACATAATGATAATGTTTAGCTTAGAATAAGTGGGAAATATAGCTTTAACTTAATTTGTTTAATTTACTTAGTCTAAAATTATTAGCGTTATGTTTTGTAATTTGATTTGAGTTATTTTTGTGAAATTTAT
The DNA here is from genome assembly GCF_021018895.1 of Seriola aureovittata. Classification (NCBI taxonomy): domain Eukaryota; kingdom Metazoa; phylum Chordata; class Actinopteri; order Carangiformes; family Carangidae; genus Seriola; species Seriola aureovittata. The sequence goes on from NC_079384.1 coordinate 4,802,605, forward strand.
TTCAAATTTCAAAAACTTCCCAGTTTACATTCATATTTAACAGCATTTCCAGTGCGGACAGGAGCGTCGATCATATTGCATTACCTCTTTTTCTTTTCATTGTTAACGGGTAACAACGCAAACAAACGTTAGCGTAGCCACTGAGCTACTCAAGAATTAATATTTAATATATTGGCAAGCTAATGTTAGCCTTGTCAGTTACAGTAGCTACATAACAGGTAATATTTAATACGTTAGCAAGCTAATGTTAGCTTTGACAGTTAGCTACACAACAGTTAACCTGGCAGTTGGGTTTAAATATTTAGTAACAACTCTATATAAAAGCAAGTTTATGTGGTGCAACCCATTTTAATTTTGTGATGCGTAAATCTCTCACTTTCGAAACACAATATATGCTACAACTAGGCAAAGTTTGAACTTACGAACAGCTGGTGCAATAGCTCCTACTCTCTTTTCAGCAGAAAGGAAAAGAATAGTTATTGAGCATCAAGGGTTTGCTAGCGAGGTACCGTGTTAGCAGCAGCAGCAGCAGCAGCAAAGCCTTATTAGTACAGGGCAACACTTAATTCAGTCTTATTGAAGATTACAAGAGCAAAAAATGAAACTGTCCAGTTGTAAATGTGCAGCAGTGTTTTGACAGACATGGAGTAAAAAAACAAGGACTTAAACAGTGTCACATCAGCAAGAAGGCAGCAATAGCAGGGAGAAAAAGTGACATGTATCCATTCGTCATATTAGTCCATTTGTCGAATTAGCTAAAAGAATCAATCAGAAAAAACACTTTGTTGTCGAAAGTGCTCTTAATTTTCTTGCCCAACATTAGGGGCTTTAATTTGAGGTTTTTTTGTTTTGTTTTTGTTGTTTTTCTTCTTAGGTTGTTGTTGCTTTTTTTTTTTTTTATTATTACTGCATCTCTCCAAACTATGTCATTCTGATTTAAGTCGGCTTTGATGAACTACCTCACGCTGAATTTCTGCCAGTTCTTGCATATATTTAGTCGCCTGCAGAATTAGCTATTGAAGACGTGTGAATAACAGATTCCATTATTTATTTATTTGAAAGTGTACTATTTGTCGGTTTCAACAGACTTCTAGTTTTGTACATTATGTATACTTCACCTAGAAGTAAGAGAATTGTTATATGTATTTTTTGTTCTTTTGTTTTTTTTTTGTTGTTTTTTTGTTTTTAAACTAAATGTGCAATACCTTCAGAAAACTGTGCTAGTAGTATGTGATGGGCCTAGCCTTTGTTAGCTGTCTCCTGAAGGTAAAGAAAATGTTTGGTACTGTCAATCCATGTTTTCCTTTTTTATGAATAAGATCAATTTTTATTTCTGTGACTTGTTTATAGTCATAATGTTACGTAATCAGTCTTACCCACCAAACAAATCTGTCAGCCAGGGTTTGATTTAGAGACAGGAAGCTCTTTTAAGTCACAAGATGGCGGACAGATTTTAATTTGGGATGTGGTAAGGACAATAATGTTAATAAACACAAAAAAGATCATTATAAATCATTATATGTATGGTGCTGGTTTGTAATGTTTGCTAGTGAATCCAGCCATGCAAGTAGTTTTAAGAATTCCTGGATCTATGCGTCCCAAAAACCGCAACCAACAAAGAAGTGCACTACTAGAATACACGCACTGGGATCTGATGATGCCACCTCTTAAAAAAAATATTAAAAAATAAAAAAACATGTACTGCAAATAAAAGAAAATACACTTTGATTTCTGGTTGTATGTCTTCTTCTTTCTGTCATGACAAGTTGCCAAACATTTTTTGCTGTGTACACAGGACAATAAATGTATATATGAATATAATACTTCTTTAATGTGATATACAACCCAGACTGTAAGTATTTGGGCAGTTACACATTTTTGTTATTTAATTGCAGTGGGGTCACATCAATTTAGAAAGAACTGCGTGGGAGATACAGCCATTTTAATGCAAAGACACCAGAGTTTTTCCCACTGAAGTCCGATCAAAGGCCATGTCTCGGATTTGTCAAGAAAACGTTGCGGTATTCAAAGATTACAATATCAGCCGGGACTTTTCCACCAAACATGCTAACTACGCTAGCTTCGAGGTTAGCAGGAGGCTAGCACTAAGGGCAAGTTACACACTGGCACATAAATTAACGAAAGCGAAAGTTTTATTTGTTAGCACTGGATGAAGGCAGAGTCTGGTTGCATTGAGAGGCGGAAGCAACCTTGGTTGGATCGCCAAATTTAACAGGGGAAAAAAATGTCAGACTGCTACCTCGATGTTGGAGGTAATTTTCCCTTCATTGTATTCTCCGCCAGGAAGCCTCGTGCAAGACTGTAGTGAAGCAAGTCGTTAAAACTCGTGAACTTCACGCGGGCGAAGGGACTTTATCATGAAACAAACAATCATTTTCCTGAGCTGAGCCCCAGACTGTGTTTGCTGTGGACATTTTGGATTTAAGCTTTATTTAAGCTTATTGATGAGCACGTGAGCTGTGTCCTGGGAAGTGCCACAACAACAAAAAATGACACCGCGTGACCAGGAGCACCGTTCCCATTAAATCAAGCACTCAAGGGTGAGTTTATTTTCATTACTTTTTGGGAAACAGATTTCACATTCATGTGAATTTATGCTTGTTCATTTTTCCATCCTCACCAACTTGTATTAGTGGCTCCTCTTTTTCAATTTCTAAAACCCAGTGTGGCCCATTTGCCCATAATGCTGTCGGTCATGAGCGGTTCCTTTTTTATCTCCACACTTTCCTCTGTCCATCATTTTGATGCAGGTTGATTTCTGTGTGCACCTACTTCTAGAAACTATCCAACTGTTGATTTTGGCAAACCGACTTCCTTTGATATCTCTCTGATAGCCATATTATTTTCTTCTTCACTTGCATGGGCACCTCTTTACTCCTCATACATATATATATATATATATATATATATATGTAAGATAAATTCCACCTCAAACTAAACGGCTGCTCTCTCTTTATTGTAGTAGTCATTATTTTATTGAACGTGCTGAAGCACAGAGCCTGAGGAACAAAACATGTAACTGTCCAGACTGATTGTGCCTATAGGAAATACTTTTTAGTACAATCAATACATTGTTGGTTTTAGTATTATAATGGGATTTGTTGACAGTCGGAAATATATAAAATAACTCCAGACTAAATATTACAGATGACCCACTGAATGCAAGTATCTGTTAATATAAATTGTGATCAATACTGTACATCCCAAAGAACTGACCAGGGCACAGTGTGTTGTGGAATACTTGGCTACCTTTTTTTTAAAGGAGCCTCTAAAAAGATCTTTGATTTCTTTGATCTGTTTCAACAATAGATAAATTTACATGAAATGAAAAGACAAGTAAAGACAGACGGGTTTAGATGAAATACTCCAAGTTCATAATGTCTTACAGATGATCTTTGTCACCTTTATTCCCATACATGTCCATTCATTACAATAGTGGAAATCCATAATAAATAAGCACCATAGATGATCAGCAGAGAAATAAGAAACACTCACTTAATCATGAGACATACAGAACAGGAAAATAAATGTCTCTTTTGAAATCAAAGAACCTGCTATAGATTTAGACCATCATATTGTGGACTGTGGTAGTTTATAGGCATAAGGCCGTAAAAGACAATTACCTTGTAAACCTGTGCAATTAAAAAGGGTAATGTAATTCCATTGATTTTATGTTTCTTTATAAAAATGTAAATAAAAAAGAAAAAGAAAAATACAGTCACATTGTTCAACCGAAAGCACACTTTCACTTATACTGTCACTTCAACTTCTTGAGGACATTCTTCTGATTGGAAATAAGATGCTTAAAAAAAAGACATTTTCAGCAATGTAACCACATGCAATTCTCACAAAACAGATATCTGCAACTTTTCATTTTTGGAAACACAAAATGAATAATCCAATGGACCAGATCTGTAAAGCGCATCACAGTGACCTGATGTGATGTGGGTCTTTGTGATGTATCCCATAATGCATCACATGTTCAGCCTTGCCAAGAGCTGGAGTCAAAGTAAGACGACTGGAATCAGAAATGCGGTTTGAAGAACTGGAAGAAGTTATCTTTTTTTTTTTTCTCTTTGTTAATCGTTTCCATATTTTTTTTTCATCAGGCTGGTTTCATCAACAACACATTACATTCACTACAAGTTTACATTCTTAATTCAAAACTTCCATTCAATTCACTTTCACAAGAATTGGCACCTTCTATAGGGAGATCAAGTTATTCATCTTCAGCAGTTTGTTGCTACATTAGAAATAAAAGATAAAATAAAAAAAACAACAACAATGCAGCCACTGTGTGTACTATGGGCGAATATATGCACTACATCTCTGGACAAGCAAGCAACACTACATTTTTCCTATTTAACAACACTTCCCTGAAGGCACGACCAGGAAATTCCATTGTTTGTTTTTTTTTTTTTTTTTGAGGGCAGTGTTCAGCTTCATGTGCCAAAATCAACATGGCTTCCAGGCAGGCCATTCTGATTTTTTAGTGAGTGAACAGCTGAGGCAGTCCAGCTTTGGTATTTACTGTGTACCGTAAATGGTCTTCACCTACTGAGCCACATCGCCCTGTGTACGAGGCAGCATGCGCTAAGTCGACAATGCTTGAGTAATTGTTTTCATTGTCCCTGTCGTATCATCTGTACATTAAAGGTATATTGACATCTATTAAGTTCGGAGTGAACCGCAGACTGAGACTTTGTCATCAAATGGACATGGAAACCATGTAGATGGTGACGAGAGAGGCACTGGAAAGGCCTGAGGACAAAGAGGAGTACAGAGGCAGCTACAGAAAAGGTCCAACTTCACTGCTTCAGTTTTGCTCTGTTACCAGAAGGAATTGGGGAAAACAGTTTCCTGAAAATGCTTTTCTGTTAATTCTATGGTAAAACAGCAAGAAATGTCTGCAGTGAATAAAAGTGGAGGAGCCTCTGCTAAAGCTTTCACTGTTGTTAAAGAGTCAGTTTGCCCAAATTACAAAAAATATTTATTTTTAAAACCCTAATTAGTACTGTCTAGCCATGCTAATAGCTTTGGTGTAATTTTCCTAGATTTTTAGATATTCGTCTGAGATTCTGGCCAAAAAATTGAGATAATTTGAATTCAATTTTTGGTTAAATTTTTGGTTCTGACAAGAAAAAGAAAAAAAAAAATCAGATTTAAAAATATTTCAATTTAGCAACATCTCTTTCCAGAAACAGTAAACTTGTGACTCTGGATAATTACAGAACTCTTTTGTATCTTAAAACCCAGCCAAAGGAAAAAGCAATTTGCTAGCTAGCTACCACTACAGGCAAGTTAAAAATATGTTTTTGTTGTAATTTGGGTAAACTCACTGTACAGTTGAGAAAACAATTTTGAAAAACATTTGGGAACCAATTTTATTCGCTTTCTTGCTGAGAGTAAGATGAAAAGATTGAAACTGCTCTTATGTATGTATGCTAAATATTTTTTAGTGTCAGCCGGTTTCAGCCCTTTATGTGTTTGCTTCTCTCCTACTCTTTGCGCTCACATATACAGTGTTTTGATACAGCCGAAATTCCAGTAAAGCTGTTCTCATTTACATGTTTTTAAGTTTCTGTTGTCAGACAACGGAACAAGTATGAAATAGTGACTGAAACGTGGCCCATTGAGATAAATGTTAACCAGCAGCCACTTCAAAAATGCTGCTCTGCTTGTGCAAAAAACCCCGATTTTATAACTGTCCGACAAAATCACCAAAACCACAAGTTAAATTTGTCTGGCTATGTTGTAAAATGATCGCTCAGAGAGAAAGAATACAGAATACCTTTCTTATTTTTCCTATCATGGTGGACAGCCTTCACACTGAACGTGCTGCTCGCAGAGAGGTGTGCCGCTGACTCACGGGCCAATTCTGCCGACTGTCTTCCATTGAAAGTAGCTAAAGTTTGTCCAAAAAGTAGCCACACCTGTTGCTAGGCAATCGGGCAACAAAGTTACTAAGTTGGCAACACTGCTGAAAAACACACTGCAGCAACATGGTGCATCATATGCCACAAAGTGTGAGAGAACCTGAGCTTCTATGGGAGCTGGGAAATACAAAATATCCTTCTCTGGAAAAAAAAAGTGTTACTTTTATTTGGGGGGCGGGGGGGGGGGGGGGGTGTGGCTGGAACTAGGACAGTGACGTTGCCGGGTGGCACATGGATGCACGCCATTCAACAGCAGCGGTGTTAGCAGTGGCGGTTACCTGTAGGCAAAAAAGCGAATAAGAATATTTCCCAAAATGTTTTAAGTATTCCTTCAAGATAAATATCAGATAAAGATAAATATCAGTCAGCTGTCTGCATTCAACATCAACATCTCTTAACAGGTCGTACAGTTTCAGCACTATATTTATTCATTTAGTGTCCTTGTAAAGTAGTGGTCAGTGCTCTCCAGTGCAGAGAATGTCAGAGAAATTACATTAAGTTCCACCAGTCACATACGGGCATCTGAACTGTTAAAATACTGCCTTCACAAGACAAACCCTGAACTCGTCAACAAGGAGTGTAATCACAGGAGTGCTGTCTTAACGTTCCCATTTCACGCATGCGTAACAAAGTCAAAACCGCCTGGTGCATAATGTAGATGATGGACCACACACGTCAGTCCCAGTTTGATATTTACTTCCTTCAGAATTTCTTCTGTCATCTTCATATCTCAGTTTCTTTTGAGTTTTGTCCTGAATGTACACAAATATGGCCTTTATTTTCTTGTTTTGTTCTTCTTTTGAAGGAATGCCCTGATGCACTGAAGAGGACGTTAAAAGACACTCAACCCCCAAAGTATAAACCCTGATGACGGCCACAGTTTTGGCCACAGACGGACGAGTGGCCTTGACATGTCAAATGTCGCTAGTCCTTGCACCCAGGGCCAGATCTCCCAGTGTGGAAAAGAAATCCTCCATCTCCTTCTCCAGGAGCCGGTTGCGGTTCTCCGCATCCTCCCTTGCTCGGTCAGAGTTTCGTAGTTTGATCTCCAGCATGCGTTGCTTCTTCTTCTCCTGCTCCATCTCTTGTTCCAAACGCTCCATCTGTGCACACAGAGCAGCACTGGACTCTTCCAGTCTGAGGAGATGCAGCACAACACAGAGAGAAAGGAAAGGTCATTGAAATTCACCTTTACTCTTTGTACAGTACTTTCTACCTTAAAACATTAGATACTACAACTGCTCACAGAGAAAAGCACAACAAAGGTTCCCAGATTAAATGTACTGCAGTTACATGGTGCTGCTCTTAGACCACCACAAACAAGCCCCATGTTTTACATCTCATTTACTTTTTAAAGACCCTCTTTTTTGGTTCGTCCAAAAGCTCACTAGATTTCTCGCTAGGTGCTTTTTAGGAAAGAAGTCAAGACATATGCACCAAGTTGGCAGCAATGGGGAAACTCCAACTCAGTCATGTGGCATTCGGCTCAACAATGGTACAACTATGATCACTCAGTCAGTCAGTCAGTCAGTCAGTCATGGACATTTGGGATTGTAGCCCTGTTGTTCGGGTCCAGCCAGCCGAGCGTGTGGAGCAATGTGAGCATTTACCAGGCAGAGAGGGTCTAATAAAAAGATGCTACTGAGTTGCATTATGGGAAATGTAGGATCTAGTCTATAGGTGAATTTTACCAATACAACAAAGAAGGTGGTATAAAGCGGTTTTGTGAGCATTTTTTTTTTAAATTTGACCCTTTCATTTATAGTACTAGGAGATCCTAGTACACAGACTTACTTTTGTATCCTTGTCTCGTAGACAGTCTTCTGTTTCCTCAGCTCATCCTTCAGTCCTTCCACCAGACTGCTGAGTGTTAAATTTATTCCGTCCCCATCCTCAGACATGATAATAGACGGCACACCAGCTGCCACGGCCATGTTTCCATTCTCACTGCAGGCTGCACTGCTGCTGCACAGCTCCATGGCCTCGCAGCTGTCCTGCTCAGAGCTCGGGTCCGTCATCATCCCTCCATCCCTTCCTCTGTCAAGCTCCCTCTGGCTCTCCATCCACTCGCCCTTTTCCCCACTTTCACTCCCTGCTCCACAGTTCTGGTTCGCCGAAGGCTCACTTCCAGAGTCGGGGACGGAGATCTCGCAGGAGGAGGTGGACCACGGTGTGCTGGACACGCTCGGTACACTCCCCATGCTGGAGGAGGAGGTGACGTTGTCGTACGTGGACAGTCTCTGTGAGGAGCCAGTGGAGTCGCGGTCACGGGCAGACCGCTCGCCTGAAGAAGTGCGTCGGTGTCCCCTCAAAGAGGACAAACCATTCATGAGCCAGTTACCTCCCCCGCCACTTCCACCTCCACCTCCTCCCCCACCAGAAGATACACTAGTTGTATCTGCCACAGAGCTGCCGCCGCCTCCGCTTTGCTTTCCTTGTGTCTGTGAACGTGGCGCTGAGGAGCTTTTGAATGAGTACTTCCAGGAAGGCATGGTCTTGGCTTGTTTACTTGGGCTGACCACTGTGTCTCCCTTCCCTGATGAAGACCCCAGTTTTGGTAGAGGGTTCGGGGTCTGGGTCGGGGTGACGGCTGCACACAGTTTGGCATCCAGAGAAGAGGCACTGCTGTGCAGCTCTTGGTCGGGGTTAGAGACTGGGCAGCTCTGAAGGTCCTCCTCAGAGATCCAGGCTCCCAGGCTACGATGTTGGAGCTGATGTCCCTGGACAGGGAGTTCTGTTTGCGGTATGGTGGGTCCCTCCTGGTCCCTCCCTGAGTACAAACGGTTGTGTTCCCTAATGAGCACTGTCATCAGGTGCTGGACCAGAGAGGTGCCTGGATGACATGGACCACATTCATACAGAAAACTATTAATTTACAAAGATTTTTATTTTTATTTTTTTCAAGTTTTTATGCTACATTTGATGATGATGATTCATTTCTATCTAGTTTGTGTTGACTTTTTCCCAAGTCACTGAACATTGTCCATACCTTCCATGATAGTGACTGGGTCCTCCATCTTGGGTCGAAGGATATTTGGTCCAAATACTGTGGCGAGGTTCTGGACGCTCATCTTGTTCTCATTACAGTGGGACTGGACCTCATCAAGGAATCTAAAGAGAGATACAGAGTTAAATACCAGAGCCAAGTTGCAGGAAACATAGTCACAATCTCCCCTTCCTGAGTTGTTTGTGCCAAAATTGAAGAAAGTCCTTTAAGGTGTTACTGAGATATATCGCGTTCACGAGAATGGGACAGACAACCCGAAAACATGGTGCCTCCGGCCCCGGCTGTCGCTGGCAGGGAGGCATAAAAAATTATACATGTGTGAATATGTCAGTGGCCCTGTTCTTATCCCTTTTATGCCTGGGTGTGTATTTCAGATATCACACATTTAACTGAAATGAGAATATCAAAAGACAAAAAAGGCTGTGGACTTACTTGCATATGTACTTGAGGAGATTGTAGTTAGGTAGAGGTAGAGTGCTAACTTGATTTCCAAGCTCCTGGACCCCCTGATAAAAGGCAGATTGTGTCAGTTTTAGACACACAATAATACACACACACACACACACACACACCACACACACACACACACACACACACACACACTCTCTCTCTCTGAGAGGTGGGATACTGCACATACCTCCTCCTCATCTTTGGCCAAAATCTGTGCACAGGTTAGAAAGTCTTCATATTTGGAGAAGGGAATGACTGGTTCAGGCAGCTCTCGCAGGTACAACTTCAGTAAGGACGCCACTGTGTGGACGTCTGTGTTACTGCAAGGGAGCACAGAAAAACGCTGTTTACTGCATGCTCTTTCATTTAACTCTCAAAAAGCTGTTGTACCCTTGTAACACTCCCCCATGTCTACCTGTCAAACAGGGGCTTGTCACCGCAGTCGAAGGCCTCCTGCAGTTCTTTGACAAGATTGGCCTGTCCTGGCATCCTAAAGAGACCCTCCTCGTCCAGACCCCTCTCCCTGATGAAGTCCACACACTGCTCCACCAGCAGGGGTGCCAGCCGGGGGCCAAACTTCTTCTCATACTGCACCGTGTCCTCAAGACGCTGGCCAAATATCCCTGGTGAGAGATGGAGGAAACAAAAAATATCTTTGCATTTAATGGGGTGTATTGTAACATTTCACTCCTTGTATTTGAGACATTTTCTGTTTGTGTTGCAGAGATAACACCTTCACCCTTTAATAGCAGACACATGTAAACAGTTTTTATTACATTTTGAACGCACTGGCTCCAAGACAACCATCCCTGGTCTCCCCTATATTTTATACTCTTATTTTTACAACAGGCCTTTAACAATGAAGCTGACACAAAAATATTGTCGCTCTCATTCCTAAGAGAATCTTGAATCTGTGTGTCTCAAAGTCAAAGCAGTCTCAGTTGTGGCCCAGTGTCTCACATAAAGCTCCTCCAATCACAGCATGAATGAAACTGTCCTGTCCTTTGCAGGCAGATACGACCTTTGTGTAGAATTTGAAGTGGTTGAGGAGAATGTCAAAGCCTGATTACCTGTGACTGTGAACTGAACCTCAGTGTTATTCCTCATTAAAGATCCTCAAAAGACTCTTATTTTGAATTGGCCATAACAGAAGAAGAAATGGGTAAACACTACACACTAATTAAGCCATTTAAAACATATTAGACAACATAAGGTTAAGCCTGGTTAATTGGCCAATTAATCACAGTTGTTTGTTACCCGGTGACTGGCTGCAGCAGTCGCAGCTGGCAGACAGCTCACAATAATCGTGGTAATTCACAGAGCAAGAGCTGCAGAGCAGAAGAGAGCGTTTCTCATAAATCCCAAATCCACATTTCACCAAGTTCATCCATTCTGGCTCAGGCATTTGACTTCCTCTGGTAGATTAACCCTGCATTTACAAAGTCCCGCGGCAAAGAGACCAACTCCTCCGTCCTCTTACTCGACCGTGGCTGAAGCAAGCGGCAGCTGACAGAGCAGAGCAATGTGACTGGCAGACGAGGGTCAGTGTGCTGTGACCACAGTGCTGCCGTTAACGACAGGTCTATATGTTGGCGACAGATCTATTCTGGACCGAGAGCTGAGAGACGGACACCCCCCTACCCTGAGAATCTGAGAGGGCAGACAGAAATATGACCGAGCCGAGTGACTGATAACAGAGTACTACTACACTTTATAGATGAATGTTACTGATTGTGATGTTTCTGTCTCACTGTGAAATCATTTTTTTCAAATGTATTGCATCTGTTAAACAGGTGTAGGTAGGATTTAGGGACCCTTACCTTCGCCCCCCCGCCTCCCATCATCTGTGCCACAGCTGGGCCAGAATTAATCATATTCGTAGTTTTCTACATTTTAAACTTTAAGCAGCGGAAACAAGCAGAACACAACACAGACAGGACATGATATAAGAGCTGCCTATTTATCTGCCTGGTGAATGTAAATCCAATATTCTTTTAACCCGGTAATGTGAAACTGGGGAATTATGTGAAATAATACTTTAGCCTGCAGGTGTTTACAAATGTAAAGACGCATGAATGAACACATTTTGGTCACTAGAGGCCAAAAGAGGAGACGCACTGCGTTAACCTGGTTCCTGTTTCTGCCTCTTATTATATTCATGGCAATGAGCCAAGTCGTCTTCGTCTTCTAACCATTTGAATAAAAAAATATTCAGTCCACTGCATGATAAGAAATAGTTTTAACTTGTTTGTAAAAAAAAATAAATAAATACAGACAAACTGAATTTTGATTTTAATATACAAATGTTGAGCATGGAGATATGTCATTTTTGTTTGTATAAGAAAAAAAGAGTTGCAACTTGGGAAACAGGTTAAAAATCTTTCTTTAAATTATTATTATGCACTGGACAGAATATTTTTTTCATCCAGATGATCACAGCGGTCTGTGGGGATTGTGGAAATACCTCCAGGATATAGATAAGTGTTAAACAACCTTCTAGGTTTTCAAGGAACTCTGGGTATTTTTCGGAAATGGCAAATGTGCAGCTCTGTGAAATCCAACAGTAATACATGACGGGCACAAGCCACAGTTAGTTTATTAGGATTGTTATGCAGCTACAGAGCTGGATGATGATTCTTGTCATTTAATTCAGCAAAAAATCTTTCACCTTTCACTTTAGGGACTGGATCTCACCTTGGAGTCCAGTTAGTCTGTCCATTAGTTGACCAACAGACATTTTTTATAACTACTAATTTCAATAAAAAATACATGACATTTTTCTTAATTGTGAAAATGTGATTTGACTAATGATGAATTTGATTCATCATTAGTCGTAGCTCTAGTAGCTGGCTGTTGCCGTGCCAGCAGAGCTTAAACCCGGCTGACTAAAAAATGAAGTTTAAAATGAGACCAGTGACATCATACACTATATCATCGGTGTGTTATTCTACATTTATACCCCTATTAATATACTGCTCCTTTGTAACCCAACACCATGCTGTTCAGCTGCTCCTTGTGTCCCACTTCACACCCAGACAGGCCAGGTTATATTTCTGGCCCCCTGTCAAGTACACTCGTTAGACATCCAGACTGGAGCAGACAGGGTGAGAATTAACCACAGGCTCAGCGCTCCTTGGAGACGGAAAAGAGACTTTGTAGGAAAAAAAAAAAACCTCTTCTTGACTGGATCACAGTGCAAAGGCTAGACTGCATTCAGTACATATACTGTGCTGCTCCTTTATCAAGCTCACCTCAACAGATGCCACCACAGACAGAAACCTAAGAGAAGCACCTGCTCCTCTATTTTTGAATTTAAACCATCACTACACTGGAATAGAAAGAAAACTCTGACCACATTGCTCCAATCAGGTACAGTGGTTTGACACCAGGAATAGAGACATCAGGGTGAGAATAAACTGCAGGCTAAATAAATGAAACACAGTACGGGGGGCTAAGGGGATACTCTGCACGACCGGGCTCGTGTTTGTAACTTATACAGTATAATGAAGATACACCAGGGAGATCTTTTCTTATATCAGCAGCAATATCTTGTTGCAGGAACTGCTGCAAAGAAATGCAAATACTTCCTGGCTAGGGCTCGGAAGGAACTGCCTCAGTCCAAGTTAAAGAGATGTTTAAATGGTTACTGATGAGGAAAACTGAGTAATATATCATCAGAAACTGCTGGTTATCCTTTTCAACCTCACTGAGGAAAAACTCTGGCCTTTACTTTTGTTGGTTTTATTCTGCCTTTTACTATATGTTCCACCATGTCATTCATTCTCATGAGGTCAAGCGTGTTCAAGGATGAGAATCTGTGATCATATTTCTCATGTTTCAGGTCAAAGGTTTGGGTTTACCTCCTCCAAACGGCGCCCAGATGACCCGCCGTATGGCCTTGACCCAGTCATCCATGTCTGTCTGGGAGTTTGCCATGAGCAGGAAGGATTCATGGCTGATTGGTGCCCGGTCCTTGTCTCCTGTTCCACCTACAGGGACAAACAAGGGGAGAAAATGAGATTGAAAAAAGTAAAGGTAAGTAGAGTCCTAATTTTTTTTTTTACTACAGCCTATAAGCATCAATCTATGTTATATACCTGTATTAATTATGTTTCAGGGACCTTATTGGATAAGCAGGATTGCAGGTTGCCACTGTGGCAGCTAGTTTGTGTTTGCACTTTCTGTGTGTGATAGAGAAGCGTTGGATTTAAAGTACCAGTTCTTCAAAATGTTAAAGTTTGTCCAAACTTTTGTCTGGCACAGAGAAAAATCAATACATGAATAGGTGAATGTGGCTTGACATGTAAAGCGCTTTGAGTGGTTGATAAGATTAGAAAACCACCAATTAATTCACATATAGATGCCTGAATTTCACCAGACAATGAATTTAAATGGAAAAAAAAAATGGTTTTAATGAATGTATAATTAATGTTTTGAGACAGAAGAAGAAAGAAAAAAAATAAATTAATCTAATGCCCACCCAGCTGGATTGGTCTGAGATTGACACCAGGTTAAATCCTATGTGCTATAGGGGCTTCTCACCACTAGATGGCACATTTGCTGCACGTTAAATGCTCTAGATTTGTACTCTAACCCTCCTGTCCTGTAATCTGTAATTACGGCACCAGTAAATGCAGTTCACATTTTCCTGTAAGGCATTTAGCTGACACTAAGAATATGTTGTGCCTGATGTATATATATTTTTTTGACTCATAAACATTAGCAAAGCTCACAGCTGCCCGCCAACACATGACACAAAACATTTCAGAGTGATGTTGGAAAATTAGACATCTTTTTCTTTTAAAACAAAAAGGTGTGACACATGATCAGCTGCTACACAGAAACCACAACAGACACTAAATACACTTTATAATCCCACACCACTGTGTATACCGTACACTGTGTTCCTCTGTTATACATTTAAATAATCTGGAGGGAATGAACTGCGTTTTCTGGCCCATCCATTAGTGTTGGATGGTGTTGTTGCCACAGTCACAGTCAGTGTTGTCACAGTCATTTAGCTCTGAGAAGGGAATCCAAATATAAACAGTGGTGCCATAAAGTTAAGTGCCATTGTCACCCAGCTTTGCAAACTCACACTGTCATGATGAACAACACACTGCAACCTCTCCTCACATGTGCTCCACTGTCTTGAAATACTGAACCGAGGATTTATAATTATTTGATATTTTGGCCTCGTTAATTCATATGTAGAATAGAGAATAGAGTCCTTTAATTCATCCCCAGGAAAAGAGGCATTTAAATGTGTGAATAACAAAAACAGAGGAGACTCAGACATCAAGGAGCCTGAGCACATCCAATACTTCCTCTTCAGTGAATCATGACCTGATAAGACACACGCACGCAGAGCCATTTAAAATCAATCTCAACATAGCTGACAGACACCAAAATCATTGGAACATCCAAGCCTGGATGGATGAGCATTACAAAGGTCCCTTTTGGAGCCAATTAAGATAACGGTGTCTGCAGGGTTTACAGACACAAACATTAAACTGAGTTGTCCTCTCAAAGTCCCAGTGATGAATTTGATTTTAGCTCCTCCTCACGCCGATGAGACGGAGGTTGACATTTGAGTCTGCGAGGAGGTGGAAGTGTTTACAGCATGGCTGCATAAAGCTGCTGCCTTTTGAGTGTCTGTTTATTGAAGATATATTCTTGATAATTATAGCTGCAGTTCTTAAATGTCAGACGGCTCATAGACACTGTTGAATGGGAGATTAGGAGTGGAAAGGGAGGGAGGAGGGGACAGGTAGTTTTTAAAAGTGCAGAGGAAGAGCCATTTTCTTACTGATGTTTGAACTTATTAAATTGTCAGTATGGGATGGGATATTTGGAGTCGACATGAGAGAGCAGTTAGGTGAGGTCTTACTAGGGCAGTCTGGGTAATTTTCACATAAAACCTTAACTGTCTCCATGGAGCTGATTTGAGCACTAACGAACTACATTTCAATCACATTTTAATTTTAGTCATTGCTGTCAACTTTATTTCAACAAGTATGAAATATGTTAGTTAGCATTCAAAACCATGACGCGTTGCTATCATGCCTATACTAATGAATAGCATTAAATATAGTTTATTACAAATATTAGGCTATCATTGAAAAAGTAATTACGTTACTCAATTGTTTATGCCACACAGAAAGACATTTGTTACCTTTGTTTCGTTAGCAGCAAGCCTACATGTTGGAGCTATTTACTAACCATCAACAGCTAGCTAAACGTTAGCCCTGTCGACTACATGACGCACTGTCAAAGTCCCGTCCTCAAAAGCGACACTGTTCGTATCCGTCCAACTCTGAACAAAACCAGGTGATTCCTGAACGTAGCTTTACCCATGGCTAACATTAGCAAGTTGGCTAACAACACGCAACATGTACAGAGGGACCAGGAGGCTAATTTCTCATTACCTCAATCGCCTGTGCCAAGCTAACACGTCATGGACCATCAACCCTCCCTAAAAACAGAATACCATAATATCAGATCAGACATCGACCCACCCCTCCCTCTCAAAACACATCAAAGTAACAGGGTGTTACCAGAATAAGTCGCCGTACTTACTAAATTTCAAATCATAATGAACAGGTCTATTCAAGCACTACTGACCTAGCAAACAGCCGTGCAGTTATTCTACACTATTGAGTGTGTTGGTGTGTCTTGTCCCTCAGGCTTCGTCCTGTATTAATAATGTGACTGATGATTGGGCTCTGTGAATTGGTTGGGGATTAACTTTATACGACCTCTGCGCAGCTTGTTATTGGTATATATGAGAGAATGAGACTGAGACAGATATAGAGATACAGGGAAAGTTAATGAACAAGACAGAGAGACATATCAACAGGGAGAGAGAGAGAGACAACTGAGGTGCAGCCAGTAGCACTGATGATACTCAATATGCAGTCACGTATAACTTCATGTTCAGTCTCATGTTTTCATGACGCATGATCTGCAAATGCACACCATCTTATCTTATATATCAGTTTACAGGAATCACTTATGTTGAGTAGGTAGTATGACGAGCTGTTGGTATAGCATTGACCAGATTGGATTAGCTTTGCAGGACAGTGGTGGTAATATGATTTTTGTATTAAAAGCTGTGGATGGAACAATAAAAAAGGAGGGGAGGCAAAAGTATGAAATCATAAAAAATACCTGATAAACTTGAAAAATACACATTAACCAGACCAGTGATGCTTGTGGATATCCTCCTAGTGAAAACAGCCACGGACCCAATACTTCCTGACCTTGCTGTCACTAAGATCTAACCTCACGTTTTTCATCCAGCATGCACTGCTGTGGACAAAACAAGCTCCCACCACAATATTTCTACTGTTAGTGTGACACACAGCACAGTAGACACTGAACCACAGTTATATTGTACCAGTAGCTGTGTGTATAAGTGACCTGTCAATCATGCAAATAACTGCCAAGTAAAGTAGCTGTTGACTGTTTAAAAAGGATATTGTGAACAGATGACATTAATTTGATATAAGACTCAAGCAAAAAGGGGAAGGAGAAATAGAAGAGTAAACCAGAACATAATAAAGTTGCTAGATAGGGATCAACCAAATATTTGCACATTCAAACATTTTGCAGAAGTAGATAGGTTTCTGGTAAAACTCATTTTGCAGCAAAACTTTGCACAAAAATTCACTCTGCAGTCTGTTTCTATCTGCACTAATCCACATAACATCTGAAAATACATCTTTTAAGAGTACATTTTATTCAAATGTGTAATAATCTCAATATATGATGTATTTTGCATATAAGCAACAGGAGTCGGTACCTTAATACTATGCAAAAAAAAAAAAAAGAAGCCATAAATAAGAGTTTGTTCTAAGCTGTAGATCCCATCAGTCTCAAAGCTACTCAGGCGCTCCACTTCAGTCTCTGCTACTCTTGTAAAAAATCTCCAGCATCTGTTTCCCGTTACCTTGGAGATGTTGTTTCTTCAGTCTGTCCGGCTTGCAGCAGACCGGCCCCATGTCTGAGTGAGCGGTGCAGGCTGGAGCTGGGACTGGCTCTGGCCTAAAGCTGCAGCATGAAGAAGCGGCTTCTCCGCCGGCACAAAGCCCGTTTGGAAGCAGATCAGTACGCAGGTAGCACTGACGGCCAGAACCTGCCAGTGAGGCATGCTCGATGCCAGCGGAAACAAAACCCGTCAAACGAGTCCCACTTCTTGCTCCTCACTCGTTTATTCTGTCCATTCATTCACTCTTCTCTTCCTGTCTCTTTCTCATTCAACAGTGTGGGCAGCAGGTCCGTTCCCTCAGCTCCCCTGGGGAGAAGCAAATCCCTGAGGAGGAGTGTAACAAGGCTTTCTCTCTCTCTGTCTGTCCCTCTCTCTCTCTCTCTCTCTCTCTCCCTGAGTGTGTGTGTGTGTGTGTGCAGCAACTTGGAGATGGGCTGTCCTCCAATCTTTGCCAAACAAACTTGTACACACACACACACACACACACACACACACACACACACACACACAATGCCAATCAATCTCTGTGAGATACAGGCAGTACAGACTTCGGATTCTTCCTTCAGTCAGATAGGATCTAGGCTCATATAGACCTGCGTGAGCGCAATAATCTGTGACTTTCTGTATTTAAAAATCTAATTTTCTGCTTTCTATCACAGATTGCTGCAGTATAACCTAAAAGGGATTCAACCTGTAACCAGTTCATGAAGACAGTGGGTTGAGTATCTTATTTTTATTTTATCTTATGATGATAACAGCACGTCAAACACTGCCAAAGACCGTACTCTCCGATCGTCATAGCTTTATCTAAATTGATAAACAAGCACAGTCATAACTTTTCTAAATATTTACCAATCACAAGCAGAAGCTGTCTGAGGTTGGTTTTTTTGTAAATGGTTGCAACAAGCAGTGACGTTGGGAATAAACTCAAGAAAAACTAGGTTGTTATAAAAAAAAGCAGCAAAAACCACAACAGCTGAACATACAGTACAAAGAAACACGTGCCACCTAAGAGGTTCATAGGCCTTTGGTTTAGTTTAACTTCTTCGCTTGCAAATTTAGTGTATACAATGTGCTGTGCAGTCAGTATGTGACATTCATTACATGACATTCTTGAAAGTGTTTGTATTTACAGAACTGTATGTTTATTATCCCACTAACTCATATTTAGAATGTGGTTAAAGCATTACTGTCAGTGTTTGTGTATACACTGTAAAAAAAGATCTTAACATGTCAGTCAAGTCAAGTAATAGTCTGACAGGTTGGGAAAAAAATTACTACATTGCTGTACGGTCATTTGAAGCTTGAGCTTAGTTTAGCACAAAGACTGGAAACAACAGCTAGCCTGGCTCTGTCCAAACTAAGTTAGCAAAAAAAACATCTCAATTTTACTCATTATCATGTTACATCTTGTCTGTTTAATCTGTAGCTTCACAAAAGCAAAATGTGAGCTGCTACTAACTGTTTCCCATCTCTTTCCAGTCTTTATGCTAGGCTAAGCTAACCCTAACCCTGCTGGGTCTAGCTTTGTATTTAGCTTACAGAGATGAGAGTGGTGTCTGTCTTCTCATCAAATGCTCAGCAAGAAAGCCATTAAGTGTATTTCCTCTACATTTTTTAATATGTTGTATAATTTGTGCACAAACCAAAATGTAATATGCTACTAGCTGTTATCAGTCTTTATGCTAGGCTAAGCTACTTGCTTTCTGGCACTAGCTTTCTATTTAGCTTAGAGACATGGGTAGTATCCGTCTTTCTATCTAAATTTTACTTTTGAATACGTTATTTGTTTTTATTATTTGTATACAAACCGAAATGTAAGCTGCTGTTAGATGTTTCCTTCCATTTCCAGTCTTTAAGCTAGGCTATACTAATCTGGCTCTAGTTTCAAATTTAGCATACAGACATGAGGGTGGTGTCAATCTTCTCATCGAGCGAATAAGTGTATTTCCCAAAATGTCAAACTATTCCTTAACAGAAGAACAAAAACTTATTCCTTTGGTACATCTCAGATTCATGATATCCAGCCACAGGATCTCATTGTGAAATTTTCCTTTACACCCTCTTTTGTGTACCCTGCAATGTTGTTAGGATTAACATAATGGCCAACACGTACAGTTGAGTTAATGTTACAAAGGTCAAAGGCTAAAGTTAACGATGTGTTTTTGTGTTCCAGGTCAGAAAACAGGACTCTGAACTCTGATGTGGGTTTGTTGCTGTACCTTGGGAAAATTGTATTTCTGGGACGTGCATGGACGAGTGTGTGGCCTAGCCCACAATAATGAATTAGCAGAAGCTGTCACGTTTGCACAGGCACAAGTGTGTTTTGTGGGTGTGTGTGTGCTGTTTTCCAGATGGCTTAATTGCTTCACACTACCACAACAGAGGGCTTATAGCCTTGAGTCAGCCATTAAATACAAAGAATATTTTAAAATAACCAATTATTTGCCCATTTCCTTAATTCCTCCAGGCTTTAGGACAAGCTCAATTCAGACTCAGCCACATGACTGTGGAATCAGCTTTGTTTGGGTGCCCTGCTCCCTCTGTCTGCAGTACATACTGATAAAAAACCATGGTGGGAGTCCAATTTTTAATTGCTTGCACACTGAACTACTGCTGTTGTTTCACTCAAAAGCCAAGAGGAAATTACAAGTACTGGCAAGTTGAGTTTTGTGTTCCTTCTGCTTCCACTAAGCAATGTTCAAGAAAGATTTCTGCAGGATAAAGGTACCGCACACAAGGAGATTTTAATGTGGCTTTGACCTTGAGATCGTGTGCCCACAAGACGTTTACCGAATGATGATTTAATTTTTTCCAACTTCACTTTATGAGAAAATATTCCCAGTCTGCTTTAATAGTTTTTTTTTTTAGTTTTTTTTTACCCATAGACATGGATAAATAAGACATTTGACAAACACACTATATATCGAGTGGGTGTGTGAGAGTGTGTGTGAGGGGTTCATCAACTTGTAGCTGCTATCTGTCTTGTATCTACCTTCTCCAACAGGGCTCAATACAACATATCTGCACAATAAACATGACCAATGGATTTACCCTGTGGCTGAATTCTCACACACACACACACACACACACACACAGTCTCAGAAAAGCAAAGTCCATCAGTCAATGACGTGACCCAGATGAACGGTCAAGGTCCCCGGGCTCCTTTGAAGGACAAAGCTACTATTACAGTGGACAATGGAGAGTTGAAAGTGAGAGAGAGCCAGCAGCTGATTTATCAGCCCTGATAAAAAAAAAAAAAAAAAACCCTTCATTTCTGGGCTGGCTTGACCTCAAATTGAGGGTTTATCCGCCTGGGAGTCCTCATAGATGTTTTCAGATGTGTGGTTTTATACCATTTATGTGGCAGCAAAAGCAAAGCTACTACTGCTCATAACCCTCTGTTGCAGGCCTGTACAATGGTGCACTTATAAACCTTTCCAGGAGAGGAAATGTTTAACTTACCCTAATGAAAATGAACAAGTTCTTTAAGTAGTCAAGGTATTAGTGGGAAATTAAAATGTTATCACCATCCAAAAACCCAAAAATATTAAATTTACTATGATGTGTGTAATGTAATTTGAGAACCTGTAACTAATCCTGACGAAGATGAGCGAACCAAAATCCCATTGCTTAATTCTTGTATTTGCATACAAATAACATCCCTAGTTGATTAAACCATGAAGAGTTAAGGACTCGAGTACTTGTGTAGTCCATGATGTCTGAAGTGTCCTCGAGTGTAAGTTTTTTCACTGGCCAACAGTAAAGACTACAGTGACGCGTCTCCTCTGAGAAGTTCATAGTTGACGGAAAAGCATCGGTGCTCATTGTGCCAATAGCTGATCAGTGTTTTGCCAGAGCAAGATCTTGAGTCACTGCATCAGGTGATTTTTTTACCAATAAGCCTCTCTGTTTGAAGCTGCATTGTTCCTGACTGGACACCATAATGACTGTTTGTAAAGAAGCACTATCCTCCTTGAAGCGTTACTGTGAAGTCTGAAATCTCCAAGTCTATTCATTTCATACAACAGGAGCGAATAAAGCCCTCATCGCTCTTAAGCCGATTATAGACCACAGAAAGAGGAGAGCAACTCATGTGTTTCTCCCCCAGGAGCCGACAAATCTAATATGCTGTAAACATCAGATGAAGTCGGCATCGAGTTGTTACAAGAAGAAGAATGTAACTTGGGTTGTTCTGAAATACAATCAGACTCCTGCTTTTGATCTGAACTAAGGGACATCTGCACTGAAAAGAACAGCTAATCTGTTAAAATTGTATGTGATATAACATTTAAACCCTAAAGTCTTAATCTAATCAATGCAATTTTATTAAATGTCTTAGAAACTGTATTTGTCTGAAGCCCATCTCTCCTCCTGTCAAGTCTCCAATTTACCTTTCTCTTTATGTCTTCCCCACCTGGCAACTCTAACTGTCTGTATTTTTTATCTGCCTTTCGCTTTTGCTCCCAGGGTTCAGGGCCTGCCCGCAAGAAGCTATAAATTAGAAGCTCATTGGGGTTCGCACCCCTCTGCTATGTTGACGGGCCATAAACAAAACACACAGAGACTTACAAGCCTAGCAGCCATTCTAAACACAAAGAGAGACCTCCAAGCAAACACTCACGGAATGAGTGATATAGAGAACCAGAGGGGTGGACTACAGTAACGCTTAGTACAGTCCATACTATCACTGTACTGTACAGTTCTTACTAGATATTATATTCCACAGACGGTTAAATGCACACTGACAAATATGCATTTAAAGACATCCAAAAGTGAGTGTTGTATTGATTGAGTAAAACCATGAAAGGTCACATGAGGTCAATCTAATCGCTCGACTGCTCAGCCACAGGCGAAGCTTCTGTGTAGGTCGAACATGTGGAGCATGACGGCTCACAAACAGTCCAGAGATGTACAGTCACAGTAAGCTCGCACTGATGGAGATGCCATTTTGTTTTTCCTTTTACTTTATGTTGCTTGCTGCAGGAATTGACGTTCACACTCCAGGAGCTAGAAATGCAACACTGGTACCAGACATGTCACCAGATCTACAGCATTTAATCCTTGGTTAATAGTGCTCCCTGCTGTCTGAAAAGTGAATAGCAACTAGAGAATGGAGGTGATTGTACTGCAGTTTTTCCTTTTTTGTTCAACACTGAGGAAGTGCAAACAAAAACTTTTTTTTTTTTTTAATTTCTGCTTAATAAACATTGTCTATGTTTGACTTTAAACTCCACGTTACATTGAGATGCATGTTGAAAACATTGGATTCATTATCATTTTTACTCACTTTATGACGTACGAAGTTGTTTTCATATAAAACTTTGCGTACACATGACTCCACTCTATAAATCTCTAACACTGTTGAACTGGCTCCACGTGCCCGAGCCTCATTTCCACTGCCACACTTATCAATAAATGGGGACAACGCCCACAATCACCTGTTTGAATATGAATACTTTTCATGGCCGCGGGAAGTAGGAGAGCTGCACACAGAAGGAACACGCAAACTCCACTCAGCAACCAATCCAACCAGCGAAGGCAACGATCGTTAGCCAATCAGAGGCGGCGTAGGGCGGGGCTTGTGAACTCCAGTTAGGTTTCGTAAATTTACATCCGGCTGCTGTAGCATTGACAGCTAACCGAAGGATTAAGTCACAATGGAGGAAAAAAATAGACCAGCTAAAGAGAGCACAGGTGAAGTCCAGCCTTCCCAGGAGAGCAGCTCCACCTGCACTACATCGTTTCCGTTTGGTTGTAGTTTTTCCTCGAAGACGGAGACCCACCGAAGTATCAGCGCTAGCACCGCCACCGTTGAGGAGCCTGCTAACAGGTGTCAAGCTAAGACTGATTTTGCGGCATTTGAGGAGCTTTTACAGCCACATAACTTTAATTTTCCGGCCAGATGTTTTGGGAAAGAAACTTCCAGCCACCATCTTGGTTTGCTACCTGTAAGTGTCTTCATCACGTGGCGGAGTGTGGTCAGGTTGTGTGTTTTGGTTGCGTGAAGAGGCAGCAAAGGGGAAAACGGTTGATTTGGTGCCACTTCACCTTCCCGAGGAGCTGGACCCAGGCCGGCCTGATCTCCAGCTCAAGATGCGAGGCGGTTCAACGGAGAGTCTCCTGTCACAGTTCAAGATGAAACAACATGTCTACCTAATCTCCATCCACAAACAAGAGCTCTGTTTACAGAAGCTGAACAACTCAGTTATTTCTGGGCCTGTTCATCTCTGTGGGCTCATCCAGGGGGACCTTCTCCACCTTGTATCACGTGAAAACATGGCTCCAGCAACACCATGACCCAGAAGAGACTGACTGACCTCTCCCTGATCCATGTCCACACTGACATTTTGAACTCATTGGATACCCATGCCCTTATGAGAGACTTCATTTTCACAACACCTTTTGGATTATTATAACTACTGGAGCACCTGACCTGCAGCTCAAGGTAAGATATTTGGTTTATTATAAACTGCCGCCGAGCAGTTTAATATTCAGTTGTCAATTACTTTTAACATCACACTGATATACCTTTGTTGTAAACAATGTGCATATTTGGATATGTTCTTGTGTGCCATGAGCAATGGGCTTTTGGACATGTGTATTGCAATGTCATGGCATTATTGTGAGCCATTATTGTGCCATATTTACATTACTGAGTCTGACTTTTATAGACCTGACTTCTGCTGCTGCTGTTACTGCTGCTGCTTTTTTAGTCTGTGCTGCACTAGTATCGTTGTAGGCCTATGTTGTATTTGTTTGGGTAAAAGGCTCCACTACAGCACACCCAACTTAAAACATCTTCCCGCCCTGCTTTCTCCTGCGTTGTGCCACAATGGCGAGGTTCAACAACAACAACAACAACAACAGTAGAGTAGCAGTCATCATGCTTGACCATTGCTGTGGCTACTTCCAGTACATTGCCCATATCAGTAATTCATCAGATTTGTGTGTTTATTACATCTCAGTCGTCATCATCATCAAACATCAAACATCAAACATCAGAATGATAAGCCATGATTTTGTTTGTAGTGCATCATCCTTTAAAAAAAAAAAACTAAACAAAACACAAGCCTATATTTTCTGTGCAGGAGCTTATTGCTGATCTGATCCACACCCTCAACTGGGTGTTCATTATTGTAACCAGCGGGAAAAAGGTCCTCTAACCTTAAGGAAGAACTTATTTTAACCCAAACCATGATCTTTTCCGAAACCTAACCAAGTAGTTTTTGTGCTTAAACATAACCAACTGTTTCACAACCTTAACAACATGTTTATTATGCTTATGAAGGTCCCTTTATACCTGCCACTTGTATCTTGTATGCATCTTTAGGTTGTATTATTGTTACCATGACAACAAAGATTGGGAACAAGTGAGATCTGTATTTAGTAAGATTGCAAGGTATTGAGAAGAGAATCTGGGAGGAAGATATGGTGGAGGATGGAGGAAGAGGAGGAGCTAGTGGATCTTACCCGGTACAATCTCAAATAGATGTCTTCCTGGTTCATCTGGGTTCGCTGTGAGTTCATTCACCTGGCATCCCTGCAGAGTAATGCAGCCCTGAAAAAGAGGTAGAGGTGTTTAAATACTGAAATTGGACAAATGTAATTTTGTTCTTCCTTCTGCTCTGTCTTCATTTCCTTCGACATTTTTGACCTTCCTTCCTTCCCTCTTTCCTTCCTTCCTTCCTATCGCTCCACTCTTAACTCCTCTAAAACCGAACAGGACTGAACAGGGACCCGCACAGATTATTAGAATACATTATCCAGATCAATACCTATTTAGCCCTGAGAACTGAGGCCAAGTGAGCTGTGAAGGGATGCCAGCGTCTGTAGGTCGGCCCTGTTAATCTGCGCACTGGCATCCTCCATTAAATAGGGAGAGGAGTCTGCCAAAACCGCCTCAGCTGTAGGGCCGGGCTGTCGCCAGCATTAGTCGCCATGGCAACAAATGGAAGGGGCGGGTGCTGGGGATGGATGGAGCACAGGGGCAGGGCAGGAACCGGGGGGGGGGGGGGCTCCCAAGGGTGCTGTGTGCTTGGAATCACAGGAGTAGCTGGCCGGGGATGAATGGATAAGAAAAAGCAACACGTAACCCGAGAACAGAAATCACACGGTCAAGCTGTGGGAGATGAAAATGTAGGATAGTTTGTCTTATTCTGTATTTTAGCACGGAGACATAATGACTCTGATGTAAAGCTCACGTTTTCTTACAATCGTTATAAAACTATGAGACTTCAACCAGCTGGTTTCACATGGTTTGCTCATAAATGTCAGTTATTTTGGGAGGACAGAATCGTCCCCTGCCAATATTTGAGTGAACTCATTCGCACTATGTTTGGAGGGAAGTCATTAGATCATTCCAATGTGCCCTCCAAGAAGCTACATCTCCAAGACAACCGATTCAGGCATGTTAGCATTTGGTTGACTGAAACACACAGCGGTACCTAGCGTCACCAGAGAAATGTCAACTGATGTTATTTAACCATGTTTGCTAGCGTTAACTAGGAAGTCAAGGTCAGGTTGCGAGCAGCAAACATAAAATGGTGCATATATGAAAGTATTAGTTTATTTTCTGTTGAGAAATCCCATGAAAATGTCACCATGAATTAATTATTTTGTAGTAAGCGCATGGTAAAAAAGCACTATATGTGTCGCAAAAAGCCATGAACAATGCATCTGGCTGCTGGAGTTGCTTTGGTCTTTTCCATGAAACAACTGAAACTGGAATTCATTAGTTAGCATGAAACTACCTCAAACTAAATCAACAGATAAATCAAAGGGAGAGAAATTACCTTCCACACTGCGAGCATCCACTTATCACTTTTTATAAATTACTACGCCATGCTTTTTTTTATGTGTGTCATGAAGATTAATTTTGTATTCGGAGAACTAACGATCCCCTCCTCCTCCACCATCACCACCGCCCATGTGTTTGTCTTGGAGCTACGGAAATCTAACATCTGACAAATGAAGTCCATTTGTTCTGTTGTGGATTTATCCCTGTGTGATGAAAGGGGAAAAAGAAAACCTGTATGGATCCTGCATCAGTTTTGCCTTTCCTTCCACCAATTATCACATCCTTTCATCTTGGTACAGAGGGAGGAGGGAATGGGGGGGTGTCTTGTTCTATCGCAATGATTTGCCCCCCCCCCCCCCCCCTTCAAGCCCCACCACCACTCCCAGCCTCGAATTTCCAATCGATTAGAAGATGAGAGGGAGAAAAAAGGCCAGAATGACACTTTCTCACACATCCTGCTCTCAGAGGGGGTGTGTGGGTGTGTGTGTGTGTGTGTGTGTGTGTGTGTGTGTGTGTGTGTGTGTGTACATTAGCGTGCGTTCCTCTGAGTGTATGTGTATAGTGCATTCAGCCCTGTGTTTTACTTGAATCCATTGGGAGTTGCAAATCAATGCAGGCTGAATGAGTATTGACAGCCTCTGATTAAAGACAGTCTGTCGAAGCCTTCAGTCATTTGTTCTCCACAGAATGGAGACTGCGAGGAGGACATGTCATTCTGTGTGTATGTAGTATGTGTGTGTCTGTGTGTGTGTGTCCGCAGGCATGCAATGACGGGGACTAAAAGACAGTGATGGCAGACGGATGCTGCCTGCATTAAATGATTGGCCGTCACACAGAGTGAAAACTGAGGAAATCAATACAAGTGTCATGATTTCAACAAGGAATGTAAAGAGATGATTATTATGCTCTCTCTGTGTGTGTGTGTGTGTGTGTGTGTGTGTCATGGTTGCCCCTGCTGTCTTTTGTTGGATTACATCATTGCTTCTTATCACAACGATACAAGCCTGTCATCTACATTGACTGCCCATCCCAATATTATTTGTTTTGTTTGTGTGTGTGTGTGTGTGTGTGTGTGTGTGTGTGTGTGAGGTCAGTCCCGGCCAGCTACCGCACTGCTTTTGAACACTTCAGTAACAATTGTGATCGGAAAATATGAGTCAGCACCTGGCCACAAACGATGTGCTCGTCTCATCAGAGAAGCAATGGGATTGATTAGAGATTTACACTGTAAATATTTTTACGATGGTGTACTAATGGAGGGGGAAACCAAGCGTCACATCCTTCTATTTGTACTGATGCACTGAAATGTCCTGAGAGTGTGGTGAGTCATCATTACCGCTGACAGGAATGAATGAAGGGCCTGTTTTAGTCTGCAGATGGAGGATATTAAATCTGGGCTCCAGCAGTGACTGACATGTCGGTGTGCTGCTGCTGCTCCAGCTGTCAACATCATATTTACATTTCAAAGGTCACAAGTGGGACTTTTCTAAACTTGGCAATATTTCTTTGTGACTTCGGGCAATGCTGAGTAGTTAGGTAAAATTGCATAATTGTATTATTGTAACTCGATTATTGTTAAATCGTGCCGCCTGTGGCCATGGCTCAGGTAGCTCCCTTAACCGCCTGAAACCTGCTGACTCTTCAAATACACAGCAAGTCTTTGCCACCTCAGCAAAAGTAACACTCAAACATAACACTGATTAGCATTTAAGAAATACACTTTTTACATATTATGTATTAGATGCATTTACAATACTGTGCAAAGGTTTAAGATTCTTATCCATCACTCAGTACCATCAGGGAGGCATCAAGCATCGCTCTTACATTAATTCTGCACCGGGACAATGAGCCCAAACACACACAGTCATAAAGAACTATTTTAAGAGATGAGAAGAAGGAGTCCTTCAGCAGATGGTCTGGCCCCCACAGAGCCCTGGTCTCAACATCATTGCGTGAACAGACAGTGAGGCAGCCTAAATCCACAGAAGAACTGTGGCAAATTTTCAGAGAATTATTCAAGATACCTGCCGAGTATCTTGAATAACTGTGTGCAAGTGTACCGAGGAGAACTGGTGCAGTTGCTGAATTAGAGGTTAAAGCATCGTCTAAGTTATTAAAGTTCATCCTGAGGGGGAAATGAATAAATTTAAATCAAAACCACAAATGTCTGGGGCTAGAATAGTGACATATTTTGGAATTGAAAATAAAATTTGACATTGAAAACCAAAGCTTGAACCCTTTTCAGTGCCAAAAATATCACTGTTATAGCCTCATTTAAATACATCAATCTCATGGTGGTGCCAGGAGAAAAATCAGGGGATCACTCAAGTCAGTAGGTGTTATCCTCTGGGGACCATGAATGTCTGGACCAAATTCAGACCATCCATTCAATAGCTGTCAAGCTATTTGTTGAGATATTGGACCAGAGTGGTGGATTGCCCAACAGACAGAGCCATGCCACATACTGCATATGGCAATGAATGGAGGGCAACAGATAATTCATGTTTTCTGCTACTGAGCTTTAAATCTCCGTATTAACTTTTGTGACTCGTCTTCCAACTAGAAAAAAGATATTTGGATGGAAGAAATTAAAAAAAAAAAAAAAAAAAACAGGGCTCAGGATCTTGCCTGAGGACACACACTTGGGATCAAAACCAATGACTATGATTAATGGACGGCCTGCTCTGCCACCTGAGCTACAGCCACCCCGAAACGTTTTCACACTCTAATCTGACCCTATTGATGTCTCATCCAAAATAAAATAGATATCAGCTGAGAGCAGCTGCAGATTTTACACCTGGTTCTAACAGACACATTGATAAAATAATAATCCACATTTCCTTTCCCAGTTCTTTTTTTTTTTTTTTCTCACTGTCCTGTCGGTGTGCTTTGCTGTGTGCAAACATGGCCGTTACCTGTGGTTTGGTTTCTTCCTCGTCTTTGTAGAAGAAGAGCTGATCCGAGCGCAGCACAAACCATCGCAGCTGCCAGTTCTTCATGATGCTGCGCTGCTTCTTCAGCCAGCCAGCCTTCAGGGCCCCCTCCTGGAGGCTGGGGGAGGCCGGCCGGCATGAGCCCCGCGACACCTCGCCCATCACCATGCTCTTGGACCGGGCTGCGAACACACATACAAACACACATATACAGTATTTTTTTTTATTCTGCGTACATACAAGCAGTCAGAAAGCAAAAGGGTCGTGTAGGTCAAAGAGGATTGAATGGGTTGTTCTGCCTGATTTACTATATATCTTCCATTTGTCTGGCTCGTGTCTTTTCATTTTCTCTCTAATAGAAGGTCGTGTTAACCCTCATTCTGTATGCTGTATGCGCACACATGCTCTTGCCAGCATCCTCAGTCATGAACACGCACAACCTCCTGTCCCCCGGGCTGCTACGCCCCTTTAGATGAAGGGGGAGAGGGACTACAGGCACGAATAATAACAGAAAGCAGATAACGTAGAGACTGTGAAAGAGGGGGTGCAATGCACACACACATACAGACACACACACGTACACATTTACGCACCCTCATACAGAACACATAGCCTCAGGTGACAGGGATCCCCCGTCGCATTCGGAGGTCCTTGGAAGAGACTTATTGTGTGTTGCCAACAGAATAAGGGAGGCTTTTGAGCAGAGATAATAGGACCACATGGGACTGACTGATCGGCTGATTGACTGACTGGCTGGCTGGCTGGCTGGCTGACTGGCTGACTGGCCGGTGGACTGAATTACTCTCAACAAACGTGTGTAACCTGAACTCAGTCGAGGACAGGTTTAAAAGGGAAGGGATGGCTGTGTGACAGGTTTGAGCCTCTCACTCCGTCCTTGCATGACATCAGCTTTGGGGGAAAAAATCGATTACAATGACACGTATAATTTTTGACATTTCTTACAACAGCTGACACTTAAGCATGATTTCTTCAAAACTACATGACCATCAAGCATGTGTCTTTTTTTTTTTTCCTTTCATTCTTTTTTAAGAAGATATATTTAGTGACACACTCACAGAACATGGCTGAAGGTTTTAAGCTCTCGCCATAGGGCTCTATTCTGGTCAGGCAAACAAGGCAATGCCATTTGATGATCATGTATAATTTATAGAAATCAATTGTGCAGACATCCTCCCTGCTGGTGTGCATTTTGTGCCACACGCGCGCGCACACACACTAACACGTGCACGCACACACACACATATGATCAATGTTCAGATGGCGCATGGGAGAGGAAGGGGGTGGATGAATGGGAAGGGGGAAGAAAATCAATGTTTATACCATTCTATTGTCTCATCTCTCTCTCTCTCTCTCTCCGGCATACATTGAGCTTAAAGGACACGGCTCATTTTTATTTCATGTCGCAACCTGTCAGTCTGCAAAGCCTGTTGCTCTTCAGAAATGTGTTAAATGAAGAAAAGGTGGAGAATTCTTTGGCCAGCATAATTTTTCTATGGTTGTGAACCATTTATTTTATTGTGAGTTGGTTTTTGATATATGAATATTATTTTTTATTAATGAAAGGAATATCAGGATAAACATATCAATACCCAAAGTAAAAAGTGCCACCTCAGAAAGTAAATGAAAATAAGATAAAATTGGTTGTTGTTAACAATGTTAACTTTTTTTTTTTCTTTTGCTCTGTTTTGGTCTTTGGTTTTGCCTGCCAGCTGTTTGGTGCTGGGCAGGTAGCTTACAGTGGATTTATCAGAGCTTTTTGCTGAAAACAACTGCCTGCTACAGTGGTGAGAGCTGTGGGTGAAGCTGTGAGTTGTAAAACCAAAACAAAGAGCTTAAAGATGCTAAAATGCTCTGTAGAGTTGAGGGGAACTGCAAAGTGATAATTCCCGGTCACCATGAGCAACATCTGTCACACAATCATCTCATCCATTGCTGATGTAGAGATATTTATTAGTGCAACTAATAAGTCTCAATCTAAATCTCTATAAATCCAGTAGTTCCTTAAATCTTTACTGAGGAATGTAAAGAATAATATTTGTCAGAGTTTATAATGTGTTTGGTTGTAGACTTTCTCAATTTCAGTGTGTAGTTTTCAGTGTGATTTCATTATCGTTTTGCTTTTTTCCATTTCACGTTCATGTTTAAATTTCTTCTTTATGTGTCTTGCTAGTGGTTAAGCATTATTCAAGTTCCCTGGTTTTCCCTGGTCCACGCTGTCATAGTACGTTGTTCCTTTAAGGACATGGTGTGTGTGTGTGTGTGTGTGTGTGTGTGTTGTGTGTGTGTGTGTGTGTGTGTTTAGACAGTCAAAAAACAGTGGGAGTAGTGTCCATGACGTCCTCTGTTGTTTTGAATTGGAAATTCTTGATGTCTGATGTTTGGTTTAGGGCTACCGCTCTGAGCTGAGTGAGATGACGCCAAACATGGAAAAAAAATATTAAAACATTTGATGGAACAAGCCAGACATTCTTCCTTTGTGTTTTGTTCCCCTCTCCTGCTCTCTGTCTCTATTTACCTCTGTCTCCACTACCTTGGTTTTTCTCATTTATCCATCTTGTGCTAATTCCAGTCTTTTCCAGCTCTGTATTTTCACTCCTCGGCCTCGTCTCCCTCCGTTTCTCTTACTTTGACTCGCTCTAATTCTTCTCCCCCTCCTGACGTTCAGCACTGCTGGTCCCATTGAATCAAAGCTCTGTCATTACCGAGAGCACTCAGGGCACATGCACACATGCAAAAACACACACCACACACGCACACACAAAAGAAGATCATTGTTCTCACCACTGGCAGCTAATTAAAGCAGATTTTGTCTCATAAATTAGTTCTTGGATTAGAGGCGCATTTTCATTGGCTATTTTTAAAAATATAATAATTTCTATTGTTTTTGAGGACATGGGTAATTTAGGTATTGCAATAGAGCTATTTTTTTTTGCATTTCTGCTTTATGTTTATAGCAACAGTTGAGATAGACGGGGAAGAGAGAGAGAGGGAATGACTTGCAGCAAAGGGCCTGGGCTAAACTCGAACCCAGACCTCTGTGGTACGGACTCGTCCCTAGTGCATGCTTACGCACTCTACCATTGTCAATAGTCTGTCAGCTGTTAGTGATGTATGAGGCTACAATTTTCTTCTGTTTGATTTTCCTCAAGAAATCCAAACCTAAATACTACATCTTTAAATTCACCATTTAATAAAACCAGACTGAATCGTAAGAGTCCAGCAGACCAACTTGTAAATGTGTAATGTAAGAATACTAATTGCAAAATAAACAAGTTATTTTTTTCCCCTGACTTTGGGGAAAAAAAAGAATATGTGAAAAGTGTTATTATATCCCTTTGAATTCATTTGATTAAGGTGACAAACTATAGAAACGAGCATAAAGCATTGGTATTACACCAAATAAGGAAATATTTGATGATTTATGTTTTACATTGGCTATGAATAAACAAATATATAGTGCTTTTACAAGAAGTGCATTCATATAAAAAGAAATGTACAATATTTTATTGTTTACTTATTTTTGAAGCTGCATCTCCTTTTGTAGATCTCCTATGAATAAGCTGTTATAATACTAGAGATGGATAGTCCTGTGTAAAAACTACAAACACCAATCGTACATATTAAAATCCATGGTATTTAAACATGTTATACAGCTGGAGTCTCTGAGACCCTGGATAGAAGTAATGTGTCCTTTATCTGTAGCTGACTTCTGAAACAATTCATCATTTTAAAATGATATTTACTGAGGTGGCAAAACAGTGAATTGTCACGACCTCTCAGCTTCTCGGGGTCTTGCTCTTTCTGTCACATTGCTGCTAAACGTGTCGGTCACCTTCCCTGTCCTCCTTCACCCCTCTGTTTTTCCTCACCCCATCATGTCCCTCGCGTCTTTCCATCCGTCCTGGCCGCAGCGTTGGCATAAAAGAGCACCGCTGTTCAACACATCAGCTGCCTGGATCACAGACTGAGTGGAACGTACACTGGCCGATGATTCACGCCTGAGTCACAACAACTGATTTTTGAGTGTGTGTGAATGTGTGTGCCAGGCACAGACGACCCGCCGCGCCAATTTGGACCTTCTGCTCAGAGTGATTCAGACCTTCCTTGGCTTGGGTGGAGCTGCTCTGTGGTCACTTCTACAACTATCAACCGCAACGCTGAAAAGAGGCTTTTTTACTGTAAATGTGCACTTTATGCACAATCACTGCAATTCAATGCTGTAGGGAGCGTAATTGTGGCTCATTCATTTAGAGTAGCTAGCAGTTACGGAAGGGCTGAGTCCAATGATAGGGCTCAACATCATGCCCGGCTGTGTGCGCAGATGTGCAGCCTGCCCACATTTGTTTATCATGACACACCCCAGTGATAATCTATGTAAACTGGCCCATGTGTCATGTTAGCATCATAGCTGAATAATTCTGAGCATGGAGCCGAAAATCCAGGAATACCAGATGGACTGGCTGCTCATTCAGTCATGAGCTCACACATGATATCATGAACGAGTGTGTGTGTGTCGGTGGGGAGGGGCATGCGCCAAGCAGACCGTATATTGTAAGAGCACTTCATAAAACTTTTAACTTCAGCTATCATTTACAGCAAAAGTTTTTTAAAAATGACTTAAATTGAACCAGCAGAGAAATACGCAGAGGTCCTGACAGCCCCAGTCACACCAGATTTAAAACGGCAAAAATTTAAAATGTTGTTATTGTGATCAGTGGATTAGCTCATGAGGGTGAAGTAAATCTGTGTGGATTTTTCACATCGAGTTCAGCTCTGGTGAACTTCAACACAGGAAAGCTATCATAGCTTATTACCTGTGTTGCACCATTCAGTATTACTGAATCTAAACAGAGAGACGTTGTTTTCAGACAGTTGTGAGATGGGAGTCAGTCATTTCACCCAAATAATATTTGAAGAAGGTGATGTCCAAGCTCGGTCTGTCACAGGAATTGACAAATCAAATGAGAAATGCTGAAAACAGGAAGGGACAGTCTTGTAAAAAAGGGCACAGAAGAGAGCTCTGCCCATAAAAAGCTGGATTCACCAACGTCACGTC
The DNA here is from genome assembly GCF_021018895.1 of Seriola aureovittata. NCBI lineage: Eukaryota > Metazoa > Chordata > Actinopteri > Carangiformes > Carangidae > Seriola > Seriola aureovittata. The sequence continues at coordinate 4,836,819 of NC_079384.1, forward strand.
CAAGTATGAGAGTAATGTTACAATGTGAACAAATGGTTGTCAAATCAAAACACAACTGGTATGGCACATGAAGGGAACACTTGATGCTCTATCCGCACACACACACACACACGCGCCTAAGCACACACACTCTAGGCTACTATGATGTCACTTAAAGTAGTTCGGAGCCATATATTTATCATCAGCAGGAAATGGATTTATGGCTCTTATGCACATCACAGAGAAGCCCATCCATTAGCATGGCAAGGCGGGTACTCCACAATAGCTAGACAGTGCTACACTGATGGCTATATCACATACACACACACACACACACACACACACACACACACACACACACACACACACACACAAGCATGTTGGAGGAATTCAATTTCATTAATTTGGTTGTTGTATAATGATTTATGGCTCGTGGAAAATAGCAGAGAGTTACAGGTGCATCAGGGCGTAACTTCCAGTTAGCCTATCACTGTTGATTAATGTGTTAACCATTATATACGTGTGTGTGTGTGTGTGTGTGTATCTCTGTGTGTGTGTGTGTACGTGTGTGTCTGTGGCAGCCTTCCTTGACAGGCTGTGGGGGGGTGTGGCCAATAACATACGGCCTGTATGTGAAAGCTGCAGTGGAGTGGAACTGATCCAGCAGCAGCGGGTGTGTGCATATCTGTGCATTTCTGTGCATGTTATCATCTCCACATGCACATTATCCGAGTGTGTCAGTGTGTGCATTTTTTTATTTATTTATTTTTATCCATGCTGCGTGCTCTTGCTCACAGTATCTTAGTGGAGGTGCGTGTGTTTCATTCATATGCCTCAAAAAGGCAGAATGTCAGGGTGTTGCTACATTGCAGGACTTTGATCATAAAACCATGGTAACGCAGATCAAAAAGACACAGCAAGAGAATGAAGCAGCTGACATGTGGGCAATTAAAGCTGCTACTAGATTTCTGATGCCAGCCAAAAGAAAAATTCAGCCAGAGCCCTATTATAGTTTTAATATGTCGATGTTCGTAGTGGTCACTGAAGCACAGCAGTCAGATTTTTCTTTTATGAAGCTATGAAACTGACTGATGTGACAGAAGACAAGCTAACCTTCCAAATTCATGCAAATCAGTTTATACACAGCATATGTAAGCTAGTTAGCTTGTCAACTGTCCTTCTAGCATCATGATTGTCACAGCCATGACAGATCAATAAAAATTGTCAATGAAACTTATATGATTAATTTATACTTTGATTGTACTCTTTGACATTCCAGTTTGTTCGTCACAAGCAGTCCCCCCGCAGTGCATGCTGGTTAGTGTTGTGTCCCTTTTATGACCCGCTCTGACCCTAAACGAGTACGTACTACACCACTACATCTGTCACATACCCGTTTATTCATGGGCTTCATGCAACAAATGTGATGCTGTCAGCGGTGAAGCACCAATAATTCAGAAGGTATGCGGAGAATGCTTCTCATGCAGAATCACAGAGTCGCTTTACTCTCTTTAATTTCCACTTTCTTAACAGAAATGCGGGATGAGTGGTTTTCCCGCGTCCTTGATTTTTCAAAACGACAGCTGCATTTTGCTTTTATGTATTTGGGCCTCTTGTAGATCCACATGAGACCTTCTTTCTCACTTAATGAGCTCAAAAATGGAGCTTAATGCTGCTAATGCTAAGCCATCATGTTTCTTAAAATTATTTTATGCAGCCTAATTGCGATCAATTAAGTGCAATGCACAAAATGCACACAGTGAGTCAGTCTTACTCATTAAGTCAGTTGAATCTGCTTTTCCTTCTTAATATATGCAAATGCAGCTGTAATCCACTTTGCTACCAATTTCAATCTGCTCCAGTGGAGGATTTACACATCACTCTCCCATTCTTGGGAACTATTCATTTCATTTTAATCAGATCCAGCTACAGTATATAATTGCAGTCATGGAGATTAGTGTCAAGGAAGGAGGGAAGGACGCACACACTTGCACACATGGACATATTAATATATCCATTCACACATATACACACACACACACACACACACACGCAGCAGCAGCTGACGGCAGCCTGTTAGTGCTGAGCGTTGCAGTGATGAAACTAGAGATGCTGCTCGCTCCTGTTAATAGAATTCACGCTGGCAGCATCGGCCAGCTGTAGTAGCATGCTAATGTGCGCGTGAGGTTCCTTGCGTGGGCAGATCATTCAGAAATGCATGCAGGAAAACAGAAGGAGTGGAGGAAAAGTGTTTCTGTAGACATATTCCTGTGTAAAATCAGAATTATAGTGGAAAAAAGCACTTTTTAAAAAAATACTATGTGTTTTTAAAAGTGCAGGTCAGTGTTCTGCAAGATTCACAGCATCACTAACACATTCTTTAATCTGATACACTCACATCTCAGTCCCTTTCAGATGTGACATTATGTGTCAGAGTTAAGGATGAATAGGCAGCTAATGCAGCTGCCAGGTACTGGAGATATGAAGGTAGAGGGAGCAAACCATGTCCTACCTCTCCTGGTCTGTCTGATCTTTGGGCTCAGCATTGCTGTCATCGCTCGTCCGCACACTCTCCTGTCGGCATGTTCATGTACATCCAAGCACCCCACCCCTGTCTCTCCCTCTGCCTCTCTCTGAGTCTCTGCCTCTCTCCTCTTCCTCCTCTCTCTCTCTCTCTCTCTCTCTCTCTCTCTCTCTCTCTCTCTCTCTCTCTCTCTCTCTGACCTTCTGCAGTGCGGCCGGCAGCTAGGGGGTTGGGTGAACAGGGGAAGGGAGGAGAATGGAAAAAGAAGGGGGTGGTGAAGGAAAAAGGAGGAGGAACTCCCCCCTTTTTTTCTCTCTCTCTCTCTCTCTCTCTCTCTCTCTCTCTCTGTGCACACACGCTCAGTGGCCTCCACCCCTCCCTGTTACATTATTCATAGTGGTACATGCGCCTGGTGTAGATGGGAGGAGGAGGTTTTTTGGGAAAGGTCTCCCACCAGCAGCACGCACATCTGACCAACTAACAGATGCTTGATTTTAAGTGTCCTTATTGTTTTTTACAATGACTGCTTTTAAAGATTTCCATGTGTGTGAGGGGGGAGGGGGTGTTCATCTGGCAGGTGTCTCCTCCTTCTGCACCTAATTAAGCTGTCGAGGTCCTCAGCTTGCCTCCACCTCCTTCCCTTAATCACTCATTTCCCCCACCCTTCTTCTGCCTTCTCTCACATTTTCTTCACACCTCTCTCTATCTCTATCTCTATCTTGCTATATCATATCAATATTTGATCTCCTTTTCTCCTCAACATCTCTCACATCAATTCCCCTTCTCATTTCACTTTGAACACTTCCCTTAACCATTTTTGTCTTAATCCCCTTTGGCTTTCTAAGAATAATGCTGCATTCAATTCAAAGTCAGACGTGGGAATTTCCCAACTCGTACAGTAGGTTAGAATTACATCCTCCAGGCATTCCAGTGGTACAACTCAGAAAAAACCAGGAGAGGAAAAACATACAATTCCCCCAGTAACAAACATGTCCTGTTGCCTTGATCTACAGCGGCCTGTAACTGACACAACAAAGTGTGTAGTGGCTCTGGTAGCAAGACAAATCTATAGCTAAGAGGAAAAATGTCACGATGCATTTTTCAATACAATAAAGGTAAAGATATTTTAATTTAGTTTTCAGTAAAGTTTTAGTCAAAATTTTTCCATACATTTAAATTCTCATACCTTTTTTTTTTTTATATGAGTGAATCCAGTTGTCATTCCCAGAGCCATTTACTCTTTGTTGTTCTAGCATTACTGCAGCTCTGTGCTCTACACATACTCATATAGCATGGCCAGATAACATTAACTCAGTGGATAATCTAATAGTGAACTTTTACTGTAGAGGTAGATTTAAATGGTTGACATCCTACATTAAAACCTACACTCACTCCTGTCAACCTCCACAGCCATTAACAATGTTAACGTTAGCATTAACTTCCCTTTTTTTTTTTTTTTTTTTTTAATAAATGAAGGCTACTAGAGTGTGTGTGTTTTCATATTTTGTCCCAGCTGCTTGGTTGCTGCCTGTTTTCAGTTTGACTGAACCGCTAACGTTAGCTAACGTTAACATTAGCGGCAGAGACAAAAAGACTACTGAAATGTGTGATGCTATTATAACCTTTTGGTCTGTACGATGGCTGAAGAGCTTGTCAAGCGACAATCACCACCACAGAAACCACGTTCGGCAGCAGAGAAAACTTACAAATAGCACCTCTAATGTTTTCGTTGTGGTTGAGGTTAGTTTTGGTTTATGAAGTTAACACTGAATGTCACCAAATGCGTCCTGGAATAATTATAATGTTTTGTTTCAAAACTTTAACACATTATTCTGCCTTCAAGGAGCTTCTTTGCATCCCCCCCCCATCTGAATTTCTTACTCTCAGGCCTCTCTGGAAGGCAGCATCAGACCTGTCGTGGCTGTAGCAGCTGTGCTGTGTTTCCCTCCTCCTCCAGTGTGCAGAGGATAATAGCCTTAAGTCCTGCACTGCAATTGAATCAGAGCTGGCCTCACGTCAGCCACAGCTGCTCTTATTACAGAGCAAAGAGGGAAAGAGACGCAAAGGGGGTGGAGGAGTGTGTGTGTGTGTGTGTGTGTGTGTGTGTGTGTGTGTGTGTGCGCGCGCCCTCACACATCATACAAGCACATATACACACAGAAGGCAACAAGCAGCTAAAATGAAGCAGCAAATGAACAGATAGATTTAATGCGAGCACACGGAGCCGTTCAAGGTGGAGCCAAAATGAGTCCGACAGAAACAGAGATTGGGGTCAAATGAGCTGAAAGAGTGAAATAGGAGGGCCACGCTGACAAGAAACCAAGCTAAAGCAGAGCGAGGGGCGGGCGGGCGGGGGGGACGGACGACACACACATACACAAACACACCAAGAAGCCAAAATGAGACAGCAATAAAAAAGCATTCAGTGCCAGTGTTTGGTTTAAGCCTGAGGTTGGGTGAAAGCGATGTGGCCACACCGTGCCTGGGTGTGGCTCTGGGAGTCGTTCCACTCTGAATTTATCGCCCAAATTATCATCATTTTGTTCCGTTATCACAGAGCTGGATGTTGAACTAAAGCAAAGGAGACAGGAAGGTGAGAAAAGGAGGGAACACGGGCTCAGAGGACGGACTTTTGAAGCCACACACCAAGACGAGGGGCAGAGTTGCAAACCACCAGAGCAGTACTCAACCATAGCTTTCCTGTTTTTGTTTAGCCATAAACATTGGGTTGCTCTCTGTATACACTTCACTGACACCATAACTCTTGTATATATAAGCTTCCACGTCTATTTCAGAGCTTGCTCGATTGTCAGGCTGTTCTCTCCAGCTTGATGTGAAGGAGAGAGCTCGTATCAGAATAAGTCCCCCGTTAGGGTGGAGCACTGTGACTGAGGTTTGTAATTTTCGTGTTTGTGAAATCTGCTTTTGGTATTCTAGTCCTAGCTAAGTTGTTGAATTCTTATGTCTGCCAGAATGGCTTTTGTCAGAAGCCCCAGAAGATGGTAATATTTTTTTTAAATCTTGTATAAAGATTTTAACTTGTGTGCACCAACTTTTTACCTTCTTTTGTTATTATCTTTCCTAGTGTGCACAAGTTGAAATCTTGTTTGTATGTTATTGTCTAGTTTACACAAGTTACCATTTTGTGTGCGTAAGTTATTATCTAGTTTACACAGGGTGTAATCTTGTCTCCGCACGTTAGCTCGCGCAAGATATTGATCTTGTTCGCAAGTTTTTATCTAAGTCACACAAACACCTTTCTTCACACAAGCTAATACCAATCTTGTTTGCTTGAGTTGTTATCTTGTGCACACAAGACAATAACTTAATTGCTTACACAAGATAAAAACTTGATTGGATCCTGACAGATGTGATATATTGTAAGGTGGAATGCCTTTTCTTCAACAAAGACCACAGTTATCTGGACTTTGGCAGCAGAATTAGCCGTGAAGAGTAAAACCTGGTGACTTCAGGTAGGAAGATGTGGATTAACTTTTAGAAACTGGACAGTATAACAGAACACAGGTGTGTATCTGAGTAACCATCAACGACAGGCGAAAAACAAGATAAATAGGAACCATGCAAATTTAATTTCAAAGGTGGTTGATATTTACATGTATCTGGATGTCCAAATCAAGAGTTTTCTAATAGACTCCAAAGGCCCTGAAGAGTTCAACATTTACCATTTATTGTATATCATCTATTACTCATCACACATCACATCAATAAATTAGTTTTACTTAATTATAAGTTTTCCACTGTCTTTTTTTTTTTTCTTCGAGCAAGTCACACAAAATACTGAAATCTCTCTACGTATTGTGTCTTGCATTATGACTAATGAACAGCTTAGTGTAAGTGATGCATGCAGTCTCTATGGAATGTGGGAGACGGATAAATGGCATTGACTCAAATATAACCCAGAAACATTAATTTTGGATCAGCTATAACAAAAAACGTTTGTGTGAGAGAGTGTGAGTGTGAGAAAACAGTAGATCTTGAATTAGAAATCAGTAACAAGAGCGGCTGTGCCTAAAACCTTCGCTGTGTTTCTTGCTTTTGTGAGTAGAGCGTTAGTTGTGGTGCTGTATCATCACTTCAGATGAGTAACTTTATAATCATGCAACCATCATGATGATCTAATGCTCACAAGGTGTTGAAATCCACATCTTTCCCATGTCTTCCATCCATCCCTTATGACATGATTGTCGTATTATACTTGTGATTTTCCTGGTGTGAAAAGCAAAACCACCTGCTGTGATAATGCTCTAGATTGTACTTGCTGTGTTGCACCATCCTGTTCCAAACTGCTCCATTAAAGAGTGATGATTTACAAACAGGAAGGAGTCAATGGTGCACATATGACTATTGTGCGGTTAGCAGCCGAGCTAACCGCGCTTGTTGTCGGTGAAAAAGCCAGCTAGCTTGGCGTGTGCTCCTGTCTGCAGCAGTCCTCCAGCTAGTCCTGCGAGTATCGCCCTGTCATGAAGCTTCATGCACCACCTGTTTTACAAGGTCACACACATGAACCGCGGTTCCGCCACTTACAGTGTGACCACGGTTTAAGATTCCTGACACACATTCTGCTGTCATCACACAGTCGCTGTTTGGCCTGCAGAATAACAAAACCCTGTATGTATAAACTGAACTCATGTGGCATCCATGTTGAAAATGAAATCAATCCTGTTTCTCTGTCGTTACTTATTGTGTTTCTCGCTCCTCCGTCACCTCTGTTGAGGTCAAGTAATGTCGCAGAGGATGAACCACACTCAGAATGCTAACAAGTCCTCAAGATCCACAGTGTTTAAAAAAACCCTTTGAAATATTGATAGCGAGGATGATTAAAGTTTCATATTGGCAGGGATGGGCTACACTAAAACGGACCCGTGGGTGGCTGCTGAAGGTGTGACTGTTGATTTAGCATTATTTATTGATCGCCAGCAACTGACTGTGACGGGACGCTTCAGTCAGTGACAGGGGTTGTACTGACATTAGCTCTGCCTCTCTACATACATGTATTATAATCAGATTTGATTTCCATAGTACATTTTATATAAATAACTTAAGGGTATGACTTCCTACATTTATACCAACATATGGTGGAGATTTTCCATTAATGTGATGGACTTACATTTGTTACATACTTGGTATCATGTTGTATCTATAAACATTTTCTAGATGAATGTTCCATAAAACAGACTTTATTTTGATATCAACATGACAATAGATAAAGATATATAGAAAGGGTTAGAGGGTTTTGTTAATATAAGAGATAAGATAGTCCTTTATTAGTCCCGCAGTGGGGAAGTTGGTGCTAAAGCAGCAAAGTGGACAGTAAAAAGAAATGCAAGATGAAAATTCAAAAGAAAGTTCAGAAATAGTTAGAAAATTAATAAATTAACAATAATATAGTATGGCAGTATAGTATGTAAATATAGATATTAGAAATATGTTAAAATAGTGTCAAAATGGAGTGTGTTAATTATAGCACATGGTGAGTTTGTAAGTTTTTGGTGTGTGTTATTCAACACAAACCTATTATATTTTTGAATATACATACATTTCAAAAGAAATGCATGAGGAAATCTTTATTTACACTCGGTGCTGGGAAACTTACAGCAGGAAGCAGAATGTTAATTACACATTATAAAGTGTCTGCATGCCGTGATGTGATGAACCTTAAAAAAGCTGAATGAAAGATTTTATGCTACAAATTGTGTTTTAGTTTAAAAATATCAGATCATGCAGCTGCTCGTATGTCAAGGTTCTGACAAGTTATATTCTGTTAAATATTTAATTCAGGTAAACTGTTCCACTTGCAGTAACCAAATAACAATGTGTGAGCAGCAGAAGCCTGAAAGTAGAAATGTTTAATTACATTGCAGTGTTAATGGTACTTCAGCTAATAAGCTAAAACACATTTTTGCTCATTAAAACCTCGTCTCTCTAATAAGTAACAGTCCAGTGACTGAAGCTCTTGTTCTTTAATTAGGAGAAAGAGAATTAAATTGGTGCTGGGTCAGAGAGTGGTGTGACGGACTGAAGAGACATTCAGCAGACAGGTGTTTTCCCTCGAGTTCTGTCTGTCCGTCTGCCTCTGCCTTTCTGCCTCTAACCCCCCCCTCTGCCCCCATTACCCTCCCTCCCTGCTCTGTCACTGACAATTAGCACGGGGCCATGATGTCATCCGCTAATGGTTATGTGAGGAGCAGACAGGACTGCGGCGTATGCAATATGGATGGCAGCCTTCTGCCTGTCTGACTGTGTTTCTGTCTCTTTGTCTGAATCTTCTTACTCAGTCTTTTTGTCACATCACCGTCGCAGCATAGAGGCGTTTTTCGGAACAAGAGCTGCTCTGACGGCGTAATGCAATTAGTCGACTTTAATGTCATTGTCAGGAAGCTAACAGCATGTCTACAGAGAAAGTATTTCAGCCGTGTTCTTCAGACTCAAAATTTTTTAAAGTTTCTTTTTATAAGTCAATTTAACTTGAACCCACATCTGCAATCTTATTTCATTGATTGGTGTCCCAGTTTTCTAACTCCTGACTTCAGTTAGCTTTTGTTGATGTGATTAGCTGAGGGGCTCACTATTTTTTCCAGCCCACACTGAATGTTTGAATGATGTGTTCAATATGGACAAGAACAAAACAGTGATTTGCGTGTTATTAGTTAGAATAGATCATTATTATAACTTGGATGATGATCTAGGGAAAATTTATACATGAATTCAGATATTTCCAAAGGTTCATTCACATTTTCTTGCCAGCATATATGCTGTTGGGTCATCAAGTGACTATATGAAAAGTGTTGCTGTAATGTGAAAGTGAGAAACTTACCACCCGTCTCTGCCATCCCTGCCGACTCTACATGGTGTTTTAGTGTCTTTCAGATCATTGTTTTGGTTTTATGGCCCACAACTTTACTGTTCTCTCTCTCATGAACCTTATTCCCAACGCTGCATTCATCTGTTTCCACAGAATAACTGCCCAGCACAAGCTGTGCACTGTCAGTTGTGATGCTTCCAAGTGAACAAAAAAAAATCAATTAATGCACGTTTAAGAAATTTGCATTATTACGTCAATTTGATTTTGACTTGCAATTATACAAATGATACAAATAGAACCTTTGATACATAAAAATGTAAATGTTGGAAGGACCTTGACTTGACTTGAAAGCCCCACAATGACTATTTGAGTTCCTCGTTTCATTTCTTGTAATGTAACAAGGTCCAAGTGCCCTCTATCTCAGTCAATAACAGCCAGGGCCATGCAATGAAAATGAATTGCATTCTGTTCGTGGCCACATTGCTTTGCCTCTGCAGCACTTCTATTGCATTCATTCAGCCTTCCTCTGTGTGTTTGGGGTTGATTGATGCCCAGAGAGAGAGAGAGACGGGGGTGGGGTCGAGGGACTGAAGGAATGGCTGAGTGAAAAAGCAGGGCGAAACAAACAGACAGCACATCTATATGTGCGTGCATGTGTGTGAATTGATTTTCAATAGCTCTGACGGTGTCCGTCTGTAAGGGAGCGCTAGGCAAGGAGCATTAGACTGCTCAGCTGTGACCGACCTCCAGCTAGCTGCAGGAGCTATTTAAATAAAGATCACATAATAAACCAAGCGGTGGTTAACAACAGAAAAAGCACCATGAAAAATAAATGAATAATACACATATAAGGTGTACAGGTTATTTAATTTGTGCTGTCAAGATAATAGATGCATAAATATTAGATTTTAAACCTGAAACTTGGTAACACAGAAATATTCATGAAGCTGCATTAATGTGGTGTAAAGATTTTTCAACTGTGACAGACAAACCAGAAAAGTCCATTCAATTGATGCTGCACTGCTATAAATATAAAAGTGGGTACAGCAAGTTCTGTAACATCTTATTTTCGGCAGCGTGGTCGACTTGTCACATCCATCATAATCTAAACTCTATAGGTTTGTTTTGTTTTTTTTAAGAGGGAGCGTACTGCTACTTACTCCAGGCCTCTGCTCGCTGTCCTTCATGTTTTACTGTGTCTCTGCTCAGTCTCACAGTGCGGCCGAGTCAATACCAGGCAGCTCGCCTCTTAATGAGTCTATCTACTGAGATCTTAATCCAGTCCACTCAGCACTCTTCAGCTCAGCTCAGTGGTAAAAACCGAACGACACGGACCTCTGAGGTTATTCTGTTTTCAGATTGTATTGACTGTTTTTTTTTTTTTTTCGTGGACGCAGGAAGGCAGATGACAGCAGAGTGAGAAAGGATTGATCTTGAGCTGGTAATAAGTTAAACGGGGTGATTCCACCCACTGATCAACAGTCGTAGCCCATGAAGGTGGAGAGAGGGAGCCCAGTCGGGGGGCGGGGCAGTGGGTCGGTGCATGGCAGCGTATGAGCTGTGGGCGGGAAGGAGGGTGTTGATTGATCTAACCTACCTGTTCTTTTTGTTCTCCCACTGACCTTTTAAAGGTATTTGTTTCATTAGTAAAAACCTGGTTGTTTAGTCTGTTTACAAACCAGCACATGTAGTTGTGTTTTGTGGTTTGTTCATAAAATTCCTTGTTTTTCTTGCACATGGTTCTGTCAGCTGATCTTTCTTTCTTGCTGGAAAACCTTTTGTTTTGCCACTTCCCCTCATCCTCTCATTTCTCATCGGGGGAACATAAAACGTTGTATTTAAGTTTATTACATTTCCCTTTGTTAATTGTGTTTGAATTTTGCATTAAATTTGAATTATTGGCATTTTTTTCTTGTATGGTTTGTTGTGTAGAATAAACCATTAGTGAAGTGAGGGCTTAGCTAGGGTTCTCTGATCAAAGTGGCCCACTGGATGTTCAGCTAATGTCTTTTAACACAAAACTTTATTTTTGAATAACTTGAGAAGAAAATGTGACAAGCATCCAGACTCCTCAGTTGTTCCTCAGCAGTTCATAATAACACATATATTGTCGTTGATCCTTACTGTCAGTGTTAAAACAGCAGATGGCGCTGTAGTGTAAGTTAAAGCTCAGTTCGTGGGAACAGCACAATATGAAATCATCCCGAGTGTTTGATTTTACAGGGAGGTAAAATAAAAGGAGAAATAAATCATTTTAAATTTCATATATGCCTTGTATGAATGTGTTTTTAACAATACATTTCCCTGTCTTCTTAGCTCAAGTTATTTTGCTTTTCACCACATCATCCATCTTCCTCCTCTCAGTTTGACACATATTCAGACAGGTGTCACACAGGCAGCTCTCTGTGACCAGGTAAAGCCTCTCTGTTGTCATTATTAACCCGTGGCTGGGTGTCAGCTCGGTGAGGATGGGGTTCCTGTCCAGGTTGACCTTCTCCAGTTTATTCATCCTCGAGAGGCAGGGGGGGACGCGGGTGAATCGGTTGTCCGAGAGGCCGATGTGGCGGAGCTCCTTCAAGGCTCCGATGGAGGACGGGAGATCCTCCAACAGGTTGAGACCCAGATTCAGTGTGTGGAGTTTCTTCAGCAGGCCCAGCTCGCTGGGAACGCTTGTCAGACGGTTGTTGCACAGGTTCAAAACCAGCAGGTTCTGGAGATGGACGATAGTCACAGGGAGCGCCTCCAGCTACGATACACAGGGACACATTCTGTAGTGAACAACAAAACCATTTCCTGGATTTCTTTCTCTTTTATTCTCTTTTTTTCTCTTCATGCTCTTTTGTTTTAATGTATTTTAATGTGCAGATTGATACAGAAATTGCTATTATATTATATATTATATTTATTATTATTATTAGATCATTTTAAGGCCATGTCTTAAAGAGGAGCTTAGATTTAAAATCTAGTTTTCAAGCCTTCATTATTTCAGTTTATCTTCTTTTTCTGTGGCACATCTTTCTAAACGCATTCATCAAATATCCACAAACTAATCCAAAAACTAAAAAATATTAAATTTATTAAATAAATAGTTATTTTGACTACAGCAATTTAGTATTGCATATTTGTAATTACAATTGATGCAGCAGTGTCACAGAGATACTGACTTTTAATCGGGAGTGTAGAGTGTCGACACCTCCCACAATGCAACTTAACACCTTCTTTGCCGTGTAAACACTCATGTCTTCCAGACTCACAATCTCAGTGGGCAATGGAGGCTTTTGGTTTTAAATTTCAAGTCTCCCAGGCCCAAGTCGAGGGGACACCGATGACATCATATAGGTTATTTACTTAGACTTGACGAAGCTCCTTCAGAGCCTCAGAAGATTTTAAACAACAGACCCGGTTAGTAAGTAATAAACTGACCTTTATGTGTAAAATTCGCTGCACTGTCTCTTTAAGTAAAACCCTGGTTTAGTTTTTAATAGAATAAGTCACAGTTTTGACAGTATTTGGGGTCAAGTGTTATTCAGTGACAAAGTGATGGAATCAAAGTTGCCTTTTGAAGCGTCTTTTCTTCAGCTTCTCGTCATACTCACGTAGTTACTGTGCAGATCCAAAACACTCATGTTGATGAATTTATCAATAAAATCTGGAATCTTTCTGATCAGGTTCCTGCTCAGGTCCAGTTCATCGATCTCCCACAGCTTCTGGATGCACTTAGGCACCGTGGCGAACTCCTTGAAACTGAGGTCCAGACGCCGTTTACCGTCCAGCGTCAGCCCCATGTAGTTCTGAGCCATTTTCAAGGTGATTGTCTTCCCGGTAGACTTTTTGCCTTTCTTTCCTTTGGCCATGCTGCTGCAGGGAGACAGATGATATAGTGGACAGTGACGGGGTCTGTAGTTAACGTGGAGTTGACAGTTGAACTGGTCTGTAAGATTATGTTTCCCAACACAGTCCAGCAGCTGTAACAGTAGACAAAGTCCGAGTTTTACCTTTCTCCTCAGATAAAATACGCGTAACATTATCACTCATTGTTTCATGACGAAGCAAATTCACTACACTTTGCAGGGGCTTTACTCTGGTGTATGTGCAATGAGTGTATTGTTTAAGAACAGTACTATGGTAGTTCAAGTGTAGTGTCAGTCAGAAGTGAATAATTGTTTGTTTTTAACATATTAGTTTAGTTTTCTTACAAAGAAATTAAGAATCAAGAAACTCTTATTCCTCACCAGCATTAATAAATCCACAAAACCAGTTCAAGAAAAAGACAAAAAGGATTCAGACTCCAAGTTCTCTACATCAAAATTCCCCTGAAGAGAGTTGTAAATAGAAACGTGAGACTTGTCGACAAGGAAGCAGGTGACATGTTGCCTGGAATCCTGCAGTTTGGGTCTGGACTCACTTGACCGGAAATTACATTTGTTTTCATTTGTTTCTAGGCAACTGTTGTCTGGTCTGAGTGTACTTTGTGGCAGGGAGCAGCGATAGCAGGACTGGTGGCTGCATTTGGAAGCCATTTTAAAAAATTACAGTAACCATTTCTAGGATATTTCTCTTTTCAATAAAACTCATAGTGGAGAGTGTCGGTGTTGCTCACTGATCGTATAAGGCAGTGGAGGATGTGATTTTCCTCAACAGCCTCAGGGTTGCCAGGTCTCTAAATAAAGCAGTGAGACTCTGTCATCCCATATAAGTCTGGCTCACAGTGGAAAGTCTCAGAGGAAAGTTCAATGATCCTCAGAAAAGCTGATAAGAACAAAACAAAAAGAGAGAAAATATTAGATCCTGGTTCTTCTTTCTTTTTAATATAACTTTCCGCACTGAAATGGCCAAATTAAATTGATTTTATTATCATAAAACATTAGCTATTACAGTTTCAGTCCAAGAGCAAGTGATTTCATACCTCTGTTTCACTCAACTTTACATATTACTTTAGACAGGGCTTTTCCAGTTATGATTACTTAATGGAAAACTATTAGTAATACCGCAGTCTGCATAACAGGGTGTTAATTGTCAGTGAACTTATGGTTTATAAATAAGACATTTCATGCAATAAATCACTTTTCTGCAGGATTATCTCTTGACAGTATTTTGTGTCAAGTATCAGTATCGGTATAATTCGCTCATTAAAAATAAATGCTTGTAAGAAACATTATACATTAATTGGTTGTTTTTTTTTCCTCACAAAATTATACCCAAAAATGTTTCCTAGTTGGCACAAAGATGCATTTAAAAAGGGAGCTGAAGCTCTTTGCTTTCATTCATTTAATCCGATTTCAGAATGGATTTCTGGATACTTGTTTATGTTGATAAAAACAGTAGTAAACAAACAAACAAACAAACAAAAAAGCTGAATCTGTCATTTGGAAACATACAGAATCCCTTTAATTCAATTTCAAGAAGATACAAATATTTTTTGTAAAAAAAGAAAATAAAAAAAAAGTTATGTCTAAAAATGTTGTTTTTGAAATGCAAAATGAAAATATGTATAAAAATCATATACTAATTAAAAATATAATTAAAGTTCACAGCACACCGACCTTGACACACATAAGACAGAGATTTCACCTTTGCCTTTTAATTTCGACTCCAGTGTTTGTAAATAATTTCCAGTCTGACCCATTTCTCAAGCTTTAATTTGATACAACAGTCACACGGCTGCAATGATATCTTACACACACACACACACACACACACACACACACACACACACACACACACACACACACACACACACACAGAGACTTCTGTCAGCAGTAAGTATAATGTATCACATACTGTAGTCTCACCTCAGATATTACTCAGCTGTGACCTGACTAGATTTAGCCTCACAGTGACTCCTAGCTGTCAGTAGGTGGTGCTGTCTCTGTGGAAATCACAGTATCGTGTCACTCCATCAGTGCAGTTCACAGTCAGACATAACTACACAGGCTGCAGGGTGAAACAGTCAGATTTCTTACTGCTGTTTAGGAAAATTTGAAACCCATTTTGTGAATTTTAAATAAGTAGATGAATATTTAATGTAAAACAGTCCTGGAAGTAAAGAGGCAATGGTCATAGTTGGATAAATATTTCCAGGGTTACCAGGAATTGGCATGAGGTGTATGATGTTGTGATAGGCTAATAACAAGACAAAAGAACTAAAAAAAGAGTTCTTTGAGTTACACAATAACTGTAGTTCATTTTATTTTCTTATTAAAAATGTGACAAAATCGGAGTTAAAGCAAAAACAAATGATAAATGCAAGTATTTCAGTCATAAGGTGTTTGTTAGAACCAACGTTGTAACTATTTCTTACCTCCAAAATATCAGAAATGACCATAAGATGAAAGGCAGAGTGATTCCATTAACCTATCAATCAGTTTGGGAGCGGGTGGTCCTGACTGTCAAGTCAAGAGGTTATAATACGTCTTCTGAGCAGCGCTACATCTTCAGGGGGGATTAGATGCTAAAGTGAGTTGCTATCGGAGAGTGGCGAGACAGGCCGGGGCTAGCTGGTTAGCATGCTAACTTCAGCAGAGGAAAAGACTTGATGGAGACTAGAGAGAGTTAGAGAGTTAACACTGGCGTTGCTTTCCACCGCTGGAGACGGCTCTTGGTAAGTAAAGGAATTTAGTTTGATGCTGAACTCGCAATGTTTCCTCTAGACTGGTAAGTAAACAGCTGTTAATGCTAACGTTCTTTATGTAGCAGTAGCAAAACTTACAGTTGGCCTTTTTTTCATGGTTGACTTTTTAACATGTTGCAGAGCTGGAAAAGCACAGATGCAAAAGACTTAAAAACAAGAGAGAGAGAAAAAAAATACAACAGCCCACTTTGTGTGGTTTTGTTATGTTTTAAACTTTAACCACAGAATTGCATCTCTCGTGATGCCAAGTCGGTTAGAATACTTTGCTTAAAAGCCTGATTCTCAAAGTGAATGCAGCACAGTACCTGATGAATTGGAAATCTTGACCATGGTTCTCATTATAAAATCTTAACAAATTGTTCAAACATGGTTATTATTTTTAAGTCTGCATGCACCAATCTACTATAAGATCATTTATGGAACCACATGAAGAAGGGACTTTTGGTGTGCATGTAAACACCAACTTGAATCATGGCAGTAAATATAATCATGCTCCAGACAGGAGACAATCTGCTTGGGTCAGGAGTTAGATTCCACCGTGGCTGTCAGAGCAAAAGCAGCCATGGTGATGTAGAGTGTGGAAAAAGTGGCCACAGATGCCATATTTTTTTTGTAATGGTAAACTACAGACAAACCCAAACCCCTTTTACTTCCTCCGTTATTGCCCCAGTCTTCCTGCCCTTTCTTGGTCATTTATTTCTCCTGAAACAGCAGGCGACAGTATAATATGGTCTGTTAGCCTGAGTCATTTCCCCCAGCAGTGTGATATACGGGTCGGGAGAAATACAGGTCACACCGGAGGAAATGGTGCTGACCTAATTGAGTGAGGTACTGCACACAGCAGTTCAGATTGCGTCTAATGATAAGAAGTGTGTGTGTGTGTGTGTGTGTGTGTGTGTGGTGTGTGTGTGTGTGTGTGTGTGTGTGTGTGTGTGTGTGTGCGCGTGTGTGTATTTCTGTATTTCTGTATATGCATGTACAAGCATTTGTGAGCTTGACAGAGACTGAGAGACACAGAGAAGCAAAGAAAGAAAATAAAAAGGAAGAAAATGAAATTTATTTTAAAAAGTTTATGTTGGACAGATTATTGAGTATTTTAGCCTCAGTAAATGTCTCGTAACTTTTAAGATCTTGCACCACACCTAATCTATACATTTAATAAAATTGTTTTATTCCTTATGTTTGTTGTGATTTTCATTTGCCCTCAATAATTTTCCTTTTTGGCAATTCCAGTCCCTGCTATTTAATATATTTTATATATATAAGCCTCTGCCTTATCAGTAACGAGCCTGTGTCCTTGTATCCATTTAACAAACATCTAAGGTTTAGAAGTAGTATATCCTGGGATGTGATTTCCCCAGGTGGCATTTTTTGGCCCCTTTTACTGTATCCTAATGACAGACTGATGAGGTAATCAAACATACAGGAACAGAAATAGTAGCAGATAATCAAAGAGATGTAGAAATAATAATGCGTCTTCATCCTTCATCCATCAATTTACTAACCTGCCAGGGAAGATTTCCTTTCTTTCATTACTCATTTCCTTCCTTCCTGTCTTCTTTCCCAGCTGCTCGACAGCATTTTTTAAAAACATTTTCCTGCTGGTTACCGGCATGGTTTTATATACCAACATATCATCCATGTGTCTTGTAATACGTCTTAGTACTCATACATTCATAATGAATGTCTCTAAAGTTTTCTGCTCAAACTGCTGAGTTGTGTCTGTTTCCTTTTAACCAGTTCATGAAGTCAGCTTTGATAAAAAAAAAAAAAAACCTCAAATGCCTAAAAAATATGGTTGAAAACTTAAACATGGCACATTGACCGAGGTTGGAGAAATTTTATCTTTATTAGCTGGAATGGTTTGAAACAACTTCAAAGACACCATCCACCATCTTTGCTGTTAACTCAACATGTGGAACTGGATGAATTGGATTACTGACGTTGGTAACGGTGAATAAGAAATTTTATTTTTTCACATCCGCTGCAGATATGCCCTCAAGCGAGACACTTGGTTTGCATTTCTAAAAAACTTGATAGAAACCACAATTCACACCAGAATGCTTAAAACAGTTATTCCTACCTGTTACGACTGCAGCCATATTGTTTTTTCAGTTCAGTTTTTTTTTTTTTTTGTTGTTGTTCTTTTCTCACGACGTGTGATTGAGTGTGAGTATGCATTTACATATCGATGTTCAAAAGGATGAGGAGGTGATTGGTGGACTACAGCGGATCCTGCAGCTGATTGGCTCCTTGTGGGATGATTCGTCAATTATAAGATGGTGCGGCCGTGCTGCGACGGGAATGCTCCTCTCCTTCCTGTCCCAACCAGCCACACTATTGTTTTGCTTCCCAGTAACTTTCATTCTTATTGTTTCTTTTGTACCTGAGAGAGAGTTGGTCGGGGTGGACTGCCATTTTCCTTTGATCCCAATTTTCTCCTCTATTTGTTAGTAAGTGGAGGTTAGTTATAGTGCTTGAGTTTTGTTTATATTCGGATAGGTTACCTTGGTGTGTTATTCTCTGTGTCCACCCCGAGGCTAGAATCTCACTTTTGTTTGGAAAAACACATTGTAAATAAATGCAACAGTTGGTAACTACCAGCACAGTGTTTTGGTGGCTGCTTTGGACTTGGAGAAGATGGGGTTAATCTCGTGTTGTGCCTCGTTCACCCCTCAGACAGGACATAACACTATGCAATCTACAAAAAGAATAGAATCATCACATGGTGGTGAATTGTCACTGGACACTTCTTAGTTTTGCTCTGGGGTCATGTTTTCACTTCCCTTTTAAAACTGCTTTGCAAGGTCAGTTTTTGATTGGCAAAGGGAAACGCTTCCACAAAAGACAGAGGAAACTAAAACAAGTTTGCAGCTGCAGAGTTGCTTCTGTGCAGCTGCACAATAGCCAAACATAAAAGACTGCGTGGCTCCCAGGTGTTTAATATACTGTGTGCTCCTTTGAGAAATGTAAAGGAATTTCAAAAGTGGATCATCTTTTTCACGCTCAGTCAACCTTTACAGGATACCGGCAGTCTTAAAAGAAACATAAATTCAGGCAGTAGGAAGCATCTTTATCCCTCTCAGGAACAGACACAGCGCTGAGTGCAGGCTCCAGCATTTGTCACAGGGATTTTGTGATTCTTCCTTTCCAGTGTGCCTCTGCATGATCTGTCTTCTTTATGTACTATTGTTTGTGTGTACTAGGCTGAAGCTGCTTTTGTGCAGGGATGAGTGATAGCATGTTGGATATGTTTAGGAAAGCTGGCACCGTGGGGGCAGAGGCATCCGTGTGTTTGTCTGAGCTTTGAATGGATGTGGCTTTCCTTTCCTCTAACTATGTGACTGTCGTGTTGTCTTTGCTACATGGGGCTGGGAGTTCAAAGAGCTCTTTTTCTCTTTGTCTACATTTTTTTCAGGAAACATGGACTTGACAAAATATTCACTTTTCATTTGAGAAAGTGGTTTTGAGTAAGTCAGTCGTGTGGTATTTGTCTCCATATCATGAATGTATTAACTGGTTTTGTTGGCACTGTTTACAGAGAAATGGCTGTTTCAGAGTTCAATTATAAGACATAAAGCGATCAGTCATTACCTCCTAATCCTTTCCTCTAGCTTGCCTCAGGAAATGCTTTAAGGAAACTGTGTAAACACTAAAAACACTAATATGTTCCTCATAATTTAGTGATCATCATCACTTCCTCTCAGGGGAAGCGCCTCTGTCACATCAAAGCTCTTTGTGTTTGTTGGTTAGTTCATTCACATAACTTTTTGCCGTAAGCCCTGACATAGAAATCACAGCAGTGTGAGTCATCTCTAAGTTTCACTCTTCATCTACGTTAGCAAGAGTTTTGTTTGGTGGTTTTCAACTGTAAAGTCTAATGGCCCCTTTCACTGTGCAGGTTCATTACATTGTTGATATTAGATAAATCTGTCTGGTCTAGTCCTAAATTCCTAACACTCTCAGAATTGGTTGACAAAGCTCTAAACTGGCACTGATAGTTGGTCTCAAAGTGTGGACCATTGTTTTGAATTGGCAGTCAAAGATTTCACATGGTTAGCATCACACTGGTTCAAAAAGCCAGTGGGATCGTGACGTTGGGTTTTGGATTACTGCAGAAAAATTGCTCTGCGACAAACAAAAGTTTATGATACTCACATGTTTTGATCAGCAGGATAATCTTCAGAAATGAAGATCACTTTTATGATTTTGAAGCCTAAATACAATCGCCAGAAGTAAAAAGCTTAATAAGAACTGAACAGCAGTCACATGACTTTCCTTTTACAAAGTTAGTATTAGTTTGCAAAAAGCACAAGTATAAACACAACGAGGCTGTTAAGGTGGACTGGTGAGTAAATCGGTTTTAGTGTTCGATATGATGACAACCTCTGTCGTTTCATTTAGTGACTTCGCAACCTTTTTTGTCATGACAGTATTTTATGTCATAGAATAAAACATGAAAATATCTTGAGCTTGTGTGAACCACTAGACTGCAGGACGAGAAGAGCCAGAAGTGCTAAAATGCTAACTAATATCTGGGTTTCAGGCCTCACTCCTGCAGCACGAGGGGAAACCTCATTCTGACATTGCCTTCATCATTGAAAACCCCCACCGCTGTCTTCACCGACTGTTAACAATCTAGAAAGGCATTGTAGTATGATGTCACCATTTTCGCGGAGCGCCCAGAGGGGTGACAGGCAGCCAGCCGGTGAGCCCGAGACTGTTCCTCATTAGTTCTGCTCTGCCTGGAGTTCCACACAACAGCAGAGTGAATCAAGGCACTGAGACATGACAGTCACGCTTGCTGCAGACTAATAAATCCTGTCATGAAATGCCTCATCAGTTACTGCGTGTCTGTCAAACACATGCAAGTGTGAGACGAAGATGAAAAAGTTGTTGGGTTCAAAACAAGAGCCAGGCTGTTGGAATTTGCAGTTAAAGCTTTGACGAGCCGCTTTGTTTTTATCTACCTATCGTTTTGCATTTCAGCTGCATTACAACTTCTGCCAGTTTGTCTTTTTCAACATCAGAAATGCCTTCTTTTTTTTTTTTTTTTAGATACTAAATGCCAAAAGCTTTGAAAATGGGAGATTTTAACATTTAACAGACCTGCGAAGGAGTAAACCACCGTCCCTTCCCATTCTCAGAGCCAGTGTGTCTATTAGCCTGCAGTAACAGAGGGAGCCGAGAAATCCCACTATTTTTCCTGATGTTTTCTTTCCTCGTCATCCTCTAGGAACTTCGAAAACAAGCAGTCTCCCTCTGAATTTATGACTGGACTAACACAGTATGTATTTTTAAACTCACTGGACAATGAGAAAATTGGGTTAACCAAAGTAAATAGTTGCACAGACCAGTTGATTGCTTCTTTTGAAGCAGTTTCTCAACAGGAGACTTCAGGACACTACACTGTGTTTTACGAGAAAGCAGATGGAAGCCCGTTGGGGTTGGAGGCCAGTAGGCAGTGTCCCAATGGGCCCGTGACCTTAGTAGTACTGTATACTTACACAGGGGATCACAGAAGACGATTTCAGTCTTCAAACACGGTCTGACCGTTCAACGTTGGACATTCAATACAAGGGCATCTAGTTCGGTGCCTTACTCTTAATCCCTACTTCTTGTGATTTCCGCTCGCCGAAGTCTCTCATTATGTTCCTTTCTGCCCCCGAGGCCAGTGTAGCTATGCTTTACTGCAACCGCACAGGATATGTTGGTTGTAGACTGTGTTTACTATGCATTGTGTGTCTATGGACTGACATGATGGCATGCATGGGACGGAACAAGCGCGGACACACTCAAGGGTTTCAGCTTTAACAATAGATTTTATTTGGCTATTTTACTGGTGACGTCAAATGTTTCTTTTTAAGGGAGCTTGTGCTAACGCAGGCAACTAGGTCCAATTTACCTCTCACCTCAGAGTCTATCTGCCTTTCTTTCCCCACACGAAGATAGAATTTCTCCTTTTTAATACATTTCTTTTCCTCCTTTCACCTCCTTCAACTTCCTTTTCAACAATCCCACCCGCTTAAATAATTTGAATTTTCTTTACCTTACTTATTATATTTTATTGCTATTGGATCACTTCCCTCTAAACCAAATTCTCCACTGACCTGTGAGTTTTTATCAACTTCATGTGTTTTCTTTGTGGGTGGGACCGTTTTATAAAAACCTCTGGGGTTCGTTTTGTCTTACGCTGTGAGCGTCCTCTCTCTTTTCCTTTCAGAAAATAATTTGGAGGTTCCAAGTAAACTAAACCTAACATTAGATCGCCCCCTCTCTCATTACAGCGCCTCCACTGCCACGAGAATAGCTGGCACCCATCCAGGCTCCTGGATGCACCCCTCTCACATCGACTCTTTATGTCAAAATGGAGGTGGGAGTTTAAGTCTGTGTAGATAATGATGACGAACAGTCAGTGCATACTGTATATGTGGAGGCTTGAGGATCACAGTTTTGTGGGATCTTTTTCTGTTGAGTGAAAATATGATTTAATCTATCAGATCAGTCACAATACGGGACCATCTCTCTTTTATCGAGTTAACAGGGCATAGCACAAGCAGACGCCCGGTGATATGACTATATTATACTATATTACCATTGCTGTGCTCCAGGCTGAAATATCGTCATCCGAAACATGACTGAAAAACGACTCTCTGGCAGCATACTGCTTACATCCACTTTTATATTTATTTCACTTATTGATACAAACTGCACGGCTGAAATGTACAAAAGGAACAATAGCAGAAATGCTGGAATGTCAACGGACGCAGAGGTCAGTGGTGGGCAGAGAGAGAGAGAGAGAGACAGAGAGAGAGAGGGGAATAGGGAGAGAGAGAGAGGCACCATTCACACACATGGTTCTAGTTAGCAGACGTCCATTAAGGACAGTGTGGTCTGGAAGAAACTTTACATTTCACAGTTTAAGGGGCATTTTTTAAGACGCTTCTACCCACCACTGAAAGGTCACTTTCAGTCATTTTATATAATAATAATAATACATTTTATTTAAAGGCGCCTTTCTTGGCACTCAAGGACATATATATATATATAGTGAATATACACACTGTGCAACTGACATGAACACAAGAGAACAACGGTGGAAAATTGGAATGGTAACAAATGCAGAGGTCAGCGGTGGTTTACATTGTAATGTAATATATAGTGAGGGGAACAAAAAATGTACATACGAGTACATAACTATAAGCTTGCTGTAGGATTGTGTTATAAATTTGCAATGATAGCCAGAAAGTCTGGCTTTTTCAAGCAAGAGGCAGCCATATTGGAAGTCAGCGTTCGTGCTACGACTGCTGATTGAGGCTAAAATCATACGACTTGATCTTCCCAACATATTCAAACAAACACAAAAAGACATCCAATGAATTTAATGCGTATATCAGCTGTTAACTAGCTAACTACAGTTGCTACATAGTCTTTCAGAAGGTGGTTAACGCAACTCTAAAGCTAATACAACATATACGTTCATTCTTAACTGTCTTACAGAGGAGTCAGGAGTCTGATCGTTTTACTCGAAGTGACTGCATATTCTCTCAAACTACCGGTTGCCAGATTATTAGCTAGTTTAGCTAAAAACCACCACACAAAGATGCAGTTCAGAGGCACATTAGGCATGCCGAAGAAAGTTCGACTTCTTCCCTAGTTGGGCTCCATCTGCACGGATAAACTCCACATAAGATAGCGGAGGTCTTTGGGGGAAGGGAGGGATCCGGTGCCTTTGTGTCTGGGTTTCAGGTTCACTGTTTGAAAAACTCTCCTTTTCTTTTTTTCCATGCCTGAATCCAGGGGATCATTAAATGGAAAAAGAGTCCTAAGCACTTTCACGCTCAGATTCATGGAAAGTGAGAAAGCAAGGAGACCATAGCGAAGGTACAGCATGTGGGAGTACAGCTGATGTGGCCTCTGGCTCTTATCTCAGTGAATCACCTTGTGATTTGAAGTAAACCGACTTAGATTAATGTGAAATAGTTCAAGCATGGGTCTAAGTTCGTCCCTGTTTGTGGATCAGGTGTCACAATTGTTTGCAGGTTTTTGGCTTTACAGTATGTGCCTTTGTGTGTTCGCCTGCAAGGGTGTTTATCTTGCATGTAATTCCACCCTTGCATGTGCAGTATGTATATATATGTGTGTGTGTTGCTAACAGCCTGTTAAGTTGATGTTGGCACCAGATGAAAGGGGCTCGCATGGTCTCACATACTTGCCCGTGGGGGGGGGGATTGGGGTCGGGGGGCTAATCACTACTTTAATATCAACTCTGTGGAGTTGTGGTCATTATGAACTACAGCCTGACACACAAAACCAGACTGAACACAGATGTTGTGAGGCAGATAATGCTGGGAACACACTAGAAGAAAATCACAATTGAAAATGCATTGGTTCACATTCATAACAACGGATGTCTCTAATTTATTTAGTCTTGTGTTCATAAATCTGCTGACTCTCAGATGGGGTTTCCCACAATTCATTGTGAAAGTGAGAGTCAAAAGAAAAGTGAGAGGGGCTCCCACAGGAACCAGTCTAATGGCGTATCAGTATATGAAGCGCAAGAAACTAAATTACCTTTGGTTGTTTACACAAAGCCTTTGTGTATTTCAACTTAATATTAAATGCCAGCATCTAGAATAATGTTCAATTATGAATTTAGAGTAGTAGTTTGACATTTTGGGTATTAGATGAGAAGATCTATACCTCTCTCGCCTCTGTGTGTTACGTATGAAGCTAAAGCTCGGAGGCCATTAGCTTAGCTTGGGAAAATCTCAGAGACTGCAGACAGGGGAAAACAGCTAGCCTGGTTCAAAAATACAACTACTAACGCCTCTAAACATTCAAAAAATTTAAAAAACAACAATTTGGGGTTTTGCAGGAAGTTACGCAAGTACCTTTCATTCGTGGTAAATAACAACCGGGAGCCTATTGTCAAGAAACTAAGCAGCCGTGTAGAGTGCTAGCTAGCTACAGGCAGGCCAGCCGTTTCCCCCATGTTTACGCTCGTTATGCTAGGCTAACCACCGCCTGGTTGCAGCTCTGTACGTAATGCACAGACGTGAGAGTGGTAACGGCACCCTCATATCACCTCACCCCAGAGTAAACTTGACATTCACCGGCTGTTAAACCCACATGCCACCGGACATCAAACTGTTGACGTCACGTTGCAAAAATCGACCGAAGCATGTTTTGATATGATCAGGGAGCCTCAAGATTCGGCCGTGAATTCAAAATATATAATCTCCCTTTTAGATTGTGATGATGGGCAAAATCTGCGCCATAGTCTTTTCTATTGTGTCCCCAGTTACAGCTACACAGGATTCAAACATGTGCAAGAGAAGAATACTACAAGTATACAAAACATTTCCCTTTTGCATCTTGGTCTCACATAGAAGGAAGTTATATCAAAGTTCATATAAAATCACATGTACAAATTTGTCATAATTCTGAGGCGTTACACATTTTGCCCTTCACAAACCATTTGAATACAGAACAACACAGACCATAAATAGACAATACTTATTTTTACATAAGGCACAGTTACTAGTGGTGTTTGTGTCTTTCTCTCATAGCTGCTGCTCCCCGAACAGTATCTGAGCGTATACGGTGCCGCTACGCGACGCCTTGGCTTCTGGAATCGGCTTCACCAGATCCAACTCCGCGTACGTCAGATTCTCCTCCACTATCTTCGGCTGGAGATGTGGAGATGGGGGAGGGGGAAGGAACAGTAGAATAATGATGCAGAGGGAAGTGGCGAGGGCAGGGAAGTGGTGTTAGTGGTGAGAAAAAGGACAAGGAAAGGCTGGGAAAGTTTTTATATGCAGAACTACATCAAGCTAATTAAAGGGCTGAAGATGCTGTAGATTGACATTTGCAGTGTCAGATGTGAATACTGACAAGAAATCTTCTGAACATCTAAACTCTCCTTGGTTTTCCTCTGGTTTACAGCTTTGGTTTGGTAAATGTGAGCAGGCTGCGTGCAGACGTTACCTTACTGGTTTTCTGGGTTCATGTTGTCAACATACAATGACGTCTTACAGCCTTTTGTACCATTAAGATGCCAAGTCACCACCAGAGCCACTTCATTCCAGCGACAATTATAAAATGAAACCTGGGTTTTTGTGGCACATTTTATTTTCTGGTATTCCCTGCCTCATGTTGGATGCTCTCCATTATACTTGGGACAATGGCAGGCTCACCACAACTGCCTTACTAGGTACAGTATTATAGTTATAAACCAAAGTACCAGTGCATATGTACTGCTAGAGAAGCTTTCTCCAAAGTGGAATAAACTTCATGTACATGTAAGAATGAGTACTGGGTAGATTCCTGATTACTTGACAGCAATAAAAGAATGAGAATGAAAGCATGCATCTGATAATAAGGTGTGGATGGTGCTTACCAACACTACTTTCCTTGGCTGTGGTTTTAAAAGTTTGGGTTTCCTTGTTTTGTCTCCGATGGGAGCTGCAGGGAACAAAACAAAAGTGAGTGGTTTTAAGGAGTTCGAAATTTTTACACGGGTGTCATACTGATAAAATAAACAAGATTTAACATGTTGTTTGGTGAGCTTTTAATGCTAATGGAAGCTAATGTTGCTCGGTGTCTGCTGGGAAAAAAAAAATTAATACTGCTTGAAAAATTAACATCAGCTGCACAAAACAATTAGCCGGTCAGTCCTTAATTGTTTCAAACCCCGCCCCCAAACAGCAGTATTTCCTTGTCAGCGCAGTTCCCCAATTGAATTTTAAAACATCAACTTTATTAAGAAATTTAGCGAACTATTTGTCAAACACAACATGACGATTTTTAATACAGTAATTAACTCACTATAACTTAAAAAAAAAAAAAAGGTTTTTGCTTTCACTGATACATTTTCTTCCACATGCTAATTATGAAGGAGACTTGGTGTGACTGAGCTGTGGTTTGTTACGGGTGAGGAAGTTTTCCCCAGCCAATGTCAGGAAACAGTCCCATAACTCAAAGAGGTTTATACGTGGAAGGATGTCGACATGGATTCATGTCTGGAAAGCGATGCAGGACAAAATGAACATCTATCTCTGCCTTTCGGAGTGAACTTTTCCAACACGTCTCAGATCACAGAAAGCCTTACCTTTGGCTGGTATCTCTGGCGGCGTCTCCTCTTGGTATTCTCTGCTCCTTTTCTTCCTGTACCTCCTCTCCTTCTGAGGCAGAGCAGGAGACACACTGACCAGACTGGTAACTGTCTCTCCCGAGCTACAGTGAAAACACATTACAAGAGGTTCAGTGCAGTTAAGAACATGTGGTTCTTTCTTCATTTTTTTGGGGGGTTATTTTTATATTTTTTAAAAGGAAATTTTATTTAAACGTGAAGAGATGTCGTCTTAAAATCCTACCTGTTCTGTGGGCTTTTAACCAGGTGGTAATTATCTGCAAAGATGTAACACATACAGAAACATTACAACTGGTGCAGAGACTTATTGTATTTTCAGCGTGGAGTGATCTTGATGTTTTTGCTGCTGACCTTTTAACCTCTGCTTCCTCTGTACGTACTGGCAGGTTACCGTCACCGTGAACATGCACATGCACAGAAGGCCCACCGAGCAGATCAGCACCGCACACAGGTATACGTCTGAAACACACGCACATGTACACACACACACATTAGTCCACCAAGTACAGCAGCCTCGTGCCGTTGCTTCACTGCACACAAACATCTGAAGGGGGGAAAAAAAAGGAGTACATGATTTGCTGAGCTATTTAAGGCACTGTAGTATATCCTTTGGGTTCAGTTATTTTTGCCTGCCAAGGACGACACATTGCCAGTCCACCCCACACACACACACACACACGCACACACACACTAAAACTAACACTAACACATTCAGACACTCTAAAAATATGACAACTTACCTTCAAACAAGCTCCACAGGCTGTCTTTGGCCTTGGTGGCTGGTAGGACATGCACTACACGGAGAAGGAAAGACAGAGGAGAAACATGTAAAGTCCGTAGTCATCACTGTGGCTTCTCTGCCGCCTGATTACACACTGGCTAAAGTTTTAAATAAAGCTAATTGTAGGAAGACAACGAGCCGAGGTGGGCCTCCTCCCTGCCTGCTCCTGTCTCTGATTCACTGTCCAGAGGACTCAACCTTAACCTTTACTGGATGGAAAGGATAAATAGCTCATCAACTCAGACACTAGTGCAAACAGTTGGTTTATAGTTATGCGTAACGGTAAAGTTTAACCTCACATTCACTCGTGCTCTGAGCCAGACCGTCTTTTTCACCTTCATAACAAACAAACTTTTGTGGTTAAACTGGGCAACCTGTGCACATTTTGGCTTTGTCCACACATTGGCGGAGAATGTCTCACTTTTTTTCTTAACATTAAAATGTTCCCAGGAATACTTGGATCGTCCCTTTGATTTAGAGGCTTTCGAAAATCTGGAATTCAAACCCAGCTCGGTGTTTCCCTTTTTGACATGTCGGTAAATAAAAGAATTTAGACTGACGCTGAAACTTTGGTGTCACAGCAGCTTCACTAAATGTGAGATGATAGCACCTAACACCTCAGTTGGTAGTGGAGGGTTAAAGACCTGTAAATGCAGCCTGTATCTGTAATGAGAATCCCAGCTATCTGCTGCCTGTGTCCGAAATGACTGTGTTTCCCATACTGAACGTGAAAAATTGCCGCACACACACTCACTCACTTCTCCGCCCTATCTGACCACTGTCGTCTTAACACCGTCGTACTCTTGCTGAGCTGGTGGTAGGAAGCTCGTGAAGTGACACCCACTAGGGCATCTTGAAATACCCCAAACCACCAGCGGCTGACGACAAACAGGCTCACCACCACGCCGGCTGGAGACTTTCCCACAGGCAGACTGGCTGCGCAGCATGGTGACTGACTGACTGACACACACACACACACACACACACACACACACACACACACACACACACACACACACACACACACACAAAAGACCATATATAAAAAAAAAAAGAGGTTGGATTTAAAGCCTGGGCCATTAAGCTGTGTGAAACAGCATAAGTATGAATTAAAAACTGTCAAACCTCACATAAAGCAGTGGGATGTTTATAGCAAAGCCTGCAGTTCTGAGAAAGCTAAGCTTAAATCCTAGAAAAGAGTCTCTGCAAAATGCTGCGTCGCACTTATACCTCCACTTTCAAACTCCTCATTTTGTTATCGGATAACATTTATTAAAACTAAATTTCACTCTGCAAGGCCAGAGAAAACAGAGCACCCTTTAAGCTTTAGAAAACGAAATGCACTGAGCAGCAGTGTTAGCGTTCTGCCCGAAGCCTGTTCATATGCTTTCACTCAACTTATCAACCCAACTTAGTTTAAATGTTCACAGAAATAAGCTCCTTCATTGCTGTTTGCTCTCAGTTAGCAGGTTTCTTTTTTTATTGAGACAATAAAAACAAGTTGATTGACATGTTTCTGCAGGTTAAAAGGTGTTTGTGCCTTTGGACTTAGTCCCGTATGTGAAACCACTAACCCTTCGCTGTCGCTGACCATATGTGACCTACATTCTGCTGTCTGGAAACACTGCCCTCAAACACTGTCAAAGGGAAGATAGGCTTGCAGGTTTAATAGTTTATATTGAACATGCATTTTATCGGCTTAAATCATAACGGCAAAATGTCAGAGCCACTTGTTTGTTAGACTCTTGTTAGAATAGAAAAACAATGATGTGGAAAAAAGAAGATTAAGATGTCAAAACAGACACTGATGTTTCAGCTTTCTTTCGTCAGGCGAGTCGTTTTTTTATTAGCAAGCAATAGCTTTGTCAAATAGCTTGGCTAGCTGTTGACAGGAGTTGACAGCAAATGTAAGTCAGCACTGAAGCAAAATGTCTCTGTGTTTGATATTAGGATACATATAATGGCTTTTTTTTTTTTTCCCATGCAAAAAATAAGTATCTCAGATTCGTGTGCACTGTTGTTGATTTAGCTAACCAGCCTGGTACTTTCCTGGAGTTTAATATAAACTAACTACAAAAGCTTGTTTCTAAAGACGATTAGTGTGTAAATAGTAAAGAGGGCAAAGTCAGCTAACGGTTGAAGTGCTTCATGTGTCAGAATCCAGCAGGTGTCTTTAATGAACTCCTAACTGTCATTTAGCGAAGCTTGTGTGAACAGCATCTACATAACATTTGTTGTAATTTTCTTGGTCATGAAAACGCTAAAACCCTCGATGACAATATAACAGACAAGACTGTGGCAAATAAATCCAAACGCTATAGTCTCAGCCAGGCTATCATTTAAAACAGACTTTCTCCAGTTGTTTCAAATGGCAGATGATTTGATTTAAAAGCTCTACACTTCCGTCACAGTAGATTATTCAGAGAGTAAATCTTGATAAGCATCTGTGACGTTTATGTGGGGTTTTCTGTGCAGCTCTGTCAGTGAGACAGCTGTACATGTTGGAATAATCAGAAATTGGACACTTTTGTGCCATAAAACTGCCTTTTATCCACATCTACAAAATGTCTGTCTTTTTATAGCAACTTTTGAATGGCGGAAGGCTGCATCGGACACAGTGGAAACATTCAACAAAATACTTTTTGTTCATCAGAGCCACAGCTTTGCATTCAGTTGCTGACTGTACTTCAGATTTGTGGCTCTTTTTGTGCCCCAACAAACCCAACACTGTAAACATCAATATACTGACGTGGAGTGAATAACGATCCTCTTTGTCTTCATTATCCACTGAGTCACTCAATGCTCTAATTTACTGTATTATAAGTGACTGGAGATGAATGTAAGTACACAGCAGTGTTGTGTGACAAAGCTTCTAATAATCCACCCTTTAACTTCCTCTTGTATCTTTTCTTCTACGAATTAGCATTTTTCCGTACACTTGTACACTGTGTGTCTATTAAGCACAAAAACATAGGACGATATCGTTGGTTTCTTATTCATATATAAACTTATTTATTCCACAGTTTCTTACAGAAAAACCTTGCAAGAAACATGCGTGACCTCTGAATTGTGATATTTTCTGATTTAAATTTTCACCCAGAGGTCCACGTTCTTACTATACTTAAACCCACGCTACATCCGTGCGCTGTGTACCTAACTCACCCACATGTGTTATAGAAATACCTAAAAGTTGGGTTTGTTTATGCCAAGAGGAGGCTGTATCCACACTGTGCTCTGCCCTTCAGTTTTTCTACCGAACCCTCTGACCTCTCTGGATTTGTTTATTATAGCAGTAGTAAGTAGAGTAATGGCAGTTTTGTGTGTGAGATAGACTGTGGAAACACCTGGTCACCTAATGTTATCCGTCTACAAGAATTCCATCAGTTTAACGTCACACACACACGCAAACACACACACACACACACACACATCTGTGCACATGCGGCCTCAGTCATCTGCTGTCTCTCATCTGAGGTGGGGACCAGGAGCAATGGTCCCACAGGGGTTTTAACCCCTCAGAAGTGAAGCTGATGTTTATCATAGCTGTCAACCGTTGGTGTGGAAAAAATACCCCGACCTGCTGGTCCAAAAATAAACCAGTTTTCCTGTGTTGTTAGAGCTTTGGCCTGAACATTACCATCACCCAACCTAGATCCTGGACAGTGTTGGTGTTTTTAATGTTACTCTTAATTGAAATGGTGACAAAACGAAATATAGTCAGATACAGATACATCAGTTTAAAGGGACATTCCACGGATTTTACACACCTAGAACAATTTACTCATTAAATAGTACAAGTCAACCTGTGAAAACTATAAAGGATTAGCTTTTAAAAGTCTGCAAATAATTATCCTGGTGACGTCTTCAGGGTTATTGTATCTCGGCTCGGGCAAGGAAACAGAAGTTTATGACAACTACGGACTTTAAATCTGAAAGATGTGGGCAGTTGCTAGGCAGGAAAGGTCTGACAAAAGATGCTACTGAGTTACATTGTGGGAAATGTAGGATCCAACATTTTTGACTTGACTCACAGGAGGAAGTAGTATCAGTCGGGGTATCTCGTCCTCTGCTGCATTGATTATGACCTTTTTGTTTTTCTATTGCAAGTGCTCCAACTTTATGGAAGTACAATACTAAATAGCTAGACCACCACTTTGAACTAATTTTCACATGGATTTGGCCTCCGGCTAACCAAAGAATAAATACTTCCTGCTCCAAGATTGCAACATTCACCAAAGTTTAGAGAAACCAGGTTCATAGCTCATGAAATGGTTCAGGTAACAAAAATGAAGAGAAAAATTGAGGGAAATTCAAAATGAGCTGAATAAGCTTTTAACCAGATCTTTGCATCATTAATTTCTATTTTTTTATCACAATTGTAGTATTCATCCAAAAGTGTCGCAGTAGGCTTTTTTTATTATTAACACTGAAACCATAATGGGCCGGCACTTCCTTGGACGAAAATAGCTCTCCACATCCTTGACCACGAAACGTCAGGAGCCAGACACGAGCCGGCTGCCCACTCCACTGTCACTGCAGACAAACATTCAGACTTTACCTTCCTCAGCACAACTATCTGTTGTTGCAGTTCTGCTCAACCTCTCTGGACTCTCTGTCTGTTCTACTTTTGGGAGGGAAACTCCTCGTCGTGGCCAATGTCAACAGCTCTCAGTGGGGACTGTGTGTCTGCCGGAGATCAGACTTGGCTGTGGACACCCCGAAAGTCACAGCCTGTAGAAAACGCTTCCATGGAAAATGTGGTGAGCAACGTCTACTGTTGTTCAAAGTGGGGAGGAACACACACTAACAGTAATACGGCAATGAATTTAACGAATAATTGTCTTCACATTCTGATTCTGTTATTCGCTCAAGATGAAAGGCTGCAATTTGCTACAGACACAGGGAATAGCAGCTGATCTTCACTAAACTCCTCAACCAAACAATGAGGTCGAGTCATATCTTAACAGTAACGAGGCACGGTAGGTCTGTCAGGCTTTGGATCTCTCTTAGATACTAGGAATTTTAAGCACATGCACAGTGGTATTATTTTTCTAGCGTCTCCAAAACTAAAAACGCACCTGTTCATTCCATTTCTTACGAGCACCTGTTAAATCCATTTCCATCAAGGCTACGAATGCATGCGTAGCTAACTAGTTAAACCCAAAAGTAACCAAGCGTTATTTCCAAAGGCATCATCCAGGGGCTATTTGTTCGTTTTCTCTGCCACAGAAGATGGTTTCTTGCCAGGAGTTGGTTTTGGTGATTGTCGCTTGATAAGAGCTTCGGCCATTGTTGTTTTTATAGCACAAGAGGTTATAATACGTCCTCTGAACAGCGCTACTTCTTCAGGGCAGACTGGAGGCTACAGCGACTCGCTATTGGAAAGTGACGCAATTGGCCAGGGGTAGCTGGTTCAGTAGTAAAGACGTGATAGAGAGTTAACATTGTTAAGTTGGCGTCTTGGCGAGTAGAGGAATGAAGTTTAAAGCTGAACTTGCAACGTTTCTCCTAGACTGGGAAGTAAGTATCTATTAATGCTAATGTTAGCTATGTAGCAATCGCAAAACTTACAAATAGCTACTTTAACTAACTACATTAGTTTGTGGGGTTACATGCTAAATTTAAAAGAGAAATGCCTGTTCACAACTAGCACATCCACTGCGGAGTATTTCCTCACTGTGTGGACGTTGGTCCTGGATGCTAATAGCTAACGTTACCGGCTCTGTCCGGCTTTCTATTTGATTTGGGGACATTTACACTCTAGCATCCCCTGGCAGTGTTGCCCAAGATAGCGTTACGTTTTCCAAACTGTCGTCCCCATCCTAAAAGCCTTTACTGCTTGTAACATTGAAAGTGAAATTATGCATAAGCCAAGAAGCTAAACATGGTTATTATTAATTATTAATATTCAAACATTTAGCATTTCAAATGGTAAGTGTGCCACTGTTATCTCTGTAAACTGCTTGTGTGTCATGCAAGGCCGGGCTTGACAGGTGCACTGAGGGGGGCGGGGCTAAAACAATGGTCTTAAAATCTGCTCTACAACCTTGATCAGTGAATAAGGAACTAGGAGGAAAAAATGACAAAGCTTTTAAAGTTTGCTTCTGGTTTTTATGAAAGTGAAGGGATTTCTGTGCAGGATCTGGTACCAGTGAATGTGTCATCTGTTCCGTTGAGTGAACGTCTCTAATGCCCGCGGCGGCGCTGAAACCTCACTCTCTCTCTGCTCTCTCTCCAAGATCATCCTCTCAGTCTAAGCCGCAACTTATTGCGATGGAGTATCCTTTTATCTTCAGGCTTGTTCCCTAACCAATGACATTTC
Source organism: Seriola aureovittata (assembly GCF_021018895.1). Classification (NCBI taxonomy): domain Eukaryota; kingdom Metazoa; phylum Chordata; class Actinopteri; order Carangiformes; family Carangidae; genus Seriola; species Seriola aureovittata. The sequence continues at coordinate 4,871,034 of NC_079384.1, forward strand.
CCCTCCAAAATCAAAAGCAGGACAGTGCTTTTGCTCAGTGAACCCACTTCACCAACTCTTCTGACAGATGAATTACGTCATCCAGTTGTGGTCAGAGAAACTGCTACTACTGGAGACACAGAACTGCTCCACTTTTTTCTTCTTGTAGCAGTGTACTGTTGCACATTTGATTTTATTTTTTTTAACTTTGTTTAAACAGTGATATATTTGGCCTTCAGGTTAAGTTCAGTAATTTTATGAGACCTCACTGAATGACAGAAATCTAACGGGGCATCTACAATCTTTTTCAAACGTCCAGCAAAAACCCTCAAACAGTTCGATGTGTCCACAGCTGGGAGCTGCTCAGTAACAGTCACAGTTTTCTGCTGCTGGAACATCCCTGTAGACCAACCTGGCATCTGCTTAAAACTATCTGCGGTCTGCTATTATCAAAACTGCATTTGTCACTGCTTCTGTTGTGGTTGCAGAAATAGTTAAGTCTCCGCCCTGCACTATTATAAGTGGTGATGTCATTCTGTGAGAAAGTAGTCTACAGCTACTAGTTTCTTCTACCAAGTATTAATGGTAGCAGCCTAATGCAGGCGTTCCCAGTCTTTCTGGGCTCAAGACTCCAGGTTGAGTTCTGACAATTCGCAACTTTTGTTATTTAAAACAAAGGCGTTTCTTTGTTGTTGGATACTTTTCAAGTTACAAACAAGAATGAAGAGTTTTTATACTGCAATCACTGCTACACTGTTTAAGCTCAATAGGCCGTCACTGATTTATCATTTAAACTCACCATGTCTAGTTGTAGTTTGAACGTTTGAAAGAGAGTAATTTCCACTTGCGATGCCTCCTGCACTTTTATCGTTTCTGCTTAAATTTCTTACTCAAAAGTCTCTTTAAACAGTTATGTTACTGTCCAGCCTCCACAGTCCAGATGAGAGACCATGTTAGTTAAAATAATAAAAATTATAAAATGTTCATCCGAGTCACCTTCAGCTATCACCCCGTGTTCACAGCACTTGCAGATGCTTTACAGAGTTTTTCCCCCTGAGTTTTACCTGTCAGGCTAAATACAGTCTGCTCTCCCTTAGAGGTTCCTTGTGGAGTTTATGAACTTTGAACTCTTCTATGTGTGGGTCCCTATTTTGTTAATCTTACGCATGTGGAGATCCATGAACTTGGGTGACATGTCAATACTCCAAGAAGCAAAGTAGAGCGTTCGGGCACAACTTCACTTACTTCCAAGGTGCATGGAGAAAGGGAAAAGTTTAAAGAGGTCAAAACTCCAGCAACACTTGAAGTACACAGAACAACTTTAGACTGACGTGTTTTGGCGTGTGACCCCCGAGGTGGCGGAGGATGACCATGATGAAGGTCTGATGAAGGTCTAACAATAAATTTGTTCTGTTTACTGTGTTGCCATGGTGTGACTGTATATGTTAACTTCATTTATTTTGGTAAAAAAATGTAATGTATATTTTTATTTACAATACTCCTTGATGCTAGAAACAAACATGAAGTTAAAGATAAGAGAGTTGAACACAAAGCTCTTTGTTCTTGTTTGTTTTTAAAAATCAATTGACCATTAACCTTTTAAGAAAAGTTAAGATTTATATTTTTTAGCAACTTTCTTCCTACTTCTTCTGCATCAGACAACCCTGTGTACAAAACAGGACCCAACTGATGATTAATGACTAGCTAACTAGGTAACTAAATAATTAAGAATAATTACTAAATAATGTTAATTGATAACAGAATCAAGAACTAGAATTTATGTAAATTAAACAGTATCTAGTCATTAGGTCCAAGATATTTGTAAATCTGTAAACTGACTGTCTGGTTAATTCTGAACCAGGTGCTAAATGACACATAACTAATCACTACATTGTGTACTGTACATACTGTACCTGCATTACTGAGTATTGTGGTGCATTATATCATGTTATCTGCCATTTTTGCCTGATTAGCCTAGTGGTGAATCATGTTTTCACCAAAGTTTGGCTTCAGTAGAAACACTGTTGAACTGCTGAGCAGGAGCGGTTGGTTTGTGCACAATGGAGCCGATGGTGGAACTTAACAAATGTGAAGCAGTGTGATGCTGAGAGACGGGTGTGGCCGGCAAAGCAGAATGATAAATCCAGCCCTCACCTCTGAGCTCAGTAGCGGCGGTGCAGTTGGATGAGGCCTTCCAGCGGTCCTGGTGCTTTTTAAACTCCTGCACCCGGCACATGTAGAGCCCCCGGTCCCCCTCCCCCACGTTCAAGATCATCAGGTCAAAGATCTTCCCCTGCTTCACCACCGTCAGCTTCAGTTTGGGCCACGGGAAGCTCTTGGTGTAGTTGCCATAGAAACGGGCCTTCCTCATGTTGACGCGAGCGATTAGGAGTTCGTCCTCCTGCCGGTCCGTGCCCGCCGGTAGGAAGGTCCATTTCACGACCGGTAATGCGGCATTTCGGCGCCGCTGGGACACAACGCAGGAGAGGGTGATGTTTTGACCCTCCTGGGCCACTGTGAAGGGCGATGGGGTGATGGTGACGTTGATGGCCGAACACAAATCTGGAGAAGCAAGTTTTACACAAGTTATTTTAGAAAGCGTACCTGCCCACGCCATGCAGTGTCAAGACTTTTGGATTCGCTTGACTGATGTCCATTAACCACAAACATGAGGCCGACAGAAGCTGAAAAACCATGTTGGTTACAGCAAGTTGGACAGAGTTGTGGCACTTCCCTTAACACATTCAGCTGTTTTCCCTGTCTTACAATTGGTTGGTCCATGGTACATGTGTTTTAGCGCCACTGTAAATAATTTCATGCAAAATTAAGTACTGAAAGTAGGGCAAAATATTTTATATACAGCGTATATTTACTTTGTTTGGATTGCAGTTTAGTTGTTGTAATGTAAAACTGTTTAGGCAGAAGCGTTAAGTCCCTTTCCAGCCATATTCTTTCAGTAGTGAAAATCAGTCAGTTGTTCACGTGACACAGTCTAATCATTACTGCTTTTGAAATATGGATTTTACATTAACTTATTGGGAGTGCAATGCTAAGGATTGAAGAGAACACTAGTATTCACCAAGGTTAGCATTGAAACCTAAAAAAAAAATCAACCTTTAACCTTAAACTGAACGTACTGAGCAGAGCGACTGAGCTGTGTCTATATTCCACTGACGCTCACCAAATTTGTTATTTGTCAACCAAAACAGGAGGAAGAAACTGTTTCCCAACTGTTCAGTGTTTTAGACCTGGGAATGTTGTTTGGTCTCAAATCATTTACCTTATATAAATGGAAATTTGCGGAAAATAAAAACAGTCGTCTTGTCATGAGATTGAAACTCAGATTCAGATTCAAACGTAGTCGTCGAGTTTAGACCCATTTTCAAAAGTTTCTGTATGGTGTCAAATCTGTGTGAAATGTGAGGAAAAGTTTTATCTGAGAGTTTGAAAGTAGATTTGTGTTGACACAGGGGATGGAAGCCGTTTTCATTCCACTTCCAATTGCCCCCTGAAAATCACAGCGCAGCAGCCTAATGGTTTAAAGATGGTATGCATTACCAAGAGAAGCAGCTAATGCCTCACTGACGGACTTGAACTCTTCTCTTGATCACCAAAACAGCGTGAAAGAACAAAAATCTGTGTTACAAATGTACTGAGGGTTTGTTCCACAAGTGGAAGCTGTAGGTCATATCTGAAATCCATACAGCCCAGGACTCGCAGTCAGTGTTGTTGCCCAACAGTCGTCTTCCCTCTCACGCTGACAGTCGTATTGTTTTTGGCACGTGACGGCAGACGTGGGATGAATATTGAGGAAACAAACTTTATTGCTGAATGTGTTGCATGACAATATATCACAGATCTGTTTTTCCAGCGTTGGGCAATTTCCACACTTTTCCACGACACGCAGGCATTTTACTGTCACACACGTCAGATGCTTTGAGCACAGCACATAATTAAAGTCACTGTCTTTTCTTCTTCTTTTGTCATTTGGTTTTTGGAAAATATAGTTGAGAGGTTAAAAAAGTATTGTTTTGCTGTTGAAAGGTGATTTTAAACTCTAAACTTTTATATTTAATAATCTGTTTTGACAGCTGATCACTGAGATCAGCTCTGTTTTACTTTTCAAACACTCAGGAAAAACACCAATTTTCACTCTGGAGTTCCCTGTCATCTCTGCAAACAAATGCAACTTTGAAAAAAACTTGTTATTTTCTTGCCAACACACCCTGCAATCTCTCTCAGGCGTATATATCTATTTTAGCAGTGACAGGAAAGAAAAGAAGTTTTACAGAACTTAAAAGAGAATCTTATCTAACAAAAGCGCTTTTCTCCATCTCCTCAGCGATCACCATCAACATATATTCCCTGATTCTCTGATGTTTTCTTCAAAGCTTCTTTGACAAATAGTGGAGAATATTTAGTCTCCACCACATCCTCTCTGGTCTGAAGCAAAATAAACTTTTCCTACCTCCGAACAGTGCTCGAGTGAGGAGAGCGAAGACCACAGAGGAGATCTTCATTTTCCACGGCTGCAGCCTCCATAAACTCTCAGTTAAATGCCTCTGAAGAAAAGAAGCCCCAGGTTTCCTCCTATTCTTCACCCCCCCACAGTCCCCCCTCCCTTCCCCGCCTCAGCCGAGGAGTGTAATATGAAACATTGGCCACTCTGTTTCTACTCAGAACCTCCCTTCGTCCCTCCCCCCTCCTGTCACACACAGTAAAAACACATTTGGCAGACTCACGTGCACACACACACACACACACACACACACACACACACACACACAACCACAAACATATATGCACATGCACGCAGAGCAGACAGGTGAATGTATGCGAGGACGCACGTGCACACACACACACACACACACACACACACACACCTCTGTTTCTGGCGAGTGAGTGGGAAATGTAATTTCCTGCGCAGGGTGGAGGGGAGGGAGGAGTGTGTTGTTGAGATTGACGCCGAGCAAATCACACTTCCAGCTGTGGAGGACAGCAGGCGCAGACCTCAGTCAGGGTTTTTATTTTGGAACACACACACATGCTGACACAGGGGGAGGAGGGTGGGTGAGTGGGTCTCCAGTCTCTGTTTGTGTGTGGGCATGTCTGTGGCCGACAAAATGATGGAGAAGAACATTTTATGTAGATGAATTTTCTATTTAAAGTTCGTAATCGTCATTTTAATTATACTAGATTTTCCTCAAGTGCTAAACTGATGTGGTTGCTCAGACTGCTTTCAAAGCTGGCCCTTGAAATCCATGGTTAATGTTGTGTTTGTGTATCTCAGTGTGTGTCTACATCTATCTCCCACCATCTCTTGTCTCATGTAACAGGATCCCACAGTGAATCTTTGTGCAGCAGTCTGTCAGCTCGAGGTTTCTGGGACACTTTTCTGGCTTTTATCAAACCTCGGAGAGCAGCGCTGTGGAGATCTGGGACACTTTTGATTTACAGATAATAGCGGAGATGGATCGCAGGGCCTCGTAAGTGCTCCCAGTCTGGCGACAGTCTGACAAACAAAGCCGATCCCCTCACAAAGAAGTCCCCACTTTACTAAAGCTCCATAACCTACTGCATTCGGTGAAAAATGCAGTGTGGGATTTACCAAATTAGGGCTCTAAACACGGCGCAGAAGTCCTTGCTCATGCGTTTTTCCTGCTTATTATCAGCTCTGCAGACGATTCTTAGATAAAACAGGCTAAAAGGCTTAATGAAGCTGGCGAGTTGATGACGTTATTGTGTCAAATATTTACTCTCATTTTAGCTCTGATTTGGTCTTCACCAACTCCTGAGGGAAACATCTGACTCTTTAGCAACTAAATGCTCCATTATATTCACCAGCTAGTTTTTTAACTGTCTGTCTGCTATTTGGTGCTGAGCAGGTAGTGTGCAGATGGTTTATTAGAGCTTTTTCTCTGAAAGCAGCTGTGTTATGTTGCTGGAAACAAGGTAATACCATAAGAGCGAACCAAAACAGTAAAGCTGGGGGGAGGTAAAACCAAAACAATCAACTGTAAAATGCTAAAATGCCCAGTAGAGCTGAGAGAAACTGCAGGGTTGGGTGATAATTCTCTGTTGGATGGAGGATGAAGCCAGAGAGTAAGATTATTTTGGCGAGCCCCATTAAACATGTAAACTATGAACTCAAGTCAGTTATTGCAACTTTTTCCTGAAATGTCTTCTCGCTGAAAAAGATGTTTCTAAAGCTTCATCAGGAAGAATGAGTCAAAGTGCAGCAGCAGTTCAGTGTCTATTCAATAAACAGTAAGACTTCTACAATGAGTACATCTGTTAGTTATTATGTTTGCGTATAGAGTTACCAGTATATTAGAGACAGGTTTTATTGATTCTTCTTCATCTGGTGTGGAGGAGGCCGTCTCAGAAACTTGGCAGCGGACTCAGACTCCTAATTAGGATGATATAGATCATATGGTACGGAGGTGGAACAGTGCCAGAGCTCTGTATCCTGAGCGTGAGCACTAAACCTGCTTGCAGTGAAACAAAAATAAATTTAACTTTCTAGATGTCGAAGATACCAACTGGTCTAATTACATGGCAGATATTTTGGCATTGAAAAAAATGTGTTTGTAAAGATATTTATATTTAGATTCATGTAATATTAACATGTATTTTAATTATATTTATACAGTTTGGGAGTTTGGTTTCCTGAACCTTTTTTTTTCTAGTGGTTAGGTAGAAGAAAAAAAAAAATAATAAATAGAAAAATAAAGCTCTGTGAAAACTGGGCTGATGAAGGTCATGTGATACGGTTGAAAGCTTCAGAACAGCTACTTAATGGACCTTAATGTGAGATCTTTCTGTGTTTATATACAGTTTTTATTCGTATCCCTTTTGGATCTTTGGAGTTTTGGGTACGAAATGTGTTTCAGCTTCCCTAGCTGAGTTAGCATGTTAGCAGTCCAGCTCAAAAAGTTACCAAAAAATGTACATAAAAAGTTGGTGGATATGTCATGCTTCATTTTAAGTTGATCTTTTGCTGCTTACAACGCGACAAAACAGACTTGGAATGAGGAACATGAAATGATTAGGTTTGTTTTCTCCTGTGTAGCTACTTTTTAAGCAGATTATGACGAAGTTTCTAAAGCTGTTTTTATATAAATATTTTTTTATCATGTCATACTACGATGTGTTGCACTCTCTTGTACTGTAGGTATCCATCGAATTCTCAGTGATAAGAAACACAGCATTGTCACACACCCACAGTGCTATGGTAACAAATGTAGGTGGGACAAGTGTCACAAAAAAAACACATTGTCATTATCCAGGTGTGTTTAACTGTCAATCAGTCACATCTGTTAAAGTTCTGACGTAAATACGAGTAATCAAAGTACAAAGAATCATTTTCAAGACTTGTCTGGTGTCAGTTTCTTTGAGGTAAATGTCGCCCCCTTGTGGAAAATGTTTGAAATGCCTGTTAGTCCTGAGGCTTTCTGCTGAGTGATGCTAAATAATCTCTGTGCAGTATGTGTGTCAGTAGAGCAAGTCGAAGATCAAAAAATCTTCTCAATCTAAATGACTGGAACTTGTTTTATTGAGCGTTTCAAACAACAAGAACCAACTAAAAATAAATTATGAAAACCATAGTGATACATGTTATTGATGAACAAGAGGTAAAAACAGATGTGTGTTGATGTTTGTGTGACAGGCTGAGGAGACAACAGGCCATCTGGTTGACCTTTCACCCAGATGCCACTTGTGCGGGGTTCACATCGTCGATCGGCAGCTCATTCGTTCTGATCTTTAGCACTGCATGTCAGTAGACTCCGCCGCCACGGGCTTCTCTGATTGGCTGAGATTGCTCAAAGTGAACAAGTGAGGCTGTGGTTGGGAGTAGATAAAGATTATGGTTTCATATATATAGATATAGGGTTCATCTTCAGGTTTTCCATCATTGTCATTTATAAAAATGCGCAAAAGAACGCAAAAGTGATTCATTAGTTTTGTATTTGGTTCGATTGTGATATTAATTACTGTGTCGCTATAATCAACAATAATCAAGTTTTGAAGGTTCACAACTTACCTCTCTGGGTCTCCTCATACCATCTGTATAAAGAAGAACTGTTTGACACATGATGACAAACTTGACAGGCAGAATTTAGAAATGTGTTGTTGTATTGTAGAGATCACAAATTACAATAAAGCGCTGAAATGTGACGCCTTGGTCCATCACCCTTACCTGTGCTGTTCTCAAGCACTTGTTTCCTGATGATGTAGACCTTGACGATAATGAATCCAGCAACTAATAACAGGCCGATCCCAGTGCCGATCAAAACGTACTTAATTTCTGGAGGAAAAACAACCAGCGGACGTGAAATGGCCAGTAACAGACAAACAAGATGCAAAACAACACCTGCAGCAGAGCAGACCATCAGTTTGAGTAATATCAGCTCATGTTCAGCCATCCTGATACCCTGAACAGCACGTGTGTGTGTGTGTGTGTGTGTGTGTGTGTGTGTGTGTGTGTGTGTGTGTGTGTGTGTGTGTGTGTGTGTGTGTGTGTGTGTGTGTGTGTGAGTGTGAGAGAGAGAGAGAGAGACGGGTGGTGGGATAGAGTAGAAGGAGGAGAAGATGTTTGATTTCACAACTTGTTTACCCTGTGTAACATAAAGGTCTCAGTCATGGTCTCAGGCTCCTTCACGCATATTAGATTGCGTCACTTGTGTTTGCAATTTGAATCCTCAACATCTACAAATCATTAAGGGGGTGGGGAGGTGTGTGTGTGTGTGTGTTGGCCCGTTGACTACTGGTCAACGGGCCAACACTCTCATGAGAGTTTGACCTCAGGCGTCATTTCACTTTTACAATAACAACTGTGTGATTGGTAATCATTCCAGTGGTTTGACAGCTGTCAGTTTCAAGGCAATGAGTAAGAAAACCACATTCATTCAGTTGACTAAAATGTCACAGTATGACATTATGCATGGCTCTTTTACAACAAGTGATATTAACAAAATATATGAACTATAATATAACAACAATGAAAGTCTTAGAACTAGGCCCTGATGGTGGAAGACCCATCACAGTTGATAGTGTAATTTAGTGGTGCAAACTACTAAACTCACCTGTGACCCATTAAAATGAAGCAGTGACTGCTTGCAACCTGTCATCCCTTGTTGTGACTATTCCCACTGAATACTGATTTTGGATTCTGGTTTTTCCTCCTTGATTTATTTGAATAATTCATAGATTCATAAAAAAGTTATATTATTAGTTACTTACTGAAAAAGAGCGAAGATTAGAGGAAAAAATAGCATAACATTTAGCAGAAAAGTGTTTGTTCTTCCTGTGTTCCTTCCCTGCCACTTATCTAATGAAACCATGTAGCAGTCTTGCCTCGAAGGTTGAGGTTGAACCACTAATCTTCTCAGCGTCAATATTCCAGTCAGAATATATTTATCAGATGATGTTGTTGATGATGTTGTTGTCGAATGCATGTTTTAATAACAGGAAGCCAGTCCTCTAGTATGCATGTCGAAACTATCTCTAATCTACCTTAGAATCAGCATTGTGTTCAGTACATTATGTCTTCTCTGTTGACCCACCTAGTTTTTCTTCATAATCTGCTCCATCTCCTCTCACACCCATCAGCAGACACTCTGAAACACACAGTCAATGATATGATTCAGGTCACAAAAACAGGCCGTTCAGAATGACAGGAAGGAGGCAACACCACCGCGTTGTTGCTTACATCAGATAAGACTGAGCTCATTGACAGGGTTCTGCACAAGTCAGTGCAGAAAACAGTTGCGCAATACGCAGTCAAAACATGCAGCTGCAATATGCTATAGTATCTACATTTAAAGCATTACTGGGGCTGCAGAAAAGTAAATATCTTGCTCAGGGCCACCTAGTTCCCTGCCTTGTATATTGACCACTGGAGATAGAGTGTTTACACAGGTTAACCTCTGACCTCTGGCCCCCACCTCAGATAACATACAGTACATATCACGTGTGCTTATATACCAGTTAATAAAAAAGCTTTCAGGACGTGTGTCCTCTAAAATAAACACACATACACACACACACCTCTTGCACTAATAGGTAGATGCATACGGTTCACATTCTTATTTTACACCTAGCTTGACATGTGCCTGCTGCTAGTTATGTTGACAATATACCAGAACCACACTTTTAACAATGATTATCCGGTGACATGTGTCCAGTGTGCTGACTGTGGAGCCATTGTGTCCATTAATGTCTTAACTAAACACGTGCATTTTTAAATTGAGCTTAAGGGGGATAAGGAGGAAACATCCAATTTTATGAATTATTACCAAGAGACCCTTGAGCCAGGCACTCAGCTGCTCCTGTCCAGAGGTCAAAAGACAGTGGAGTGGTGCTGTGGGAGGTGAGGTATGACTGTAACTGAGAGTGGAGTAGGGTGTTGCTGAGACAGAGCACACATGCTCAGCAAGCGGTTATCTTACATTTCAAAACCACCAGTGGCATTCCTCTGGCAGCCCAGCCCTGGGACCTGTCCTGTTGTTGCTGTGAGTAGGCTCCTAAATAAGAACTGAAGTACATGCAGCTCTAGGAGAAATCTGCCAATAACCTGTGACCTTTTGAGCAGTCATTCGTCAGTCAGCATGTGGCAGAATCATGCATTTCAGTTCAAGAACCAGTGCAGGAGCTGGTTTAGTCGCTTGCTGAAGGACGCAAACAGGAGTTTGACCACTGCAGTGTTGGCTGCTGCAGGTGCTGAACCTGTGACAGGTCATGGGATGATTTGTGTATCAGTCTATGGTAATTTCAGCTTAACACGTCCTGAGTGTGTGGAGATAAAGTTTCCAGTGACCAGAGTGCGACCTCTTACATAATGTGTCGTGTCCAGCAAGTATAGCATGGACAGTCTGAGAGCTCGCTGTAGGTAAGACTTAGGTTGACAATATAAACAACTTCTTCTACAATTAATATTGCAATGACATTGTTGTGATATGCCTGAAAATGGCCATTATTCTACCACAAAAATCATTGTATAGGATCTGCATTAAAAAAAATGCAGACTGCACTGTGCCGAATTTTGCCCTAATGCGGTTTGTTAGCTAATGCTAATGCTAAACCAAATTGTCAGGTCATCAAAATGACTATTTTTTAGTATAACATCAGATAATCAAGTATCTTTAGTTATAGCCTCTTAAAGAGAAAAAAACATAATAAAATAGGGTAATAAAAAAAAAGAAGGGTATTAAAAACCAAATGAAGACAAACTAATAGCCTAAAGATAAAATTATAAAATGCAAAAGAAAGGAGATGTTTTGAGGTGAGTAAATCTTATACGCTGTTTTAACAGAAATTGTATATGTCTGTTGAATTATATTAATTGATTGATATGGTAAAACAGATGTCATAAAGTCTGAACTTTGTGTAAGGTTCAGAAACGTTGGTTACTATTAAACAACAACATACCGATGTCCAATGTACTCACCACTGATGAAGACAGCCCTGACGACAGCTGACAAACACCCACACGTTTGAAATGCTCTCATGTCTGTTGCTGTTTCTGGGGCAATGTGCTGACTTCTTGAGGTGCTGCGAGTCTTTTCTCACATATCATGACGAGCCATTTCCTGAACTCGAGGGTTTCGCAGCTGTGCTGAACAAAAGATTAGGCATCTATTTGTCTGTTGTCTAATGTCTATTAAGTATCTTGGGGTGTGTTTCTTGGCCTTTGCATTTACCACCTGATTGTGAAAAAAAAATCTCATTTAAGTGTAGTAGTTTTTTCCATCATCAGCACCACTGGTTCTACTTCCCCCAGACCTTTTGACTCAAATTACCTCACCCCCAGCCGTTGTAGCCTCACATTGTAACTTTCTAAAGCACTAACACACACGTGTGAGATTTTTTCAAACTTGTAGTTGTTCAAACACAAGAATCACAACTCCTCAAACATGAAAAAAAAATCACTGTGGACTGCTAAAAGTAGTTCTGTGAAGTGCTTATCGCTTCTTCCATGGGCTTCTCTTCATCACAGAGCGAGTAAAATTGATGTCTCTTCAAAAGTGTGTGGTCACATGACCATTTTTGTCCATGGTTGCCTAGAAACAAAGGGTGGCTCCACTTCCCTGCAGGCTCAAATCACCCTGCTCTCTGCTATCTGCTTTGATATCATTTAGCGGTGAGGAAGTGGTGTGTTTCATGGTTCTTAAACTTCTTCAAAAGTTTAAGATGTTGCAATAAGTTTTAAGATAAGTGTTTTAAATGCACTGTTTATTGCATGGTTGGCAGTGATTTGTTGAAAACAGGTTGTTAGATGTGGGTTACTGTTGGAAAGATTTGTGGGCCAGATGTTTCCACAGCAGACATGATACTGATTTATTACTGCCAATAAAATATCGTAGGTCAAGGTCAGCATGCAAACTAGACTGGATCCAACACGGTGGGTTTACATTTAAGTTTCTATGAAGTTGATAGTGGGTTTGGCAGCTGATTTTCATCCATGGCAAACATCTTGGCTTCTTCATGACGACGACGACGTGATCGTTCTGATTGGTCAGCCGCCTGCTGTTTCAGCCCTCGAGCTTATCAGTTATTGCAGTCCTGTCATCACTCCCCTCTCGTAAGGGAGATAATGGTTGTTTATGCAGTAAAGTTATGTCATGCTGGAGCTGGTGGTTTCATTCGAAGCCGTCTGTAGATTTTATATCTATGAAATCAGAAAAGCAGGCAGATGAAAAGTGATTTACTACCACTCCTTCAAATTGAACGCCTGTAATCATCTTTGAAAACAGCGTAAAGTCCGTGTAACAGACATGATCTGTGACACAAAAGACAAAAACTAACCTGCCCAGTCATCAGGATGCCATTGACTTGTGTGTGGTGTCTCATTATATGTGATATTCTAAATCTTCATAACTTCAACTATATATGTTCAGCCCCAGCTGTCCTACAGTTTCCATACCTGAGTTTACTAGCCTGTCAGTCCGTAAGGCCAGTTACTCCCCTCCTGTCCCTGCCTGTCCCAGCTCTCAGTGGGCATGAAGGAGCATGAGCCAGCCTGCTTGCAACTCCTCTTGGTTCCACGGCCAAAACAAAACACATGTGGGTGTCAATCATAACGGCACAAACAAAAGTCAGATCCTGTGTCTGCTGGCCTTCATTCTTGGGGGGTCTGTTGTCCAACACAGTAGTCCAGCTGGTCTGCTTTCTGCTTTTGAAGCTGTTTTCTTTCTTTCTCTTTGTACAAGTATTTACAGGCCAAAGCATTCAAAAGTGACGGTCAAATCGTTTGTGAACGTAACAGACAATAACACACTTTTTATAGTATGCTAAAAACTTTTAATTTTAGAAAGCAAGTGTAGGCTGACATTACTTTATTATTGATTAAAAAAAAAATAATAACAGAGAAGACAGGGGCGGAGCCAGACATTGTAAACATTCGGGGCTTAGCCCCAACTTAAGTGGATATTCAGGGGACATGCTCCCCCAGGGAATTTTTTTCCCTATTTAGAGCAGCTGCATGCACTGTTTGCTGTTACACTTCAGGCTTACGCTTCAGCCGGATCTGTCGGCCCAGACCCGGCTGAGTCTTTGCCAGAATAGTAAAATGGGGAACAAACAAATGCAGAAACTTTTCGTACATGTGACAGTTTCGGAAAACAGGTGAACTGGAAAAGGGGCATGCAGGGAAAAATTAAAAGTGCGCAGAGCTGTCTGCATTTATTGACTGCGCACATACAGGCATCGGGCCGAAAGGCGCCAACTTTACTTTAAGTGTGGAAGACAAAAGGCAGGAAGACCGCAAACAACAAACTTTCAAGTTTATGATTTTACAGTTTACTGTTTCATCCTTAAAAGCTTATGGTCTGAATTTCACTTTAACTGTCATTTACTGGCATTAACTTTCTGGCTAGGATCTATGGGTTAAGTCTGGGTAGCTGGCAAAACACTAGCTCTGCTGCTGGAAGGTATGAGACAAACAGGCTAGAGGTGGAGAGTGGATGTAAGAGGGGAAGGAGGGGGCAGGACCTGTGAGGCCTTATTCTGGGAATGACATGAGTGTAGACAGTAAAAAAGAAAAATGCTCCCACACACAGTATCTCTGCTCACAACATGATCTTCCCACACTGCTCAGCCAGTAAGTCTGTCTCCCCAGAACAATGCGGGACTTTTCCCTGTTAAAAATGAACACGCCATGTTATACAATATCTACAGTGCAATAGTCATGTGTTTTGTCATACAAGAAACTAATTATATATGATTTGTGGAAATGTTTACATCCATTGCTTATCAAGGACGAACAGTTTAAAAGTGACCTTTTTAACCTGATTCACACACTTTGACTGAGACGTAGTGCAAGTGTACAGTATCTGTCCATTCAGCAGAAATGTGTCTAATGTGAAGACCATTTTTGCAGAAAATAGCACGTGTTGCTGCCTAAAGTTAGTTAACTAACATGTGCAACATGCATTTGACTGGTTAGCTGAAGTGTGGAAGGTGCAGCCAGCAGAAAAGCAGACTGTTACCTTATGAAATACAACGTGACAGAAATAGACTGGCTTAAATATGGCACCTTGATGGAGCACAGCTCTGTGGATGCTGGGGCCATGGAGTCATGGAGTTGTTGTAGGGGCCGGGGAGGGTTGAGCAGAAACGTTGATTTAGTCCTTTTCAAACTAATTTTTCATGCCACCACCTGTTGAAATTTACTGCTTACAATTCAAAAACAATTTAGCTACCGTGCTAAGAACTCATGTAATGAAAAAGGTAACACATACTGCAGGATATGCAACAGGGAGTGGGCAATTGCTCTCTCATAACATGTAAAAACAAGTTGAGCCGGACAGGATTTCTCAAACACTCCACTTTCTCCATTTATGGGGGTCATGCTTCACATGTGACCTCATCCATTAGACTTCCAATGACTCACAAAGGGTACCAAGTCAACAAAATGCCCCCTCCATTCCAACTCAATCTCACAGCAACAACAGCTGCATTGGTCCTAAAACTAGACTACTCAGTCACACACCTTCATGTCCACAACACAGTCTTGTAAACAAAGCTTGAACAACAATAATTAGCCCAGCCCTGCCAAAGTCATATCCGTCGGCCTGCATCTGCCTCCAGCTACCAAGTGGCGCTTCAGGGACTGTCGCACTGATTTGGAGATATGTGATGCAATGGGCTATATCAGAGGGCTTGTTTCCCTGCGAGACAAAGGCAAAATGAGTCAGCAGCTAAATGTTAGCCAATGGTCTTGGCAACCCGGTAAGTACAACCCACCCTTGTTCAGTGTCTCCACCAAGATTCAACTGATGGATGTCTCATCGTCACTGACATGAAGGCCCACTGTCATCAAAGGTGCCTAACGCTAAAGCAAGGGTCTATGTGGGAACCTATCAGCCCTCGCTGCTTAGATACAAAAATAACCAATGACAGTGTCCATTTCATCCTGCTGGTCTGCCTTGCCCTGCCACTCGACACCCACTGGTTATTCCAATGTGAGTTTGCTAGCTGCGTCCTGTGTTGCTGCTCAGTTTGGCCACACCGATTCGTGCGTCTATTTTGGTATCTTGTGAGCTCGCTATCAGGAGCCTGGCCACACCAGTGCGTTTGAACATGGATCTGAGGACTTGACTCACTTTGGTGAGTTTTTATTTGTTTGTTTTTTTTTCAACTTCAACAGAAAAAAAGTTTGTTTACCATTAATGGCAACTGCTAACTAGAATGTATTCTTAGCAGGTGCTACTGCACTGTATTCTTGGATTCTACATTGAGGATTTGTGTTTGATACCAGAGTCCAGATTACACCCTTACACTCAGTATGAAAGGCTCATCGCCAAGGTGAGGGATCAGTATGATTATACAGCATGAAAAGTACTGAAGGCTAGTGAACCTAATGTAAGATACTTTAAGTTTTATAAATGGCGTAAACATTAATGTCCAAATAGACCTACAGCACAAGGGCCGCAGGACCTGTCAGCGTTTTATTGCTAAGAAATCATTACAAATAAGTTCTGTCATATTATTTACACTAATATTTACACATCTATGAGGAAACTACAAAATTAAATTTCAATGGTTGTGCCTTTTATACAGTATAGTTAACTGGGGCACTTGATTCCTTGGGTATAAATATACGAGCAGATGCTGGGAAAGTACCGTGGTCGCTAACTGATCTGTGGTTATGATAGCTGGAAGATAGTTGGCGACCAAAGTCTACTGGAAAGCCATAGCTTTAATAATGATAAAAAATAATGATAATAAATATTTTGGCTGCAGTTATTTTTTGTTGTTGTTCTTGAAGTTACACTTGACCATGAATATGAAGGCAGGGGGCAAGAGGAGTGCTTAGGTTTCATTACTGTACTGATCAAACTCTGTTAAAAACTTTATCATTTTAATGTATATATACAATCAAATACGCCACTAAATAATGGAATGTCTATATTTGTAATTGTCTCAATTGATTTCATCTGCTTATAAGGAGAGTCGTGGTTGTGTGGATAGATGAAGAGTTGAGTTATATGCCAGTGGCTGTGCTCCCAGGTCAGGGCATATAAATGGGTTAATGAGCTATTCTAAGACCTCACCCAGATACCTAAAGTAAGCTACAGTAGAGCAGCTGCTGCTAAGGCACTCTGAATGATGTGATGATTTACTTGCATTTCCTGCGCTCTGTGGTGTAAACCTTAAGACATGAATATGGTTCAAAAGCTCAGCTCTGCAGAGGAGTTGTCTGTATATTAATCCAACAAAGTCATTAGATGTGAAAAAGCTATGATTGCATTTGAAGGGGACCTATGTGAAATGTGGGTCTTTCCTTTGAAATGTACAACACATGCACAAGGGAAATGTTCATCTTTTCTAATATTTCTAATAATGTTCTTATATATGGAGTAGAGCTTGTTCTCATAGCTACAAACAGTATGCTTAGTGCTCACAACTTACAGTGTTAAAAATAACCAAGTGCATGGCATGAAGTGTTTGTCTGCTGCCTGCATAGCGACAGCATGGCCGGAGCCGGAACATGTCATGTACATAAAGGTCATCAGTGGAACTACAGAGTTCAAAACCATTTATAGTAATCATGTCAATCAAATAACCTGTTTGTAGGTATTTGAACAGCTGAGCAGTCGCTGCTTACAAGGTGCAGCTAAGTAGATTGCTTTAAAACCACAACCTTTAAGTGCTGACATTAATTTCACTTTCTTTGTTTTCAGGAAGTTTACATATCCCATCACTTCCCTGATATCAACTTGAGCTGGAAGAAAACCAAGGGACCTACAGAGCTGCAGCAGCTGTAGAGGAGGCAAGACGGGTGATGCACAAGACAGAGAGAGACTTGTTGACATCATGAGCTGTGTGGAAAAGCGACACATGAGCCATCGCGTGGGGAGCATGCACCACCATCGCTTCCCCAACGGCTTCAGCGACTTGTTCATGGATGAGACTGACAGGGAGGTCAGCATTCTCACAGATCGAGCCTTCCGAAGTCTCTGTGTTGGAGATGATGCGGTTTATAATGACGAATTCTTGTATGGATACTCACCATTCAGCTGCCACAAACCCTTGGTGGGGGAGCCTCATAAAAAGACTCATCATAAGGAATCTAAAAAGCAAGGGCAAAACAAAAACAAAAATGACAAAAAAGATGCCCAGCCATGGAAACAGCAGCAACAGAAGAATATATCCCAAATGTCATCTTTCCTCAAGGCATTAAGTGCCACAGAAGAAAGCTGTGAGGGGATGTTAATCAAAAATGGAGGTATGACGGACTCTAATGGGGAATCATGGGATAAGTCGGCACTTCGCAGCATCCAAAGAGAGCTATCGGACTTCTCCTCGGATTATCACACCAATCTCACAGAGGGACATTACAAGAACCATCATCGACATCACACTGGTGATGGTTCGTCACACAAAACAAGAAAAGATGCTGGGAAATCCTCAAAGATAAAAAATGGGAAATCCACTGTCAAACTAAGGAAACTTAACATCAAAAACTTTTTCCTCCACAGTGAGTTTAGCCCTTTCCAAACATGGAGAGATTTTAAACAGTTTCCTTTCGGCCAAGAGGAGACAGTTGCATCTATTCTCCCCACAGATAATATCCCTAAATGGTACGACTTGCCGTTTTACAAGGAGCTGACAGAGGCACACAGAAAAGAGACTCTGCACACAGAGGAGGCACAGTCATGCACGAAAGCAGCAGTAGAGCCCCCTCCTCCCACTGCTCCTAAACCTAACCCTCCCCCTCCTCCTCCAAAGGTCCTGCCAAAGCCCTCAGCCACTCCTGCTGAGAAGAGGTGTTCATCGGATGGAGGGGATGGGGTTGCTGCCCCCTGGAGGCGCAACAGGTCCAGGGCAAAAAGTGCTATTCCAGTCAATCAGTTTGGAATACCAAGTCAGGACAATAATTCAAAGATGGTGGATGAAAGTCTTGTGTTGGTCAACAAGGAAGCCAGATCTGTGGAGGTGAAAGCAATTGAGGAAGTCAGCTCTTTGGCCTCTACTCCATTCAGTATTTGCCAGCTGATGACTCCCCTCATTCCCTCCAGACAACCTACAGAAACATCAGAAATCCTCCAAGCAGTTCTCTCGCCCTCTGCCCTTGACCTTCCACTTAGACCACACTCTGAGGCCAAAGTGACCCCTGAACCTCCAGTCAAGCGGGACAGTTACAAATCACTTGCCTCTAGTATCCTCTTCAACCTCAAAGACAACAGGAAAAGGGTTAAAAGCCGTTACAGCCCACCTAAATTCAAACCTTTAGAATTGCCTGAGGGTGGCATCCAATCTCCACAATCAGATCATTTGAAACATCCACAAGCTGGCTCTGAGGGCAATGCATCTGGCTTCAGCACTCCTGCCATTTTAAAAGATGGGCAAACAGTTTGCAGTCCTGACTTGGAATCTGTCGACACCCCGACTGCTGGTCTTACAAAGCATGATGTTGACAGGCCTCTGTCAGATGATTATTTGTTATCAAATCTACTGCAAACCAAAAGGGAGGCTGCAGGTAGCAGTGGTATAAGTGAAGAGAATCTGATCACCCCCTTTATACACTCAAAAAAGAATAAGAGTCCCATGGCTAAAAAGCAAAACTATCCCTCTCTGAATTTGTACAAGAAAGCCAGCCCTGTTGACAGTGATATGAAATATCTTCAAATACCTCTGAGCAACAGTGCTCCAGTGCACATAGCTCAACCAACTGAGACAAATGAACTTTCACCACTCATGCTAAACAAAGAACTGTCCCCCAAAACACTGCCAACAAACACAGGCCTGTCACCGAATACTCTAAATTTCAGCAAAGATCGTTCACCCATAATTTCACCCCATGCAATCGTGAACAAGAGGCTGTCATCAAATATATATGCAGGGGAAAAACCTTCAAATGTACCAGACAAAGCAAAACAGACGGTGAAGGACCCAAAAGAAAAAGACATTGGAGTGCAGCCTGCTTCTAAGCAAAAAGATGCTAATGGCCAAACTATGAGTACAATGGATATAATCAGAGCAGCAAGGGAAGCAATTAATGCAGTAAAAAATAAAGCTCTATCTGAGGCTTATTCAGAAAGCATCAAGAAGCCAATTTCAGACATACAAGAAATGAAGGAGAAAGAAATAGATGAGAGGGTTGCCTATTCAGTGGAAACATTGAGCAGCAGGAGTGAGTGTTCAGAATCAGAAAACAATGTTTTATCTCAAAGTAGGACTAACTCAACTGGTGCAACACCTGTTGGTAAAACTAGTACTGCCAAGAAAGAGCCTCCACCAGTTCCCAAGAGAAATTTTGCAAAATCTGATATTGAATTCGCTCTTGACAAACAGCAAACACATAATGCTGACAAACCCACTGATGGTGAGTCGAGGGATGCAAAGGTAGTTTCACCACCAAAAGAGAGTGAATCTGCCTCAAAACAAGAGAAGATCAAACGTATATTCTCAGCCAGACAGAACAATTACATAAAACATCAGAGATATGCAATGACAAATGATGAACAAGTAGAGGAATATGAGGAAGGTGATCCGAATGTGAACACAAGTACAGAGGCGGATGAGGAGATAATGTCACCAAGAGAAATAAGAGATAGTGAGCATATAATTAATGATTTGCATACTTTGAAAGAGCTAGAGAGAGCACGGCTTGGTGATCGTACTCTTGAGAACACGAAGAACAAACTAGGGGTTATTAACATAGATGAGGAGGCCAGGGCTAAGAATGATTTGATTTCACGGGAGCTTCGGAATATAAAGAAGGGCATGCGGTGTATGAGAGGGAACACATCGGCTAAGAAAGACCTTTTTGCAAAGAAAGAGAAGGATCCGATAAAGCAGGAGGCTTTCAAAAAGATAGACAGTAATGTCAGAGTAAACAAAGCACTTATAAATGACAATTATGACAAAGCCAAAATGGCACTTGAAGAGATCATCTCAGAGAGGCAGAAGAGAAGGAATACATTCACAGAAAAAGATGAGAATTCATTATTTGATGAGAACGCTAGCGATGAAAGTTATGTAGAGAGGGAACAGCAATGTGAAAAACCTATGAAAGATTCTATGATGGACGGCAAAGAAAAGCAAAATGGCAGCACTTCCACGCTAAAACGGAAAGAACTAAAAGAGAGGTTAGGCGATCTGAGAGACCACAATCACATGAGGCAGATTCTGTCACAAACTGAACCTAGACTTGGTGACACTCACAGATCGGGCGGTAGAATAGCTCTACCAGGCATGGACATGGTTGGAAATCAGCTAGACACAGTCCTTAAAACTAAAGCTAAACACATTAATGATAAACTAAGTGATAATCCCAGCTATGAATCAGATGAGGTGAATTTCAGACATGTAGCAAGACAGGTGTCTGAAGAAAGTGGAGAAAGCAAAAACTCAGATGCTCCCCCTGTTCCTCCGAGGAGCAAAAAAGGAGGCAATAGAAGAGATGGAAGCATTACCAAGGAAATGGATAGTTTGAAAGATGCAGCCGATGAGGATGTCTTTAACAAAAATGCAAAATATGAAAATGGTGAGGTAAACATAAATGAGATGAAGAGCACAGGCTCAGGAAAACAAGAAGTAAACATTGACCTGTTTGCAAAAGAAGCTGTGCCCAGTCAAAATGAAACCACGTCGAACAAAAGGATGTGGGATATGGTAAATAATGCAAATTCAAAATCTATTACTGCAACTGGTGCAGGGACATGTGAACCCATGTTGCGTTCAAATTACCCACAGTCTGAAAATAGATACTTATCACCAAAGTTCAGGGGAGATGAAAATGAGGTAAATAACTTGCATGCAGATACAAGGCCCACAGGGGAAGCCACATTTGAAAACAGCAATGCTAAGGCACAGGAAGGACACAAGATAAAGCGAAAGGCCCCTTTAAAACCAGACCATTTAAACACAGCAGATGACAATGTAACTAGGAATCTAGTAGCAGAAGATGAACCTGACAAAATGAATAGACTTACTGAGGAAATAAATGTGGATACAGAAGCTCTCAGTGAAAAGCCCAGAAACATATTATCACCCTTACTACTGGTGAATGGTATTAACGTCAATCAGAGCCCACCTGATCAGGCCAGCTTGTCCTCAAAATCTTCCTACTTCTCTGTGGAGAGTGCCCTGCACAGAAATACTGAGACTGAGTCAAATGTTTACCACTCACTGGAGAACTTGATTGGAGAGGTGGAGGAAGTTGATGAGGAAATGTGGAATGTCTCACGAAACATGAAACCGGATTCAGACAGGACTGAAGTGGACTATTATTCTTTAAGTGAGCATGAAGGTGAGCCAGAGGTTGTAAAGCGACCGATAACATCTCCTCAAAAACAGACAGACGTACCATACGATGACAGCAAAGAAAGAGAAAATAGCACTACAGACCAAAGTGTAACTCTTGATGAAAATAATCAGACACCATTGCCACCCTCTAACACTTTTTCACCAACTTTGGGGATCCCTGTCTTATTTAAAGTCAAAGATAACACTTTCAGTACTAAGTTGAAGAAGACTGTACAACCTTGGTCACCAAGAGGGAGTCTGAGTGGTTCAGAGAGGGGAGAGGAGGACTTACGTCAAGTAAAGGAAGAGCTCCCACTGGCTAATGAAACTTCCACTAGTGGTAACACCTTAATTCCAGCAGAAATCTTCAAACCTAAAGAGATTTTATCTGACCATTTACCTCCCCTGTTGTTCTCGCCTTCAAATCTACAACATGAAAACCTAAAGAAACCCCAAGCTGAACAGTTCCTGACTGTCCCACAAGAGGAAGACAGATTTTCTGGAGTGAGTCCATCATCTGAAGGCGTGGAGAGTTTAGCAACCAGCACAGCTGACACAGCTGATGAGATGGGAATGAATGCAGGGTGTGAAGTGTCAAAGGTTCCCAGCGAACACTCAGAATCCAACTGCAGTGGTAATGAAAGCCAAATGGGACTACCCAAACCACCAGCTGTCTTACCCAAATCTGAAAAAGCTGTTCTCAAAGCCATTAAGCTGACAAATAGAAGAATGAAGAAGGAGGAGGCCCAGAAGTCCTCCCACAAGTCGTCTCAAAGCAGCAGCAAACACAGAACAGATAGACACAAGGGTGAAAAATCTGAGCAAAAAAGTAGCAGCAGCAGTAGGAATAGCAAGAGCAGCGAGAGAAAACACAGAGAAAAAATGGAAGATAGTCACCATCAGAATGAAAATCACCATGGTAACATCAGCAATGACAGAAATGAGCAACTGCTCCATGAAAGAAGAGGCCACAACAGTGAAAAGCACCATCATGACAGAGCAGAAATGAAACACAATTCTCGGAGACAGAGCCGCGATTCGGTGGCTAGCAGTAACCAGAGCAAAGAAGCCCTACCCAGTGTTGCAACCGAAAGGCAAGGCCGTAGCAGTGACAGACGCATTCGAGATAAGTCAGATAAAAGACATTACAGCACTGATAGGGTCATCAGTAATGTCCCTGTGTACAAAGCTCATGTCGGCGATAGACCCATGTCAGACAGGCCATTCCACCGATCGCAAAGCATGGATAGGTACTTAGGAGATAAAGCTGAACGCAGACTCAGTGCCGATATGTCAGTCAATGAGAAGTTTGATCCAAGGACCCAGCGCATTGAGAAATCCATCATGGATGAGCTTCAGCAGAGAGGCCGAGCGAAAGACAAGGCAAGCAGAGACAACCCATTGAGAAGGAGTAACAGTATTGATGCGTACAGCGCCGAAGTACCTCACCCTTCAACCCTCTCCCGCCAGTCAAGCTACACCAGCCAGATTTCACACCCGTCCAGCATTGAGCACGCTATGGTTACACAGTCCTTCCCTATGACCCAACGTAAGCTCCTCCAGGATCCAGACTCAGGGCAGTACTTCTTTGTAGACATGCCCGTCCAGGTCAAGACAAAAACCTTCTTTGATCCAGAAACAGGAAGCTACGTGCAGCTGCCAGTCAAGCCGCCTGAGGGTGCTATTCCTCAGGCATCCCCCATGGAGGTCTTGACCCCGCCTCTGGTTGTTTACCATGGTTTTGTCCCGGTACCTCTGTCCCCTATGGCTCAGAAAGCTACCATCCAAGCTCCTCATAAGGAACCGGAAGAGTTTGAGCATAGAAACCTAGAGAGGTCAAAGCAAAAGCACTATAAGGAGGGACATCCATATTTAGAGCCTGTCTATGGTCAACATGACCATATGTTAGGGGAGTTCATGGGCACTGAGGAGCTGGACTGTCCGAGCTGATAGGCCATGAGGTTTGAAAGGAAAAATCCACCCTCCTCAAATGCTGTTTTGTATCATCAAATTGTGGTGTTCATTGCATTCCAGGAATTATTTTGTGATCAAGTGTTTTTTTTTTTTTTGGTATTCCCATCTTCAACCTGCCTTCTCTGCTTTTACTCGAGTTATTTCTCATATTTGCCACGAGGATTTTAAGCAAGCAAAAGTATTTCTTTGATGGATTTCTCCCTATTTGACTGTTGATGTTGGTACAAGATGACAACTCCATAAAGAAGCATTCGGTTTTCTTTCTCTGTTTAACACCATTGAGATCTCGGTGTGATGTTTTGCCGTGTTGTATACACAATAAGAAAAATACACCAGGAGTAACAAAATGGACCCTGAAATGCAAAGTACATCGCCAAAAGGTGTTTAATTTTTAACTGTTGAGAGATTAAGGGTGGATTTTTCCTTCAAGGTTAAGGGTTTTCTCAATACTGATATTTGATCCTTGTTTTGCTTTATATGCCTTAAACTTTCATGAGACACAGAAGCCGTGTGGACTTTGTGAAGCTTAAGAGGCCTTTATTGTATTTATGAAGAAGAATGAATTTTGACTTGAGTGTGAATTGAGTGTGAGATAATGATTTTTTGGATGAATGATAGTTGCTGTTGAATGGTGTTGTTTGAATGTGGGTTGAAGAATTTGTGTAAGATAATGTGCAATTTTTGAGACAGATAAGGTACATGGGTGATCCATGTACATAATGTATTTAAGTGTAAAGAGAGAGGTTAAGCTTGAATGTAAATGTGGAATATTTATTGTAAATGCTGAGTTTGTTGTTGGTCTCTACTACTTTTCAGGTATTGTGGCTTTTTGTTTCATTACCTGCAAAGTTTGTTGCCTTGAGATTATTTTTCCACCAGACAGTTTCCAGTCACTAAAGTTATCATTATACTAACTCAAATAATTATATTTAATTTATTGATTAGTGATTTCAACTGATCCGGTCTACACAACAAAATTTTTAAATATTTTGCATGCTAAAGTTGAAATTGCAGTTATACCTATTGAATATGTTTGATACAACACAAAGTTCATTTATACTTTCTAAAAGCTTGAATTGGCATTACTGCAGTTAATGTTTTTTAAAAAGCAGGGGACATTGAGGAGAATTGGTTTTGCAAGTTTGTTGCATTGGCATTTTTCTAAACTAGAATAAAGCAGAGCTGTATTGTGTCTGTGATCCATTCCAATAAAAATCAACTGTTTTTACAGACTTGTGTTTCACTAGTGTTATTGATTTTACGCCACTCATTATTGAAAGCACAACAAAGTACAAAATACTTTAGAGTATAAAAAATATAATCAAAAACACTAAATCTGATATCTGATATGATGAATAGAACTGTTATGAGTGAAATTGTTTATTTTGGATAATGCTCTTTATGAGCAATGAACTCTGACATGAACTCTGACATGCACAAATATTTAATACTATTGGGTCATTAACTCCTTCATTAATGGAAAAGATACGTTAATGTATGAGTGAACAATAATTCTATGCAGAGTTACCATTGAAGAGTAAGTTTGTAGTCCTCAACTAGACCTCTCTCCTGCCATCTGTTGGTGAAATAATGTAAAGACAGGAACGAATTAGATGAGAAAGTGTGACAGCTTGTTTGCTACAATGAAGTCAGGGTCAATTACATTTCCCAGCTTACTGTTCTTCAGGTTCATCATCTCGTATTGACTTTACAGCTGTTCCATCTTAGGTTTTTGCTGTTCATTTAATAAAATACAGATATTTAATAGACTGCTTCTTCAGTAGTTATATTACATTTTCATCCTCCTACTGGGTGGGATCTTGACTGTTGACATCACACTTCCTTTGTGAAAACAATATTGATTGATGGTTGGTTGATGTAAACAAAATATTGAGATGTAAAGCTGCAGCAATTAATCAGTGTATTAGTCAATCAATTAATAGCAATAGTCTTCTACACTTGTAAACAGTATTTTTGGGTTTTGGGATGTTGGTCTGACAAACCAATACATTTAAAGACTAAAGACAACGGTGATGGGCATCATTCACCACTTTATCATACTTTAAAGACCAAACAATTAATCTGTTAAAATATGCATAATAATCAACATATTAATTGAGATGTAATCAAAACCAAATATTGATGCCCCAAAGTTAAAAAAGTGTATTAAAGTGTATCATCACATGGATTGGCTCAGCACCATGGACAGTGTCACTGAATTGAGCGAGGCATCCAAATCAAGTTCCAGGGGCTTTTGGAAAACCCTGAACTGGTTACATGGGGCCCAAAGTTTGAATTTAAATACTGTAACTCCCACTCTCAGCCTGGAGCAACTAGTGCCATACTAGCCCATGCTTAAGCACAAAAAGTAATCTCAACTAAGGATGGTTCAAACAGTAGGTTGTCAATTGCAGTAGGCAGGTCTATCATGAATGTATTCGGGCGTCCTGAGACTAAACTAAACAAAGGATCGCTGATTAATAGTTGAGGAATAGGTGTTTTATTTCTCAAAATAATACAATATTTAAACATATGCACAAAAATACAGTGTTTTAATCAACTCAAGCAAACCATCATCTCCCATCCCTCATTGTCCCAGTGTGAAAGAGTGCACAGCCAGTCAGTGACAGCCGCAGCTTAATGCCACCATGTCGTCGTACTGCTTCAAAACCACGTTCTCCTCATCATCAAAGTATAACAAGCTGATGGACTGGAGTCTGTCAGGCACACAGCAGGGCGCTCCTACATCATCGCTAGAGAGCTTGAGTGCGTGCATGATGGAGCGCACCGTGGCGTGGTTGGTTGCTCTGAGGCTGCCCCCCAGCGGGAACGGACAGGAGCCTTTGCAGTGGTAGGCGTTGTATCCCCGGGGAGAGATGATCCAACCCGACCAGCCGATCTCCTCAAAGTCAACGAAGAGGGGAACCCGCTGGCAGGACTGGGAGTGGCCGTGCGGTAACAAGCCTGAAGCTGCACGTCGCCTCCTGCTGCGGGGGTCATGGCGCTCAGGTGCTGCTGCTGCTGCAGGTTGAGCTTGGCCTATGGAAAGAGGAAGATGATCACACTGTGTTAGACCAGTATCGTAAATAGACAGTATTTCAATTTTATCTTCATATTATCTTCTCTTACCCAGGTACGACTGGTTTGATGCTCCTGCCCTCCCATCATCTGAGAATATGACCAGGTAGGAGTTTACATCTGTCAGATCTGCGTTCTGTTTAGATGAGGACACCACAGACTCCATCCAGTTACCAGAAGGAAGCGTGGTCACCACCAGGATGCCGTTATTCTCCTGGCTGTTACGGATCCACTTGGATACCTGACATTCAAAGCAAGAATTCAACAGGTTAAACACGTTATTTGAGAAATATTTTTTTCTCAACTACTTTTTTTTTGTTTTTTTTAAATTAAACAAAAGTATTGAGGCTGTTACCGTTTGAGTTACGTTGAAGACTTCCCATCCCTGTGTGTAGAGAGGCACCAGTCTGGATGTGATGAGGTTTCCTCTCCAGGGCTTCACTCTGCTGTCCAGCACCTCATACAGATCCACCTGGACAGTGAAGATAAACCACTGTCACTTCACTGATATGTGTCAATCAAAGGACATTTTCTAATCACAACTTCCAAACCTCAACTGAAGATTTTAAATCTACAATTGTCTACAACTTTCAAAGCAGGTTAACTGTTGTACCAACTACTTCTCAGAATGAACAGCTGTCTGTCAGATCTTTGGTCAGGTGATGTTTGCTATTTTGCTCTGGAAGCTCAAATCTGGACTAGATATGAAGACATGACACATGATGTTATAACTTATATAATCTATAATCTACCCAAGAGCAAATGAAATTATGTCACGCAGTAAGACTCTTTTACCTTGTAGAAATGAGGCCCGTGTGACTTTCCCAGGTAAAACTTCTGTTTCTTTCTGAACCAACGGAACTCCGCTTTGATCATCCTCTCCTCTCTGCCGAAAGACGACAGGTTGAAGAAGTGAAACCTCTCTCCAGCGTGACCTGCAGGCGGGGAAATACCAAACACATCTTTAAAGAAATGTTCACAATTATCTGTGAAGCAGACACATGGCTGTGCGTTGTTGCGCGCTTGGAACATTTACGCATTCTAATCTACATATTTCCATAATTTACTGCTGCTTTAAGGGAAACTGTTTGACTTCAGACAAGTAAATTGAATATATTTTCCAAAATAGCTTCTCACAAAGCAGTCGTATCTCATGCGTAAAGGTCAGTTTGACTTTTGGCTTTTGCTCACCTTTATCCTCAAAGCTTCGCACTATGTTTCCCTCCAGAATCTCCTTCTGGCTTTTTGGGGTCCCATCTGAGACTGACACCGCGTTAAATAGATCCAACATAAACTGAGGCGCCTTCTTGTGAGGAGCCAACGCTGGACCTCTGGGTAAATCCCTCAGGTGGAACTGCGCGTCCAGCTTCTCGCCTGCAGTCTCCGTCTCATCCGAACCCTCCCGCCGCGCCGCCGTGCCTCTGTCCCGCGGGATGGCGAGCAGGGTGACGCATCTCAGCTGGAGAGCTAGGACGAGCCAGAGGCGCAGAGCTCCTTCTGTCATTTTAGTTAGAGTGGACTGAGCTCTGCACCTGTGGGACCGTGGGTGATAAGGGCGACCCCACTGCCTTTGATGACAGGCTGTCCCTGTATTCAGCTAACACCGGGAGATGATTGGGCCGTGATTGATGATGGCGGAGAGAAAAACACAAAGGAAAGGTGAAAATGACCCCGAGAGTCACCTATAAAAATATAAATAAATAAATGACTAATTCCCCTTCATATGTATGTCCATGTTACAGTAGGTTAGAGGCCATGAGGCTAATTTGTGCAGTTCTACAGACTTTCATCAGAAAGCAGAGTTACCATGGAAACTACTATAAATAATGTTTTTAAGTAGTATATAAAAATGAAAAATAATAAAATTTCATCACATACTGAATATGGAAGATATCTGCATTGTTGAATCATTGTAAAAAGGTAATAGAAAGTGAAATAAATACATTTAATAAAATGTCAGTGGCAGTAATATATGTTTGGATAAATGACATTAACGTTAAATAATAAGGATATATCTTTATATTTCTATGGCGCTCCTGCATTACAGTGGTGTTATAACAGGGGGCCAATTAGTCGGCCAACCAAACAAAGTTATCCCATTACGATGTTTTGTCGCCGCTGCTCCACATCACGTGTCTCTCGGCCCAGTTGTGTGTTATCAGTATGAGGCCAGTTGCGAGAGAGCAAACGAAAACAGCCGAGCCGTGACGCACATGACGCGCGTTTTCTAAAGCGGCTGTTAATGCGCACATTTCCACAAAACGCAGCCGTGGTCACCGTGAACACCCTCCTCTCCCCCCAGCACATACACACACACACACACACACACACACACACACACACACACACACACACACACACACACACAATCACAATCACACTATTAGTGTTTGAAGAGTGACTCAGAGTTAACACCGAAATCAGCACGGCGTGTTTATTCCTCCGTTAAGATGAATCCGGGATGATCTCCAATCAATCAGGTCGCACAAAAGGGATCAAATTCCCAAGATCATCAAGCTGATCAATGCCCCGGTCTCTCCGCTATTGTTAATCAAATTCATGGCGATTACGCAGGAATGATGATCCCCTCATTTAGGAGCCATTACTCACGTTTAAGGCCTCATAGTGAATGGGCCCCTTTTTCTGATCTCTTGTATCACTTAGTAGCCACACTGTCAGATAAGCCACAGGATAGATTATAGCTATAAACACAGTAAACAACAGGAAATGATGATTGGATTTAATGAAACAGAAGGTGAATTTTTTAAAGGACAAATGTTCTGTATGTTGTGTCTCATGTTTTTTTTTGTGTGATGAACCTTTTTTTTTTTGTAGGTGTCCTGCAAAACTCTCTTTTTGAGGTCCAGCGGACAACTGAGGCTCCATGATTCAGACAAAGGCCCACGACGCCCTGCGATTACGTATGTGTTCCTCTGCACATGTGTAGTGTTTGTGTGTTTCTGTGTGACGTCTTGGCACGTGAAGGTGTACGACACAGCTGGATGGTGTGGGATGTCCTCAAATGTTTACACTGACCATGTGCTGATCACAGATAGACTCACAGGGAAGCCCTCTGACGTAGATGCTCGGAGAAGCTTCTCCCAGCAGCTAAGTGCTGAGCACAGCGTGTCACTTACAGTAAAACCTCTGTAACGGAGCTGGAAATCATAAATTGGAGCTTTTACTGTGGAAAAAAAGTTGAGAGATATAAGAGTGTAAAGTTTATTGTTTTAAAGTTTATCTGACTGTCAGTCAACTGTAAAATAAGGATAACCAAACGCTGGCTGCTCTGTGGTGATGTTTAACTGGTGTCATGTTCTTCACTATCTTATTGATATTTACTCATAAACCAAAGTATTGGACACTTTAGAATGAATCCCCTGGGGAAACATAAATATCATACTTATGTTTCATGGCAATTTATTCAGCACTCACAAAAGTAGTACATCGGTTTCACTCTTCAGATCAGTCATATATCATGCTCCACATATTAAAGCAGTGACCGTATCGGATGCCAGATAGTAGTTTGATTGTATTTTGATTCACATAGACATTTACACTGTCCAACTTTATCGTGATTTACTCCTCATTTCCTCATCCTTGTAGTCGTATTACTGACTGTCTCACATTAATGAGCCCAGCATTTCAATTCAGAACTCAACCCTCAATAGCTCCTTCTAATATTTGTATTGTAGATAGTTCTTATGTGTGTGGATGAGTTTTCAGTGTCTACTTTTGTTTGCCTTAAATTGCCCTTTGAGGGATAGATAACATATTTTGAATTGAATTGAATTGACTGCTGTTTTCATGGTACAGTTAGCTAACTTGAAGCATCATACAACTTAGTCCAACTAACCATCAAGCAAGTTAGACACATTTTTTTCTCCACTTAGCAGCAACAGTGGTATTAGCTAAGCTACATGGTGTTAGCGAACCTCAACTGGATGAACTGTTTGGAAGTGGAACTATTTACAACCACTGGTTTCGCGGTTTAAGCCAATTTTGTCTCAGTATAAATTCACATGAACTATGTGACTTAATAATATTGCATCTCGCTATATAAATAATGACTGGAGTGGAGCGTGAATCTGGAGCGTGGATGGTTCAAAGTTCACGCCCATGTCGTTTATCCATGACTTTAAATATGAAAAAGAAGCTCATGGCAAACATTTTCATTAAAAGCAGGAATTCAGCCAGCAGCTTTTCCTACTGTCAAAATGTCTTTTTATGAAAAAGGCCTGTTCCACTCCATATCCTTTCTGCCTCTTACTAACTCCTCATCACTCACTCTGTTTTTACATGTCTGGGCGGATGCAGCGTTCTCAGCTGAACAGCAGATGGGGCTATTGGCTTAGGCATGGATCCCCACTTTAATTGATGATGAGGAGTATGATTACAGTGTAAAGTTTCATATGCTACATCATATTTCAGTGTCATGGTTTTACTCTTAGATGGAAAACCACATGACTGCAGTTTTCTGTGGCTGTCATTTTAGATTTTTGGATCTCAAGGATTTGATATTCTCAGACGCCATGGAGTCTTAAGTAAAGTTGCATTGGATAAACTCAGAAATAAATGGCATTCAAGCTCAGGTTTTTAACCCAACAAAGACCTAAAAGTCATACTACTACTATAATGCTACTTTGCATTTATTGTATCATTGAATATTTGTCCTCCAGCTCTATGAAAAGTCCCCACTGTTAGACGTTTACAGGCTGGCTTCTCTATAGTTTCTGTGTTAAATTTGAGTAAATGTAGACCCTCAATTGATTTGATGCACGGCACGTTGAGCAGGAGTCCCCTCAGATTTCTTCTTCGGGTGCAGTGGATGTTGCTTGAGCTTCAGTGTGCTGTTGTCTACGCTTTCGCCCAGGGCCGCCTGGCTCCACATCTGACAAGTGTGTCCATGTGTTAATGACTTCACCTTGTGTTAAATACTTCTACCGAGGCAATTAGAGACACATGGAAGGCATTTGCTACAAGTGCTGCCCACTGCTGCAGCTCTGTTTGAATGAATAATGAAGAGGAATAAAATCACGGCAAAAAGTGGAAACATATGACAAGGGTGTCGGAGTCAGCCACAGTGTAATGTGATTTTGTTTAAAAATGTATCTCTATTGCCTTTGACCACAAACAAGCAGGGTCAGCTGTCCTGTAAGTGTCTGAAATGCCCGTTTCAACAAGAAGGTTTTCCTCTCTCTGTGTGTTGTTCCTGGGGCAACACTTTAACTAATGTAGTCATTTATTGATGATTGGTGCTGGGATTACAATAAAACACTGTTAACTGCCATAGTATATACTTTATGCTTTAAAGGAACTAATTGTATTTTTTTTTTTTTGTTTTGTTTTTTGATGAGATTTAAATGAGAAGATAGATATCACTGTCATGTCTGTGTGATAATTATGCAACAGTTAGCGTAGCTTCATGAACAGGAAGTAACTGCTCCCAGTCAAAAAATAGTTCCAGATTAAACCCTCAAATGTAAATAACAGCGGGGCGTCGTGTGGTGTAGTGGTCTAAGCAGACGCCCCATGTGTAGAGGCTACAGTCCTCGCTGCAGTTGGCCCCGGTTCAAGTCCCGCATCGGACGGCCTTTACTGCATGTCATTCCCCCTCTCTCTGCCTCCCCATTTCCTGTCTCTCTCCACTATCCTGTCCAATAAAGGCACAAAAGCCCCAAAAAATATATACTTCAAATGTAAATGACAGCCAGGCTAGTGGGGCAGAATTAGGATAAGTTGTCATTCATTTGCAGATCATAGTGAAGGATGAGGGAGTTTAGGTACTTGGATGCTGTGGTAGTTTCTCACTCTGTCAGTGAGAAATGGTGACTTCAAGTTAATGTAAGCAGCAGCAGGGAGCCAGTTGGCAGTAATTAAAATAATGGAGTGACATGAGCTATATCTTTTGGATTTACAGAGGTCATACTGTGCATCCTGGCAGCCCTGCCAGAGAGGTATTACAGGTGTCAGGGTGAGAGAAGTTCATATTCAGTCAGACAGGGCTTGATCTTTCTGATGTGTTACGAATAATCAGCTGACTACACAGGTCCATTACAGCAGACAAAAACTTAAAACTTAAAATAACAGCTGGTGAGAGGAAAAGGAGCAAGACTTTCTTTCTTCCCTTTATTAATAAAATCGATTATGAACAGTACATAAATATGTTGGGATTATTCTTGACTATAAAAATGATTAATAAATGAACTTGTAACTGGCTGCATTGCGTGTGTGGCGGCTGCGTCGCTGATGTAGTACAAGCTTGCACACGTCTGTGTTGCTACTGAAAGTTGTCGGTCATTTGTAATGTTGCTGGTATGATGTCATTATGACTGTCAGCAGGTCTTTTTTTTGTCTATTTTTGCATCACAAATTAAAAATAGGCACCGAAATCTCTAGAAACACACAATGCAGGCGTGACACACCCCTCTTACACACGTGTCGCTCCACTGCTAATATACATAGTACTTTATTTCATGACTGAATGTTGCACGTTTATCCTGTTAACGTTTTATGTCAAAGTCATTGAACATCCTCCTCATCTTTTCAAACTCTTTAACAGTGTTTTCACACTGCAAGGCAGAATCTATGATGCAGTCTATGAACTTTTCATGTTTCTTTGGAGTGATTCGTGTGATATTGATAAGTAAGTCTAACAGTTCTCCCACTTGCTTCTCCATGATT
Source organism: Seriola aureovittata (assembly GCF_021018895.1). Lineage (NCBI taxonomy): Eukaryota > Metazoa > Chordata > Actinopteri > Carangiformes > Carangidae > Seriola > Seriola aureovittata. The sequence goes on from NC_079384.1 coordinate 4,904,505, forward strand.
ACAGTCACACCCATAACTTCCCTGCTCTGTTCTGCCAGGTCAGCTGTTTGTCTAAGAAGACATTGAAGTTGTTCTGTTGTCGACAGACTTATTGCTGCCTGTGCTTTTGTTTTTGTCATTAATGCAGAAGATCTTTCCTCCAGCTCCTCAGACACCTGCTTTATTCTTTCCAGGACATACTTCTGTTGCTCAGTGATTGTCATGAATTCTTTCACCATCTCCTCCACTTTTACTATAGTTACTTTCTCTGCCCTTCCCTTGCTCACATTAGCTCCAATAACAGTAGCTGTACCTCCACCAAATAGAGTTCCACCAAATACTGCCAGTATTTTTCCTACGTGTCCTGCGAATAAAGATGCAGTTAAACCCATGATTCCAAATACTCCAAAAACAGCTCCGTAGGATCTGGTTGCATTTGTGTCATCCTGCATCTTTGTTACTTCTTCAGATATTTCCCCAAGGTTGCTTGCAATGGCACGCATTCTTTCTTCTTTTTCTTCATACAGTTCAATAAATTGTCTCCCAGTGTCACGTAGTCTGTTTAGTAGATCAGACAAATGAGGTGGTAGATCCCTGTTCATTTTCCAGAAGGATTTCAATCAATTAAATCTGAGTTAACAGGCTCGAATGCAAAGTCTCTTACAAAGCTATACTCAGTGACCCTCTGTTGAAAGAAGCTAATGTTTCAGTCCAGTTCCTGTTTTGTGTTGCTTGTCTTCCAGAGCTTTACAGTTCCTGCCTGAAAGTTGTAAAAAAAAAAAAAGAAAAAAAGGGTTTATTAGTTAGACTTTCACAGAGGTACAACTGTTGCTTTTAATATAATACAACACAATTCAACAGCAATGTAAAGCACTGACAACAGCAGAACTGACATAACTGATCTTGACAACAATTAGCAAAAACATTATGACAACTCATAGATGAGGTGTACCTTGATTTTCTTGTAACAACAGTAGGTATCAAGATAAGTGATGTATTAGATGGTAAGTGACTGTGTTGGATGTAGGAGAAATGGATTGTTGTATAAGGACCTGAGCAGGTTTTACAAGGGCAATGACAAGGCTGTAGGTTTGCATATTGATGGTAGGGACATGTCCCTACCAGTATTTGAGTGAACTCGTTGGCACTATGTTTGGAGTGAAGTCATATTAGAGCAATCCGATGCGGGCCCGGCTCTAAGCATGGGCACGGTATCGTTGTTTTTTCAACCGATAATCGATAAAAAATGTATTCATTTTAAAATGCACTCCTTTGGCTCTGGTGCAGCTGCTTGTCTCTGATCTGTAGTTTCCACTCTGTGAATTGGCGCAATGTCCCGCCCACAGCACCATCTGATTGGTTAAACGTCACAGACGATAGCCTATCACGCTGAACGCTGCTGTGTACACAAAACGTCACAGACTAGAGCGGCTCCGGTTGAGGAGCGGGGGTGTGTGTTGAAGGTAAGACAGTAGATAAACATCACAGTCCTCTACATTTACAATTTACAACAACATCACACTCTCATCTCAACATCACTCAGATTCATCTGTTGGTTCAAAACGCACCGAGCAAGAGAGAGAGAGGGAAGCTGGCGCTAACTGCTAAGCTAAAGTAGCGAATCTGAATAGCATGTAAATTACTGCTGAATTAGTGAAAGTCGCTAAATGGAGCAGAGAGCTCTGGGTGCTGGAGCAGAACTAGCGTAAGTTTAAATGTACATCAGGTAGAAAGTCACTGTGATGCAGAAAACAGCACCATTAAATGTGTTCAGACAGAGCAGCAGTAAACTCAACTAGTAACAGAAACTCCACAGACTGGAGGTGAGACGCTACACCGACGTCAGCACGTCAGTGCGTCTGTGCGTCAATGGTCACTAACTACTGTAACTGAAAACATTTTGTGACGAAGTAAAATCATTATGTAAAACTGTGGTCAGATAAAAGTACAAAGTAAGTAAGAAAAAAAAATCTCTGAGTAAATGTGTTCTTTTTAAGGGGAGAGATAAAACATCTTATATGGGGATAATAATATGTGATAAAACTATTAAATTAAAAGAACATCTTCAGGCTGCAGTTCACAGATGAGGACAGCATCGGAATCAACCAATTAATTCCAGTCAGGCACTTTGCAGCCTGTGTACTGCACAGTGTTTGGGATTGGTTCAGAGATCATGGTCAAGAGTTCAAGGAGTTGTCCTGCCGTTCAAATCCCTCAGATCTCAAAGCGATCGAGCATCTGTGGGATGTGCTGGAGCAACAAGTCAGATCCACACGACTTAAAGGATCTGCTGGTAATGTCGCCCACAGGGCCTCTTCATTTTGGTGCTGTTTTGGCAGCACATTGACCAAAAAATAAAAAATAAATAAAACCAATAAAATAAAAATGTGTGATGAGGAACAACACATAATTACAGTTTCAGTTTCAGTCTACACTAGAACTTTGTTACTCCAGGAAATCTTTTATTTTCCAGTCTTAAGTTAGACCCTTAAAAGTTAAAAGTTTGTTGGGTATAGATAGTCCTCCTCTTCTGTGGTTTAATGTACTAAAAGACACACATCTACATTTGGACAATGGGCGTTTGGTCTCTGTGCTACTTTGGTTCTGATTATGGATTAAGCTTGTCTTCTGTGTCTTCCTCTACAGTTACATAAGCTAGACCACATGAGCACTTGATCCTGGTCATGCAAATAATAGTTCCTCTTAATTTGATTATTGGATATCATTGTGTTGTAGCACAGTGTGAGTGGTTAGTGAGTTTTTCCAAAACTTTAATTGTGTATGTTGTGAGTCAGTCTTGAACGTAGCTATAAATATACACTGGTCTGAAAACATTTCAGCATGTTGCCCCAGTACTGTATACCACAGTCTCAAGTGCACTCAGTTTTGACATCCTGTCATTTTTAAAAAAATCCTTATGAACACAGTGGCAACTGCTCCAAAGTAACTAAAAGCTTTATTTAGCATTTAAAGTGATAGTTATTTGACATTGGGTTGTGTGAGGTATTTATCTATAGTCAGTGTATCACCTGCAGTAGATTCAGATCAGCGTGTTGCCAGTTTGGAGACGCAGCCGGGAACACCTGCATCGAAGCTGAGTGATGAGCTGCTGTGGACGGTGTCAGCAAAAAAAAAAAAAAGCTAACATCAGTTTAAGTGTATGCTATACTTTGAATATTTTCTCTGTTTTATCTTGCAGCCAAACAGCCCTTTCCTTTGGAACTACAGTTTGTGAACCGTTGAACTTACCGTGTTACCACGCACAAGCGCACCTCAATAAAAAACATCAAAATGTACATTTGACAGTAAAGTGAGCTGAAAATGAGAGGGTTTAAAAGAGAGAGACACACTAAATGAAAGAAAATGACAGACATCCATTAGGGATGACAGAAAAGTTGTGAGTGAGACAGAGAGAAAACAGAGCGAGACATAGAAAACTGAAGATATGCAGTAAAGCAGCCGGGTTTGTGTAAGCCTCCATCGCCATACTTCAGACAGGAGCTTTAGATTAATACTCAGCAGAGCCATTATGACGACGAGAGGATATTCTCCTCAGTTCCAATAGAGCTGATCAGACTAGGAGTTTATGTGCTGGTCAGGTTGGGGAGACTAGAGGACTTCCTGCTTCAGCTCGCAATGAATGAAGAATTGGCTTGCATGTCGATATATCATTTTCATGTTGGAAGCGAAAAAAACACTAAGAGAAAAAACGTTAAATTTACTCTCTTTTCAACCAAACAAAAAACAAGTACATCACTGAACTATGGACAGAGAAAATGAAACTATCTGTATGTGTAAATACTAAGAATAAATCGGAAAGTAATGCATATGTCATGTCTGAAATCACTCCCTACTCCCTCTATAGTCCACTATATAGAGACTTTACCATTTTGTAGTGCTGTCCGAATGTGTAGTGAGAGTTATTATACCCTATATAGTGGACTCATAGTATCCCATAATGCTTCATGAAAAGTAGGGTACAACCGATGGTCACTAACCAAGCTATATACACTATCGCACTCTCGCTAAAGACAGAAAAACTGCCGAGAAAATGACCTGTGTAGTGTTTTTCATTTTACCGATGAGCTCACTATATAGTCCTCTCCATAGAACTCCCTGGGTAGTGAGCAGGGAGGAGGGAATGACAACCATAGTCTCGATGCGAACAGTTAAGCTCGCTCTCACAAGGCGTGTGGCTCAGGGACTGAGGGCCAGGTTGCCGTGCTCCGGGCCGACGCATGACTCTCAGTGGGCGTGGAGGTCAAAGTGAAAGGAAAAGGAAGAGACGAACACCGCCGGGCAGAACGCTGAGAACAGTGCTGGGCACGAGGTGCAGTCTTCACTACTGTGCATGCGTTAGGGATAAACCCAATAGTAACCGGTCTTAGAGGGCGAAACCTTATTGCACAATAAACCCAGAAGAAGAGGAGGCTGAAGATGATTGTGAATAACTTCTCATCTCCTCTACGTTCTTTACATTTATTTACAATTTTTTTTCTTAGCGGGTTTTAGCTTTCCGTTTTTGCAGTGTTGAATTTGTTTATCCAGTATCTGAATTCAATCTTTCATCTCGTTCAAATAGCAGTTTTAATTTGGAGAAACACAGAGAACATTTAGTCTTGGCTCGAACTCCAGAGGCAGTGATATTGTATGTGGCTGTGGACCAGTTATTTATTTATTTTCTTTAACATTACATTTCCCTCCTGTCGGCGTGGCGACCTCACGTTTCTGTCATTAAGTCAGCCAGACGCTACTTCATCTGGCAAATGATTGTGGTTTAGATGATATTCCTGATCGCTGAAACCTCCGTGTTCATTTGTCTGATATGTGAAATAGAAAGTTCCGTATATAAAGTACCTGTTCCTAATTATACTGTTTGTTATCATGTTCCACCACCTGCATGGTGGCATTCATTTAGGAACACATTCATATTTGATTGCATAAGTGTTTCTACCTCAGTGAATGTGTAGCTCTGCATGCGTATGTGCAGTCCTGGGGTTCTTTGTTTTTGTATTTAGTCTACGTTTCTGTTGCTAGGCGCTCATTGCTCTAGGTTTTCATTTTGTTGATTCCTTTTTGGTGAAACATTGTAGGTGGAACCGTGTTCATGACCCAGTTCCCCTTCTGGAAATACCATACTTCCTGTTTGTCCGAGGACCACTCCTCCCTCCCCAGAGAAAAAACAATATACTAGAGTGTTGACAACAGCAAATGTTTCAGTGCCAGTGTGTTCAGCCAGCCTGGTGCCGGTGATGAAGGAGGGATGGAGGCCAACAGTGAGTAAATCGGTGGCAGGAGGATGAAAGCTTTGATAAACTCACTGTACGTTACCTGCCCAGCACCAGATGGCAGACAGACAAAGTTAGCGACTAGCTGGTGAATAGTGGAGCATTTAGCAGCTACAGAGCCAAAACTGACTAAAGCAGAGCTTAAATGAGTCAATATTACACTTTAGGTGGCCATAAACAAAAACTGCATCATGTTTGCTGAATGTGCAAACGCCATCTTGAAAAGGTGACAATATGGCAAGGATGTATTTTTAGCTTCTGCCCCCATGTGCAGAAGAAGAAATGTGAAGTTCTCTTTTTATTTTGCAGTGAGACAGATGAAGAAGTTTCATGTTAAACAGAGAAATGGAGGAAGGGGATGTGCTGAAGGTACAGGAGGTGAGCAGGAGGGAGATTTCTGTACTTCTCTCTCGCTGTTTTAAATTGTGCAGCAACATCCCGTGGCTCCTGTAGCTCCACTGATGTAGATTAAGGTGGACTGGCCAAATAGACTGAGGTAGCCCAGTTGTTGTAGCTATGGCTCCAGTGGCTCCAGGGAGCCAGGCACATGGAGTAGCAAAGGGTAATGTTTGTTTGTTAATGCCATATGTTCTGTACCACTGTGTGTGTGTGTGTGCGTGGATATTATATATATGTTCACGTGTGTGTAAGCATGCATGTGTGTCAAGTTTCCACATGAAGCGAAGGTTTATGTTATTTAAATTGGCTCATACATCATATTACCAGCCCATTATGACTGAGCTCTGCTATCTGAACCACGCATCTCCTGCTTTCTTTTTGTCTTCTTTATTTACATAAACTGGTCTCTGGTTTTTGAAAAAATGTAGATCACAAATGGTGCGAGGAAAAGCTGGAGCTTTGCCTATCTGCTCCAATTTGTTCTTTCCGTTTTCTTCCCTGCAATAATAAAAGCATCTGAGACTCGAAGTTGGAGGAAAACACAGGAAAAAAGCTTTACTCAGTTTCTGTCTTTCAACAGTCTTATTAAAATCTGACCAAACCCACAGTGGATCAAACCTTCATGCTGGGGTACACTGCAGATTACAAACCCTATAGTACAGATTTAGGCCACGGATCTAAAGCCAACATTGCTTGTGCCTTTATATAGGTCCACTGGAGGCAGCTGAAATACTTTTTATTTCACATTGCAGGTTTAAACTATTGGTGATACGATAAAATACAATCCAGGAAGTCCAGTTGGAGTAAGAGATTAATGTGCTTAAAGGTTTCTCAGATGCCAAAACACTGCAGTTTGTCAGGATTTTACTCTCGGCACTTATCACAACATCAACAGTTTTGTCACTAAGACTGTGACGTAAACAGCAGGAGTACAGTGTTCACACCACAAGGTAATCCTGGTTCATCTTCTTTTCTGGATGACCCAGCATTGTGTTGTAGAAGTTTCAACCCGCTGCGTCATTAGACGGGCTCAACTGAAATGAATGAGAGGGCTGTGAGTTTTCACGCAGGGCTACTGTCGGTCCGAACGCTGCCTTAGGGAAAGAGTTATAATTAGTGCAATAGAGAAACCGAGGCAGCGTCTTTCCAAATTTGACTTCAACCCCACTTTCCTCCATTTGTATCTGCCTAATATAATAATTTTTTCCTTGCATTAGCACTAACAACATATTTTAGTCCACCTTTTAATGAGGTGAAGAAGTAGAAGATAGAGTAGAGAGTAAATAGAGAGTAAATACTGAATTAGTGCTTAAAGCAGTTGCGCTGAGCTACTTTATCTAATGTTGTACTTATGGTTTTCATCATCTCTTCGAAACAAGAGATAAAGTTATGGAATATTAGTTTCAGGTGATTAAACACAAGTGAACGGATCACATGTCTTTGTATCTGAAAACCGGGACGTGCTGCTCGTGACCCTGGGGTGTCAGAGCTTATTTGTTAACATTGTCAAATTGTCCTTGAGCAAAACCTTGGTGCACTACATCATTCTTTTCATGTCATCTTGAATAAAACTATAAAGACTATGCAAAAATGTAATACATAAAGTTCTGATGGCGGAGGATAAAGAAACCCTAGACGCTGATTTGTGGTCAGTTTTTCTGCTTTCTCCACTGATGGTCTAGGATTGGGATTTGGGTTCGGGAACCTGATCCAGGTCTGTTGCTCCCGTCTGAGAGGAGAGCGGCATATGGAATTCATCCACCACATACATCCATTTTTCATCATCACCCTCCTCTCCTTTCTCCATTGTTGTGCTGAGTTTCTAATGGGACTCTGGTTGACCAGCCAAATGCTCTGCAGTCCTTCATCCTCTTCATCCCCTCCCACCGACGAGGTCCGGGAATGGCTTCTGTCTTTTAAAGTGTCTTTAAACTACAACAGGTCATAGCTTTAAGAGAAAGCGTCTTGAAAAATCAATCTTTACCACAAAGACCAGTCCACAGACCACTCACTAACTGGTCCAGACCACAGAGGGGGTGACCAGTGGTCTGTTTTTGCGACCACGGTCAGATGACTCTGATTTGTCAGATATACACTATTAATAGTGAACCGCACCTCACTGTCCTCAGCATCACCACTCTGCATTTTACACAATTACACAGCTTTACATTTCATACATGTAGTATCATCTGCAATTTTTATTTCAGGAAATTGCTACCCACTAAATTGATTTCTGTTTTACAGAATCTTTACACACTGAGTACAATCGTGTGAAAGGGTGTAAACTACTGGATTCTTATATAGGAAGCATTGTTAAATACCTGAAGGTGATTATTTTGATCAATCATTTCATGCAGAGCATTAAGCTCTTGACATTATCAACCTATTTGGGAACATATGAAGTTTATTGGTTAATTTAATAAAAAATATATGGTTGAAGAAGAGTTGGTTAGTTACAATACAAGAACATAAGAAGTTAAATATTTCTTTTATGTAAGTTTTCCCTCTTCAGACAAAGGATAAAAAAACAAAACAAAAAGGAAAATCATGGCCAAAGCTCTTTACCTCTCTGGCTTTTCGCTCTGGGCAGATTGTGGTTTTTGTTGCGCAGCCTCCATGAATAATCTGAGACAGGCCTCATTTATAAATAAGTGCCTCAATTGCTTGGAGCTTGAAGATACTGTATGTGTGTGTGTGTGGACACTCGTTGTTGGAGGGATTTATAAAGTGTTTATATAAAGTGTGAGTGGGGCAGATGATGCCAAATGTAGAAAAGGATCTTGAGTTTCAACCAAAATGCTTGTTTGAGGAGAAGCTGATAACAGTTCGGTTTTACTGCAATTACATTTAATTAATGACCAAAAAATCTGCCGCCACTGCCAACCCCCGTTTTTTATAGTAACACACTCGTGCACATGTATAGACACACATGGGTTGGGGCTGAGGTGTGAGGCCTGGCTTTGGAACAGCTACTGCTATTTGACTTCTTCGTTAATGGATAATTACATTGTAGGAATGTTTATCACCGCTCCATTTGCCGAGCAGCTCAAATCAAGTTCCCCCTCTGTCAAAACTCCAATGATTGTCTATCACTGAGCTTATTTAAACATTTACAAAGTGTTCAAACTTACAACAAGGTCTGCAAGATATCTGAATCTACACAACTGCTTTACTGACAAACAATGGCTGAAAAATGACCCTGGGTGCTTAGATTTATGTTTTCAGACTTTTTACAAATGACATCACAGCTTGAGTTAACAGAGGCAAGAGAAGGAAACTCAAAAATGTACAAGACGTACAAATATTTTTCAGTGTCAGAAGTCACTATCCCAACAATCAAACTAATTTCACCTCTTCCAGTGTGTGTCGTAATTGTTTGAAGCATAAAGCGAGGTTGTATCTGTGGCTCAATGGTGTTTGATGTGAAATCATTTGTCGGCCTTATTGGTAGCTGTATTGATAGTAGGTGTGGCATAGACTAAAGATTGGCAGGGATACTCATGGTTTTTGGTGACCAGTCGTTTCTCCGCCAAACACTCAGTGACCAGTTGTGTCAGTGACTCCCATGTATACTGTGCTGTCAGCTGACAGGAGGTTATAGGTTTCTCCTGAGAGTACTGAATTGAGTAAGGGTGCACTTTGTTGCTTATGAATTAAACTTTTAATAGTTTAAAATTAAGTTTATGTTACGCCTTCTTTCAAGTAATATAGTCTGGTTTTAAAGTTCGGCGTTGTGCGCAGTAAAAATGTGGATGTTCATTGACTTTGACTTAGGAGTTAGAGTAGGTTTTCTTCTAACCTAAAGATGATAGTTAGGACTTATAGTCAGGGAGTGGTGAGACACTGAGAGCACTCAGCTGAACTCGGCTCTCTATTTCAACCCAGGCCTCTTTATATCAAACTAAATAGTTTTTTTTTATGACCGTAATCAGCTGATTATGACAGGCACTGATAAATATAAAGAGAGGCTTTGTAGGCCTACACGTAACTCATATTACTGCCTCCATTTCCTCATAGCTTCTCTGCTGTGGCTTGTTCCTGCCAAATCAGTGGCAGTAAGGGAATGCAAATCAGGAGCCTGCATCAACACTGTCAGCCAGTGTAACACTAAGGTCACTTGGCGCTTGGCTGGTCTGCTGTATTTTAGAGATGCTGAACTTCAAACTATAATTCTCACTAGCTGATGATGGTGTGGTGCAAAACAGCAATGGCTGAGATTTGTCGTTTTTCAACAGCTTTTTGCGAGGAAACAGCTTGGTAGTCTCAGACGTTGGACTCCCACTAGCACGTGGCCTTATACTTTCAACTGGAAAATAAAAATCATCTGATCAGGACTGTAATTTAATGCAGTGCAATGCAAATCTGATGCTCGAGCCAAAAGGAATCTTTTATAGTCAAGTTCAGCCAAATCATTATGTTGAGAAATCTTGCTAAAACAGAAAATGAGGATGGTGCAGTGGTGATCCTAAACTCTGAGGGGCCCCAGGCAAAGAAGCACATCAAGGACCCCCCCGCATGCAGACTATCTTTAGGTGCTCCAATTTAAAGATGTTTCCCTGAATGCCTCACATGCAGTCAGTGGGTAGTCTAGCTGCAGCACACATCAGGTGCCCCGCTTATGAAGGTTTTGGGGCAACAGCAGTGCACTATATACTGTCTTTATGGGAGGGTTAAGGGCGTTGTAGGACAGTGTCATTTGAATACCAAATGCATTTATCAGTTACTTCCTCATTTTATTTTTTTAATTGGGAGTTAATCAAAGCAGGATAATAACTCCTTTGATGATGGAAGGGACAGAGTGTGAGACACAGACAATAAACATAGACTGAGCCAGTAGGGGAGACATGGTGAGACAGACAGATGAGTAGAAAGTGAGAGTCCTGTCTGTATGATGAATATCTGTGGAATTTCTCTCCCTGTCGGTGCGGACTAATTGATGCCAAAAGTGAAAGCTGAGCTGGACTGAAAGACAGCTCAAATACAGGTAGAGAGACAGAGTCAAGCAGAGAGGGACAAGTCTGGGTTACATCATTGTTTTATCGATTTAACAGATCTCACTGATGGCTGATGGTCTGACACCTGTTGGTTTGTCTGGAAAATATGTGGACAGATTTGTGGACAAACTCAAGGTTTTTCATTCAACTAGTTAGCAGCTAAAGTGGTACAAGCATATTTTGTCTTTGTATTTTGTACATGGTCCCAGTTTTAAAAAATCGCTTTTCGCTGTTCATGTATCCACCTAAAAAAAAAGAGTTTACTGGGGTCATCAGTGTGTTGCTGAAGCTGGTCCAAGACAAACAGAGAAGCCAGGGGCCCCACAGTGTGGACGTCCCATAGCAGGACAGCAGTCTTGTTATTTTAACGTCTACTTCACTTGTGTTTATGACTGTGCTCGCGTATTTATGGTATGGAGCTGTGCTTATGTTGGTTCCTCAGAGTGCTGGTCGATCCAGTGATACACCACGGTTGCAGCTTCTGTGATTTGTTCCAAAAATGCAGCCTGAAGCCAGTTTTCATCACTAGTTCTGTGTGTTCTTGCAGATATCCTGCCCTTGCCAAATCAGTGGGTTTCTTTGGGTCCTGAGTCCAAAGAATTCTGCATCCAGCCGCACCAGTCAGCAAACTATATGCAAGTCAATTGTGGTGTGCTGCCTGAGTTTGAAACACATGATTTAAGACACGTAAACATTTACACAGGACCACATCTGTATGCTGGGGCTCAACCTTAAAGCTGCATTAATCAATATTTTATATTGACAATAGATCCTCAGACAATTATCACCCAATCTGCAATTCCCCTCAGCTCTCCTGAGCTGCTCAGCCTCTTTTAGATCATTGTTGTTTTTGTGGCTTGAAAACTCTGCGAACCTGCTTTCCAGCAGCAGCAGACTGTTTTTATTGAAGAAGCTCAAACCCGTTGTGCACGACCAGCTCAGCACTGAATGGTGAAGGTTAGATCTATACACCTGGTGAACGCGGCGGTTCATTTAGAATCTTTTCATATTAAAGACATACTGCTTCTTGCAGTGTTTGCATGGGACATAAATCATGAGTTTCAGTTCCCAGGGATACTGAGCTCCATGAATGCAGCATTTTGCCCCGAGCTTAAGGAAGTGGCATCTTTAAAAAAATATGATGTCGAGGAAGACAACCAGCTGCTCTCTGACAGTTGTGTACAAACTAAAGGGTCTTTGAAGACCGGGCTTTTTAGGCACAATCTGTAATCCATGTGTAAAGGGAAATCCAGATTTTTCATCAATTAATATGTATATTTAATATGCAGGACACTTTCATGAGGCTTAAGATACCAAAAACAACACATTTTCCACAACCACTTCAAACCTATCAAGATCTTTTAAAGTCATAAAAAAATGAAGAACAAAGACAAAAAGGAATACAAAAAAAAATCTGTCAAATATAATCAGCTGATTTTATCTTTCTCTGTATAATTTGGCAAAGAGAGGAACAGCTTGTGTGTGTGTGTGTGTGTGTGTGTGTGTGTGTGTGTGTGTGTGTGTGTGTGTGTGTGTGTGTGTGTGTGTGTGTAAAGCCTGGGGAGGATTCATTCCCCTTAAAATAACCAACATTTGATTTTCCAAAGGTTCAAAATGCCAGGATTTATCCAAATGATATCCTATTACGCCGTTGGCTTTAACATCCAAGCTTGGCTGAAAGTACAGAGTGCCTGCCCACCGCTTACTCTCGGTTTTGTTAAAACGCAAAAAAAAAATGCCAAGAACAATATAAACAAACTGTACAAGTTTCTTGAATTCATTTTCAAAATCATGTATCTCAGGGACAGTTTCGGAGCATGTGTGCTCGTTCCTCTTCACACAAAACCGTATAATGTATTACCATAGTCATATTCTACACCAGTGTCATTTAACTCCACAGTTGATGAAGTATAATGTAATAAATAAATAAATAAGTAAAATTGATTCATCATCCATCATGAGCTCCAAGGAATAATAGATATCTATCTGAGAAATAATTAATTCCATTCTTTTAACAAAAATCTGCAAAACCTTTTGTCAGCTTTTTGTTGATAGCTCCAAGCACAACATGAAGAAATGATTTGATTGCTTTTTATTTGTCTTAAAGGAGCTATTTGTAAGGTTTGCTATTGCTACATAGCCAGTGTTAGCATGAACTGTTTACTTACCAGTCTAGAAGAAACGTTGTTTCAGAAGTTCAGTATCAAACTTTATTGCTTTACTGGCCAAGAGCTGTCGCCAGCAGTGGAAAGCAACGCCAATGTTAACTCTCGTCTCTGTCACGTCTTTTCTTCTCCTGAAGTTAGCACGCTCACCAGCTAGCCGCGGCACATCTCGTCAGATTCCCGTAGCAACTCACTGCAGCCTCCAGTCTGACCTGAAGCCATAGCACTCTCTCCTAAAAAAGGCCACTGAATGATGGTTTCTTAGAAGCAACTGGCTCAAGGGAATCGTGAATCTTGGATTAATAATGTTTTTCTTTGAGTGACTTAATTTGAGAGAGAAATAGTCACTAATTCGCGCCCATGCTTAATGAACATTTTATCCTTGTTACTGGCAAAGCTTCATATTCCACAGTTAAGATTTCAAAATAAAGTCATTTTTGACTAAAATGATCTATTGTGTGATGTACTTGACACCATTAACTTAGCTGGTAGCCCCATTAAGTGTCTCCACAATGGCTGCCGGTTACTGCAGGTCCTGCTGAATGATAACAGCTCTTCTTATGCAAGACAATGTCACACTGAACTCCACTGAGTTTCTACCACATCATTTTCTCTCTCGGTCTCTCGCTCTCTGTTTCTAATTTCTGGCATCTCTTGTCGTCTGTCAGTGTGAAATTCCCTGAAGGTTTGGCAGAATTCGTGAAATTTCTCCCATCAGACATCTGCTCCAGGGTTCCTCTGCAGTTTTGTCTGGCAGGAGATTTGAGCACTGCTGCTGCTCTGTTCCAACTACTGGGAGAGAAAACTCAGGCGGCTCAGTTTTCTGATTGCTCTTATCCACAACGATTTACAATGAGTGTAATGGCACAAAACGCTCCAGTTTATTTTTTGAACATGGTTAACGGTGAGACTTCAATAGAAAGCCGATGTGCGGCGAGAGTAGCAGAATGTGCTCTTTTAGCTTTTTTATCCCCTGAAATATCAAATACAATTAATTATTTTTACATTTAGACGGAAAATATGAGATATGAAAGTGATTAGATATACAATTAATGATCCAATTACAGGGGCGGTCAGGGCAGAGGTGGATTTGATTCAGAGAGTAAAGTGCAGATGTTTGGTGTGTGTTGAAGTTGTTGAAGCATCACTCATGACATTTTCTCCAAGAATATCATGAATAATTAATAAGCTTATGTGGCTTAGTGCTGCATCGAGAATCACAAGGAAGAAGAAATATCTAATGTTATTTTGATCTTAATGCCAGATGCGTTGCGCAGGATGTGATACATGTTTTCAGTTGGTTTGGCGTAAACAGAAGTGGAAAATACTGTGAGCGGTCGCAGCCTTTCAAAGGAGCAACACACGTCCTTTTTTATATCTTGGAGGATATTCTGTGTGTGTGTGTAAACTAGTCAGGCGGCAGTGAATCACTACAAAATGAATGAAATGGGTTTGGGGCAGCGATTAGCTTAGTGACTCAGTGGGCACTGGTGCACTGATGAGTAAGTCACATGTTTCCAAAGCGGTAAATTATATTGATGTAAAGACCAACATCATAAAGCCTGAGTTGAGCCAGGGCACTGACGTCAAGTTTGCATTGGCTGACTGGAATCAGGTGTTTCATACATGCTTCACAATCATTGGCTCATTCACAGCTGTGCGGCCAGTAACGCCCAATCACATTACTACAGGTAAACACATCTAACTGTATAACCGTTTGCTATTAATGTTTAGTTCCTTGAGTGGTGATATAAAAAGCAATGAAAAATGTCTATATGCTTTGTGTATTGACATTTTTGAGGTCAATCAGCTCCTCGTGTCTCATTCTACAACAACAGTTTGAAGGAAATAGGGATGTTTGTGACTTTATAGCTATCAAACTTAAAATATAAAACCAGTAGAGAAACAAATTCAACATCCTGAGAGGGATCCTTGAGATCATTCTTGTTCTTGGGATCCTGAACTCTGATGGGTTCCATCCATTCCCATCATTCCTTGCAACACGCAATCCACACAGGCAGACATTCTGCATACACATACAGTATGAATTACATCAGCACAGACACAAACACAGACATTCCCCCTGCAATGCTGTATCCTATCCGTGCTGGACTGGGACAACAAAAGAAAAAACGACCATGGTATTTTGGCCCAGACCGACCCACCGCAGTCGATCACACGCCACCCAATTCATGTTCCTCTGAATCTAATAACGGTGATTTGAACAGAAAACAGAAGGCCTGGAGGCTGTACGTGAAATGTAATTGTTTTCATAAATTTAAATTGTACTATTAGTTTACTGATAGCACACAGTTCATGGTTCGTGTTAAGCCAGTGTTACCTCACTTTCAGCGTCTCCCTAAACAAGTTGCAAGACATAGCTGAACAAATTGTAGCCTCAACTACTTTCTGACATTAAGGTTTAATGTTTCAACTTCTCAAACATCCTGGTAGCAAAACATAAAAAACCCCCCAAACAATACAAAACAAAGCAAACACCACACTGACCCTTTTTTTTTTTTTTAAATTGGAAGCTTGAACAAAAAAGGGAGCGTGGTGCGCTTTGCGTTTTGCAACCTGAAGCGCTCTCATAAAGTAGCAAGCTAGCCAGACTGAAGCAGAGCAAAGCGTACAGAATTTGTTTTATTTTTAATGTTATCAACATAACTGCAAACGCCAGCTATAGTAAGTTCCATTTTATCAAGGGGGAGCTTAATGGATTCCTGGACTCCAGCGCAGAGTAGCCTGATGCCAATCGTCATCATCTCTCGTTACATTTGGGCAACAAGCCCAGTGTTAATAAATTCTACTCTACCTCCGCTCTCGCCCTCATCTCTGTCCCTCTTCTGTAGCCGCCACCGCCATCATTGGCTACGGCTGCTGAATAAAGTCCTGCAGAAAACATATCAGTATGTTTTGCATATCTGGCAGCATCTGCCTGAAGGGCTTGTCTGTTTCTGGCCTGCAATTTCTCTACACCTCCGTTGCGTTTTGTCTTATCCATTTTGGCGCTCTCTCTCTCTCTTTTTTTTTTTTTTTGCAGATGCACTGTTTAATAAAGGCACTGATCCCAAAGGGGGAGGGGTTTAAAGATGTGATTGGGTCAGTCCAGAGGAAAACCGATGCGCTGATCTACCTGGGCTGAAAAAGTGCTCGGCCTGACGGATGTCCAATCCAGCTCTGCATCGTATTGAGTTGTGAGCGTTTGTGTGTATGTCTGCAGGCTGCATGGTTTCTGCTGTTTGTGCTATATAACTTCATACGGAGGTTTATTATCTTTTAGTTTTGTCTCTATCTTTCGTTGGATCACCGCTGCGACTGTTGCAGATGTTGCACGATCATTTAATTTTCAGATTCTTGAATCTAATCCTTCGCAGTGAAGATTAAATTAAGATTTGTTTCTTGTTCTCTTGGTCTCATAATATTGTTAAAAATATGCACTGATTTAAAAAACATGGCCAGGTGGTGGTGTGTTTAAGTGTTGATGAAAAGCACTGACAACCAAGTCGTGTTGGCTTTCAAGCAGCTACAGCTTTATGTAACTCAAGAGGCTATCGCATTCATGTGATCCTGTTCATGAAGTCTGTGTTTACTTATTGTCTAGGTTTCACTTTCTGATAATATAATCTAGCCTTTGAATGCAATACTGGTCGGAAAAACAAAAGGAAAAGACATTTAAAAATTGGTAGACAGTAACACAATTATTTACATATTTCTGATTCTCTTAAACTCCTTTTATTTTCTTTTTCAGATGTCTCTTCGCTGTCAGGTGTACGAGTCTGGCAGAGAACTGGCCTGTGATAGTTCCTGTGCTGATACATATAATGTGTGTTATGGGCCTTCAGGACCTAAAGTCTGTAATCTGTTAAAGTGTCCAGCTGCCTCTTACAGCCAGCGGCACCGAAGAGGGGAGAGGTAATGCTTTTTCCATCACAACAGTCGTCACGATTGTGGTCAAATACTTTCTCTCCTGAAGTCTTGGAATATTCTGTGCGACTGTCATCAATTTGCCTTTGTGTCAACAATCATACAGGTAGAAATTCATGGGAAAAAGAGTCCAATTAGTACACTGAAAGTAATTATAAAATGACCAAATTTCTTGTATTTTTGTGGGTATTTTAGCAGCGGTGCATGAAATACAGCACATCAGCCATATTCCTGCCACTACCGCTGGCTACTGATGCGAATGTGAGCACTGTTAAAGTCAGTGGAGGATAACTTTGAGGAAAAATTGCTTCTTTCATGCATTTACATATATTTATACTTTGCACTGCTTTATCTGTGAGTGACGTACAATTCTAACATTAACTGTGATTTCTTTAATAAACTTGCAGAGGAGGATGAACTTGCTCTCAGTCTGCTACAGCTCCACAAGCTTCCACCAATGAAGTGGAGCAACCTGAGTAACCTGGGAGGCAACGCTCTGGTGCAAAAAAAAAGAAGCAAACAAACATTTGATTTTGAAAAGGGAGGGGGGAAATATTCCTGTTTCTGCATTTGGTTAAATTCCTTTAGCTGTAATGTAAGATCTCCAAACAGGGAATCATTCAGTCTTTTTTTGTCTCCCTGTTTACTTCACGGTCACATCTGTTCCCTGTCATCTTGATTCCTTGTAGTCAGCATTTCTACTGAAAATACAGCTTTCCTATTCCTTTCTGTAACTGTTATAGTAAGGTAATGTTAGCTGAGTCTTCCCTTAAACTGCATGAGGAGTTGGAGTGTAGCGGTAGGTGTCGGCAGGTGGTAATTTTCCAAATGATTGGAGGTTTTTTATGACAGGCCACTAAAGAGAAACACACTAGAATACAAACAGATAAAACAGCTTTAGGTTGTAACAAGTTTTTCATACTCTTTGAATCTTATTAAATTACTCCTGAGATATACATCTACACTGGTGATTATCAAACTTAAGTTTTTCATTCAAATATCACATCCACAATGTCAAATGTCATATTTAAAAACTAAAGCTGCATTTCCCAATCTGACCTGATGGAGACAGTAAAGGACCATGTAAAAGCCCAGGTTTCTACTCAGCAGTAAGAGATGTGTGCCCCAGCACGTCCGATACAGGAAGGAGATCATTACAGGCAATAAATTAAAAAAAAAAAAAAAGTATTGACACCATATGCTCTGTATTTCTCTGCTGCTCTTTTCCTCTGCTTCACGCCTTTGGCAAAATTTCACGTCTTCAGAAATGTGCAACAGGTACCGACTGGTGTTCAGTTCCTGCAGCAATACATGGCCTTTTGAAGGAACTGAATCCTACAGTTGTTACACAAGGCCTCTGAACATCGTTCTCCACATGAGTGGGATGAGATGAAATTCCCCCTGTGATCCACATTATCAGCTCATCGTTTAACTTATTTACCCCTGAGGAACAGACGAGCACTGGAAAGTAAGATAATGTGTGTGTGTGTGTGTGTGTGTGTGTGTCAGCCAATAGCGCCTAGATAAGATCCCACTCACCACATAAACACACATGTGCCATTTAAGTAGGAAGCATGTATACTGCTTCATACTGTTCGGAACAGAAAGCTCAGACAGAGCTGCCATATGTTCAGGAACTATATAGATGGTAAAAACACATTTAAAAAAGAAAAAACTTCATACAAGTAAGAACTTTATAAAGAAGTTGTGAACTGTTCTCTATGTAGAAAACAGATGTGGGTAACTAAACAAGAACTTTAGTGTCATGATACCCAAATGCTTGAGAAGTAGTTGAAAGAATTAGCTCCTGAAAGTTACAGCGAGCTCCTCTGTAGAAAACGTGAAACGATAGCAGCATATTCACTGACTTCATTTTAAATACTACTAGATAATGTTACTGTTCTGCTTTTATAGAAAGATCCTTTTAGCCTGTCTTGGAAAAACTATCATGACAGTGACATAATAATGACAGCTACTGTACGTGTATATTGCCCTATCATCTTCCACCGTCTCTGCGCAGTTACGTCGACTGTAACGCTGTTTGGACATGATGTGTCATTCTTTCAGGCTGTGCTCGAGCTTTCCATTCGTTCTCGCCAGCAAAGTCAGAGTCCAGTGCATCTTCGTCTGGCTGAGTCTCTCAGATCTAAGCTCAGATGCATAAAAGTGCAAACTGAACCGAGAAAGTGGCACTTTTTTTTGTTTATAGCACATTTCTTCTGTTTGTCAGCGGCATGTTTTAGCCACCACAGCTAGCTGCCCTGCGGATGGCAGCGTCCACCACTTTAGTCCAGGCTGAATTATCTCAAGAACTATTGGAGCGGTTGCAATGACATTTTGTACAGGCATTCATGGTGCCCAGAGGATTAATTATAATGACTGATTTGTGTTTTGCATGAATTGTCTCAACAATGACTGGATGCATTGGCATGAAATTTGGATCAGACATTCATATTTCCCTCCAAAGTGAGTAGTTCTAATGTTGGTGAACTGTCCAATACTTTGATTTATGACTTAACACAATCCTATGAATCTTAGCTGTGCTTTTATTTTTTTTAGTGCTAATGAGCAAATGTTAGCATTGGAACACATTTAACGAAGGTGACCATCATCAACATGATGCACAGTGTCTATTGCACAGGAGGCGCCGTGTGACCAGCGCGTTAGCAGAGCGTCAGCAGCAGCTCTGGTGCTACACAGGAGGTGTTCACAGTAACTGCACACGCATGTTTCGGACAGTCTGAAACCAATACGTAGTCACTGTGATGTAGAGATGAAGTGTAAAAATACACTTTGGGTTGTGTTTTGCCGTTTTAAAGAATATCAGTGCTGGATAGTGCTATTAAGGAACCAAAAATCATCCTACCATCATTAAAGATACAGTTCATTGTTCACTGTCAACAGTTTTCATAGGGACTATTTCTTTGGCAGAAGGTAATTTCTAATGAAAACTGTTCAAAGTGAGGTTTTGAGTTAAGTAACAGGAACACAATCTCCAGAAAAAGATTATTTTCTGGTCCTGTTAGAGCCGAAAATTAAATTAGTTTGGGTGAACTAACCCTTTAGGCTTCTCTTTCTGTAGTAGCGTTGCCTCTGTCTCCTTCTCTCCATCTCTTTGCTCCTCTCTCACACTCACACCCACCATCAGTCCCTGCCCTCATCAGTTACAGTACATGATCTCAGGGATTATCAGCCAGCAACACTTGGCGCTTGTTAATGATGTCATCATTAGCTCCCCGTGGGGACGTTGAGGTCAGCCGAGGAATGATAAAGGGCTTTTAGTTAAACACCAGAATCGTGTTGTTAACCCCGAAATTGGTAGTACAAACAAGATTACTGTGTTTTTGGAGGAAGTCAGTCTTCGGAGACTTGGCTGTGGTACTGAGTGCTGTTCCAAGAATCTGGGTTTCTGTGGGTGGGAAAAGGAAGATGGGCACAATGTGGGAGGTTCAAACAAAATACTGTCTGAGAAGAAACGAGACAGTGAGATTACATTTTGCATTGCACATTTAGGATTTTGTCAGTCAAAATGTGGAGCTGTGGTTTCTTCCTTCTGAAACTGTGGACAGCCTTGTCGCCTGTCACTGTACTGCAGTGCAGCTACTCATGGTTACACACTTCAAATGTACTCAACATTAATGCAAAAATATGCAGCATGGATTAAGTGTATGACCCAGTGTTGACATCCAAGCAGAACACTGACACATTTATTTTGTTTTCCAGCTTTTTCCATTTCAGTTGTCCAATTTATTTCACCCCTCTTGCTTTGTTGTTGATTGTGTTGATAAGAAACCCCCGACTTCGCTTGATCGCTGCTACAGGAAAATCATTACTGGATCATTTGTGACTGTGTTGTCCAGGTTGCCGTCTGTTTTTGAGTTCAAACACACTTACAGAATATACCACAAAGTTGTACATTTGAATTGACCAAATACAGTAGTATAGTTCATCTTGT
Organism: Seriola aureovittata; assembly: GCF_021018895.1. Classification (NCBI taxonomy): domain Eukaryota; kingdom Metazoa; phylum Chordata; class Actinopteri; order Carangiformes; family Carangidae; genus Seriola; species Seriola aureovittata. The sequence continues at coordinate 4,925,212 of NC_079384.1, forward strand.
GATAAAGGCAGGCCTGGCTGCAGAACAAAGGGACTTAAGATGTATCTAAAATTAGTGGGGGTGTGTTAATGCAGATTGTCTGTCTAGTACATTTATGCATGTAAATGATATGATAATGATATGATAATGTTATTTGGACAATTAGCAAACACTAGCAGACAGAAGCTGTCCAGCTGCAATGCTTTTGCACCTCCATAGAAACGGGTCTAGATAAAGGTAAAGTTTAAAGATTTTTTAGGTAATCCCTTTATTTCTTTTTTTGTCAAGTGTTAAATGAGAAGCTCAAGACCACTCTCATGTGGTGGAGTTGGGATGAGCAACTAGCATAGCTTAGCATAAAGACTTTACGCTAGCTAAGCAGTCTTTATGCTAAGCTAGGTTCGCATCGCTACGCCTACCTACACCTAAGATCACTAGTATAAAAGCTGTATCTTGTTCTTTTTCTGTACACAAACAGAAATGGAAAAATAACATTATTTGTGGATTTAAGGCTATTTCTTGACGAACTAAAATCCTGTGCAGTGTCCCTTTAAGTGTCCATTAAATTAACGGTTTAACATTTATTTTTGAGTGAGCTTTAGAGGTTTTATAGGCACATTTTCCTATTTTGGACAGAGCCAGAAGAGCTGTTTTCCTGCTATTTGCAGTTATGCTAGACTAACCGCTTTGTGGTTTCAATGGCTCGTCTCAACACACAGACTTGAAGGTGGTATCAATCTTTTCATCTGACTCTTCGCAAATATGCGTTTCCCAAAATGTGAAACTGCAAAATGATTCACACCCAGTGCATTTGTGAATTTCCGTAGAAACTGGCACCTGAAATGTAATATGTTTCATATGGAAACCTGTTCTGTGATTGTCCCAGGTTATTGGAACCTTGGACTGCTTCTTGAAAACACTTTTCAAAGGCGAAATGCACTTTCACTGTAAAGTAATTGTAAAGCATGTGAGTCTTTCGTCTAAATATAGTGCACAGGTGTATTGCTGTTCCCGTATCTATGTATCCAATGAGTGGGGAAGCCCCGGTCTGAGCTAATGACTGCTGTTGATCAGCTGTTCCCCTGAGTCAGCACGTAATCCCCCTCAGCTAGAGCAGATGACTGACACTTCAGCACCTTCCCTCCAACCCCCCCACACCTCACACCCACTACTCCAGCCCCTCCAGGTGTGTAACATAGCTTTAATTTAATGTGTGTGTGTGTGGACATAGATGACCCTCGCAGCTGCAGTGTCACTGACATCAGCACTGCAGCTTTTGGAAGACCCCTCTAATTAGACCTGGGTGCCCTGTCATCACATGCTGCTGTTATCCCCCAAGCAGCTGGCTCACACACACACACACACACACACACACACACACACACACATAGACACGCACTCATAGACACACACAGGTGCTCCCACCCACACAGGTGTCCAGAGACAAATATCATAGCAACCTTTTGGGAAGCAGAACAAGACAAGACACAACATAAAACAACAAATGTAGCAACTAAAAAAAGCAGCCAACGATATAAATGCTATAAAAGTTAAAAACTTAGATTAATCGTAACAAGAGACGCACCAATCCAACTTTTTCCATTACAAGTGATTTTGTTTTCCCAAATTTAATTTGATAACCTCTCTGAGTGGAACTATGTAGTATTTTATGTGTAAGATAAAGTGAGGCTGAAAACACATCAGTTATCAGCTAAAAGAACTGATGGTATACACCGATGTCTTTGTCGCTAAAAGGTTGTTATTAATGCAACATGTAATAATACTGTATGAGTCGTGCTGTTGGCAGCAGGGGCGGCTTTTCTGAATGCTGTGGTTGATGTAATGTAATCGTTTTTATACAGTAAAACAACTTCAGTATTTGTACTTTTTGTTCAGGTTTCGATGCCATTAGTGGCACAATGTCACGTTGACCAATGATTTTCTCTGTTTAAAGGACCCATATTTTACACTTTATATTTATAGTTTAAAGAAACAAAAACCATCTCAATGTAGTTTTACATCTCCTCTCTCAGGCTTGTCTCTGGAGCCTCTCTTCTGATTGGCTGACTGTTTTATGAGTGATTGAATAAAGATATAGCAGATTTCAGGTAAACACTCAGAGAAATCAAATCCTGCAAGGTTGGATGGTGGGCTTTGTTGTGACATCACAAAGTTACAGAAGTCCTGACAGATTGTTTTTAGGGCTCAGTGTCTGAATACAAGCTGTGTTATTTTCTCTGTGGACTGAGCGCTTTGATACTTTCACAGTATTAATATAGACATAGAGATCTCACTGTATACAATATGGGACCTTTAAAGGAGATGGGTGATGCTGTTTATTTTTATTTTCCTATCATTTCTGCATCTAAACCAAGCTAAACCACGTGTAGCCGTAGCCTGGGTAACAGCCAGTTGCTAACACATCGGTGGGTGACTAACCTGGCAGGATGCTGACTGTGGCAGCTGGTAGTGATTCAGCAACACGGAGCATTTAAAAAACGGTTTGAGCTTTCGAAAACCACACGGACCGAATGTGTTAACTGTGTTCTGGGCAATGGGCTCTCCTCAAGCCAAATAGCTTCAAGATTACAAGCGTCACAGCACAATTCTTCAGAGGTCTTCAAAGGAGAGAAATTGGCAGTTTTGTTCAAGAGCTCAACAAAAGCTTTATTACCGAACAATGTTTTACACAGTCACACAAGGTAATTTGGAAGGAAGTGCAAAAAAATACAGGGATGCAGGAATGGAATTGCAAATTAATTTGGTCTTTGTTATCATTCTCTGCTCACCTGGATTAGATCTTAGATGAATTCTACAATATAAACTGTAATACAGAATACCAATTTGTGCTGTAATGGATGGGGATTTAAATGTTTCAGGATTATTATGAAGTACATAAAACATCCTGGCCATTCCTCCCTTGTAACTTGCACACTTTTTGTATGAAAAGTTCGAGTCAACCCGCCCACCCTGTCAAACCCAGGCTGTATATAGACACAAATTACTGCCTATTGCTAATTTCCCTTGTAATTACAGGTTCGGCTCCGCTCTAGAATTCACTGATTATCCTGAGCAACACAAACCAGAGCTGTCAGAGTGTCAAAAGAGGGAATTTCCCAGGTTGAATTCCATTGAAAAAGTTTCAACGTTAAGAGTAAGACGCAGAGAGAGACAGACACAGAAAAAAATAGCTAAATATGGATTTTTTTTTTTCTTTGGATGACTGTTCGTATGCACTCTAGGATGTAACATGAGTCTTCAACCAGTGTGAGCTGACAATGACATGAAAAAGATGGCATGTCCATGTTTTTGTACCTGCACTTTCTCCAGTTGTACCATTAAATTTCAGTATTTTTTAATGGGATCCAGACTGGAATTGGGCTTTAAAAAAATAAAAATAATAAAATAAAATATATGACTGTACAAAGCTTTGTGTTGGTCATAGTGATAAGAAAATATATGAAGGGTAGAAAAAAAAAAGATGTTTCATGTGTCATGTAAAAACGCAGCCAAAGGGAGACGGAGGAAAACAATGAGAAAAGAGGGAGTTTCCTCTGACACAGGTTACCCTTCCTCTCGCTGCTGTGTTGACTTATCTCAGAGGTGAGTTGTGAAATTGAGAGGTGTCCTTTGACATCCATCTGGATCTGCTTGCCCCGACAAGTAGCCACCTGTGACCTGTGTGAACCTGTAGTAGCCTGAGCTGGAGACAGAGGGCCGACTCACACAGGGGCAGCCACTGAGGAAGCCCGTCTTAATGCAATACTTCAATTCTCAAACACCATATGTATATGTTGAACTCACTTGAGTGGGATTATGTCCTTGGTTTTTATTACTCAGCATCACAATGCTCACAATTTATTCATGATCATTTATTTCATAATGTCTTTTTTATTTATTTAGTACCGGGACATTATGATTTCATATGGGACGAGTTGGGGAGCAAGTAAGAGATACACTCTGCAGTTGAGTACATCATAAGTCAACACACTTATGCATCTGGTATATTCAAATGAACTGTAATGCATCCACCTCTGCATATACTAATGCAAAAACTACAAAGTACAACATATGTAAATAAATCAAACACCTTATCTCATGATAAACAGCAAAATAGTGCATTGCAGGGGATACAACATTTAAAAGTATAAGTGATATAAACACGGCACACAGACATCAGTGACGACAGTATAAGCATGTTGTGCCCCAGGTCCAACTTCTTTTCTTGTTCATATGGATAATGTGACCTGTGCTGTGTCACAAACCATGACAGGGGGTGTCAGACCCGATTAAATTACGTGTCAATTTAATTGGTGTGTGGTGAGTAAAATCAGTAACCATTTATATTAAGGCAGATGTCCTTTTTACATTTGTACCCTGTAGTTATTCTTAACTTTATTGCATTGAGGTGCATTTTTGTAATTTTCACAAACCACAGGAGCTTGAGGCCAGATGTTGCTGCACCCCTTGTAAACTTGCACACTCTGCCATTGAGATAAACTTCTGTACTTATTCTTTACTGCTTTTATCCTGCCTTTATATCTTCATTGTTATCCAGTAAAAATACATTTTCGTAGTAATGTCAGACTCCAGTGTCTGTTGATTTTTTGATTCCTTACGGGGTGTGCAGCGTAAATGTTCATCTTGCACTACACTATTTAGCTTGAAACTAAATGTGTTGTGTCACTTTTGGTTTAAAATTGAACCTGTGCCCAGACACCAAGGTGGAATGACAAGTAAATTTCAGCTGAACCGCGCTGTGTGACTCCTCCAGTGACTTCATCTTAATGTGGCACGGTGTGTGCATGTGTGCCACCGTGGCATATCAACCAGTTGTAAATCTGCAATCAGCTCTAAACCCACAAAAGCGATCTAAAATGCAGTCTGTGCCTTTTTCTCTCTCGCTTGTTTATGAAGAAATTAGTCTAATTACGCATAAATAGAAAATGGCTTTGGTGAATTTACCTCATTTTGTTTGTCTAAATGGGCCTTGTTATGGCTTTACGTAAGCAGCACAGACCAGGGGCTGATCCGTAACTCAAATGATGTTATCAAACATGTGCTGCCCAGGTTTCACTGTAGCTGCATGAGTGTGGACGGAGGAACAGAGATGAAAACAAAAAAGGAAAGCCACAGAGAAAAAGGAAAGTAAGGGGATAATGAAGGACAGTAGTCGGATCCATAGCTCCATGGATTTTAGTGTACCTTAATTTGGCGACCGACCGCATTTCTTCATTTCTCTAGCTGTGCTTCATGGGAATTGTCACCAAGGCTTGACCGCACCATTGTCCAATCAGATTGCTTGGCTAAAACTACCCACTGTATAATTACATTTACATTCTGACCAGTCGCGGGTCAGTCCTTGCCCAGCCAGGGCTGCATATTCCACATCCACGCCTTCCCTCTTCATGCTCTGTGGGCAGACATGTAGATAGCCCAGATAGAAGGATATGACATTTATACAGTCCTGGGTCTCAAGCCATTATAAATAAAATTATGTCACGGTCAACTGTGCGCTATCTGATTCTGAGTAATGGTAAAAAATCCCCTCCTACGTATGCTAATGCTGTTTTTGCAGCCCCTGTTGGGAGAGACACCGCAGACATGCCAAGAAGTTCAGAGCTTGAGAAAGCGAGTGGGCGAGGCAAGTGGTTGATGTTTTTCCAGTAAAATATTAAAGAATTAGCTGAGAAGGCACTTAAAATGCACACAGACAACATATTTTAATGTTTCCATTTTGCTTGAATTTGGTATTCTACTATATATTCATCCAAGGGGAATATTCTCTGACCATAAGGGCAGGGGGCCAACACCACTGGAGTGGACAGACTGAAGACAGAATCCACCGTATCATTTTAAGGACTGTGCAACTGGGGCGGCATTTGGCTCAGGGCGTTCGTTAATTGTAGGGTTGGTGGCTTGGTGGCTATTTCTCCCTGTCCACATGTCCAAATGTTATTGAGCAATGTGACCCAAACTGACCTACTCAGGTTGAAAAAGCTCGATATAAATTCCGTCCATTTACCAATTTAAAGACTAATTTAACAGCAGACAGAAAAGCAAAGTTTCACTGCCTTCTCTTGTGTGGATGGGCGGGGTCATAAAGGGGCTTTGTTGCCACCTGTAACCACACCCACACACAGTGATGTAACAAGGCCCTGGAGTACGCATAATCATCACAGTGAAACCACTGAAGGGCAGCAAAAACAAGATTTTGGGGGGTTTAAGATACTCTTTCTGTTCTTTTCATTTCTTGACCAACGTTGGTATATGATGTCATTACCTGTAGAGAAGGGGATATCTGTAAGAGCTAGACAAGGTCATACTGTGTGTAGATATTTTCAGAACCTACAATAGTGTTTGATAGCACTCAGTAAACCTTAAACCTGCAATAACCGTTTTTTTTGGCCATTTGGGGGCAGCGTAAACAACTTGTGAACACCATGTCACATGACATATCTTCACCTTTTAAGTTGAAACGATGGACTCATTAGAAAACAGTTGCCTATTTACATATCCAGCAGTTACGGAGCAACATTATCAGTCACTGGAAGGTGTATTTGTGGCTATCCACTCTCTAAAGTAATGTTTTGCCCATCCAAGCAGACACAGACAAAATTAGCATTCATCTGCAGTTGTCTTTCTGTCCATGTGACGGATGTAAGTCCAACATTCACTCTTTTTTATCTTTGCTTTTGGCTCTTTAGCTGCTTGGTTTGTTGGTTGGTCAGTTAGTTGAAATATATCAGCAGCCACTGGAGAGTTTAGCATGACATCAGGTGCAAGTATTTATGCTCTGAGGTCTGTGGTTTACTCAAAAACAATAGCACAGTAATCTGAAGTATTAACTACATCAAAATGGTTACAAAGAGTCATTCCAGGAATTGTAGGGAACTAGATGAAATAGATGAGCCAGAAGAAAGTCGGCTACAAGAATGACAAGAAAAACAACTCTGTCTACCAGTGTAAGAGTATGTGAGGGGGAGCTTTCCTTTGAGAATGGGATTTAAGCAAACCATCATATGAGGACAAGGGCTAGACAGAGAGCTGAGGTTGATGATGCAACCGCATCTTTGTTTTTAATCCTTGAAGTCAGACAGTTGGCCTTGGCCACTCTTAGTTAACATCTGAAAGGTACCACAAGAGATTCAGACATTCTCTTACCAAGTCTGAGCAAATAGGCCTGCAAGACGACAATATTTGTCTTCCAGCTGCAGATATCAATAAAATAACAGAGTCAACATACCTCTGGCTCCAGCAATGTCCAAAGATGGCTCATTCTGCTACACGCTTACATACACACAGGTGAAACAAACTGCCAAGAGACGGGACAACAGGACATATGACTTGTCTTTTCTAAACAGACACAGACACAGAGACAGATGTTCCAGGGGTATGAGCCGCTCCCGGGAGGTGGAAGTCAGTTAAACCGGACTATAAATCCAAAATACTTCTCATCTTCTATTTTAGGCCAGCAAACTGAGCAGTCATACCACCGGAGATGAAAGTATTTCTTTTAGCGGAGTTGGAGGGCAGAGAGCCGTCCCAGGACATGCCGGATTCAAGACATCACTTTAAAGTTTCAATAACAATATATACAATATCTGCCATCCATTAAAGCCCATTAAAGTTGAAAAAATAAACAAAAATCTGTTTTGAAAAAAAAAAACCTTTTGAGAGAGGCGTGGGATGTGGGGAATGTGCTGGATGTGTGGGTGTTAATCCCATTTTGACATAAGCAAACAAAACCACACTGACATCACATTCTGATTTCAATAAAGCTAAAGTTCTGATTGGTGGACAGAAGTACCACTTGAGCCCCGCCCACTTCCCACCCAGAAAGAAAAATCACAAACATAATATCAAACCTACAGTACGTAGCACAGTTAGGACATTCTGTTGCTTCACACTTAAAGGGGCTTAACGGTTTTCTTGCCGGGAGCAGGTGGTGGTGATTGTCGCTTGAGAAGATCTTCGACCATCGTTGCTTTTACAAGTTACGAGTTACAATAAGGCCTCTGAGCAGCGCTACATCTTCAGGGCAAACTGTAGGCTACAGTGAGTCGCTATTAGAAAGTGATCGGGCCAGGGCTAACTGGTTAGCGTGCTAACTTCAGTAGAAGAAAAGACAAGTTAAGATTTTGGTTGCTTTCCACCGCTGGAGACGGCTCTTGGTCAGTGAAAGGAATAAAGTTTGATGCTGAAAATTGCAATGTTTCTTCTATACAGGCAAGTAAACAGCTGTTGATGCTAACACTTGCTACGTAGCAATAACAACACTTACAAATAGCTCCTTTAACAGTTGACTGTGAGCGGACATCTGTTTATTTTCAGTGGTTGTGGGTCAAAACGGATGATTACTCCTTCTTTAAATGTCACTTCTTTTATATTTTAACACTCTTGCTTTCTTATAGCGTATGCACTAATCTTTCCCACACAAATCAAGCCAACAAGACGGCAAAGCCAGCAACAAGAAAACAGGGTGTCTGTTTTATGTTTTGCACTTTGGCACATTGGTAATTACATGTGAGTTTTACTGAAAAACTGAATCATTAGTGGCCAAATGCCATGAACACACACAGTCACTGGGGGGACCTGTATTTCATCACAAAAGGCCACAATTACCATGATTCCATAATATATTTAAGAAGATTTATTAAATGATGAACCGTGTTTAATCAATGACAAAGTAGCATAAAAGAAATCTCCCACATTGTACCTGCTTTTTTTCAGTATTGGGTCACACAGTATTCCTGGAGTGTATCATTTCTGTTGTTTTTTCATCCATTATCATCTTCTTCTGGAGGGTCCACTGTCCCTAGAGCCTAAACCTCATCGGTCACTGATCACCTTGCCATTGTGAAAGTGAATTTCTCATTTATTTCCTCTGTTTACTCGTCATCCAACGGTCTCGTCATCCAAGTTGGCCACGTACTGTAGTGGATGATATACTCACTCAGGGACCAGGGAAGTCATGTTGTTCCAGCACACACTCATGCAAATCGGATGCCCATGAAATCTGAGTGAATAAGTAATTTTCTACATTTGTCTGTAAAAAATTGATTTATTTTTGGTGTTTTATATTTTAATGCCACAATTGAATCATTTATTAACTAAACAATTTGGGCATTAGAACATGTTTCACTGGCGCTCTGCCATCTTGGACTGAACCATCAGATCCGAGACTAACTCTTGTGTCACTGGGTCACTCCTGATTGGTGGTGGAGCTGGCCGCAGGCTTGGCATTGGTATCTCATTATTTCTAAATGGTGGAGCCAATGGTAGGCTCGAGCCACAGCAGAGGAACAATTAAAGGTCTGCAAAATCACAGAAGTAGAAGCAAAAATTTACATTGGGCAGGACTTTACTGCTGCACGGAGCAAAAAACTTAGCTGTAGCTATAATTTTTTTGACCAAGAAAAATTCATGTCTATTCATAATTGTTAGTGCTTTGGTATTTCCTTTCATGATTTTGCATGGTTATGTCGAGATGATGAGAAAGCATGAACTAAAATAGACATAAGCTCAATAAAATGACATCATAGCATTAACTCCACTGATGACAGCAGCTGTGTTATTCCCTTCAGGTGAAACAATTTAACAGTGATGTTTTAAAAGCCTGAAATTTATTTTTGTCCATTTTACACAGTCGTCTGTCACACATGCTCATGGCAGAGAAGTCTGTGTTCTGTCTGTGTTCTGCTAGAGAAATCTACCTGATTGTTTCTTGTTTGTTGTGTCTGCTATTTGAGGCACTGACGGACTGTAGCACTGGAATGAGAGACCTTTCCAAAAGTAGGTTGTTTGGTTGAAAGATTAACAGTTAGGTGGGAGGTTGGAGTGCCAGTTTGACTTTCAATACTTCTGAAAGAAGCTCAGCACCACAAAACGAATGACATGCCATCAACAATTCAGCTCATTTTTATAAATTCGGTAAGAAGTGAAAGTGGAGCAGAGATGCTGTGGAAAAGGAAACTTTTTACAAAAGGATCGGCTCTCTGTGTTTATTTGCCCTCTGACTCTGAAATTCAAGATCTCCGGAGAGTCTCACACGCTGAATCTGTAAATCCCCCATGAGTATTCACGGTGGTGTAAATTAGAGTTCAAAGTGAAAAAAAGGAACAAGCCACTCCTCCCCTGAAGCACCGTGGCTGTGTGGCTCTCATTAAATCCACACACACACTCAGATACACAGAATTTACATTTCCCTAAAGCGTTTGGCTCCTCACATGTTTGTCACTAACTAACAGACAAACAGTAATGCCAGAGGATCTGCTTGTCCTTAAGGGAGGTGTGTGTATGTGTGTCCTGCTGAGTGACCTGCTTAATAAAGATCCAAGTGTTGGAGAGGAACCACGACGGGACCCTCAGCGTAGTGCAAGTCCCAGCAGAACGGACTTGGCTGGGATTCAACACACCACAGAGAGCCCTGATGGCTGAGCGAGCAGGAACACTGAGTCTGTGTTATGGTGCGTGAGGGAAATAAATTCTGCTGTACAAACTTATTATTGTCTTGGTAATATTGTGAAAATCATCAAAGCTGCAAAAATTGTTTTTAATCAAATCTGCATGAGTGTCTGCAACAGAAATGTGACCACAGCTGCACTAATCAGTATTATTTAATATTACAAATGATTCAAAGGACTGTGTCTAATGCGAATGCAGAATTGAAACCCGACTTTTCAATGGCCCTCAGCTCTACAGAGCGTTTTAGTGTCCTTTAGTTCAGTGGTCCCCAACCTTTTTGAATTGTGACCCCTTAGAACAAAGGTTTGTGTGTCCACTTGTGTCGCCTCGTCACAGGTTATACATATATGCAAATGCATGGTGGCCGGATCCACCAAATATTCAGATTGATTTTTAGAGGCCTAATTATCCACTGATTCTCAAGCAAAAAATATACTAACTTTTGTGAAGCAGAAATGTGTTTTTTCTTTTTTAGTCTGCTTATCGATTTATTTAACAGCCCCCCATGGTCTGAACCCCCAGTTTGAGAACCACTGCTTTAGCTAATTTTTTTGTTATCCGGCTTGCAAATTAAACTCAGGAATTGGTAGAGACTAAAAAAGAGCTGAAATTAGAAACAGTTTGCTAGAACATTCTGTTAGCATAACAACTTAATGAGGTGATAATATGTCAATGTTGTGTTTACAGCTTATTCCTCTAACTCTTAATGACCAAAAACATTCCATTATTGCAGCTTTGATGTGTACAATTTGTGCCACCAGAGCACTGAGGTAAGTCTTACTGTAACAAAAGTTATGCTGGAATTAAGAAATGCTAATTATCAACTATTTTCCTAGGTTAAAATTGATTCATGCAACAAATTGTACAGTCAATCTTGTGTTTGTTTCATCTACAGTATCATATAGAGGACACAACAGTTGAAGTATTGGTCTGTAATGTTACTACTACAGTATATAACGAGGGGTCATTATATTTATGTGACAACAGATGTATTCAACATTCCTGTTGCATTTCAGTGATGATGAATGACATAAACAAGAGAGGTTGAGGGGAATGCTGATGTGAGAAAGATTTTTTTTAACAGTTGGGATGTGAAATTTGTGAGAGGTGTGAAGAATTTCTGGAAGAGCATCATTGAAATCTTCTCAGCAGCATTTTCCACATTGCTGATGCACGCTAAAACTTCAAAAACAAAATCTTGGATTTATCAAAAAAAAAAGAAAACGATGAAAAGAAAAAATAAGCTGTGTCTGACATCTCGATGATCCTTGCATAAAGCTTTCTAATATGGAGGGGCTGTGGTCCTTATAAGCAGTGCATATACACTCAGTCAGTCTGGCTCCGAGGTCTCGAGAGAATAGTTATCTTTTTATAAGAACATGTTTAAGTGCTTTGGTCTGGCCGAGTATGAGCTCATCCTGCAGATCTGAGTGCCTGGGAAGAGACGGGCTGGACGCACAGTGAATGTGCTTAGATTGGGTGAATGAGAAGCTGTGACAGCACTGATGTATGTGTGTGGCCCTGCTTTCATACTGCATGAGACGGAAGACAGTTCATTTCCTACAGAAGCTAAGCATCCAAGGAAACTTGCCAACAAGTTCGCTGGACTAAAAATCAGTCCTAAGAGAATGACTCAATCCACTTCTACGCTGTGTTCTTCATGTTCCAAATGATCATCACTTTGCAAATAAAGGTTTAAGAGGAGCGTGAACGTGGTATTCTTATATGATGTGGAGTGTTTTGAAACATACTGAACATAAAGATCATTTATAGTTTACTATTATTAGCAGAATAAGGTTTAAAACAGTATGACTGTCGACTGTCTATAGCTCCAAAACAAATAATAAATCAGTGATAACATGCTTCAACAAAGGATCTTTGTTGGGTGAAGAGAAACTGGAATGGCTGAGGTTCAAAGCTCATTCTTGACCTTGGGAGTCCATGACAACTGGGTAAACTCCATTTGATCCATGATCATTTGATATAATTGAAAGCAGTTCCAAAACTAAATGAACTAAATGACCCTTATTGTGAGACTGTTCTCTCAACCAGGGTGAAAAACATGTTATACCGTTGAATAAGAGCTACACACATTGAGAAATCATTGATGTGGTGGTTCAGTCAGATGTAATGTTATGGCCATATCAAGGTAATAAAACAACTTGTCTGCCTGTTAAAAACAACACAACTGTGGATATTGAATATCTTGCACCAAACAGTCAGCCAGAATAGGACCACACATCTGCTAATCTATTTGCAGTATAAATGGTTGTGAGAAAAAAAAATGAAATAGAAATAGGAAAAAAAATGCTCTCAAATGAATTGTGATGCACCCACAGTGGGTAGAAGGTGCTTGGTATCTAAGTATCCTCGGAAATATGTTCATATTGGATGATTCCACACTAAATGCAGGAAGCAGTGTGCCCTCGCTGGAAATTAAGGTGAGGAGATTGGGGGTGGTGGTGGGAGTGTAGGGAATCTGAGTCTCACACATGATCATAAATTCACACATGATCATTTTCAAAAGTGAAAATTAAAAAAACACTGTTGCACTGGGCTTAAAAACATTGTCACTGAATGTTAATCAGGGTTTTGCAGAAGTTTTCGATATCAACATTCTTGATAGGGTTGTTATGAAAGGATCCCTAAAAGTAATGAAAAGAAATTTTCAGGAATACACAATTACTATTTAAAAAATAGAGTGATTCATGAGTAATGCATGAACTGCAGCTCTTACAATGGCCACCACTGTATAGTATGTGTGTGCAGCATAGATGTGGTTTGAGACAGATATATATCCCTGGCAAGCCCAGTGCGTCCTCTTAATGCCAAGACCTTACAAGCACATAAAACAAAAGCTTCCATGTTTGGCCTCAGCACAGTGGGTCAGCAGGGGAATATCAGAGAGAGCAGCAGGGCTTTTTAATTATTTCCTTGGGAAAAGAGAGGAGGCGAGATGGAAAGAGGATCAGGGAGGAAGTGTAGTTATTTAGTGCGTTATGTATATGCTCTTCGTGTTTGTATGTGAAACTGAGCTCAGTGAAATACATCAGTATGGACACAGCGGGAGCGCTCTACGGCAAGTCGGAAGCTATGTTGGAGAGAGGGTTCAGAATGTGTTGTATGGCTTTGTGTGTGTGTGTGTGTTTCGACAAGTCCCAAATACATAAAAGTTAACCTTCTCATTTTTAAAAAATCTCTTTTATATTGTAATGCACATATATTTAAAAATATTTGCAAAAGATTTAAGTCATTTAGATTATTATTATTATATAGAAATTGTTTCTCACACAAAGCACAGCCTCCATCTGGATCCACAATAGTTTAGACTTTATTTTACTTTTATTTACGCCTTATTATATTGTGACCTTTTTGTGACATTTTTTATGCCTTAGTACACTATTTTTTTTTATGACATTTTTTATGCCTTAGTACACTTTTTTTTTATGACATTTTTTATGGCTAACCATACTATGATGTTTTCATGACGTTTTAAATGCCTAACTATAGTAAGCCGGTTTGAATATGTTTTTTATGCGTTATTATAATATGACGTTTTAATGACATTTTTTTACGCCTTACTAAAGTATGTAATTTTTATGCCATTTTTTGTGCCTTACTATACTGTGACGTTTTTATAAACTTTTATACCTTACTATACTATGACGTTCTTATGCCTTACAATATTATGTCGTTTTAATGACTTTTTATGCCTTAGTATACTATGACATTTTTTTTTACTTTTTATGCCTTACTATACTATGTCATTTTTGTGACATTTTATGTCTTATTATACAATGTCGTTTTTATGACTTTTTATGCTTTACTATACTATGTTGTTTTTATGCCTTACCATACTATGCTGTTCTTATGCATTACTATACAATGACATTTTTATGACTTTTTATGCCTTACTATACTATGACGTTTTTGTGACATTTTTAATGCCTTACTATACTATGATCTTTGCATGACGTTTTTATGCCTTACTATACTGTGACGTTTTTTTTTTACTTTTTATGCCTTATTATACTGTGACATTTTTTTTTACTTTTTATGCCTTACTTTACTATGTTGTTTTTGTGATTTTTTATGCATTAGTATACTGTGACGTTTTTATGAGCTTTTATGACTTACTATACTATGACGTTCTTATGCCTTACAATATTATGTCGTTTTAATAACTTTTTATTCCTTAGTATACTATGACATTTTTGAAAAACTTTTTATGCCTTACTATACTATATCGTTTTTATGACTTTTTATGCCTTACTATACTATGTCGTTTTTATGACTTATTATACCTTATTATACTGTGACGTTTTAATGCCTTACTCTACTGTGTTGTTTTGATGACTTTTTATGCCTTTCTATACAATGACATTTTTCTTTACGTTTTATGCCTTACTTTACTATGACATTCTTATGCCTTACTATACTATTACCTTTTTTTGACTTTTTATGCCTTGCTATACTATGCTGTTTTTATGCCTTAGTATACTATGACGTTTTTATGCCTTACTATACTATGTCGGTTTTATGACTTTTTATGACTTACTATACTATGATGTTTTTTTTTACTTTTTATGCCTTACTATACTATGACGTTTTTATGCCTTACCATACTATGACGTTTTTTTTTACTTTTTATGCCTTACTATACTATGACGTATTTTTTACTTTTTATGCCTTACTATACTATGAGGTTTTTATGCCTTTTTATGCTTTACTATACTATGATGTTTTTATGACTTTTTATGCCTTACTACACTACGACGCTTTTATAACTGTTTATGCCTTACTATACTATTACCTTTTTTTGACTTTTTATGCCTTGCTATACTATGCTGTTTTTATGCCTTAGTATACTATGACGTTTTTATGTCTTACTATACTATGACGTTTTTATGCCTTACTATACTATGTCGGTTTTATGACTTTTTATGACTTACTATACTATGATGTTTTTTTGACTTTTTATGCCTTGCTATACTATGCTGTTTTTATGCCTTACTATACTATGACGTTTTTATAACTTTTTATGCCTTGCTATACTATGACGTTTTTTTGACTTTTTATGCCTTGCTATACTATGATGTTTTTTTGACTTTTTATGCCTTGCTATACTATGCTGTTTTTATGCCTTACTATACTATGACGGTTTTATAACTTTTTATGCCTTGCTATACTATGATGTTTTTTTGACTTTTTATGCCTTGCTATACTATGCTGTTTTTTTGACTTTTTATGCCTTGCTATACTATGATGTTTTTTTGACTTTTTATGCCTTGCTATACTATGCTGTTTTTATGCCTTACTATACTATGACGGTTTTATAACTTTTTATGCCTTGCTATACTATGATGTTTTTTTGACTTTTTATGCCTTGCTATACTATGCTGTTTTTATGCCTTACTATACTATGACGGTTTTATAACTTTTTATGCCTTGCTACACTATGACGTTTTTTTGACTTTTTATGCCTTGCTATACTATGATGTGTTTTTGACTTTTTATGCCTTGCTATACTATGCTGTTTTTTTGACTTTTTATGCCTTGCTATACTATGATGTTTTTTTGACTTTTTATGCCTTGCTATACTATGCTGTTTTTATGCCTTACTATACTATGACGGTTTTATAACTTTTTATGCCTTGCTATACTATGACGTTTTTTTGACTTTTTATGCCTTGCTATACTATGATGTTTTTTTGACTTTTTATGCCTTGCTATACTATGCTGTTTTTATGCCTTACTATACTATGACGTTTTTATGCCTTAGTATACTATGATGTTTTTTTTACTTTTTATGCCTTAATATACTATGCCGTTTTTATGCCTTACTATACTATGATGTTTTTTTGACTTTTTATGCCTTGCTATACTATGCTGTTTTTATGCCTTACTATACTATGACGGTTTTATAACTTTTTATGCCTTGCTATACTATGACGTTTTTTTGACTTTTTATGCCTTGCTATACTATGCTGTTTTTTTGACTTTTTATGCCTTGCTATACTATGATGTTTTTTTGACTTTTTATGCCTTGCTATACTATGCTGTTTTTATGCCTTACTATACTATGACGGTTTTATAACTTTTTATGCCTTGCTATACTATGACATTTTTTTGACTTTTTATGCCTTGCTATACTATGATGTTTTTATGACTTTTTATGCCTTGCTATACTATGCTGTTTTTATGCCTTACTATACTATGACGGTTTTATAACTTTTTATGCCTTGCTATACTATGACATTTTTTTGACTTTTTATGCCTTGCTATACTATGATGTTTTTTTGACTTTTTATGCCTTGCTATACTATGCTGTTTTTTTGACTTTTTATGCCTTGCTATACTATGATGTTTTTATGACTTTTTATGCTTGCTATACTATGCTGTTTTTATGCCTTACCATACTATGACGTTTTTATAACTTTTTATGCCTTGCTATACTATGACGTTTTTTTGACTTTTTATGCCTTGCTATACTATGACGTTTTTTTGACTTTTTATGCCTTGCTATACTATGATGTTTTTTTGACTTTTTATGCCTTGCTATACTATGCTGTTTTTTTGACTTTTTATGCCTTAATATACTATGACGTTTTTATGCCTTACTATACTATGATGTTTTTTTTACTTTTTATGCCTTGCTATACTATGCTGTTTTTTTGACTTTTTATGCCTTGCTATACTATGATGTTTTTTTGACTTTTTATGCCTTGCTATACTATGTCGTTTTTATGCCTTAATATACTATGCTGTTTTTATGCCTTACTATACTATGACGTTTTTATAACTTTTTATGCCTTGCTATACTATGACGTTTTTTTTTACTTTTTATGCCTTGCTATACTATGATGTTTTTTTGACTTTTTATGCCTTGCTATACTATGCTGTTTTTATGCCTTACTATACTATGACGTTTTTATGCCTTAGTATACTATGATGTTTTTTTTACTTTTTATGCCTTAATATACTATGCTGTTTTTATGCCTTGCTATACTATGATGTTTTTTTGACTTTTTATGCCTTGCTATACTATGCTGTTTTTATGCCTTACTATACTATGACGGTTTTATAACTTTTTATGCCTTGCTATACTATGACGTTTTTTTTGACTTTTTATGCCTTACTATACTATGACGTTTTTATGCCTTAGTATACTATGATGTTTTTTTTACTTTTTATGCCTTACTATACTATGACGTTTTTTTGACTTTTTATGCCTTGCTATACTATGATGTTTTTTTGACTTTTTATGCCTTGCTATACTATGCTGTTTTTATGCCTTACTATACTATGACGTTTTTATAACTTTTTATGCCTTGCTATACTATGACGTTTTTTTGACTTTTTATGCTTGCTATACTATGACGTTTTTTTGACTTTTTATGCCTTGCTATACTATGATGTTTTTTTGACTTTTTATGCCTTGCTATACTATGCTGTTTTTTTGACTTTTTATGCCTTACTATACTATGACTTTTTATGCCTTGCTATACTATGATGTGTTTTTGACTTTTTATGCCTTGCTATACTATGACGTTTTTATGAGCTTTTATGACTTACTATACTATGACGTTCTTATGCCTTACAATATTATGTCGTTTTAATAACTTTTTATTCCTTAGTATACTATGACATTTTTGAAAAACTTTTTATGCCTTTTTATGCTTTACTATACTATGTCGTTTTTATGCCTTACTATACTATGACGTATTTTTTACTTTTTATGCCTTATTATACTGTGACGTTTTAATGCCTTACTCTACTGTGTTGTTTTGATGACTTTTTATGCCTTTCTATACAATGACATTTTTCTTTACGTTTTATGCCTTACTTTACTATGACATTCTTATGCCTTACTATACTATTACCTTTTTTTGACTTTTTATGCCTTGCTATACTATGCTGTTTTTATGCCTTAGTATACTATGACGTTTTTATGCCTTACTATACTATGTCGGTTTTATGACTTTTTATGACTTACTATACTATGATGTTTTTTTTACTTTTTATGCCTTACTATACTATGACGTTTTTATGCCTTACCATACTATGACGTTTTTTTTTACTTTTTATGCCTTACTATACTATGACGTATTTTTTACTTTTTATGCCTTACTATACTATGAGGTTTTTATGCCTTTTTATGCTTTACTATACTATGATGTTTTTTTGACTTTTTATGCCTTGCTATACTATGCTGTTTTTATGCCTTACTATACTATGACGGTTTTATAACTTTTTATGCCTTGCTATACTATGACGTTTTTTTGACTTTTTATGCCTTGCTATACTATGATGTTTTTTTGACTTTTTATGCCTTGCTATACTATGCTGTTTTTATGCCTTACTATACTATGACGTTTTTATGCCTTAGTATACTATGATGTTTTTTTTACTTTTTATGCCTTAATATACTATGCCGTTTTTATGCCTTACTATACTATGATGTTTTTTTGACTTTTTATGCCTTGCTATACTATGCTGTTTTTATGCCTTACTATACTATGACGGTTTTATAACTTTTTATGCCTTGCTATACTATGACGTTTTTTTGACTTTTTATGCCTTGCTATACTATGATTTTTTTTGACTTTTTATGCCTTGCTATACTATGATGTTTTTTTGACTTTTTATGCCTTGCTATACTATGCTGTTTTTATGCCTTACTATACTATGACGGTTTTATAACTTTTTATGCCTTGCTATACTATGACATTTTTTTGACTTTTTATGCCTTGCTATACTATGATGTTTTTTTGACTTTTTATGCCTTGCTATACTATGCTGTTTTTATGCCTTACTATACTATGACGGTTTTATAACTTTTTATGCCTTGCTACACTATGACGTTTTTTTGACTTTTTATGCCTTGCTATACTATGCTGTTTTTTTGACTTTTTATGCCTTGCTATACTATGCTGTTTTTTTGACTTTTTATGCCTTGCTATACTATGATGTTTTTTTGACTTTTTATGCCTTGCTATACTATGCTGTTTTTATGCCTTACTATACTATGACGGTTTTATAACTTTTTATGCCTTGCTATACTATGACGTTTTTTTGACTTTTTATGCCTTACTATACTATGACGTTTTTATGCCTTAGTATACTATGATGTTTTTTTTTACTTTTTATGCCTTACTATACTATGTCGGTTTAATGACTTTTTATGCCTTGCTATACTATGCTGTTTTTATGCCTTACTATACTATGACGTTTTTATAACTTTTTATGCCTTGCTATACTATGACGTTTTTTTGACTGTTTATGCCTTGCTATACTATGACGTTTTTTTGACTTTTTATGCCTTGCTATACTATGACGTTTTTTTGACTTTTTATGCCTTGCTATACTATGCTGTTTTTTTGACTTTTTATGCCTTAATATACTATGCGTTTTTATGCCTTACTATACTATGATGTTTTTTTGACTTTTTATGCCTTGCTATACTATGCTGTTTTTATGCCTTACTATACTATGATGTTTTTATAACTTTTTATGCCTTGCTATACTATGACGTTTTTTTGACTTTTTATGCCTTGCTATACTATGATGTTTTTTTGACTTTTTATGCCTTGCTATACTATGATGTTTTTTTGACTTTTTATGCCTTAGTATACTATGATGTTTTTTTTTACTTTTTATGCCTTAATATACTATGCCGTTTTTATGCCTTACTATACTATGTCGGTTTAATGACTTTTTATGCCTTGCTATACTATGCTGTTTTTATGCCTTACTATACTATGACGGTTTTATAACTTTTTATGCCTTGCTATACTATGACGTTTTTTTGACTTTTTATGCCTTACTATACTATGACGTTTTTATGCCTTAGTATACAATGATGTTTTTTTTTACTTTTTTTGCCTTAATATACTATGCCGTTTTTATGCCTTACTATACTATGTCGGTTTAATGACTTTTTATGCCTTGCTATACTATGCTGTTTTTATGCCTTACTATACTATGACGTTTTTATAACTTTTTATGCCTTGCTATACTATGACGTTTTTTTGACTTTTTATGCCTTGCTATACTATGATTTTTTTTGACTTTTTATGCCTTGCTATACTATGCTGTTTTTTTGACTTTTTATGCCTTAATATACTATGCCGTTTTTATGCCTTACTATACTATGATGTTTTTTTGACTTTTTATGCCTTGCTATACTATGCTGTTTTTTTGACTTTTTATGCCTTGCTATACTATGATGTTTTTTTGACTTTTTATGCCTCACTATACTATGCCGTTTTTATGCCTTAATATACTATGACGTTTATATGCCTTGCTATACTATGACGTTTTTATAACTTTTTATGCCTCACTATACTATGACGTTTTTTTTTACTTTTTATGCCTTACTATACTATGACGTTTTTTTGACTTTTTATGCCTTACTATACTATGACGTTTTTATGCCTCAGTATACTATGATGTTTTTTTTTACTTTTTATGCCTTACTATACTATGTCGGTTTAATGACTTTTTATGCCTTGCTATACTATGCTGTTTTTATGCCTTACTATACTATGACGTTTTTATAACTGTTTATGCCTTGCTATACTATGACGTTTTTTTGACTGTTTATGCCTTGCTATACTATGACGTTTTTTTGACTTTTTATGCCTTGCTATACTATGATGTTTTTTTGACTTTTTATGCCTTGCTATACTATGCTGTTTTTTTGACTTTTTATGCCTTAATATACTATGCCGTTTTTATGCCTTACTATACTATGATGTTTTTTTGACTTTTTATGCCTTGCTATACTATGCTGTTTTTTTGACTTTTTATGCCTTGCTATACTATGATGTTTTTTTGACTTTTTATGCCTCACTATACTATGTCGTTTTTATGCCTTAATATACTATGATGTTTATATGCCTTAGTATACTATGACGTTTTTATAACTTTTTATGCCTCACTATACTATGACGTTTTTTTTTACTTTTTAT
Source organism: Seriola aureovittata (assembly GCF_021018895.1). Taxonomy (NCBI): domain Eukaryota; kingdom Metazoa; phylum Chordata; class Actinopteri; order Carangiformes; family Carangidae; genus Seriola; species Seriola aureovittata. Next base: position 4,946,631 of record NC_079384.1, read on the forward strand.
GCCTTACTATACTATGACGTTTTTTTGACTTTTTATGCCTTACTATACTATGACGGTTTTATAACTTTTTATGCCTTAATATACTATGCCGTTTTTATGCCTTACTATACTATGATGTTTTTTTGACATTTTATGCCTTGCTATACTATGACGTTTTTTTGACTTTTTATGCCTTGCTATACTATGATGTTTTTTTGACTTTTTATGCCTTGCTATACTATGCTGTTTTTTTGACTTTTTATGCCTTGCTATACTATGATGTTTTTTTGACTTTTTATTCCTTGCTATACTATGCTGTTTTTATGCCTTACTATACTATGACGGTTTTATAACTTTTTATGCCTTGCTATACTATGACGTTTTTTTGACTTTTTATGCCTTGCTATACTATGATGTTTTTTTGACTTTTTATGCCTTGCTATACTATGCTGTTTTTATGCCTTACTATACTATGACGTTTTTATGCCTTAGTATACTATGATGTTTTTTTTACTTTTTATGCCTTAATATACTATGCCGTTTTTATGCCTTACTATACTATGATGTTTTTTTGACTTTTTATGCCTTGCTATACTATGCTGTTTTTATGCCTTACTATACTATGACGGTTTTATAACTTTTTATGCCTTGCTATACTATGACGTTTTTTTGACTTTTTATGCCTTGCTATACTATGACGTTTTTATGCCTTAGTATACTATGATGTTTTTTTTACTTTTTATGCCTTACTATACTATGTCGGTTTAATGACTTTTTATGCCTTGCTATACTATGCTGTTTTTATGCCTTACTATACTATGACGTTTTTATAACTGTTTATGCCTTGCTATACTATGACGTTTTTTTGACTGTTTATGCTTTGCTATACTATGACGTTTTTTTGACTTTTTATGCCTTGCTATACTATGATGTTTTTTTGACTTTTTATGCCTCACTATACTATGTCGTTTTTATGCCTTAATATACTATGATGTTTATATGCCTTAGTATACTATGACGTTTTTATAACTTTTTATGCCTCACTATACTATGACGTTTTTTTTTACTTTTTATGCCTTACTATACTATGACGTTTTTTTGACTTTTTATGCCTTACTATACTATGACGGTTTTATAACTTTTTATGCCTTAATATACTATGCCGTTTTTATGCCTTACTATAATATGATGTTTTTTTGACTTTTTATGCCTTGCTATACTATGACGTTTTTTTGACTTTTTATGCCTTGCTATACTATGATGTTTTTTTGACTTTTTATGCCTTGCTATACTATGCTGTTTTTTTGACTTTTTATGCCTTGCTATACTATGATGTTTTTTTGACTTTTTATGCCTTGCTATACTATGATGTTTTTTTGACTTTTTATGCCTTGCTATACTATGCTGTTTTTATGCCTTACTATACTATGACGTTTTTATGCCTTAGTATACTATGATGTTTTTTTTACTTTTTATGCCTTAATATACTATGCCGTTTTTATGCTTTACTATACTATGATGTTTTTTTGACTTTTTATGCCTTGCTATACTATGCTGTTTTTATGCCTTACTATACTATGACGGTTTTATAACTTTTTATGCCTTGCTATACTATGACGTTTTTTTTGACTTTTTATGCCTTACTATACTATGACGTTTTTATGCCTTAGTATACTATGATGTTTTTTTTTACTTTTTATGCCTTACTATACTATGTCGGTTTAATGACTTTTTATGCCTTGCTATACTATGCTGTTTTTATGCCTTACTATACTATGACGTTTTTATAACTGTTTATGCCTTGCTATACTATGACGTTTTTTTGACTTTTTATGCCTTGCTATACTATGACGTTTTTTTGACTTTTTATGCCTTGCTATACTATGATGTTTTTTTGACTTTTTATGCCTTGCTATACTATGCTGTTTTTTTGACTTTTTATGCCTTAATATACTATGCCGTCTTTATGCCTTACTATAATATGATGTTTTTTTGACTTTTTATGCCTTGCTATACTATGCTGTTTTTTTGACTTTTTATGCCTTGCTATACTATGATGTTTTTTTGACTTTTTATGCCTCACTATACTATGTCGTTTTTATGCCTTAATATACTATGACGTTTATATGCCTTAGTATACTATGACGTTTTTATAACTTTTTATGCCTCACTATACTATGATGTTTTTTTTTACTTTTTATGCCTTACTATACTATGACGTTTTTTTGACTTTTTATGCCTTACTATACTATGACGTTTTTATGCCTTACCATACTATGACGTTTTTATAACTTTTTATGCCTTGCTACACTATGACGTTTTTTTGACTTTTTATGCCTTGCTATACTATGCTGTTTTTTTGACTTTTTATGCTTGCTATACTATGATGTTTTTTTGACTTTTTATGCCTTGCTATACTATGCTGTTTTTATGCCTTACTATACTATGACGGTTTTATAACTTTTTATGCCTTGCTATACTATGACGTTTTTTTGACTTTTTATGCCTTGCTATACTATGATGTTTTTTTGACTTTTTATGCCTTGCTATACTATGCTGTTTTTATGCCTTACTATACTATGACGTTTTTATGCCTTAGTATACTATGATGTTTTTTTTACTTTTTATGCCTTAATATACTATGCCGTTTTTATGCCTTACTATACTATGATGTTTTTTTGACTTTTTATGCTTGCTATACTATGCTGTTTTTATGCCTTACTATACTATGACGGTTTTATAACTTTTCATGCCTTGCTATACTATGACGTTTTTTTGACTTTTTATGCCTTACTATACTATGACGTTTTTATGCCTTAGTATACTATGATGTTTTTTTTTACTTTTTATGCCTTACTATACTATGTCGGTTTAATGACTTTTTATGCCTTGCTATACTATGCTGTTTTTATGCCTTACTATACTATGACGTTTTTATAACTGTTTATGCCTTGCTATACTATGACGTTTTTTTGACTTTTTATGCCTTACTATACTATGACGTTTTTATGCCTTACTATACTATGTCGGTTTAATGACTTTTTATGACTTACTATACTATGACGTTTTTTTGACTTTTTATGCCTTGCTATACTATGATGTTTTTTTGACTTTTTATGCCTTGCTATACTATGCTGTTTTTATGCCTTACTATACTATGACGGTTTTTGACTTTTTATGCCTTGCTATACTATGACGTTTTTTTGACTTTTTATGCCTTGCTATACTATGATGTTTTTTTGACTTTTTATGCCTTGCTATACTATGACGTTTTTATGCCTTACTATACTATGACGGTTTTATAACTTTTTATGCCTTGCTACACTATGACGTTTTTTTGACTTTTTATGCCTTGCTATACTATGCTGTTTTTTTGACTTTTTATGCCTTGCTATACTATGCTGTTTTTTTGACTTTTTATGCCTTGCTATACTATGATGTTTTTTTGACTTTTTATGCCTTGCTATACTATGCTGTTTTTATGCCTTACTATACTATGACGGTTTTATAACTTTTTATGCCTTGCTATACTATGACGTTTTTTTGACTTTTTATGCCTTGCTATACTATGATGTTTTTTTGACTTTTTATGCCTTGCTATACTATGCTGTTTTTATGCCTTACTATACTATGACGTTTTTATGCCTTAGTATACTATGATGTTTTTTTTACTTTTTATGCCTTAATATACTATGCCGTTTTTATGCCTTACTATACTATGATGTTTTTTTGACTTTTTATGCCTTGCTATACTATGCTGTTTTTATGCCTTACTATACTATGACGGTTTTATAACTTTTTATGCCTTGCTATACTATGACGTTTTTTTGACTTTTTATGCCTTACTATACTATGACGTTTTTATGCCTTAGTATACTATGATGTTTTTTTTACTTTTTATGCCTTACTATACTATGTCGGTTTAATGACTTTTTATGCCTTGCTATACTATGCTGTTTTTATGCCTTACTATACTATGACGTTTTTATAACTGTTTATGCCTTGCTATACTATGACGTTTTTTTGACTGTTTATGCCTTGCTATACTATGACGTTTTTTTGACTTTTTATGCCTTGCTATACTATGATGTTTTTTTGACTTTTTATGCCTTGCTATACTATGCTGTTTTTTTGACTTTTTATGCCTTAATATACTATGCCGTTTTTATGCCTTACTATACTATGATGTTTTTTTGACTTTTTATGCCTTGCTATACTATGCTGTTTTTATGCCTTACTATACTATGATGTTTTTATAACTTTTTATGCCTTGCTATACTATGACGTTTTTTTTGACTTTTTATGCCTTGCTATACTATGATGTTTTTTTGACTTTTTATGCCTTGCTATACTATGATGTTTTTTTGACTTTTTATACCTTAGTATACTATGATGTTTTTTTTACTTTTTATGCCTTAATATACTATGCCGTTTTTATGCCTTACTATACTATGTCGGTTTAATGACTTTTTATGCCTTGCTATACTATGCTGTTTTTATGCCTTACTATACTATGATGGTTTTATAACTTTTTATGCCTTGCTATACTATGACGTTTTTTTGACTTTTTATGCCTTACTATACTATGACGTTTTTATGCCTTAGTATACTATGATGTTTTTTTTACTTTTTATGCCTTAATATACTATGCCGTTTTTATGCCTTACTATACTATGTCGGTTTAATGACTTTTTATGCCTTGCTATACTATGCTGTTTTTATGCCTTACTATACTATGACGTTTTTATAACTGTTTATGCCTTGCTATACTATGACGTTTTTTTGACTTTTTATGCCTTGCTATACTATGATTTTTTTTGACTTTTTATGCCTTGCTATACTATGCTGTTTTTTTGACTTTTTATGCCTTAATATACTATGCCGTTTTTATGCCTTACTATACTATGATGTTTTTTTGACTTTTTATGCCTTGCTATACTATGCTGTTTTTTTGACTTTTTATGCCTTGCTATACTATGATGTTTTTTTGACTTTTTATGCCTCACTATACTATGCCGTTTTTATGCCTTAATATACTATGACGTTTATATGCCTTGCTATACTATGACGTTTTTATAACTTTTTATGCCTCACTATACTATGACGTTTTTTTTTACTTTTTATGCCTTACTATACTATGACGTTTTTTTGACTTTTTATGCCTTACTATACTATGACGTTTTTATGCCTTAGTATACTATGATGTTTTTTTTTACTTTTTATGCCTTACTATACTATGTCGGTTTAATGACTTTTTATGCCTTGCTATACTATGCTGTTTTTATGCCTTACTATACTATGACGTTTTTATAACTGTTTATGCCTTGCTATACTATGACGTTTTTTTGACTGTTTATGCCTTGCTATACTATGACGTTTTTTTGACTTTTTATGCCTTGCTATACTATGATGTTTTTTTGACTTTTTATGCCTTGCTATACTATGCTGTTTTTTTGACTTTTTATGCCTTAATATACTATGCCGTTTTTATGCCTTACTATACTATGATGTTTTTTTGACTTTTTATGCCTTGCTATACTATGCTGTTTTTTTGACTTTTTATGCCTTGCTATACTATGATGTTTTTTTGACTTTTTATGCCTCACTATACTATGTCGTTTTTATGCCTTAATATACTATGATGTTTATATGCCTTAGTATACTATGACGTTTTTATAACTTTTTATGCCTCACTATACTATGACGTTTTTTTTTACTTTTTATGCCTTACTATACTATGACGTTTTTTTGACTTTTTATGCCTTACTATACTATGACGGTTTTATAACTTTTTATGCCTTAATATACTATGCCGTTTTTATGCCTTACTATACTATGATGTTTTTTTGACTTTTTATGCCTTGCTATACTATGACGTTTTTTTGACTTTTTATGCCTTGCTATACTATGATGTTTTTTTGACTTTTTATGCCTTGCTATACTATGCTGTTTTTTTGACTTTTTATGCCTTGCTATACTATGATGTTTTTTTGACTTTTTATGCCTTGCTATACTATGCTGTTTTTATGCCTTACTATACTATGACGGTTTTATAACTTTTTATGCCTTGCTATACTATGACGTTTTTTTGACTTTTTATGCCTTGCTATACTATGATGTTTTTTTGACTTTTTATGCCTTGCTATACTATGCTGTTTTTATGCCTTACTATACTATGACGTTTTTATGCCTTAGTATACTATGATGTTTTTTTTTACTTTTTATGCCTTAATATACTATGCCGTTTTTATGCCTTACTATACTATGATGTTTTTTTGACTTTTTATGCCTTGCTATACTATGCTGTTTTTATGCCTTACTATACTATGACGGTTTTATAACTTTTTATGCCTTGCTATACTATGACGTTTTTTTGACTTTTTATGCCTTGCTATACTATGACGTTTTTATGCCTTAGTATACTATGATGTTTTTTTTTACTTTTTATGCCTTACTATACTATGTCGGTTTAATGACTTTTTATGCCTTGCTATACTATGCTGTTTTTATGCCTTACTATACTATGACGTTTTTATAACTGTTTATGCCTTGCTATACTATGACGTTTTTTTGACTTTTTATGCTTTGCTATACTATGACGTTTTTTTGACTTTTTATGCCTTGCTATACTATGATGTTTTTTTGACTTTTTATGCCTTGCTATACTATGCTGTTTTTTTTTACTTTTTATGCCTTAATATACTATGCCGTTTTTATGCCTTACTATACTATGATGTTTTTTTGACTTTTTATGCCTTGCTATACTATGCTGTTTTTTTGACTTTTTATGCCTTGCTATACTATGATGTTTTTTTGACTTTTTATGCCTCACTATACTATGTCGTTTTTATGCCTTAATATACTATGACGTTTATATGCCTTAGTATACTATGACGTTTTTATAACTTTTTATGCCTCACTATACTATGACGTTTTTTTTTACTTTTTATGCCTTACTATACTATGACGTTTTTTTGACTTTTTATGCCTTACTATACTATGACGGTTTTATAACTTTTTATGCCTTAATATACTATGCCGTTTTTATGCCTTACTATACTATGATGTTTTTTTGACTTTTTATGCCTTGCTATACTATGACGTTTTTTTGACTTTTTATGCCTTGCTATACTATGATGTTTTTTTGACTTTTTATGCCTTGCTATACTATGCTGTTTTTTTGACTTTTTATGCCTTGCTATACTATGATGTTTTTTTGACTTTTTATGCCTTGCTATACTATGATGTTTTTTTGACTTTTTATGCCTTGCTATACTATGCTGTTTTTATGCCTTACTATACTATGACGTTTTTATGCCTTAGTATACTATGATGTTTTTTTTTACTTTTTATGCCTTAATATACTATGCCGTTTTTATGCTTTACTATACTATGATGTTTTTTTGACTTTTTATGCCTTGCTATACTATGCTGTTTTTATGCCTTACTATACTATGACGGTTTTATAACTTTTTATGCCTTGCTATACTATGACGTTTTTTTGACTTTTTATGCCTTACTATACTATGACGTTTTTATGCCTTAGTATACTATGATGTTTTTTTTTACTTTTTATGCCTTACTATACTATGTCGGTTTAATGACTTTTTATGCCTTGCTATACTATGCTGTTTTTATGCCTTACTATACTATGACGTTTTTATAACTGTTTATGCCTTGCTATACTATGACGTTTTTTTGACTTTTTATGCCTTACTATACTATGACATTTTTATGCCTCACTATACCATGTCGTTTTTATGCCTTACTATACTATGACGTTTTTTTGACTTTTGTTGCCTTATTATGCCATGCCGTTTTATGACTTTTTATGCCTCATTATACTATGTCGTTTTTATGCCTTACTATACTATGATGTTTTTATGCCTTTTTATTCTTGACTATACTATGACATTTTTATGCCTTACTATACTATGACGTTTTTATAATTTTTATGCTTTACTATACTATGACGTTTTTATGACGTTTTTATGCCTTACTATACTATGACATTTTTATGCCTTACTATACTATGATGTTTTTATAACTTTTTATGCCTTACTATACTATGATCTTTTTTTGACTTTTTATGCCTCACTATACTATGTCGTTTTTATGCCTTACTATACTATGACGTTTATATGCCTTAGTATACTATGACGTTTTTATGACTTTTTATGCCTCACTATACAATGTCATTTTTATGCCTTACTATACTATGACGTTTTTTTTTTACTTTTTATGCCTTACTATACTATGACCTTTTTTTGACTTTTTATGCCTCACTATACTATGTCGTTTTTATGCCTTACTATACTATGACGTTTTTATGACGTTTTTATGCCTTACTATACTATGACGGTTTTATAACTTTTTATGCCTTGCTACACTATGACGTTTTTTTGACTTTTTATGCCTTGCTATACTATGATGTTTTTTTGACTTTTTATGCCTTGCTATACTATGCTGTTTTTATGCCTTACTATACTATGACGGTTTTATAACTTTTTATGCCTTGCTATACTATGACGGTTTTATAACTTTTTATGCCTTGCTATACTATGACGTTTTTTTGACTTTTTATGCCTTACTATACTATGACGTTTTTATGCCTTAGTATACTATGATGTTTTTTTTTACTTTTTATGCCTTACTATACTATGACGTTTTTATAACTTTTTATGCCTTGCTATACTATGATGTTTTTTTGACTTTTTATGCCTTGCTATACTATGCTGTTTTTAATGCCTTACTATACTATGACGTTTTTATAACTTTTTATGCCTTGCTATACTATGATGTTTTTTTGACTTTTTATGCCTTACTATACTTTGACGTTTTTATGCCTTAGTATACTATGATGTTTTTTTTTACTTTTTATGCCTTAATATACTATGCTGTTTTTATGCCTTACTATACTATGTCGGTTTAATGACTTTTTATGACTTACTATACTATGACGTTTTTTTGACTTTTTATGCCTCACTATACTATGATGTTTTTTTGACTTTTTATGCCTTACTATACTATGACATCTTTATGCCTTAGTATACTATGATGTTTTTATGCCTTACAATATTATGTTGTTTTTATGACCTTTTTTGCCTTACTATACTATGATGTTTTTATGACATTTTTTCCTTACTATACTATGATGTTTTAATGCCTTTTTATGCCATAGTATACTATGTTGTTTTCATAACTTTTAATGCCTTACTATACTATGATTGTTTTTTTAACTTTTTATGTCTCACAATACTATGTCGTTTTCATGACTTTTTATGACTTACTATTCTATGTCATTTATATGCCTTATTATACTATGTCGTTTTTATGACATTTCTTATGCGTTTGTATACTATGAGGTATTTGACATTTTTAATGCCTTACTATATGATGACATTTTAATAAAGAGACACTAATAAGAACAAGAGAGTATGAGAATTAAAGGAAAATGAAATTTATTGTGAACACAAGGAATATACTTTGGTGCTTTGACCCTGACAGGAAGTAGATCACTATGGACACGATCCATAGTTTTAAGGTCCTTTCCATAAGAGGAATATTCCCCCGGAGTCTAGACACTGGTGGTGGTGATGAGGAATGGAGCTCAGGAATGGGAACGTCTTCATGAGGGAACTTCTGATTGGATGGTTTGATTGGAAATGGTCTGGTGTCCATCGTCGAGAATCTAGAAGGGGTGGAGGAGGGCCACATAGTCTTCGAGGTGCTGAAATGACAGCTGAATAACAACAGAGAGAAAGACAATTTTTTAAGTTTGACAGCTTATATTTGAATGGCTGAATGCAACCGTGTAAGGTTGTGGTTGAGTGAAAAATGTAAATGAGTGAATGGAGCTTATAAATAGCGGGAAATGTTCATTGTGACTTAGAAGGTATGTGCAAGGAGATACTATGACCTTTTTATGCCTTTTTATGCTTTACTATACTATGATGTTTTTATGCATTACTATACTATGACTTTTTTATAACTTTTTTTGCCTTACTATACTATGTTTTTTTTAGTTTTTATGCCTTACTATACTATGACGTTTTTATGCCTTACTATACTATGTCGGTTTTATGACTTTTTATGACTTACTATACTATGATGTTTTTTTGACTTTTTATGCCTTGCTATACTATGCTGTTTTTATGCCTTACTATACTATGACGTTTTTATGCCTTACTATACTATGACGTTTTTATAACTTTTTATGCTTTGCTATACTATGCTGTTTTTATGCCTTACTATACTATGACTTTTTTTTTTCTTTTTGTGCCTTGCTTTACTATGACGTTTTTGTGACTTTTTATGCCTCACTATACTATGTCGTTTTTATGCCTTACTATACTATGACGTTTTTTTTTTTACTTTTTATGCCTTACTATACTATGACGTTTTTTTTTACTTTTTATGCCTTACTATACTATGACCTTTTTTTGACTTTTTATGCCTCACTATACTATGTCGTTTTTATGCCTTACTATACTATGACGTTTTTATGACATTTTTATGCCTTACTATACTATGACGTTTTTATCACTTTTTATGCCTTATTATACTATGATCTTTTTTTTACTTTTTATCCCTGACTATACTATGTCGTTTTTTGCCTTACTATACTATGACGTTTTTTTTAACTTTTTATACCTTACTATACTATGACGTTTTTATGACGTTTTTATGCCTTACTATACTATGACATTTTTATGCCTTACTATACTATGATGTTTTTATAACTTTTTATGCCTTACTATACTATGATCTTTTTTTGACTTTTTATGCCTCACTATACTATGTCGTTTTTATGCCTTACTATACTATGACGTTTATATGCCTTAGTATACTATGACGTATTTTTTTTACTTTTTATCCCTTAGTATACTATGACGTTTTTTTGACTTTTTATGCCTCACTATACTATGTCGTTTTTATGCCTTACTATACTATGACTTTTTTATGACTTTTTATGCCTCACTATACCATGTCGTTTTTATGCCTTACTATACTATGACTTTTTTTTTTCTTTTTATGCCTTACTATACTATGAGTTTTTATGACGTTTTTATGCCTTACTATACTATGACGTTTTTTTGACTTTTTATGCCTCACTGTACTATGATGTTTTTTTGACTTTTTATGCCTTACTATACTATGACGTTTTTTTGACTTTTTATGCCTTACTGTACTATGACGTTTTTATGCCTTACTATACTATGACGTTTTTTTTTACTTTTTATACCTTACTATACTATGAGGTTTTTATGACGTTTTTAGGCCTTACTATACTATGACGTTTTTATGCCTTTTTATGCTTGACTATACTATGACATTTTTATGCCTCACTATACCATGTCGTTTTTATGCCTTACTATACTATGACGTTTTTTTGACTTTTGTTGCCTTATTATGCCATGCCGTTTTATGACTTTTTATGCCTCATTATACTATGTCGTTTTTATGCCTTACTATACTATGATGTTTTTATGCCTTTTTATTCTTGACTATACTATGACATTTTTATGCCTTACTATACTATGACGTTTTTATAATTTTTATGCTTTACTATACTATGACGTTTTTATGCCTTACTATACTATGACATTTTTATGCCTTACTATACTATGATGTTTTTATAACTTTTTATGCCTTACTATACTATGATCTTTTTTTGACTTTTTATGCCTCACTATACTATGTCGTTTTTATGCCTTACTATACTATGACGTTTATATGCCTTAGTATACTATGACGTTTTTATGACTTTTTATGCCTCACTATACAATGTCATTTTTATGCCTTACTATACTATGACGTTTTTTTTTACTTTTTATGCCTTACTATACTATGACCTTTTTTTGACTTTTTATGCCTCACTATACTATGTCGTTTTTATGCCTTACTATACTATGACGTTTTTATGACGTTTTTATGCCTTACTATACTATGACATTTTTATGCCTTACTATACTATGACGTTTTTATCACTTTTTATGCCTTATTATACTATGATCTTTTTTTTACTTTTTATCCCTCACTATACTATGTCGTTTTTTGCCTTACTATACTATGACGTTTTTTTTAACTTTTTATACCTTACTATACTATGACGTTTTTATGACGTTTTTATGCCTTACTATACTATGACATTTTTATGCCTAACTATACTATGACGTTTTTATGCCTTAGTATACTATGACGTTTTTTTTTTACTTTTTATGCCTTACTATACTATGACGTTTTTTTGACTTTTTTTGCCTTACTATACTATGACGTTTTTATGCCTTACTATACTATGACGTTTTTATAACTTTTTATGCCTTAGTATACTATGACGGTTTTTTTTTTACCTTTTATGCCTTGCTATACTATGACATTTTTTTGACTTTTTTTGCCTTACTATACTATGATGTTTTTATGCCTTACTATACTATGACATTTTTATAAATTTTTATGCCTTACTACACTATGACGTTTATATGCCTTAGTATCCTATGACGTTTTTTTTTTACTTTTTATGCCTTAGTATACTATGACGTTTTTTTGACTTTTTATGCCTCACTATACTATGTTGTTTTTATGCCTTACTATACTATGACCTTTTTTTGACTTTTTATGCCTTACTATACTATGACGTTTTTATAACTTTTTATGCCTTACTATACTATGACAATTTCATGCCTTACTACACTATGACGTTTTTATGACTTTTTATGCCTCACTATACAATGTCATTTTTATGCCTTACTATACTATGACGTTTTTATGCCTTACTATACTATGACGTTTTTTTTTTTACTTTTTATGCCTTACTATACTATGACGTTTTTTTTTACTTTTTATGCCTTACTATACTATGATGTTTTTATGCCTTACTGTACTATGACGTTTTTTTGACATTTTATGCCTCATTATACCATGTCGTTTTTATGCCTTAGTATACTATGATGTTTTTTTTACTTTTTATGCCTTAATATACTATGCCGTTTTTATGCCTCACTATACTATGACGTTTTTTTTACTTTTTATGCCTTATTATGCCATGCCGTTTTATGACTTTTTATGCCTCATTATACTATGTCGTTTTTATGCCTTTTTATGCTTGACTATACTATGACATTTTTATGCCTTACTATACTATGACGTTTTTATAATTTTTATGCCTTACTATACTATGACCTTTTTTTTACTTTTTATGCCTCAATATACTATGTCGTTTTTATGCCTTACTATACTATGACGTTTTTATGACGTTTTTATGCCTTACTATACTATGACATTTTTATAACTTTTTATGCCTTACTATATACTATGACGTTTATATGCCTTAGTATACTATGACGTTTTTTTTTACTTTTTATGCCTTACTATACTATGACGTTTTTTTGACTTTTTTTGCTTTACTATACTATGACGTTTTTATGCCTTACTATACTATGACGTTTTTATAACTTTTTATGCCTTAGTATACTATGACGGTTTTTTTTTTACCTTTTATGCCTTACTATACTATGACATTTTTTTCACTTTTTTTGCCTTACTATACTATGACGTTTTTATGCCTTACTATACTATGACATTTTTATAACTTTTTATGCCTTACTATACTATGACGTTTATATGCCTTAGTATACTATGACGTTTTTTTTTACTTTTTATGTCTTACTATACTATAACGTTTTTATGACGTTTTTATGCCTTATTATACTATGACATTTTTATGCCTTACTATACTATGACGTTTTTATAACTTTTTATGCCTTATTATAATATGATCTTTTTTTTACTTTTTATGCCTCACTATACTATGTCGTTTTTTGCCTTACTATACTATGACGTTTTTTTTAACTTTTTATACCTTACTATACTATGACGTTTTTATGACGTTTTTATGCCTTACTATACTATGACATTTTTATGCCTCACTATACTATGACGTTTTTATGCCTTAGTATACTATGACGTTTTTTTTTTACTTTTTATGCCTTACTATACTATGACGTTTTTTTGACTTTTTATGCCTTACTATACTATAACGTTTATATGCCTTAGTATACTATGACGTTTTTTTTTACTTTTTATGCCTTACTATACTATGACGTTTTTATGCCTTAGTATACTATGACGTTTTTTTTTTACTTTTTATGCCTTACTATACTATGACGTTTTTTTGACTTTTTATGCCTTACTATACTATAACGTTTATATGCCTTAGTATACTATGACGTTTTTTTTTACTTTTTATGCCTTACCATACTATGACGTTTTTATGCCTTAGTATACTATGACGTTTTTTTTTACTTTTTATGCCTCACTATACTATGCCTTTTTCTCGCCTTACTATACTATGACGTTTTTATGACTTTTTATGCCTCACTATACAATGTCATTTTTATGCCTTACTATACTATGACGTTTTTATGCCTTACTATACTATGACTTTTTTTGACTTTTTATGCCTTCCTCTACTATGATGTTTTTATGCCTTATTATACTATGACGTTTTTTTGACTTCTCATGCCTTACTATACTATGCTGTTTTTATGCCTTACTATACTATGACATTTTTTTGACTTTTGTTGCCTTATTATGCCATGCCGTTTTATGACTTTTTATGCCTCATTATACTGTCGTTTTTACGCCTTACTATACTATGACGTTTTTATGCCTTACTATACTATGGCGTTTTTATAACTTTTTATGCCTTACTATACTATTACCATTTTTTGACTTTTTATGCCTCACTATACTATGTCGTTTTTATGCCTTACTATACTATGACGTTCATATGCCTTAGTATACTATGACGTATTTTTTTACTTTTTATGCCTTACTATACTATGACGTTTTTATGCCTTAGTATACTATGACGTTTTTTTTAACTTTTTATGCCTCACTATACTATACCTTTTTCACGCCTTACTATACTATGACGTTTTTATGACTTTTTATGCCTCACTATACAATGTCATTTTTATGCCTTACTATACTATGACGTTCATATGCCTTAGTATACTATGACGTATTTTTTTACTTTTTATGCCTTACTATACTATGACGTTTTTATGCCTTAGTATACTATGACGTTTTTTTTAACTTTTTATGCCTCACTATACTATACCTTTTTCACGCCTTACTATACTATGACGTTTTTATGACTTTTTATGCCTCACTATACAATGTCATTTTTATGCCTTACTATACTATGACGTTTTTATGCCTTACTATACTATGACGTTTTTTTTTTACTTATCATGCCTTACTATACTATGACGTTTTTTTTAACTTTTTATGCCTTACTATACTATGATGGTTTTATGCCTTACTATACTATGATGTTTTTTTGACTTTTCATGCCTGACTATACTATGACATTTTTATGCCTAACTATACTATGACGTTTTTATAATTTTTATGCCTTACTATACTATGACCTTTTTTTGACTTTTTATGCCTCACTATACTATGTCGTTTTTATGCCTTACTATACTATGACGTTTTTATGACGTTTTTATGCCTTACTATACTATGACGTTTTTATGACGTTTTTATGCCTTAGTATACTATGACGTTTTTTTTTTACTTTTTATGCCTTACTATTCTATGACGTTTTTTTTTTACTTTTTATGCATTACTATACTATGTTGTTCTTATGCCTTACTATACTATGACGTTTTTTTTTTACTTTTTATGCCTTACTATTCTATGTCGTTTTTATGACTTTTCATGCCTTACTATATACTATGTCGCCATTTTTATGCCGATGTTTTTAATATCTTACTATACTATGAAGGTTTGAGCATGTTTTTTCCACCTTACTATACTATGATGTTTTTATGACATTTTTTTATGTCTTACTATAGTATATTGTTTTTATGTCATTTTCTATGCTTTAACATAGCATGTTGTAATTTAGGATGGTCTTCATGCTTAACTAAACTATGACTTTTTAAATGACATTTTTTATGCCTAACTATAATATGTAATTTTTATGACATTTTTAAATACTTACTAAACTATGTCGTTTTAATGACATTTTTATACCCTAGTATACGATGATGTATTCATGACGTTTTTAATGCCTTACTATACTATAAGATTTTGAGTACGTTTTTTTATGCCTTATAAAACTATGAAGTTTTCTCTTTACTAGGATATGTTACATCTGTCCAATAGATTTTGTATTGTAGTCAGAGTTTAGTCTTTTTTTCTTTTCTCTTTGGTCAGTAATTAGTTTAATTATTTTGTACTACAATAATTTAGATCTACTACTGTACATTACATTGGAGTAAGGGCCAATGCATCTGTGTACTTTCTTTAAGGGCCTCCACGTAAACACAAAAACACACCCAAAGCAATTATTTTTATCCACAATTTAAACTAAGTTCCTCCTAAAAGTTCAAGCAAGCGAAAACGGGACATTTTGAATTTACCTTGGGGGTTTAGACTGAGTTGCAGTTTCCCTAGTGTGCAGCCACACACAAAGACTGAAACACATTAAAACTTTGAGAGATTAGCCACCCTAACCCCAGCGACAGTCACAGAGCAGCAAACCTATTTGGGCTCATTTGTCACTGTAGTTGCTCCCTAAAGGCCTCCACATTGTCCTCAAATGTGTTGGGGCCATGTAAAGTTTGAATTAGACCAGGCGCCCAACTGAAACCACTGGGGTAAAATTAGGCATGAGGGCCAGTTTTCTCTCACTGCCTCTTTTAGGGGATTAGATGGCATTTAAAGTTATTGGAAGGACAAATATGCATGATTAAAATGGCTGATTATTCTGCAAAATGGTGGTGTATTTTATTGGCCTCACCTAAAAGGGGGGGGGGGTGTTTGGGGGGTTGGGTGGCTAAGAGGGTTGTAGGGCTGTTCAGGGCTGCTCACTCAAGTTCCTGGGTGAGATTATAATGCCTTATTTAACACTCAATCTGTGGATAGCAGGCGGTGAACTGTTAGTGAACCTTTAGGGCCAGCATTAGAACAAAGTGTGTTAGGGTTAGCTGGCCATTTAGGTACTTTTTGTAGTTTTAGTGCTGTGTTTTCTTAGAGTAACCTCCAGGGCAGTAAAAGAAGGGGTCGTTTAAAGTGAAGTTAGCCAAGGTATCAAATGACACTCTAGGATTCCCAAATAAGATGGGGATACTTTCAGACTGAACCAGCCTCTATCAAGGTCAGTAGGTACTCCTTTGTAAAGATATTAGTCTTGACTGTTTTTCCCAAGATATGTTTCCATTCAAGTGTGATTAAAAGCAGAGGTGGGAATTGCTCCATGTTCCTGCTAGCCATCAAAAACAAGTGCTAAAGAAAAATACAGGAGCAGCAATGCCAGAGAGTCTTGTTGGTGGCCCTCAATAAAACAAACAGGCTAGGAAAACACTTCTGTTTACTAATTGGACCAGTAGCCGTGGTAACAGAGTGACATCATGTCATCGTTAACAGGTGCCTCATCCGGTTGGCTGTCCATGGGAAAGTTTTAATTACAGGTTCCCGATCACTCGTCTGCAATAGTGCAGGCCAGCGATTAGTTGCTAGTTAAGGGCTGTTGTCAATGTTTACGAGGTGTCAGAGGGACGGGAGGCAGGCCTGCTGTTACTCTACTGGGTCAAAGTCAGAGGTCAGAGAGAGGGAAAGAGAGAGCGGGGGTCTGACCAGAGTACAGGCCAATAAACTGGAGGAAATGATGCTGACCACTGTAATTGCTACCACAGTTTGCCTGTTTGTTACTTCATGTTTTCAGTTGTGTTTGTCTGGTAGTTGTCAGAATATCTCAAACTCTACTTGACAGGTTTCAGTGAAGTGTGGCGAAAGGTTAGCCAGGAAGCCAAGGAAGAAGTGAATAGTTTTCGGAATGGATAGCGCCTTCACGTTTCCTTGATCCAACATGTATCTCATCATACAGTAAGGCCACGCTTTTGCTAGAAGACCATTTCACAGGGATGTTAATGTCCGCCTATTGGTCTAGAGTGAAATATCTCACTTTATACAGAGATCCATGGTCTCACCGCCACCAGCAGGTCACAGTTTTCATTCAGTAATGTATCTCAACACCTATGGAAATAGACTGGCAAAAAAGTTTCTATAGAAATTTGTGGTGAGGTTGACATTTCAATTCAATGCAATTCAATTTTATTTGTACAGCACCAAATCATAAAATACATCATCATTATCATTTGTGGTTTTGAGTTAGAGAGAGGAAGATCATGGTTTTATTGGTAGCGTCAATCATGACAGCTTTCATTTTAACGGCTGTTTTAATTTAAAGAGGTCTGAAGTCTCTGTTGAGCATGATGGGTGTTTCTGTCTGACGCTTCAACAGCAAGAGCCTTAAGTGTTAATGATACTGGCCAGTATGGGGATCGAACCCATGACCTTGGCGTTATTAGCACCACGCTCTAACCAACTGAGCTAACCGGCCGGAGTTTTCACACAGTTTGCTCTAGACTGAAGCATAGACAGAACAAACCACACTTGCTCTATTTTGCATATTTAATTTGGTGATCACCTCCACCTTCTGTGGAGGGGAAATATCAAAACTGAAACAGAGCTTTCTTATTACGCAATAGGTAGTGGCATTCTCCAGTGTATTTATTTGTGTGGAGCAAACTCAGAAATATTTCCTCAAGCTTTGTAACAACACCCCAAACTTCAGCAAACTCCTTTCCAAACTAAAGCAGGAAAGGATTCCTTCAAAGACATTAGATACAGCAATGCATGAGGCGCAAGATCCAACCATGAAGGGACTCGAACCCTCAATCTTCTGATTCGAAGTCAGACGCCTTGTCCATTAGGCCACATGGTCACATGATTACCCTAGATAATTTCGATGGAGGTGTTCATCAGCTGTGGCCACCAGGTTGGTGTCTTTATAGAGCGCCACATAATGGAGAGCTACAATCTTCTGATTGACCACATTCACACATCATCTACTTTTAAAGGGCTTTTCCATCTCTTACTGTTCTGACCTTTACATTACGCTAACACCAAAAGTACAAGTTGGACAAAATAGAGAGAGAGAATGGAAAATCCAAAATATTTTTGGTAGCCTACCATCCATCATGACAGCAATGAAGTATTGACAGGCAGGGCCTTAAGTGTTAATGCTACTGGCCAGTATGGGGATCGAACCCATGACCTTGGCGTTATTAGCACCACGCTCTAACCAGCTGAGCTAACCGGCCTGACTGCTCACACAGTTTGCTCCACAATCAGCCGCACACAGAACAAACCACAGTGACTCTATTGTGCATGTTTAGTTTGGTGTGATCATCTCCACCTTCAGTGGAGGGGAATTGACAAAACTGAAACAGAGCTTTCTTATTAAGCGTTGTGGCACTCTCTAGTATGTTTGTGTGGGGAAGTATTCTCTCAAGCTTTACATCAATATCCAAACCTCAGCTGACTACTGCGGCTTTAAATGCCTTTCAG
This sequence comes from Seriola aureovittata, assembly GCF_021018895.1. Lineage (NCBI taxonomy): Eukaryota > Metazoa > Chordata > Actinopteri > Carangiformes > Carangidae > Seriola > Seriola aureovittata. The sequence continues at coordinate 4,966,038 of NC_079384.1, forward strand.
CAGGGAAGATGGTTCCCTGTGATTCCTTAAAACCCATTAGATAAAGCAACACATAGCATGCAACATCCAACCATGAAGGGACTTGAACCCTCAATCTTCTGATCCGAAGTCAGACGCCTTGTCCATTAGGCCACATGGTCACATGGCCACATGAACATGTACTGCATTTTCATGGAGCTATGTTTTGGATTGTTATGAATGTTTCATCAGCTGTGATCACCAGGGTGGTGTCTGTATAGAGCGCAAAATGATAGAGAGCTTGCTCAGCATATGAGAGGTAGGAACATTCTGCAGTACATTTGTTCCACTCCTCCAGACTGGTAAGTAAACAGCTGTTAATGCTAACGCTGGCTACGTAGCAATAGCAAAACTTACAGATAGTTCCTTTAACCTTTCACACTTGTCAGCTACTCGAAAAACATAGTTTCCGTCAACCAGTCAGCATGACTGCCTATCACTAAGCTTATTTTGTTACAGTTTATTTTATCCTACAGTAAAGAAAACACATAGTTTACATATCACACTTTGTTACTCAACAGTTTTATCCTCTTTAACACACCTCTCATCCACTTTCTCTCTTTACTATGTGCACAGTGCTGCTCCATACGGCCCACAATACCTGCCACAGACCTCCATGCAATGCTGTTAGAATTAAGGGTTTTCTGGAGACACATTTGTTTCCCTCACAGGATGGCTGTGGCACAGTATCAAAACAAGCAAATATAAAAGTATCTCACATTCATCATTGGGACAGATGTTTGTATCTCCTGTGTGTGGGTATGGAGGTGAGAGGGGACAGCAGGATCAGCCTAGATTCCACAACAACACTGAACAAGATGGAGTAGCTCAAGAGAGGGGAACGGCTCCTTTCTCTCTCAGAGGAGGTCCTATCTATCAGAGGCGGAGGGGGAGAGGCAGCATCTATCATGGCCAAACCCTGGCTCCCTGCTCTGCTTGCAGGGTAGTTAAAGACCCCCGCCTGGCTGACTTGCAACAAACCAATCAGCCGATGAAATACGGAGATGCTGTGACCAATAAAGAATACAGAGATGAATAATCTGTCACCACTTACTGTGTGTGTCTGACTAATCCCTGTTGCATCACTGTTATTCAGTCCGTATTTATTTGCAGTTTGAAGTTGTAGCTACAGAGGCCGAGGAGGCAGAGTTGCTTCAGAGGAAAGAATAATCTCTTGGGTTGAGGCCTCGAGCAATGTCCACAGAGATCCAACTGATCCAGAGAAATAATTTGTCTCAATAAATGCTCTGTCCTATAAACACGGTTACACTTAGGTCAACTGGTTGCTCTATAAGCCTGCTTTCCTTTTTTCTTTTTCTTTTTTTGCTGGGTCCATATGCAGTTTACATTGATAACTGGCAGATTTAACACTTGGTGGTATGTAACAACTGGGCCCGAACTTTAGACAGACGCTGACAAAATCAGTGCCAGCTGAAAAGACAACGGTCAGCTTTGCTTTCACAAATCTTTTTTAGCTACAGCTACATACCATGAACAATGTCTCTGGCTGCCTTTTCTAGCTGATCTGCTAATTGTGTTTGCTGGATGATTGGACCTATCACTGTTTGAATGAAAGGGCTAGCTGACAGTCAACTGGTTTGGGAGTCAAAACTTTGGTCAACTTTAACCTGTGAGGTTGTATGGTCTATAATTGATCTGCACAGTATGTCTTTATACCTGTGTCTTACGTGTCACATTTCCCGTGTCACATCATATTTTTTAAGTGCAGAGTGGCAGTGACAGTAAAAATGGCTGTGTCTTTATAGAAATGTTTCTAAAACTCCCGTCTGATATTTGTTCCAGGATGTTGGAAAATTGACATTTTTTTGCACGTCTCACATACAAAAGCTATAGGGGACGCAGACTGAGGTAAACAGACATGCATGCATCCAGATAGACAGGCTTTTTACAGACAGAAGCAGCTGAACGTTTGGCGTCTTGCTCGAGGACACTTCAGTAGGCTATATTACTTTTAGGGGATAAAACGGGCTGCTTGATTTCGGGGGAGGCAGTCATCATGAAGGGCCCTGTGCCATGCAAAATCAGCAAAGCATAATATGCTGAAAGGTTTTAAAGAGCCTCCGCGAGCAGCACACCAGTTTAAACCATCTATAGAGAACGGAGCATCCACTGGGATCTATTTGGCAAACGTGTCTGGCCACGAAGAGACTGAGCAGAAAGCATAGTTTCTCTGTGATTTCTTCTCTCTCTGTCTGCCTTTATTTCACTCTGCATCTCGGTTTACCTCTCGCTCTCTCTGCTGCAGTCTAGACAGAGAGAGGAACAGAGGAGGAAGAGATGCTAATGCCAAGTCATGTGCTGTAGAGAGTGTAGGTGACACACACACACACACACACACACACACACACACACACACACACACACACAGCTGGTGAGGGCTGGTCGAGCAGTTGAAACAAACAAAGGTGGATTATGACAATTAGTGGCCTGGTCTGAACCCAGAGCTCATTGGATAGAAGCAATTAATCAGAGCTCTCAGTGACACACACACACACACACACACACACACACACACACACACATACACACACGCAGCTAATGAACAGAGTAATATTCAAACATGTGGGAACCATTTCTCCGCCTACCTCCTGCTCTCATTATGATAACAGAGAGGAACACAGCAACATTTGGAAAAAGAAAACATGCCACTGAACTGTGATTAGCAGGCAACTCATTGTTGTAATGGACCAGGTGCAATACTGATAGGAAGAATAATGTGTGTAACTATTTGTGTGGTCTGACAGCTACAAAGCTGGACATTTAGCTGTGAATGTTAGTTAGTAATTACATAACTAACAGATCACTGTCATTGTTGCGTAAAAACATTGTAACTTAAATTTTTCGTCACTTTTCATGTTCAGATGTCAATTACACAATCATGGAGTGATCACTTTTACTACTGTATATATATATATGAAATACTTTCAAAATACATGACCATCATGTGGCTTTGGCTTCTGACTTTGCAAATGTCTTTTGTGGGACTGCGTTCAAAACATATAGCAGCTGTTCTAATTGTTGGGTTCTTTTCTGTTCTTTCAACAATGCTGCAAAAGACTGTATCTGTGTATTTAAATACTTACTTTTAAGTATTTTGTGTTTTTGTCTGTGCCCTTCTCTCTTTTGTAAGTGGATGACACTCAGTTTTAAAAAGGTGTCATATGCTTTTGTGCACCAATCAATGTGATGACCTTCACTGCCAGTCCTTGCCGACCCACCCCTTATCCAGAAGTACAGAATTACAAAAACAGCAACACCACTGAAATGAACTGTTTTCTTGTTTTTATTCACAAGTAACCAACTGCCGAAGCAGCCAATAGCACAAAGTTCAACTGCCAAAGCCACAAGAGCCTGAGTAAGATTGAGCAACACATAATCATGTTTGAAAAATGAAAGAACTGAGCAGGGAGGAAGAAAGAAAATGATTTGTTTGTTCATCTTAGTTCGTCTGCCTAACCACAAAAACGAGAACAGAATTTTAATGACGCTGTTTTACTTGCAGCATATCTAGTAAAATGTGTAACTGTTTTAATTCACCATCATTTATTTTAAATACTTCACCCCAAGCAGCGGTGACTAAAACACAAACGCTGAGGAGCAGCAGTGTTTTCTAGGGGTCAAGCCAATTTATTCCCCAGAACGTGCTCCGCCTGACTTCATGATAGTTCAGCTAATACAATAATCCATAATTCAAAAGCTGGAGGGAATGACTGCTACAGTTGCATATTCAAACACTCACGAAGGCACACCCACATGCACACATGCATGATTGATTCGTTCTACCGCAGATAAAGCCTGCAGGGGAGGTTTTTGCAGCCCCTGCGATTGCACATACATGAACATATGAGTGTGTTGGTTATGTAAACACTGGTAGCCGAGGAAACGGAGGGTCAGCTGGTTTTGCTAACCTTTCCCTCTGCAGGCGAGAAAAATGCCAACCCTAGTTTTGAAGCAAGAGGGCTATTCATATGCAAGGCCATGTGTTTGTGGAGTTTGGGATGTGGCCTTGAAATTTACCAGTTGGTTGGAACAACTCACCCAGAACAACCCCCGTCCTCATGTGATCTGTGTATGGCAGAGTGCAGTGGTAGCCATTTTAGAGAACTCTAAGCTAATTCACTCAAACTGCATCAGGAACCTACAGAAATTGCTTTGTGAATTTTAAGGAGAGAAACATGACAGTTCATAAATTTGCACCTGATTTAAACTCACATCTATATTGTGCATCAAACTCCGCTCTTACACTGTTTCCACTTTCTTTAGTCTTCTTCTCAGTCATATTAGTAGCACGTGTTCTTATAATTCCATCCGTTCGACCTCATATATCTCCCTCTGTGTTGCTGTCTTCCTCCGTTTCTGAGGTCATATCATCAATATCACCAATCACTTTCTGAATCTCAGAAGGCATAAAAATAGCCTCCTCTCTTGGACCCATGTCTTTATGAATATGAGTTACAGGTGCACAAATATCTGCATAAAGTCAGCGGTATGTTGAAACAAGAGCTCTGACATGATGTGATGACAGAAACAGGCAGAGGAGTAATAGAGACCGCATGAGGGGGTGAGTGAAAACAGCCTTCGTGCATCCCTCCATCTCTCGGGTCTGTGTCGTATCTCCACCCGTTTGGCCTCTGTTCGCTGGTCCTAGATACAGACATGCAGGTTTCTCCTCGGTCGCTGACCCGGGAAAGTAGTAGAAAAACACCTGAAGAGAACAGTAATAATATTCATATTTGATAGTAAGTGTATATGGTCTATAAGTAATAAAAAAGTGATGAACTGTCAACTTTAAAGCTGCACTAATGTAATGGTTTTATATTAACAATGGGTCAAATTACTGTAGCTCATTGCTTTGGTTTTACAGCAACTTTATTATTTTGTTTCACTCTCACCGCTTATATCAAATTTTAAGCCGCAGCAGTCAACTGTTTTCTGTAACCCGCCATGTTGATGACTTGAAGTTCAGATTTAATTTGTGTACAGCGCTAGCGACCTGCTGGGGAAAATATCTGTGTGGAAAAATAAGATAAACCCAGACAGACTTTAATGAGTCTAATAAGTTGTGTTCTTGTGGACATCATAAAGGAAAATCTGTCAAAAAAAAAAGGTGTGTGGCACAACAATACGAACACACACATGAATATGAAAACACACATGCTCACCCTTGGACACTGTTCATCCGTAGCAACAAAGACCCGAGACCAAATGTGCAGCTTGGCCGGAGGTCAGCGTGAATCTGCAGATGTGTTTCCTGCTGGATCTGCAGGTCTGTCCAGTCCACTCTGATGCATCAGGCCAAGCAGCGGCCCACTGATATAGAAACCATGTGTGACATAATGTCCCGAACCACAAACATGACATCACCACGCTCAATAAATCTCTGGACAGCCCCCCCCCACCACCACCACCACCTCCAGCCCCCAAACCCCATCTTCCTCTTCTTCGCCCATCCCACTGTTGTTGCTGTTGTTTTTCCTCTGTTTTACAGTAACACAATTTCACACCTGGTAACCAGCCAGCTCAGCTACATGCGTCAGTACAAACACAAAATTACCTCCAGTTGACTGAGAAACAAGTGTTGCTCATCAGTTTTCCTAGTCCAGACTTCCTCAGCTTTTCCAGGAACCAGGAACCTTACGGTAACAAGTTGGCTTTGTTACAATCTGACATTATCGCCGGGCCAAACATGCGAACTCCAAGCATGTCCTTCAGTGAGCTCCTCCGTCATTACTACACACTTTGCATCACGTCTCTCACAAGCATACCTGATGTCATTATTAATATCCACTGTGCATAAATAAAGGTTTCATATATATTAATAGTAACAAGCTGACAGATACTGCACATGAGGAATGAATTTAGCTTTAATTAAAATGAAAGCAGATTAACAGAGATCACTGACACAGTCAAACGTTATTCTTTCCAAAGCACTTGAAATATGATCTTTGATAATTCTCTGTTGTTAATGTGACACTTTAAAGGAACTATGTGCAGAATTTGACACCTTCCAAGTTCAGTGCACCACAGTGCACAGTGTTTTACAGCGTACACTGAAATTTGCTGCAAAGAACCAGAGAAAAAAAAATCATTTTGGTGAAGATCCAGATTTGTATTTCTTCACACTGCTGGATAGAGAATTTTAAAAGTTTTCTTTTACTGTTTTCTCATGAACTCTTGAACTTTATGAATGGATCTAGCAAATACTATATCCTTATGATGAGGTTGTTTTCTTTCTCAGACTTTATTAATGTTTATCTTGAGAAAACAACTGTTTAACAATAATAATAATAATAATAATAACAATAATAATAATAAACTTAATTTGTATAGCACCTTTCACACAAGAGTGCTTCACAACAAAGGAATGACCTGCACCAAGTGCTTCACATGAAAAGAAAAGACACGAAATGAACATAAAACATTGTCAAAAGCATTGATCTAAAATGAAAAACATTAAAAACATTAATGTAAAATGAGATAAAATAATGAAGATTGAAATAAGAAGACATTTAAAAGAAGTGCTGAGCAGTGCAGAAATGTGGAGCAAAGTGCAACGCTATCTATATTGCTTAGCATGAGCAAATGTAATTGTGTTGCCTCAACGGAGACCCCTGCTGATTTAGCCTGGCATCCCACACATTCATCTTCCTTTGCAAAACCTTTGCTTATTTGTCAAAATGCAACTCGACCAGCGACAGATTGATTCAGGTGTGTTACGGGAGAATCACCTACTGCAGCTTTCAGCTGTTAGCCTAAAGTAAGGATGATAAGCGGACAAAAGTCGGGAAAACGCACCTTTTTCTGACTCCACCACCCCTTCATTTGCAGACTCATGCTCCAACCTACACTGCCTCAAGTGACATCACTTAAGGCAGTTTCTCATATTTTCCCTCTTCTGCTTTATACAATTTTTTTCACATATGTGGGAGCCCTCCCCAACACCTGTGGACAGACTTGATGTGTTTAATCTGTTGAAGTTCCCTTCAAATCATCACACCGACAAAGATGTGAAAGCAATACTTCAGCAGCTCGACAGCAGCCAACAAGTGCTCTAACCTAGATGACAATAAAGGTCATTTGTCCCCATACCCTTGGATATGACCCACAGGCGTCCCAGCGGGAGTATTGGACCTTAGTCGTCATGGTAACAATACTAAACAAGCCTTTAAAGTTGTAGAGCGGGCATGGTTTGGTTAGGTTTAGGAAAAGATTGTGGTTTGGGATCAGATAATGTACTTCCTTGAGGGTTAGAAGACCGTCGTCGTCATGGTTACGATAATAAACACACAGGTTAGGGTTAAGGTTGTCCAATGCATGATGGATAAAAAAGAACGAGTGTTAGTTTCACAAAAGAAACAAACAGAAGTCTCGCGTGTGAAAGTCCTGTGTTCTGTCGATCCATCCATCCATCTAATTACCACGGCCACCGGAGGTCACCTCATAATGACGTGTAACTGCGGGTCATAATAAGCTGCTTGCACAGACGACCTGTGGAACTGTTTCCTCACAGGACAGTCTCACAGCAGCAGTTTACCCATCAGTCACAGTGCTGCGGTGCTCCCTGCGTTTGACAGCGCTCACAAAAACAACACACAATCGATGGAGCCGTACAGCTTCCGTACTTAATCCCACTGAACTGAGGACGTCCATCTTGCAGCACCTGAAAGGGCCTTATTAGCTGGCTCAGGGACAACAGCTTCATACTAAAGAGTTTAAGAGTGGGCAAGCTGCAGCCACTTACTGTACCGCCTGAGATGCCCCCCAGCTAACAGAGGTGGTGGTGCTCCACATGGAGGCTGAGTTAAGGCTTTATTGGAGGCTTTTCAAGGCCAGGGGTTGAGCCAGTAAGCTAAACAGATGTTCTCATAAAGCAAATACAATAGTGAGATGTCCAACCTCTGTGTCAGGGAGGAGGTGGAGATAGATTGATGGATTGTAGAAGGAAAGGAAAAGATCGGAGGGGTGGGGGGAGGGGTGGGGGGGCTTTTGAAGAGTGCCAGAGAAGTGGATCGATGGACAGATAGATGATGGGAACGGGGGAGTTTGAAAAAGATCTGCAGATTATCACGGACAAGGAAAACAACAGGAGAAAAGTCAGTCATAGCAGAAGCAGCAGATAAGTCAGCACAGACATTGTCCAACACACCTACGCTTTATTTTATGTCTCTTTTTCTCTGCCCTTCTTTTAAAAAAATTTTTTTTTTAAAGCTTTTTCTTTGGGTTAGCTTTATTTCCCAGGGCTCTCTTCTCTTACCCACACACACACACACACACACACACACACACACACACAACACACACACACACACACACACACACACACACACACACACTTTCAGAACTATAGGACTTGTTGAACTTTCTCCCCCAGGTCAAGCGGTGAAGGAGGACAAAGTGGTATCTATGCTCAGCAGTTCATATTTGTGTTGGAGGCGCCCCGCGGCCTGAGCTCCATGTTAGCTTGAGGTAATTACACCTATACACTACCAATATCCCCTCCCATTACTGCACACTAATGGGCCTTACTGCACACACACACACACACACACACACACACACACACACACACACACACACGAACACAAATACAATCACAGTCACACACACACACACACACACACACACACCACTTTGTGCGGGCAGTAGAGGCCAGTGACAACATCAGTTAACTTCGATCTGTCACGTCAACGTTGCTGGTGTTTTTCTTTGGTCAAGCGCAAATCCCCACCACCCACCCCTCCCCCTAGAATTCTTCAAGTGTGTGTGTGTGTGTCAACGTTTGTGTGTGTGTGTGTGTGTGTGTGTGTGTGTGTGACGGGTAAATGAGGGAATTCTGCTTGTCACAGTGTTCAGAAAAGTTAATTATTGGGCTTTTTGAAATGACTTTACCTGGAAGGCTGCAGCGAGGAGGGAGGGGACACAGATCCCAGTAAACCCTCTTCTAACATTTCTTCCCTTTATTTTATAGTTAAAGTTATAATATGTAACTTTTCCACATTAAATTGTCACGTCCTGTGTCCACTGAAGAATTTCAGCGAATCACTGATTTGTAACGTGAAACTGCTTTATTCTGTGTTTCACTGGCTGTTTGATTTGGAGAGGAGGAGACCTCTGCGGTAAAATCCTCTTGAATGACACTTAAAGAATCCAAGCTGATGGCAATGGTGGTGAAGACAAAAACTCCCATGATCCCAAGCTACTTCACAACATCACCCAACACCATCTTTTGATATTATTTTTGATTGAGAAACCACTAGCGGCATCAGATGTTTAAAGAAAAAACAACTGATTTCTCCTCACACTTTGTGTAAGGAAATACATAATAATATGTATGCAGTGTTGAGGTACTATTCAAAGATGGGCCGTGTATTCACATGTACATGTATACACGTATAACTCCCCATAATGTATCCGAATGGACTCTATTAGTTTGGATGTCGGATATTTGCTGAGAATGCATGTGTCATTTTTTCAATACAACAAGACAGGAAATAAATCTTTAAAAAATAATTCGTCATCTGGGGAAACAGGCTGGAACAAGCCGCGTCTCGCTCTTAGATCCGTCCAAAAATAAACTCATTTGACGGCTTTATGAACTTTTCGCTCCGTGCTTTACGGCTCGGGAAAGCTCTGATCAGGCAGTAAATAACTGATGATTTATGCGCTCGGATCCCATCACTGCACCTCCGTGGCTCCTCCACAAGTGGGGATCAAAGCCAGGTATGTGCCGAGGTCAGCCGCCCTTCTGTCCCCAAACACACACAAATACACAGATTTGAATATTTGTATGTTTCAGTCTCTAGGATCTAGCATGATTTGTCCCGGTTAAACCGTAGCAATATATCAAAACTAGATGATAGTCCCTCAGCACACTCTGTCTGCTCTGATAATATCTTTGATTTTCAAAACACAGTTAAACTCAATTCAGCATATCTGAGGGAGACCATGGTAGCCAACTCAGTTTTCCAGAGAAATTCTTTTAGAAACTTGAGTGACGGATAAGATTTTAGTTTTGTCAACTCTTGGGATTTTACACACTTTGTACGCGAAGATGTACAACCTGCAGTTGTTCTTATTTGTGTAACCCTCTAAATTTCATACGCACACATATTCACTCATTCTTTTGACTGAGCGGTCGCTCGCACTCACGCAATACAGTACGAACACACTCCCTCACACAGATGGAAATGAAGCTCTGAGGCTCTAAGATGTGAAAACAGGTTGGAGACAGTGGGGTCAGATTTTAAATGCTGTCTAATAGCGAATCCAGGTGACTGTGTAACTGATGCACTGCACATAAACAGTAAAACACACACCACACACGCACATTATTAGGCATACAAATGCCTGCACACCACAGATTGTTATGTATGTGCTGCTTCTGAAATAAAGAAAATACTATGCAGATAAAATGCTGAAGGACATCATAAGTTTTGACATTTATCATCTCTGCGGTGGAAAATGTATTAAACCTAGAGAAGGTATTGCCCTGCACTCCTGTAATGTATAACTATGGAGAAGGCACACACACACACACACACATACACACACACACACACACACACACAAATGCACAAACAGGCATATGGTGGTGTCTGCACCAAACGTTGGGGTGTAAATGTGACTGGCCTGTAGCCAGCTCTGCACACTAAGTATAACAGAGTGGTGGTTCAGCACTGAAAGATCTGAGCCAGGACGTAACTTAGCGCCTCTTTGAGCGAGCACAATAAAGGCCGACACACACGGTCGGATCCTTAATTGCACTCACATGTAAATAAATCACACACATTAGCAACAAACTGGCGAGGTTCTCGCTCCCCTCTGTTTAGTTGTGCACCTCTGCTGTGAGCTCTGGCTAAAGTCAAGTGCGAGATGGTGAGGGACATTCAGATGGCAGTAATAATAATAATAAAGCAAGATCGTGGAAACTGCATAAATACATAACACATGCACATACTCGCAGCAAAGACAGTCCCAAAGAGCACTGCGGTCATTTTCAGAGAAAGAAAAAGGTTAATTTTATCTGTGAATGTGTTGCTTTCACAGTAATTTAAATGTTCCAACATTATCATTTATCAATCAGTGACCAACTAAATCATCAGAAGGTTTCAGTACAGTAGTAGTGGACCACTAAACTTGCTGGTAGTGGGGGGGGATGACTGAAGCTTGACAAGAGCTTCTGCCATCATTGTCTTTACAAGACAAGGTGTTATAACGCGCTCTGAGCAGCGCTACGTCTTCAGGACAGACTGGAGGCTACAGTGAGTCGCTATCGGAAAGTGACGAGACAGGCTGAGGCTAGCTGGTTAGCGTGATAACTTCAGGTGAAGAAAAGACGTGATGGAGACAAGAGTTAACACTTGTGTTGCTTTCCACCGCTGCAGACGGCTCTTGGCAAGTAAAGGAATTGAGTTTGATGCTGAACTCGCAATGTTCCTTCTAGACTGCAAGTAAACAGCAGTTAATGCTAATGCTGGTACGCTATTTAACAAAAGCAAAACTATAGAAAAAAATAGCTTCTTTAAAGTTTATATGGACTTAAAGATATCAATATTAATATGTTTATTGTCTTTATCACTGTTGTCCATTGCTGAACAGCTAAAACTGGCAGTAGTGAGTCAGACACCAATGAATAAAGAGTACAAAGTAATCATGAAGTTATTGATATGTATCAGCAGTCACATTGGTCTCCAGTAGTCCGTGATCAGATGGCAAAGCAGAAGGAAAATGACAGTGAGCGCTTGTTCCCATTATGTTCATCCAGCTCTGGACACCAGGCTGTTCATCTGAAAGGCTGGGGAGGTTCAGGAAACTCTGTAAGGTTCTTTTCCCTCCTTTCCTTTCTGCCTTTGCCACCATATCCTGCAAGCAGCATGGAACCGGTTCTGAAGTCCAGCAGGTCCTGGTACAGTTGCCTTTTTAAGACATCCTCAGTCTTTGTCACAATGAGACGTACACTTCTGCAGCTCGGTCTCCTGCAATTTAGTGAAAATGACATAACACTCAATTCTTAAATTAACTATTTTGTTAATTGAATGTGTTAATTGGCTACAGCTGGGTCAGGAAGTAATAGTGGTTGTCTCTCAGAAAGAGGCTCCTGGGTTCCAATCCTCTGGCTTCTCTGTGTGGACTGAGTGTTGAGAACGACTGTCAAACGCTGCCAATTGCGTTCGCTGGAACACACGACCAAGCCGGAGGTACTGCTGGGAGAAGGTCTGGCCACATCCAAAAATAATAATACTTAATAAGCTAAGACTTCAGTCAAACAATAAAACAGAGCAGTGTTTTCCTTTTTTCACTTCTCGGTCTGCTTCATATCCTCAACTGTTCTCTCACTTCCATCCTTTTTTCTCTTATTAATGCCTTCCTACTAGAGCTTTGGGAGATCACCCTCTTACCATTACCTACAGTACATCTCTTGAGTTATTCTTTTAATGTCTCGCCCTCTAAGGAGGCTTACGTTTCACGAGGAAGTTAAACAGAATCTCATGGGATGATGAAGTTCACTTCATTTCATTCAACTCTATCTCTATCAAAAACTATTAAAAAAGTTACCTCTTAAAGGAGGCAATGTTTTCAGTCCTCTATATTTGTCTATCAGGTCATCTCAAGAACCACTGACGCCCTAATATTCCTTAACAGGATTGACGTAACTCAATCTGAAAATAGCTTTCATTTTCTACCCAGGAAATAACAAAAACAGGAATGTGCAGCTTTCCCAGAAGTTAAGTATCAAAAAAAAAAAGCCTGCTGCTATTTGTGGAATTATTAGGAAATATCTCTGGTGTTATAATACTGTATAGGTATACCTGTTTAGGGAATCAAGAAAGAAGACTACACTGCGTCTACTAATACTATACTAATAAATACCTGAAGACTTTTTCTACAGTGACTCTAAAAGTCTGATTTATTATTTTAATCTTTTGTTCCAGTGACACAAGCAAGAGGCTGATGGTGGTTTAGGTTTCAGGTGGAGACTAAAGGGAACTCTTGAACTGTAGCAATTTGTTTTAATTGTGGCCCAATAATGCTTTTCATTATTTTAAGTTTTTGATTTGCTGTTTTCAATATTAATTAATGTGCCTTGTGTTGTAACACAGAGATACTAGCGACATTACAGCTAATGTCACTATAGTGTCCGACTAGTGGGTAGTAATCAACTCACATACTAACCAAGCTCCCACCGGAGTTTACCCTTTAACTCCTGCTGTATTTGTTGTACCTGGGAAGTCACTACTAATTCCTGAAATGTATTGAACCACTTCGAATGATTCCTGTCCTTGTTTTCGTAGCCCCGGCCTCATTTTGCCTCATTATTTTCAATGGCAATAGTGTTCAGTTACAGCTGCCAAGTGCTAGCAGTTAAAATACTTTAATGTTCAACACACAAAAAAGCACTTTAAGTAGGTTTTTCAATAGTTGCTTGGCAACAACAGCAGGCGACAGGCACCACCACAGCGCTTTAAACACGTTTCTTTTAAGCCAAAAGAACGAAGTGGCCATTGGAGACTGAGGCTAACACTTCCTGTCAGTGAAGGACGTTATATGAGGTGGAAATCCAGGTCTTGAGGGGTTGGGAATGAAATGGAAGTGGAAAGGAGGGCACACACATACACACACATGTAAACATCATGGCAGATGTCATCGAATTTCTTGTCCTTTTCATTGTATAATATTGAAAAAAGAAAAAAGAATATCATGTGTGATTTTAGATTTCTTTTTTATTTCCTTTGGCTACTTCACTGTCTTCCAAAATGTAGGTTTTCCAAAACTCCCTCATCATGTCTTGTGTTTTTCTTTTTCCAGTTTACTGTTTAGTGTGTTCAAATCAGAGTCCTCTCTAAACCCAAGGGTCAAACAATGCCTGTTAAGCACAAAATCATGGTGTCCACGTAACACGGTCATCTCGTCCGACCATCATCTCTCACTATAATCCCAGCTTTCCTTTCCCTCTTATCCCAACAGCATGCAGGGAGTTGTGTTTCATGCCGCAGGGGGGCTGCTGTTCATTTTGTGGCAGACGTCAAGATTTCCCCTTAGATTTTTTTGTGCAATAACTGACTCACAAGGTGACTAAAGCAGGGGGATAAAGTGCGTATGTGTGCTTTATACTAAGTATAAGTTTGTTCATTGGGGTGCACACGCACATATGGAACATAATCTGGCAGGATAACGCACCGTATTAAAGAGGATCCAGACAACCGACCACCCGTTGTGTAGCCAGAAACCTGAGCAGGCCGTGTAAGCTCTGCAGTGGAATCTACTGTTTCCATCAGGCCGTGTTCACACTGCAGCTGAAAATGTTCTGATTTCTTTATTCTGTAACACATATTATCTAATTATTCTGAAGAGCAGATGTCCAGTTATTTAATTTCTGATCTGCAGAAAAGAAACGGCAATTCCTTTGACTGTATTAATTTGTGGATCCCAAAATATTCAACATGCATTTTTTTTTGTAAATTGGAGCTTTAAACCTTCATTCTTCGTGTTAGCAAATTGCAACATTGTACATTAGCAACATTAGCGTTCATCCTGTGTCACGTTTGTTGTTACCTCATGAATAATAATCGATATTCACTTTCCTTTCAGCTTCATTGTAACCAACCAAAAATATCTGGCCCTTCAGCTGCTGAATGCTCCACCATGCTCACCAACTAGTTGCTGACATCATCTGCTGTTCGTTGGTGGGCAAGTAGTTAATCATGGAAATGGGGCTGACTAGAGCAGTGAGGGTGAACCAAACAGTACAGTTATGGGATGTGAAACCAAAAACAATAAACTGTCAGATATTAAAATCCACTAAAAATCTGAGGGGAACTGCAATAAGTCTCAGTGGCTTCGCTACTGTGAGTGAGCCCTTTCCAACTCCACGTAGTAATTTGACCCTTTGTTAGTATAAAAAATTGATTGGTGCAGCTTTAAGGTCTGTAGCGTCCGCGGCCTCTATATTGTAGATGATGATTGGGTGAAAAGAAGGCAAATGAACCTGGTTATTTCCTCCATGTCAACTCAAGTTCACTGTAAATATATAGAGCTTTTATAGACTGATTTGTCACACATGGGCATACAAGCACACACACACACACACACACACACACACACACACACACACACACACACACACACACACACACACATAGCACAGTAATGGCTCCCCCTCTCTCTCCCCGACTGGTTGACACAGTAGCCCTTTAAAACACCAAAATTACAGACATATCATGTTCACTATCTGCCTCTGCTAGTATAAGTTAATCTTACTTTATGCTCCGAGTCAAAAGAGTTTGTTTATTTTCATCTCAGACTTGGCGCGTGGAGAAGAGAAGCCAGCGCTGACAGGCTGTAAACACCCAGATTGGACGGTGGATTGAATGGTGTCACTGAAACTGGACCTCTGCGTAATAACAGGTAATCGCCGAGTTAACATGGTAGATTACATGATTTACAGACGCCGGTGGAGGATGGCGATGAAACCCAGAGCCAGGCGGAGACGACATGCACACGCACACACACACACAGATACACACACACACACGTACCAAATATATACAAATGCATACAAGCCTAAATGCATGTGCAACCATCCCATACGTCCACCGTAATGGACGGAACAAATGCGTAGGGTTTGTTTGACCTTCAACCTATCCGCTGATCCAACTCCATGCTTTCAGTAATGGGCCTCCTCTTCCAGTAAACTCTCTCCTTTTCCTTCCCGTAATGGCTACTTTGTGTATACATGGTCTTCAAACCACAGAACGGCACGTGATGGAAACTGATGAAGAAAAAAAAAAAAAAAATTGAAGATGGAGTGACTAGTCATGTATTAGGTGGAAAAAAATTGACATGTGAAACATTTTGTCCAGGTCTTAAAATACAATAGTTAGACATGGTGAACATGCTGAATCGATTATCACCAACTGTAGCTCTGCTATAAAAAAGGAGAACCATGCCATATTCCTGCCTCCACTTTGTATTTATACTGGGGAAGCAACTGAAACTAGTCAGGATTTGTTTCAGCGACATACCTGAAAGCTGTCAAAAAAACAGCCCGAAAATCCCGTCGTTTTCCAATCTAGCGCTGCGTAAATGCTGGTGATCAGGCTGTGGTGTGACCTCGGTGGCTGGGTCATTAGTAAGCAGCGTGGCTATTGGCTGCCTGTCGCAGCCGCCGAGGTTTATGGCTCCTGCTAAATCTCCAGGGAGGGCTGTAACAGTGCAGAACAACAATAGGGCCGATGCTGTGTTTAGTCTGCGTCTGCGGGGGCTTACAGCAGATTCTGCACTTTGAAACAAGAGCCCGGCTTTCTACCAAAGACTTTAAGACTCTCTCGCAGCTAGCTTATTACATCTTAGTTGACTTTTCATCTGTTTCCAAGGCACACACAAACACACACATCATCACACCCAGACTCAAACCAGAAGCACAAGTTTGATATTCGCTGCTTCTCAATCTGCCCTGGCCATCTCTTGATGCTGCTTCGCTCTCTCTCTAAGGGACTGTGTGAAACTTATTTGAGGAGGGGGGGGGGGAGGGAGGTGGAGGGGGGTGGGGCAACATAATCTTCCCCTTTTCTGAACCTTTCCCCTCCCTCCATAACTTTCATACTGTCCCTTGAACTACCTCGAGAAGGTGCTACGTAGCTACTCAGGTATGTAGGTTAGTTTAGAGCAACTGGGTTTTAATATTTGCCTGTCAGACCAAACACACACACACACACAGACACACACACACACACACACATTTAATACTTGTCTCTGTCAGACATCTCCTGGTTTCTGTGGCTTCTCGGCAGTCCTGAAGGAGCCTTGTCTAAATAAATGTCAACTTGTGACCAGGGTTTTAAAAAATCCAAAGCAATATACTAGGAGAGAATCAGACTTGTCAATCACGTCATGCATCCGCCTGCCCCAAGGTTACGAGCCACGACTCCGGTGGCCCCCCCCCCCCCCCTTCCCTCTCTGTCCTCCTGCCATAACAATGGGGAGGGATGTGGAAGTCCAAAACACACACATGATCAGGTGCTGAACATTTACAGCGCTTGTGTCTTACAGCTCAGCCCCGGGGTCTAGCTGGGTAAAGGCCAAACCGCTCCTTTTATGTATTTTTATTTTTCTAAGACAGTGTTCAGTCCTTGGCAGATTATTTTTAAGGCTGGGGGAGTTAAGGCTTCTGTCTGGCTTGTGGTAGAAAGCTATAATAAAACTTACCTTTACCCCACTGCTGAACCAGAGCAAGTAGAGATGGTGAATAATATTTATGAGTTAATAAAGCTCATATTAATGTCTAATTAAATATGCAATCGTCAGTCCGAGACATCCGTTGATTCAGTTTCACCGCCTGTTATTCGTTTTCTTTTACATCCTTAATTGAATCATTATTATGTTACTGTCAATGTTGAAAACAAATGCAAAAGTTAACCAACGTAAACATAGTAACACATTCAAAGTATTGAATAGTAAATGGACATTTATACAGCGCTTTCATGGTCTTATCAACCGCTCAAAGTGCTTTACACAACAAGCCACATTCACCCATTCACTCACACATTCATACAGCACATCTTCCTTTCCATCACACTCACACACCGATGAAACAGGGTTTAGATAGAGATAGTTAAAGCACATTATACCAGGATGTCACTTTATAAATAGTAGGGACATGAATGTACGTCACGGTTTTAATATCATCCCAAGTGGTTTAATAATTCAGCTGGGAGTTATATGAGTTTAATTTGAATCAAAAAGTAAAAACAAGAAGCTATTTTTTTTCTTGTTTATGGTCAGAACTGTCACCAATAAAACACTTTCCTCTGTCGGAATGTCACTTGGATGTGGCTCGTAAAAAGGTCATCACGGGTGGGGACCAAAGTTTGGTGGAAAACCTGACAAAAAAAAAAAGAAGGCCGTGAGCAAAGCTTTTACTTTCATAGCTGTTAACGTGAACGTGGCCACGTTTTCCATTAAAAACAACTGCCTTCCTCCATGTCGTGCTCTTAGTATCCAACCAAAATATGTTTTTGGCTGATTTTTTAGTGCTGTTTTAGTGTCCTGTAGTGACCTGAATGTCCACTACGCCCTTCATGAGCATACCGGCTCAAAATCTCACGTTATCTCCAGCGTCAGCGCTAAAACTCAACAAAGTACATTATAACAGCTACACACACTCATGCACCAAGACACCACAGTGGGAAATTACTACCAGACGCACAAACATTTTACTTGTGTCTGGTATGTTACGCAACGCCAGTCACTTTGGCGGGAAACCAACAGTCATTGGAGGTATTTTATCCTAAATATCTATTTGGCTGATAAAAGAGTGACAGCGGCACCAGCCATGTTGGCCGGTCGAACACATGCACACACAGTAACATGCACAGTCTGAAGAGGGCCATGTCCAACTTGAGCTGAACCCTGATTAACAGCGTCACTCTAAATCGCAGGGTTGATTTCAGCGCTAAACCAGACCTGAGGCCGATTGGTGAGGCATGAGGAAAATGACAAAAAGAGGGGGAGGGAAGAAGGAGGACATGGACAAGAGGAATGGGGTAAGTGGACAGATCCCAGATGAAGGGACGACGTTGGGAAAAATGGGGATTAGGAGAAGAGCAGGTGGATAAAGGGACAGAGGAAAGACTGAAGGAGAGATCTGCTACATGAAGACATGTTAAGGTAATAAAGCCACACAGAGATTTCCTTCAGCACGTCATTTTGTTGTGAGTGAAAAAACTAAAACACATTTTTCTTGCGATACTTTGAACGCGTCCAAAGCTTTTACTGCGGAGTAAACCCTCCTGGACAATAATCGAACCTGACATTTTCAATTTAATTAGACGGCGTGAGCGTGTAGCAACAGTAGCGGGGAGTGTTTGTCTGTACACATGTTCCTACTTTGTTGTGAACTCCGCTGACCGCTCTTTACAAAACGCACAGCGGTGGGGCCAGAAACCAGGACGCTCATAAAAGTGGTCCAGGTCGAGAGAGGAAGAGAGAGACGCAGACAGAAAGAGACGCAGACAGAAGTTTGGAGGTAGATTAGGAAGACCTTTTTTTTATATTTATATTTAAGTTATATGATTAATTCCTATACAGGAAATACCCCTCGTGGCTCTACAAGACTAACAGTGGTGAGGTTAGGTGCAAAAGTAATTCAGCTCATACAGTCTTGTATCACTCAGACAAACTGTCCAGAGCAACAAAATAAAATAAAAAAATAAAAAAGAGAAGCTGACTGCCCCTTCATAAAACAGAACACATTGGTTATCATAAATTTCTTATGTAATACGGTTGATCCTTTTGAGTCAGTGTTAGCATGGGGGCACTATAGCTAAATATCCATCAGGGATCACATTTTGCAGCTATTTCTGAGAATTAATATCCAAAGAAACGACACAATTTGAATAGAATTGAATGGCAACAGAGGAGTGCAAGCAGAGAGAATAACAGCGGGACAGAGTGAAAAAAAAAAAAAAAGGAGCGTGAAAGAGAAAGTGTCAGACAGACGGAGGAGAGGAAAGACCGACAACAAGTAGGAAACCTCCGGTAAATGTCAGGAGCAGAAACCTGTGACGTTAGTCTGTAAGGTGACACCTCTGGACCAATGAAAGTTTCCACTACACACACACACACACGTATACAAGTGTTTGGGTTGCTATGTGTTTGTTGGGCAGGTTGAGACGTGTGTGTGTGTGTGTGTGTGTGTGTCGTGTGAAAGGAGGGGCAAACTTCCAGAAAAGACATGGTGACTATGTTTGTGGCATTGGGTGGGTATATAGGTGGTGGCATGGGTGTGTTTGGGTGTGTGTGTGTGTGTGTGTGTGTGTGAGGGTGTATGAGGGCGTGTGTGAGGGTGTGGTAATGTTAAAGTGTGTGTTTATGTCCTGGTGGCACGCAGCAGCCGTCTGCGCATAAATAGGAGCATGTCGACGGTAGGTAAAGTGACGGTGATGTCATTGCTATTTTTCCAATGTGTTCTATGTTTGTCTGTGTGCGTGTGTGAGTGTGTGTGTGTGCCCAATGTGGATTTGCAGTGTCACTTTAACACTCTTGTTTTCCCCTGTTTGTGTATGAGCCCTACCCTGTAAAACCCCAACCTTACATGCACCTTACATTCACATGTTGTGTCTTCTACAGCCGCTGGTCACAGAGACAAGCTCTGCAGAGCCGGTCACAATATACCTCTAACACCTGCCCCCTGCAGCACGGAGGTGTGGAGGCTGTGGAGGTGATGGAGGAAAGTAACGTAACGAGGGATGTAAATGATTCAAGTCAGTTTGCGACACAAATATTCCAGCTGTCTAATTCACTGTTTCGATTATTTCAATATGATACAATTTGCATGTGATATTGCAGCATCAGGATCATGTGGTCCGGCTGCGTACTCACGGAGGAAGAGTCGTGTTTGGATACTAACGCGCGGTAGATGTGTGAGCCATCACGGCTGCCACCGCGGGCGCAGGTCTCCCTTGTCGTACTGGCATGGCACCTCCAATCAGCTGCCTGTAAAGCTGTCAGTGGGGGCCGCAGACCCTGGAGGTACGCGGCACTGAGCCCTGTTAAAAAGCCACAGATCACCCTGCTGGTTTTGTTCCCGAAAAAGCACGGTGCCTACACGTTTTAAGGGGCATGCAGTCGGTCAAGTGAAAGACGGGGCACTAAGGGAGAGGGTGAGGGACTTAGGTATGTTGCATGTAATGTTGTTAATCCCCTTTTCAAAGCCATAGATCACAGCTTGTTTTGTTTCCCAAAACAGAAAAAAAAAAAAAAGGGTCCCGTAAGTTGTTTACCGCAGAGAGCTTAAGAGAAATTCCACAATATGAGGTCATTACCATTGGTTTCAATCATGCACTCTGGCAGGTCATATTTCTCTCAGCGTATAATTGTGTCTGCCTGCAGCTAATTATTTGTGTAAACCTGAGCAGGCTACTGCTGCTGGGTTTTATAGGACATATTAGTTATTTTAAATGACGTTGAGCACAGCAGGAAAACAGTAACAGGCAGTTAAAAAAAAAAAAAAAAAAGACTGACACTTGTGTATGTGTGTGAGTTTGCGATGTTTGGGGCAGGTTTGAGAGCAATGCCACACAAGTATTGGAACTCACAACAGTAAACTAAAAAAAAATATTGGATGAACAAACTTGCTTACGTGGCTAATAACTGTAATTATAAATGGAAAATAATAAAAGGAAAAATAAAACAAAGCTGATTTACCTGCAGACTACAAGGTAAAGACGGATGTTGGGAACGTTGTCACACAAGTTGTGGGAAAAGTTGTATTTAAAGCAACAGAATTTTTCTAGTTAGAATATATACATTGTTGAAATACAGTAAGGATGTGAGCAGTTGTGGTAGAAGCAGAGGAAAAGGGTGAAAACAAACTGACTGATGGCTCCCATTGTTGGCTGCTCGTCTTCACAGAAGAGCCGCTCAACTGTGATTAACCGACACTTTCAATAAAATCAAAGCTGCTTTCATCCCTCACACTTTGACTGACACTTCCACTACTTTCACACATCAGCTGATACGTGAACATATTTTTATTCCTAAACTGAGACGTAAGTGTTTCTACTTTCCACTCGAAAGTCCATCTACTTTTATCACTTACAACTGCATTTATCTCTCACTCTTCAACTGCTTTTATCTCTTACTCTTCAAATGACAGTTCAACCGCTTTCAATCATTACGTATTAAATGACATTTCATCTCTTGCTCTTCAAATGATAAACAGAGCGCCTTTGACACTTGACTGCACTGATCTCTTTTTCTTGAAGTAACATTTCTGTATTCAGTGCTCACACTTCAAACCCTTTCAAGTCTCTTCATGCTTCTTTCACTTCTTACACTTGGCCCGACACTTGAACTGGCACTATACTTTTCAGTTAGGACCTCCACTTCAATTTTATCACCCACACATTGGTTGACATTTCAGTTCCTTTCAGTGAGTGAACTTCAAATGAAACGTCAGCTTCTTTTAGCACTTTCACGTTCAGCTACACTCAGCAGTTAAACTTTTATCAGCAGTGCTTTTCAGCTTCTTTCAGTATCTGTATTTCAGCTGCCACCTCAACAACAGCTTCATGTATTTCAATATTTCAGCTATTTCAAATGTTTCAACTGCACAACCTCAGCAAGAAAGTTAGAAACCCATTTCACCATAGCAGGACCAAAATGATGGATACATGTACATGATTCAGTATGTCCTAAATATAGAGGTTCTACTCGGTAAAGTGTTATGATTGTGCCCAGTAGGAACTCGTGGTATAACTTTGTATCTCTTCCAGAGAAGATAATTTATTATATTTTCATACCATTCATCACTTTGTCAGTTTCCTTATGGTAAATATCATGTTGGATGGAGCCTCTTGTATATACTGAACATATGAAAACATGTACACATGTAAAATCACATTAGGAGACGCCTGTGAGAAGCAGGAGAGCTGCTGCTTTTCACATTGTGGTTTGTTACAGAACAGAGGTGAAGTCAGATAGACAGTCTGCAGACCAGTGCCGAGCGCCACCACAGAGTAGCGTTGCTCTGCCAGCCAGACCCGGCCCGCAGCTCGGCCCTGGCATCAGCACGACCGTAGAAAGACCCTGAGCAGTCGCCTTTCATGTTGCTTTCACAAGCTTAGCTCCTACTTGTCAGAAAGACATTAGCAGTCATTACCAACTGCACCAGTTTTTTGCGTTTTATGATTAGATAGCTCTCCTCCTTTCACTTTAACTCGTGTCACTCCACATGCACCGCAGCTAAAAGCTTTGTCACATGGTGAGATTTCCATTACGTGCAGGTTCTTTGCCAAGTCAAATGCGCCAGGTTTTCACACACTGTAAACACGCGACATGCACGAGAAACAGGCAGGCACGAATGTTACTGAAGTTCAGCCAATGTGAGAATTTGAAGGTCAGCGCCGATATGAGAACTAATGTGCCGAGCTGCTAATAGTTTGTGCAGACTACCAATGGGGATTCTACAAAAAAATAAAAAATCTACATTTAAATCATAATCCCAAATGGTCAGATGACCTCAAATACCCTTTCACTGATGCCCCCCCCACCTGTTCCCAATGTGTTTATGTGATTTTTACACTGGATGTTATTTAATACTATTGATTACATAAAACAAAAACAATGTTTTCATACAGTTCAACTATCAGTGGTTTGTTCAGTTTGATAAAGTTTGTATAACTTTGTGGATAGTGAGACAGCTGGACATTTAAATGTTAATGCTAATTTGCCTGAGTTCTGAAGTTGTGTGTATGGACTGGGTAAGCTGCAAAGGAATCAGCTCTTCTTGTGATTAATATGAATGAATGAATCTGAATCTGAGTAACTACTGCATTTCAACCATTTTACCACCTGACTGTTTAGACTCTCTGCTCCCATGCTAGTGTGTGTGCACTCAGTCGCAGCACATGCACATACAGACAACTGCAACAGTATCCCCTGGTTGGGAACCATTGCTGTACAGGGTCTTAGTTGGTGGGAGTAATCACACTGCAGTAGTTTTCCAGTTTAAACAGGCTCAAATTGCCAGAGATGATGGATAAAACCTTGGCTTGGCTCTGTGTTTCCTGCGGCCTGAGGTCTTTTGGACAAAGAAATTGTGGCATTTTTTAAACATTTTTTTTTATCATGTCTGAGAACTGATGCTTCTCTCTGAGGATAGGAATGCTCACTGCAGTTTAGGTGTAATATTAAGACTGGGACAGACGCATTCTTCAAAATGGCCAAGTTTCAGATGCTGCACACAGACACAGATTAGTTTAGTGGAAAGATACTAACCTACTAACATCTAGTGTGTGTCAATCCTTGCATTTGAAAGTGTTACTAGATTTCTAGTGGTTGTTTAGGTGTTGCTAGGTTGATGATTGGCTTACTCAGTGTCCATTCAAGCCAATGTGAACTTACAGACAGAAATGAACAGCTTGCATCCATCCACATACATGAAGCAAGTCATTCCCGGGCAACAAGCCATCCCAATTGAAAATACAGAGGCATGGAGGGGAAGATGGATGGAGAGGAGCTTGCAGCCAAGCCTATACCGCCTGCAGGGGAGATAATCAGAGCTCCTGCTCCCTCGTTACCAAGTACTTTCTGTTTTTACTGTGTGTGGGCAGAGCTGGGTAGAGCTCAAACACTAGAGCACTTCTGTGACCAAGAGTCAGATAAGGCAACAGAGAGCAGGATGTGAATGCATGTATGTGTATAGAAATATTCTTAAAAGGAAAACTCCAGAATATCAACGAAAGACAGTTTTATCAGTGAACATTTTTCTGTAATCCACTTGCATTGAATGTCGACGAGGCTTTGAGCGCACACACACACACACACACACACACACACACACACACGTGCGCACAGAGCACAAGTACAGCCAGAGCAATAACACTGTCAACATCAGCAGTGAGACGGGTCGGATCTCAGCCCTGCCACTGTCTGTCTGCCACCTTGTCATATAAATCTTTACAACACAACTCCCTGGCACACGCTGGGGTGTGAATGGATGTTCCCTCACTGTGTGCACAGATGGTGTGTGTGTGTGTGTGTGTGTGTGTGTGTGTGTGTGTGTGTGTGTGTGTGTGTGTGTGTAACTGTGTGTGTGTCTGTGCACACAAAAAGATTTGTTCCTAATCGAAACCATATAAACCTGTGTCTGTCAAGAACATGTAATTGGTTATGAGTGCATTTGTGTGCGTATGCGTGTGTGTGTGTTGACACTGACAGTATTATTGGGCTGTTCAGGACAGCTCGGGATGCTGAGTGATGTACAGTGTGGAGGTGCTGAGGGATGAGGGGTATGCCTTGTGCAAAGGCCTGTGCTGCTCTCGTGTAGCAGCACGTCTATGAACACACTTGAGTCAATAGCAGAGTGCTGCTCGTGTGTGTGTGGCAGATCAAATGAACTTCTGCTCACCTGTGACAGCGCTCACCCGTCCTTCTCTTATAATCCACTGCACTGCATCAGAACCTTTTTGAAATGCAACTCACTAATTAGATTATTAAACTAGAATTACCGCCTCATGACTGTCTGCCTCCGCTAACGAGCCAAGTTGCAGGATATGTGTTCACAATCTCCCCACCACAGTCACAGCACTGACTAATAGCAGAACATTGTGATGTCACAGTGAAGTTGACCTTTGATTTGATTTGGATATCAAATGTCATCACTTCATTTCATCTTTATAGACATTTGAGTTAGATTGTGTCATAGCTAGAGTATGAATTCGAGATTAATTTTTTGAGGATGCAGTGATCTTGACCTTTGACCTTTGACCACCAAATTCTAATCAGTCCGAGTGAATGTTTGCGCAGATGTAAGGAAATTCCCTCTGGGCGTTCTTGATGTATTGCATTCGCGAGAACGTGAGATCGCAGTGACCTTGAACTTTGACCTGTGACCACCAAAATCAAATTAGTTAGAATCCAAGTGAACGTTTGTGCCAAATTTGAAGAAATTCCCTGAAGGTGGTTTTGAGATATCACATTCAAGAGGCCAAAATGTGTTTTGTAAGGTCACATTAACCTTGACCTTTGACCACCAAAATCTAATCAGTTCATCCTTGAGTCCGAATGAAATGTTTGTGCCCTGGCTGTCGCCGGCGCTGAGGCATAAAAATGACAAAAACACTGTATGATGTAACAGGAATGGGGCAGTTTAAAAGGTGATTATTGCTATTTACCAATGTTTTAGTGAGCGGAACGAGTTTTTCTTGTTTTTACAACATACAGCAGCAGTTGGTGGCACAAAAAAAATGTAGCAATACACCAACATAAGACAGGGAAGAAGAAATCTGCTGATGTAAATGTGGGTTTTTAAGAAAATGCATGATTTCAACACATTCATAAGGTCTTAAATGTAGACACACTTTGTTCTGGTGAGAAACACTGAATCTAAAAAAAAAAAATCCACCAGGTACTTTCAACTCTTAAATTAGGCTGATAAAATAGATGCATTGTTACATAAAAGTCTAACTCATGCGGCTTTAAAGTTTGCCTGTAAACCCATTATTCATTAAAAAGCTGATTAAAGCTAAAAGCATCTAACAGTATTGAAATCAATCTTGTGTTTAAAAGGACAGAAAAGCTATAAATGATGTCACTATCAATTAAAGTAATGACAATCAGAATGTACATTAAAGCCAAATGAAAATGATTGTTTTGGGGTGATTAATTACACTGACCTTGATGTTAAAAGTAGTTCAAATATCTGTGTGTGCGTGTGTGCGTGTGTGCGTGCGCTTGCCTTCAATTCCTTGGCGAGCTGCTGCAGCCTTGTGTCCCGGGGAGGCGGAGCTGCTGCTGCTGGGCACCTTGTCTGAATCATATTCATTATCCCTGCCACTGGAGCACTAATGCGGCTTTATGGGGAGCGTGTGGCGTCCCACAGGAAAAATTACGCCGCAGATCGCTGCATTTGAGAACTAAAACTAGCCATTCAACAGGCAGATTGTTCCAGTTCTGTCATTAGTTTCACTGCGAGGCGAAGAGAGGACGACTGAGTTGGCTTGTCAGAGATATTTGTTTGAAAGGTTTTATTCCTATAAAACTATATTGAGATAAAAAAATAAAACCAAAAACATTTTAATCAAGCAAAACGTTCATTTTGTTATCACAATTGATCCGAGGTCTCAAAATCATAATCAAAACAAAACATAATCAAACCTTCAAACACAATCTCTCTGAAAGACACACTATCTCAGGGTTATACTCCACTCTTGTAAAAACACACAGGAATAAGTGGCGGCAGGCCACCACCAATGAACACTAATTGTGTGTGTCGTTCCTCTTATAAAGAAGCAGTTCACCAATTCATGTGGAGCTGTTATTGCGCAGCTCGCAACCCTTGTGAAAATGTTATGGTAGCGAGGCTCTGGATTAGGTGTCAGCACGGGGGTCTACAGCTACTGAAATGTTTGGGGGGGGGGGGTGTTTGTTGGAGTAAGTGTATGGAGTGATACCCTGTGTCATCGTACACCCTCATTCATCTCTTTGCATTAAATGTATTATGTGTTTTGTCCATATAGAAAGTTTTGCATCTGCATGTGTCATGTGACTTATCAATATATCATAACAATACTCTTTAGTATGTCAGGGAGATGTGTCGAAACTGAATATGGTTTAAAGTTAAATTGTCGTGTTTTGATCATTGTGAGGTTCTACAGACGCTAAAATGATGGTCTTATACCTTTTATGGCACTTCTGTATTGGCTTCATAACTATACTGTGCTACTGTTAAATTATTACCTTTACTGATAGTAGCACTTGTCTGGTCTGAACACTGAATTTCTCCTGGGATTGCAGATTAGCTGTAAACATGGGAGTGAGGTTGGGAAATATGGACAAAATCATTTTACTTCTAAAGATATTCACGTATATTGTGATTCAGTACATTTTCTTGAAATTCATTTGTGTTGTTCATAGATGAAGAAAACCAAGGGAGGGTCTGTTTTTGGATAATTCAGTGAAATAAATACCTTACAAATCACAGTAGTTGAAAATTCAAGCTGGTCCTGCTCATTGATTTGCAACAGTTCCTGCAACGGTCCAACACAACCAGAGATAATAAAGGGATTAAATGGATCATCAGGGACAAATTTCTATTGTCTCATGGTGTATAAGTTATATTAATATCACCCAATCTCATCTGACAGTACCAGTAAAAGAACCATATAGTGTGAGAGTTACTGGAGACCTGAAGTCTTTATCTCTACCATACACAAGTCACTGTCTGTCTGCAGTGACTCTCTGGTCAGTTTCAGTGGCGGCCCTGTCAGCAGTCCACATGGTGGAGATGTGCCGTCAGAAATCTCCTCTCTCCCCTCGCCTCTCTGACTGCTCAAAACCCTGGAGGAAAAGCCTGTACGAACGAGCCAGACTATCAGACTCCAAGAGCACCGGGACCCCCCAACCCTCATCACGCCCCCTCCCACCCCCCCTCCACATGAGTCAAAGAGCCCTTCTTTTCCATGCCAGCTGACTGCAGGAGGAAAGAGAGGCGAGCAAGGGCAAGGGGAGAGGAGAGTGGCCTCGGGAGTGTGTGTGTGTGTGTGTGTGAGAGAGCGAGAGAGAAAGAGAGAGAGAGAGAGAGAGGCAGCGCACTGTTGATAGAGTGGAGTTAAATCATCTAACCTGTGATCACACCAGTTGATGGAGGATTGACTAGCGAACGGTCAGTTAGCATGTACAGCACGTACATGCTAACTGACCGTTCGCTAATCGCCCGCACTGAACGGCGGCTGTCCAATCATGGTATAGCAACTGTAACTAGCCTGTCAAACTTTGGACTTCTCTGATGCTCTGCATTTACAGAGTTTTGATAATGATGTTTTTTTTTTTTCCGCAAACATCAGCTTTGATAGAAATACAAATAGGTAATAAAATCTGCCAGCAACAGCTGTCATTTAAGCTAGCAACTGGCTAAAAATGAGAAGCTGCTTTTGTCTACCTTTGTCTGACCTCAAAAGTGTTTAAAAAATGACTAAGACTTTCCAAGGTAAATCTGCCACCATTATTGCAGTAATCTGAACATGAAAGCTTGACAGGCGTTGAAACAGCAAGCGAAAGGCCAATCAGGATTATTCCTACAAAAAAGAGAAATCATTTATTTATTCTGTCAGTTATTGTTAAGCAAAAATATTTGGTCTACAGCAGACTCAGTGAGTAATAGCACAAGAAGATGCTGCAACTTCAGCCCTAGACTTCAGAAGCACACACACACACACACACACACACACATACACTGTGCCAATCCTCTATTTCCCTGCCTCACATCATATAACACCTGAACCTCATGCACAAACAAACACACATGTCCAAAGTGTTGAAGACGAGACCCACCTGCTCAACGAACACACATATTAACAGTGCACGCACACAGTTAACCCGCGAGCACCTTCCAACACACAAAGTGAGACAAGGTTTCCTCCACGTTTCCTCCCCCATGGGCTGGAACATGTTCCTGCAGCACAGTGCACCCTCACAGTCCTTTGCTGAACAAGCACCACTATTTCTAATAAGGCAGAAAAATAAATATGGAAAGTCAAATTATACTCTGAGTCATATTGCATCGCGTGTTAAACTGACACACAATAACAAGTCATTCACGTGTGCTACCAACGGTTGTGATTAATGAAACGGGAGGAAAATAACCATTCAATTTGGGGTTTTCGGATTAACTTTCAAACACACAATAAAAAATTAAAAAAACATACTAAATATGATGAGAAAAGCACCAAAGAAAAACATTTATCTTTTGACCAGGAGGTAAACTGTAAGTGTTTGGAGGAAGGGGATGTTGGACGCTTGACGAGTGAAACTCCAGAACAGGATGCATCAGGGATGTGTCAAAGCTGAAACTGGTGGAATAGCTGGCACCCTTTGGATATGTAGTAGCACAGGGACACACACACACACACACACACACACATTTACAAATACACACAGAGAGACACATTCTGCAGCGAGACGGGCAGGCGTCCATCACCTGCGTCGCTCCTCTCCTGCCTCTCCGGCGCTGGCAAATTAGCAGGAATTTGTCGGGGAGGGGCAATTGTTTTCTCTTTAAACGGGGCTTGTTTTCGCTGGGGAAGTCTCTCTCTTGCATGAAAATTGTGTGAACGGCGGTGAATGGAGGCCTTCATAAGCTGCGAGGTGGCTGTGGTCTCTGCTGCCACGCTGCCAGCCACGCGTCCTCTCCCACAACTCTCATGCCGGTTGGCCCGCCCGGAGCTATGACTCTTGAGGGGCCTCGGTTTCGGCAGGTCTGAGAAGACAGACGACTGCAGACTGACTTCATTCAAGCGACTGTAGACAACTGGTTTACCAGATATGATTGTGCAGAGAGATTAATAAAATATGGGAATAAGTTACTGGTGTTTTTCTCTTACTTGTTGAAGTTTGAATCTCAGTTTGGGGAAATATAAATAGATATGGATATACATACACATGATGCTGTACTCACTGAAATGTTGAGATGTCACTTTCCTTTTATATTAGATTCACAACAAGAAACAAGACTCATCAATCTGGGTTTTTAATTTTTCTAAATCTTTACTAAGGACCAAGATGGAGGTGTTTCAGTTGCCCAACACTAAGTAAGATTTAACTGGATGTTGTCCCAATGTTGAAACACAA
This sequence comes from Seriola aureovittata, assembly GCF_021018895.1. Taxonomy (NCBI): domain Eukaryota; kingdom Metazoa; phylum Chordata; class Actinopteri; order Carangiformes; family Carangidae; genus Seriola; species Seriola aureovittata. The sequence continues at coordinate 4,996,206 of NC_079384.1, forward strand.
CCATATCCACTTTGCTGTGATTCACTCGGCTGGACCATGGAAGTATTAATAGAGCCAGATACGGCAAGGTGAGTCAGCCCCGCTCTCTCTCGCTTTGTCCCAACAATTTGTCCTGCCAACTGCAACACTCCAAAAAAAAAAAAAAAAAAAAAAAAGTAAAACTTTACCAGTAAATGTTGTAACCATCCAACTCTTCCCCTGCTTGAAGCTAAACCCAGACAGTGAGTGGCAATAAAGTGAGAGAGCTGAAGTGAATTCAGATTCTGAATGATTCTTCAGTCAAGAGCACAGTTCGCTGCAACGGCCCCAACAGACTGACATGGACGTGTGTGTGTGTGTGTGTGTGTGTGTGTGTGTGTGTGAACCACTTCAGTCCACTATCAACAGGTTAACGGAGCCTTTTCCACTGACTTTTGTGACAGACGAGTATGACACCTGTAACCACGGTAACGGTAACCCCAGAATGACAAAAAGACCAACATCTCAGCCCGAAACAAACAAAACTGACTGATTAACACAGTCGATCATAAAGACATGCTCCGGTGTTTATTCTCTCTTTTATTGCCTCGGTGACTTGGGATCTGTCACTGTAACCATGTTTTAATTGATCTGATGGAAACCTGAGAGCTGGATGGTCAGGGAGCACTGCACCTGGGCTCAAGATGCCCAATGTCCCTGGTTTGACTTCTGGTCGATCAGACCATGAGCTGCATGTCTTTCCTGTCTGTGGGGAAGACGTGGGGTTCTACACTGTTTTTTTTATGTGTTTGCTATTCATGCATTTACTTATATTTTCTTTATTATCTCCTTGTGTACATGTGACCCGATGCTGTAATGCAATGTTGAGCATTCCTTGAGTTATGAGCTGTGCTTCGTAAATGCTGTTGGACCATTTATAGGCGATGACACTTGTGTTAATGTGATATTTATGAATAAAATGAATCTCCGTCCCGACCTTTCACTCACTTTATGTCAAGTGTGACATTTTTCATGCTTAAGAGTGAAGATAAATAAGAATGAATAAAATGAATAACGGGCCACATCTTGAGGCCATTCAGGCCCGTGTCTCAGCCACTGTGTGTTCCTCTCAGTCTCTGTCACCGGGACGAGTGGACCTCCCATTCTCCCTTCAAAAACAATATGCTTCATTTAACTTTGCTTCACACTCACACAGTTCCACACATTCACACCTGGGAGCTGCCCAGTAACCACAGTCCTCTACTGTTGGACACACAGCAGTAATAGCAGGTTGAGTGCCTTGCTTAAGGGCAACACACTCCCTTCAAACACAAACACACACACACACACGCGTGCACGCGCACTTTGCCAGCCGGGGTTTTCGCAGCTGTTCTTGGCCTCTCGGCCTCAGCAATTCAACTCTGACATTTCTATTAATCATGTCCACATCCGAGCTAAATCTCCCTCTCTTTCTGCTCGCTCTAGTTTTCCGGGAAGAGTTGTGTATCCACTGTCATGTTCTCCGTAGCGATCATCCCATATGACAGTTTTGTTTACACGCAAGGCTTTGAGGCAGCTAATGAGAAAAGACTCAATGGAACATGACGTTTTGAGAGATTTATGGATATTTTCCTTCTAATGCGACTCTCATAAACACACACACACACACACACACAGAGCGGTGTAGATGGAGTCAGTGGTGTGTGAGGATGAAGTGTGTCAACTCTGAGTAAAGCAGGTAGATGTTTGTGTGTGTGGGGGCGTGGAGGAAAGAGAGACCAATAAAAGTTTGATAGAGACAGGAAGATGATGTGAAATCCATCCTTATGTGTTCAGTGTTTATTTGGTGTGATCTCAAGTGTGTCTGCAGGAACTTGTGCCCAATAAATGTGTGTGTGTTTGTGTGAGGGTGCACTGACCACAGATGAGTGTATCCACCCCAGTGTCATCTATCTCCTGTGTCTGAATCACAGCGGTGTCTGGTCTAGTGTCAGACAGCATTAAAACACAGGCCCTGCCCTCACTTCCAGTAACAGAGGCTAAAAAGAAAAACAAATACACTTCATGTTTCTCAACCTTCACACGTGACCCTGTTGAGATGGCAAACACACACGTCAAATACTATAGCTGTGTCCCAATTCAGAGGCCGCATCTGAAGACCGAGTGTGTCACAGAGGTGCGACTAGGCCGTCACATTTCCTTCAAGTGTGGCTTTTTTTTTTTTTCCTGTGAAATGAAAGGCTCAAACAGGTGAATCCTTTTTGGCGCAAGGTATCCCAAGATTCATTGCACACCGGTAATGAAAGCAAAACAATGCTGACAGAGAGGATTCCACCCGTGTTCATAGTAAGTACATGCATCATACTACACACACACACACACACACACACACACACACACACACACACACACACACACACAGGCATTGAGCAGACATTCACAGGTTACACAAAACACTCTCCACATCATCTCGGTCAGACGAAACATTATACTGAGAGTAAGAGACTTCATCCCTCCTCAAAGTTCTCTCAGTGGCTTCACTGAGCGAGAAACAAAAGTGTGAACATCACGACTCAATCTGAAGTCACACAGTCGATATCTCTCTGATAAATATTAATTTTAATAACCGGAGATTTCGATCGTATATCTACAGCCTTCCTCCACGTTCTCAGGTGTCAGTCAGGTGTTGGCTGTTTTTAACTACAGTATGTTTTGGGTGTTTTTCTAAAGCAGGTTTTGTGTGCACTAAATGATGCATTACTGGCATAAACAATAAACAGAAAAAAAACGAGAGCTTGCAGTATCTGTTATGAATGTGCGGAGATGGGCCTGGGCTGAAGTTAGATTCCCAGCCTGAATTATCAGCCCTGGGGGATGCGGAGTTGTGTTCCGTCCACTGAAGAAGGCCATGGGATACGGTTGAAAGTTTAGATTTAGAATATCTATCATCAGATTTGTGTCCCCGAAGGTCAACAATGAATCTCCATGCTCCCGGCCTTGAAACTATCCTGCACTATAAACACGTGTTATCACGTTGTTATTTTCGAAGTTCTACTTAATGATTGCGGTAAATCCAAACCGTGTTCATGAGAGCACAACATAACTTTATAACATCAGTTTACAGTATGATTCATCTGCCAAATACTGACAGTGATGCTGTCAAAGGTTTATCGAGTTAAGTCGTATGAGGAGTTAAAATATTCGTTTTTTTACAAATGAAAAGAAACGTTATCTTCTTGCACCAAAGAAGAACACAAGGGCCAAGTGCAAATAGATGCCACTATTATTTTACTAACAGCTAATGTCATATAGAAGCCTATAATCTGAGTATTGTGATATTATTGATATTAAAATGCGTGAGAGCCCATTAGCCTACAGGCATTCATTATACACTAAAATAATGAACTGAACTGGAATAAAACGTTGATGTCGAATGTGATGTTTCTTCTCAGAATGACAAACACAATCAAAGGTCACATTTAGCAGCTCCACACATTAGAAATCTGATCCAGATCAATGACTTTATCCCTGAGTCGCTCCGATCCTCGCCGTTACTGTTTCTGCCTCCAGGTGTTTCACTGTGACCCAGTCCATCCAGCACTCAGTGTGGCAGCTGCTGCAGCTGGGGCGACTGCAGGAACCAGCTGTGTGTGTCTGTGTGTGTGTGTGTGTGTGTGTGTGTGTCCATCCAGCCAGCTGTGAGGAGAGTGAGAGGTCTTTTCCACCGTAGTCAGCAGCACCTGGGCCAGCTCAGGGCAGCACCGGCAGCCAGGCCAGGCCACCCAGCTTATCCTGTGGACTATTAGTCCCAGACTGTCTATTGTTGTTGTAAGAAAAAAGAGTCCACCTCAGATACTCTTACGCTGCTCATCAGTCTGCAATGCTCACTGCATTCCATGACTTAATCTGACATGAAGTGCGATTCACTCTTTAGCTGTACCTGCCCTCCCACCTCCCTCCTCTGAAAGCCTACATTTCCCAAAATGCTCTTCAACAGGCAGAGAGAGAGAGAGAGTGACAAAAGCGTTTGAATAAACAAAATAAAATAATGTCTTCGGGCAACGTCTTGAATCTGTTTATCGTGCGACTGAGCAAAATGCATCTGTTGCACCTGAGTGCCGCAAATTTTAAAGCTGCGTCAATTGATTGTTCTCTCTAAGTTATGCGTTTCCCTTCATCCGTATCCATAAGACCTTGGTTTCCCTGGCTACAGAGGATGAACATCAACGGTCATAACAGGAGTTAAACCGTGATCCTTTGTCTAACAATGTGAGGATGTTATCACTTGAACTGTTGGAGTGTGAGTAAGTCCTACAAAATAACTCGCTGATCATTGTGAAATCCTCATGTTTCTCTTTCTTTTTTAAAAGCAGTTGTTGATACTAAAAGTACTGGATCATTTTTGCCTCTGCATCTTTAAAACTGTCATTTTGGCTTTTTTAGACTGGGTTTTATTTGGCCAAGACTCCTACAACTTAAATTTGAAAGTTTTGACTTATTTTGTTAAATAATCGAAAAGATTCAACAAGGTATCAATAAAGCTATTTTTTTGTCTTGGTAACACACACTCACCAATAGTATAAAAACTGACCCAAACAATATTGGTTTTCGCATTAATGAGACTGCTGTCAGTAGAGAAACAGGGGATCTATGATGAATTAAGGCACAATGGCAGCTCTTTTATGTCTTATCCAATATCCACAGGATAAATAATGATGAACTTTTCGTAGATTTTCCCTAAATACATAGTTATTTGGACTCTATTCCTAAATAACATTATCTCTGGCAAATGAAATCAAAGCTTTTTTTTTTTTTTTTTCATTATTTTAGAATTTAAAAAAGCAGAATGTTCCTCCATTCAGAACCATTTAATTCTGTTTACCCCTTCAAGGTGACGACACGTTGGCCTAACACCCGGAGTCCAGCGGTGTCTCTGTCGTTGAATGCATCCCGGTATTTCAATGAAAACGAGCCTCGGCTCGGTTCAGGGGAGGTACAGGCCTGTTGCAGCTGAAACACTTTAATCTCATTTCTTCCCTCTCGGAGGAGAATTGTCGCTTAAAGCTACCAGGCATCACTCCTGCAGAGGTTAAGGCAGCTTTTAGCATGATCAACAAGCCGTGAAAACCCTTGCTCAGGGAAAGAGCAGCTTTATTGCGGGATTTGAGCCCTGTCTACCTCCCCCGCCCCCCCCCCCCCCTCTTTCTTCTTTTACCTTGGATAAACAGAACATAGCCCGCTATTCACGTCACATCTTGCCAGTAGCCATCACCTCGATGGGAGCCAGTGCTCCACGAACGGTCTGGTGTTGAGTTCCACCAATAGGGACAGGTTACTGGCTCCCACTGCCAACAATGTCCGTGGAGTGCAAATGTTTATTTAAAAAGTTATGTTCGAGTATTGATTTTATTTCATTTTCCCTCCTCCTAGCCCGCCTGCTCTTGGCTCAGGTAAAGTGCCTGTCCATCATGAGGTTTTCCCGCTGGAGCCAGGCGTGTTGTCTGTCTCATAAAAGCCGCTACTATAGTATAATGTAGCCCCGTGCCCCGAAATGTCCGCCTTTCCTCTCCAAGCACGCGGAGCTTCCACAGAGGATGTGTGTATGTGGTGTGTATGTAGTGTGTGGGCCATGTCCAAGAAAAATATGTTAGGGGCCCTCACTTCTTATAATAGTCTGGACATAGAATATCTCACCTACTAGTAGGAAAAATATAACAGTTAACATTAATACCTGATATGTCCCTTTGCCCACTTTTCTTATTTTATACCCCGACCCTGTATTTGTATTCAATTAGCTTGAAATAGGTTTATGTTTAATATATGGAGTCACACTAACATTCTCCCTTCCCAAAACACATAAAATAAAATATATTATCTTTCGCGCTTCTGCTCACTTTCTGCAGCGCTCCCGCCGGCTGCGGCAGGTTGTTTGGGTTTTTGTTTTTTTTTAAAAGGACAAAAAAAGGCTTTGAAATAGTTCTGCAGACACATACGTGACAAAAGCCAGGCAAGCTGTCACACTCTGCAGCACTTTATGAGCCTCAGACAAAAGAGAGCATAACTTTTTTTTAAAGTTCTTGCTGGATGAGCATCTGTTGATTTGTGTTGTAAGATAAAATAGGATGACGTGGTTACCGTGGTAGATCCTGTTTTTTAAAATCCTCTGAACATTGCAGGTTAAAGCTGCAGCTTCTTCTGTGTTAATAGTTCCATATGGCATCAGTGAGTGAATATTAGAATAATAAAGAGATAAAAAAACATCACAATTCTCAATGGAAACCAAAGACAGCCAAAGGTTGAAGAGGCAGAAACAGACTGGGGGATATCAGGTGATGTTTCAGTGTAACTGCTCCCACTGTTTGGCCTTAGACTCGCTTCACACTTCCAATGTTTTAGTCCAACATTTCTCAAAAAGAGGATGATTATCTGTATTTTTTTTTTTTAAAGCATTTTAGTAGACAAGGTCGTTTTGCAACGTTGTGCTCATTTTGAGTCTCTCTGTGTTCATCTTGCATCTCCTTCTCGTCATTTTGCAGAACTTTCTCTTGCATTTTATCCCTTATCCTGTGTTGTAGGCCACTGTTTCAAAAATCCACTTAGAATACCTTTAACATTTTAGTTGATATTGTGCTTACTTAGCGCATATTCTTTTTTTTTAAAAGCCTGACATACTGTATTTACACTGACACAGTTTTTGCTTGCTGTACTAATTCTTCTTCTTCTCAGTGGCCAGCGACAGACTGACATGCTTCCAGGTGGAGGACAAAATCCACTGTCCTTATTCCGTGCAAAAATGTATCTGACATTAATATGACTTCCAGCAGTCTGCGTTAACCAATGAGTATTTTTTTAGTCTTTTTTAATGCAGAATTCACCGACAGTGTTTCCTTAGTAACTTCAGAAGATACTCACTTAGTTTGTCTAACTCAGACCCAGAAGGCTCAAACTGACTTCAGATAAACTTTGAAATCCATTTTTGCACAGAAAGAAGACTGTGCATGACCTGACTTGGGGTTGATCTGGCCCATGACCGGGAATGTTTACCATTATATATATTTATATATATATATATATATATAAATACAGCATCTTTTTAATGTGACATATGGTGACTGTTGCACTGTTGGATCTAAAACATAACTGAAATTAATACAGAGAGAAATTTATTTTCAAATGAGGTTTTGTTGTTGAGCTTGTGTATCTGATTGCGCTTAAATAAGTGCAGTCAAACTGTCACCACTTACAGTCTATGTCTCACCTCAGCTCATCAGTTACTTTTCATCAGTCAACGCTGTTAACGGCTCAATATCGTCACTCGCATCCAAATGTCTGCAGGAGAATGGCTGCGGGAGCCTGTTAATGTCTGTAAATCCCTTCACACATGCGGTTTCAAGAGCATCTCCCATGTGCGTGACCTCTGAGGACCTCCTCCTCGTTACACATGCTCCCTGTTTGCCCACAACAGCAGACAAGATCCAAGATCAACTCGATGCTCAGCGCTCGAATGTCACCGGCTGTCATGTACGGTCGTGCCAGCGCCCTGTTTTATTGTGCCAGTGATTTTAATAAGTTTGAAACACTCTTCCAAGAGTAATTCTCGAGATCCTGAACCCCAGGCTTCTTCCATGATACCACTGTCTCACGGCCTCAGTACGGCACAAGGGGAGGTTCTGTTCAGCTGGCACAGGGCAGAGTTCAGATCCAGCTGTGGATCTTTACATGCACATATACAGTATGTGGAAGTGCAAGCGTGCATTCGCTTGTAACTACAGTAACCTGCACGCAAACATACACTCATTCACCCTACATAGAGATGTACAGACGCTGAATATGGCTGCAGTAAAAATAAAGGCTAATGAGTCTGTAAACTGTATTCTTTTCTTTGGAAGGGGATTTCAGTCGGTGCAAGAGCCTCAACAGATTATTTCAACCATCACAAAATATCACCCGATCTCTTTTTAAATAAATCATTTGCGATGAAAACCATTTCCAATTGTGCTGCCCCTTCAATCTGATTAGTTTACTTGTTTTGGCATAAATATCCAGCACAATACTTCTCATATCTAAGCATTGGCTCATAAATTGAGCAATTATGGCGGCAAAAATTGCTGTTTGGTCTGCCGCTGAAGCTTATAAACCTATCAGACGGGGTATTAAACAATCTGAGCGTCGCTGCGTTATGCCCTCTTTGCTTCTCATTTTCCCCAACATTTACAGCTAAAAACTGTGTGAGAATCCATCAGGAACAGCTCAGATTGAAACTGTTGCAAAAGTCTCACATATTTCTGTGTGTTTGTTGAAGTTTAGCTTCTGCAAAAAATTATGTTTCTGAGGTAACCAGGAGGAGTTTGCCTCCAAACTGTCTCGATAAAGTTATCCAACACGACGTCAGCGCCAGAAAGCATTAAAAGCTCGTTGTGTTATCTGCGACTACTATCAATAGTAGTGGCATTATCCTATTCTCCCCTTTAAATACAGTAGTCTGTACAATTTTCACAAAAGCAAGATTGAGCGAGAACAGAGCACCAACAACAATAACTGAAGTGCTGCAACAGCAGGTGAAATATGAAAAGAAAAACTGAACAAGTGAGATAAGAAACATAGAACGCCGAAGCTTTTATCCAGTCAAATTAACATCCCATCATGCTTTGTGATTTGCAAAAATAACAGAGGTCAGCTGAGGAGGCGTAACTGGATCAAGACCACAAGTGAAAAAGTGAGTTTGAAAGAGGTTGTTATTGTGGTACGAGCGGCAGGATCTTCAGTCACAAAGGCTGCGTAACAACCGAGTGTTTGGATAGCAGCGGCGGAGATTGAGTAGACCTATGGAAAGGATACCCATAATGCACAGAGAGATGGCGGTGGTGTGGGAGACCGCAGCTCATTCCCCCCCCCCGAGGCCAACTAGTTGGTTAATGCAGCTGTGACGTGATCAGACCAGACTAACAGACTTCATACAGAGGGGTATTTTACCAGGTTTGCAGGACGCGAACCACTAATTACAAAGACAAACGCATGTTTGATTTCAGCGGTCAGAAAAAACAGGCACGGGCCTATACTGCAGGGATGTGTCACAAAGTGATTAGTCAGATTGTCAGATGAGTAACTGTATTCTCAACACGTGGGCCCCTGGAGCCCCTCCAGTGAGGCCCTCAGTTATGGTTTCCTAATATGGTTCGTTTAGAATAAAGGGTCACTTCAAATCAATGCACGTTATCCTGATGAGAGTGGTCTCCTGCAGGACAACAAACCCTCCGTCAGCAGGGCAGGACCGGTTACTGGATCCACGCCGTGACACTACGACCCTCCTGATCGACGCTGAAGAGCAGTGAAGCGATGACAAGTACTCGAATCCTTCACTTTGGTAAAAACAGATCAGTGATGTGAAAATACTGTATTACAAGTAAAGTCCTTGATTCAAAATGTTACATAAGTGTAAAATAGCACTTCAGCGTCGTGTACCGATAGTATTACAATAAAAAAGGGAAAGAGTGGTATAAGTTATAAAGTATATATATGACAAATGAAACTTAATTTCAGGAAAATACTTGAAAATACTTTGAATTATAGACTGGATATGTGGGAGACTTTTTGAAGGGAGCAATTGCAGCTTAATTTAAATGGATATAAACTGTATTTTGCTCAGGAATGTAGTGGAGGGAAAGTATGAAGTAGCTTTTAATATTAATACTCAAGTAAAGTAATAAAAAGTTTTACTTCAGTGTCTACAGTATTTGAGTATACGTACTTCCCAGAACTGCTGATATTAGTTTTCATTTGTCACCCATCTGTATATGAGCCTACTCATTTCTAGACTGGATGCATTTTGTTATTTGGCATTTCAGCAGGAGAAATTCGAAACGCCAGACTTGGAAATGCACAGCAAGCTTTCACCGCAGTGCAAAGGAACAGAGAAAGTCGCGATTATGTTTTAAAGAAAGAAAAGACAGGGGATATTACAGTGAGACAGAGCTACAGGCGCGGCTTCGCTGGATGGGATGTGGCTCATTACCTGTAAATCAGATATTACCCAGCCACTGACGGGAGAATTAGGGAGCAATTATGTGTGTTACCCCGCTGACAGGCCTCGCTGGCACAAAGAAACACTGGCTGCTCAGAGTTGGCAAACTGGAGCGCTTTATAAACACAATATATCTGATCACAGAGACAGGAAGAAATATAGCAGACACACACACACACACACACACACACACACACACACACACACAGCCATGCATATACAGAGACGGCAAAGAGAGCCACTTGAGCATGTCGTTACTACATGATGAACTGTGAACGGACACGCTGAGCCCGCCTCGCTTCAGGACGGGTGGAAGCAGCTGACGGGTCCGGACGGTGAGAGGGAAGACGGAGTTGCTCTCAGCCCGTCCTGCTGAATTATGGGATTCGGAGTTTGAAAGGGCAACGTTTCACAGGCTGTTGGGTTTCAGAGGTATGCAGTCAGCCTCACACAGCAGAGGGTAATCTGTGGCACATGTGCCTCCAGGATCCCACTGACTCTGTAGCGTTTTTGCAAATGCAGCGTATAAACCACGTCGCTCTGCAGGGATGCTGCCAGTGCAACGAATGAGGCTTTACTGGGAATTCACAGGCAGAAGTAAGAAGCGCGGATTTGTTTATCGGAGACACTTTGGAGTTGCAATGAAATTTGAATGAAGAGGGATTGAAGTACTGAAGTAGTATTCTAGTAGGGTTTTTATATGAGTGATAACTGACCAAACTGCACAAAGGACACTTAAAGTTCAGTGTTTTTTTATTTTTATTTATGAAATAAAAACACATTTTTATCTTATCTTATTTTTTTTTATCCATCTCCTGCTTTAATTGTCTTTTATGTCTTTGTATAATTGTGTCAAATAAGTCAAATATTATGTATCTTTTGTATTTGATAGTCCGTCAGCTTTAAGGGCAGAAACTTGTGATTCAAATCTAAACAAAAGACCAGCCACTGAATTTCAAGAATTAAATTTGAATTTCACATTAAACATCAGCGAAATTATTTTCAGATGGTATTAAAGGTTTGTTTTTATCATGGACGTTCAGTGGTTAAACATTTTTACTTATGATGAGCGAAGAACACACGGCTGACATTTGTTTTCAATCCAGAATTTGGGGCTTAGTCCTTTAAATATTGTATTTATTTAATATTAACATTTTTAATTTATAATTGTTTACTATGCACTCATGTGTAAGCTCATATGCTGTGTAGGCTGTGATAAAAACAGTCCTCCACAGGGAACAGACTTGTATGTCTGTAAGACCATTTTTAATATTTAAGTGAAATCATAGTGTTTACGTTGCTAATAGCAGAACAACAACAGTGCAACTAGTCTGCTGCTTTGTGGTTTTCATGGGGTTTAAATAAAAAAAACAAAGGTATAATAAATGCCCCTGTAGTCAGGTTGTTAAATAGACTTGCAACAAGTGATGGTGAAAGCAGTTTGCCACCACTTTTCATCTGATGACAAGTGGTGACAGCTTATTAGTGTTCTCCTGGAAAACACATAATCCTCAAACTGACTACGAGGCTGCGGATGTGTCTGTATATAAGCTTCTATCTCTGTCTCTGACTATAATTAACATGTATTTATGCCAGAAATAGGTTACAGCAGCCTCCTTGAAAACCAGCACTTCCTTTAAATAAACTCAAAGCAAGCTGAAAAAACTTCAGTCTTGTCCACAGCCGGGCAGCTCTGCGTATTAGAGTTGACAAACGTCATTAAAATTCACCGCTCCAAATAACAAATCTTTCAGCAGCCACACACACACACACACACGCACACACACACACACCCACACACAAATACACAGTCACACATACAACAACTTTCAGCAACTCAGCCGAAACAGGGATATGCTAACCTCGGCAGAGGATGTCTGTCGGGACACCCTGGCCAGACTTGAGTTTCCCTCCTGGGACGGACTCTGGCTAGCGCACATGCTAATGCTTGGACGTCTCTCCTGCATCTCCCTTCAGTCGTTGTGAAATAATCTGCTTCATCTGGGCCTCCAACCAGGCTTTTCACCACCTATTAGCTCTCGAACCTGCGCCGGTGACAAAAGAAGGGTTTTGACAAAGCACCAAAACAGATTATCAAAACGTGCCGTTTTTCAAAAAACTTCTCGCCCTACCTGATTACTTCCTCCGACTGAAGGACGGCTGATTAGCAGCCGCTTGAGAAAACTGAATGTCAAGACCGGTTTGTGAACGATTTAATCATTCAGATCAGTAGACAGTCAGTAAAAGAGAATGGAGACAGCTCAGGTTAGGTGTGCTTGAGCGTCTGCAGCTAAAGACAAGCCATCCATGCAGCTGAGTACAGCTCAACCACAATCTCTCAAAGGCCAACAACATGAGTGCCAGTCTGCTCCAACCAGGGCGGAAATTTGGCACTTTGGGAAGGTGCAAGGTTTCGAGGTAGAAATGAAAGCTTGTAGCAGCTGCTTACCTCTGCTTTCCCTGCAGGAACTTTGTCATCACTGTACACTCAGCAAAATGATTTTGGATTACTTGGTCTAAAACTAACAAATTATGTCAATTTTATTCAAATATAACAAACCTGCCTGGTATCTGTAACCAGCATGCTCTAGTGCAAGTTGTGCCAACATTTTAAATGGGTCACACTTCAGTAACAGAAAACATTTTATTTCCATGTGCCCAGCAACATTTTGCATGAATAGCAATTATTGTCTGAATAAATACACATTTGTGTTGTTGTAGCTGCTCTAAATGTAAAAGTGGAACTGACAGAAGAGTCATTTATATTTTACAGATCTGACGTAGACAGCAGCCTTCATTAGAATAACAGAATGTCTGACGATTAGAAGATACACTGACTTGCTTCTGCTGCACTCAGGTCTTTGAAATTAGAAAATACAGCAAATTTTCAAACCAGTGTCTGTTAAGTACAGGTCACGAAAACATTCAAAAAGGAAAAATTTTGCCACAAAATGTATTAATTCTAAATGTGGAGTTGTGGCAATCAGTGGATTTGTTTGCAAAGGCAAATTAACTCTTTTTTTGCGTCAATTCAAATTTTGGCTGAACACCAATATGCAAATTCACAGCACAATAAAATGGAAAGTAGCCTGGGGAGCAATTGTGACTTACAAGCAGTAGTATGTTCACAGCTGGCTAACATATTAGCACATAGCCTAGCTTGTCAACTACATTAGTTCCCCAGGAAGCCCTTGTGAGTAATCACTGTGCCGCTAACCTTCTCGAGCCAAATATTACGTGTGGATGAATTTTGCTGTCCCACTTTGTGGCGTGACCAGGCTTTAAAGGACAGTGCTGAATATTAACAAGCATGCTGTTATAATGGCATACATCATACCATAAAACATCAATCATCACGGATGATACAAGTTTCCAAATGCGTACGAGCGAAACAGTAATTCAGCAACGTTAAATGTCAGTGAAAACACCATCAGCCTCCTGGTGAAACCACAAAAGCAGACAGGTCTTTCTTCACAGCTCCTCCTGCACACATTGTAAAGCCTGCTGCACTGTGTAGCCCTGGAGAGCACTGCACGGCCTGCAAAACAGACAGCACGGAGACTGACTGACTGCTGACATACATGGCACAGGGAACATGCCGGCTTTTTGTCAGACTTCCACATGTGTTTCCAATGGGGGGGATATTAGATTCCGGACTGGTACAAAGTGTCAGCTACAGCTGAGGCACATGTGTGCACGGGGCTTTGTCTGCACACAAACACACTACACGCACACACAAAATATTGTGCGAGATGTAGACAGGTTGTGATAGGAGTGTGGTGGCAGTGGGTCACCCTGAGTGAATGTATGTGTGTGTGTGTGTGTGTGTGTGTGTGTGTGTGTGTGTACAGGGTTCAGGTTACTGTGTGGCTGCTGAATGTCTAACGAGAGAGGATGTCAGTCTTGTTTGAGAAGCGGGTGTGACAGCAATGAGATTCAGAGGAAAATGAAACCTCAGCAGAAAAGATTATGTACACAGTAGTAGCCCGTTTTAGCGGTTGTGAGTTTGTCCTGCTCTTAGCCTGCATGGCACGGCTGTGAGGTCTTTTTCTTAATGTTACATGCTACATTAGGTACAGTAATCAGCGTGTTGTAATACAAAACTAAAAACCAAGTATCTACCTGGCCAAGTTCTTATGAGAGAAAGGGAAAGCTTGTTGTGAACAATATGCTGTAGATTGGGATGCAGAAATACTGCGAGGCAAGGAAAGGTTGCGTACAGGTTACACGCTAAGAAGAGTTAGTCATACTTGTGTCTGAGTATTACAGAATGAGACAAAATGGCATTGTGACATGGCACTTACAAACATTAACCAGTTTACTCTTTAGGTTTACAAGCTGCTTTTTATAAGACAATAAAAAAAAATGATCAGAAATACTTTTTTTGCAAAAACTTAGGCATGTTTAGCCTAAGTTATCTTAACTGTGGACAGGAGAAAGGAGCTAACCATTCTAAAGTTCATCATTTCTTATGTTGTATCTTATTTATTTCATTTGTACAGAAACAGAAATATAAAAGCGATAGTTGTGTAGCATCTCCTGACTGCTTTGTTCCACAAAGTATCTTTCACCTTTCCCCGTTAAAGGAGCAGTTTGTAAGTTTTGCCGCTGATTCGTGGCCAACCTCAGCACCAACAGCTGTTTACTCACCAGTCTATAAGAGACATTGCAAATTCAGCTGGTCTCCAGCAGGGGAAAGCGACGCCCACGTCCACTCCGGTCTCTATCACGTCTTTTCATCTTCTGAAGTTAGCGCGCTAACCAGCTAGCCTCGCCACTCTCTGATAGCGACTCACTGTAGCCTCCAGTCGGCCCTGAGGACCTAACGCTGCCCAGAGTGTGTATTCTTGTCCTGACAAACACAGCGATGGCCGAAGACAATCACCGCCACTCACTCTCGGAAAGAAACCACATTTGGCAGCAGAAAGCCCCTTTAAACCTTTACACCAACCCTGTGTCAATAAAGTAAAATGGAGCTTAGAGTTAGAGGTCGCCAGTCTCCTCAGCAACAATGTTGTTTATTTACAGTCATGATACATAATGGATCCAGATTAACATGGTAATGACTTATTGATCTATGTGATGCCTTTAAAAACAAATGCCTGGATACAGGGACTTCATCAGTGACAGGACAGAGAAGGAAAACTCAGGTCGAGAAATATAGACATGCCTCCTCACACACACTCACACACACACACGCCCGACCACCATACCCCACCTCCTCTGTGGAAAAAAGCTTACATTCTAATAACACACAGCTAAGTAAGAGTTTATGTTTTCAACGGCCGACAAAATAAATGAAACAGAGCAAATGTGAACACGGGACGCTGGCGTTTTTCGAGTTGTTTTTATCGAAGCAATGTGGACTTGAGGAAGTGGAGAAAGCAGAGGGGCGGCGGAGCACCTGTATATTTGTACAGACCTTAACTCTTGTGATGTCATCCTTCGACAGTAAACATTTATCTGCGTTTTATAATGGCAATCCAGGTCCAGGGTCATTAGCGAACACAGAGTCAATGAGGGAGACCACCATCTGCGGCCTGAAGCCGGCCCCCGGTTACAGCGGCTGGAGGTTCTGTTGCCGCGTTAAAATTTATTGAAACGAGGATGGTTTATTCAAGGAACTGGTAATGAGTTGTTCTTGGTATCCAGTGTCAGGAGGTCAGAATGAGGACTCGTCTTTGAAACTGGTTATAAAAAAAAAAAGAAATGTATTGTTGCTGTGTTCAGCAGTGGAACATCATCAGGGCTGCAGAAGCCAACTCACGTGGTGTCGCGCTGGAGGAGAATGCAGCGTGTGAACGGGCGGCTGGAGCGAGAATATTACTTGATGTTGATTTAGAGTTCAAATTTAGTTTCATCTGTTTTGTCTTATTTTTTAATTTTACCATTATTACAGAAATTGAAATTGTATAGATATATTAAAAATTCTGTCCAGATTGTGGCTTTATATTTACACGTCTTAACTGTATTGTTAATTGTATTTTACAGCGATCAAGAGTTTGTTGCATGATTTTAGGCCTCTATATGAATCTGATGATTATTTAATGATGTGGACGATGATTATGATTTGTCCATTAACAACATGTAATGTAGAAAATATCATGATTATCTCCATTGAGTAAATGCTTTAAGCAGTTTGTTGACTCTGTTTTCTCCTCTCAAAACAGACAAATGTGTGTCTTGACGACTTGCGAGCTGTGAGACACAGATGATATGAGAGCTTTTTCCACATTGGACTCTATGCTCCTTTAAAGGACAATACTTTTAAGGTTGTGTGCAATTGATAATCAGCACAAATCTGGATGTCAAAGTTTGATTCATGTAAAAAGAAAAACTGCACATATTTACTTAATCTCTGAAAGCTCATCCCCTGATTGCAGGAGTCTTTTAATGTTGGTCCAGAATTGTGCTGTTATTAATTATGGTGTGACTGGGCTATAATTCTGTTGCAAGCCAGTGACTAACACTGGTGGGCTTTGAAGTGCTGGCTTGACTTCACTTCCAGTTGATTCTGTTAAGGCAAACAAGGAGGACATGAAATGTTTCCTTAATAAACCAAATGCACAAGCTTGCAACTGTGAGGCATCACTGCAAACCCTCCCTTTCCCCCTCCCTCCTCAGCTTGTATGTTCATAAGGTGAATAGGACAGAAGAAATGATATCTTATCTTATCTCTGATGTGTAAAATTGGGTGCATCCAACTCTGTCCTGACTTTTTTTCTCAACCCAAAGCCAACTCATTTTAACTGGTCAGTGTTTGTGTTCACTGTGAGTGAGCAGGGCGGTTGCTTAGTCTGAAAAACCCTCTAGACGATTGTAACAGCTACAAAGTTAAATTCACTTCAGCTAAGCTGCAAAACAACCAGTCAATTAAAAAGGGTTAGCATCAACACAGAGAAACATCAAAGCTATCTAAAGCCAAAAAATGAAGACTGGGTCTCAAAAGAGATCCAAGCAAAGACGCAGTCGGCGTGCAGCAGTGTTTTGGCAAACTGTGACATCTGCATCAGTTACATCTGTATACACTCAAAGTGCTGCGGATAAAAGTATCTACCAATCGGCGAGCGCAACAGGCTTTTTACGGCTCACACACGAGGAATTCTGGTTAGCAAGTCACCCAGATAATGGTGCGGAACCCGTCCGTACAGCAGGAGGTGATATTGCTGTTGTTCGCACTGCTGACAGTAGTCCCACCGACCGGTCTCTCCGGGGGTCTGGCCCACACACAGCTTTAGTATAGTCCAAGCATGGAGAAGGTAAACAGTGATGAAGCTCTTGCCTCCCCCACACGGCATGTCGTCTCACCACAGACAGAAAGAAAAACAATGAAGCCCAAGTGATGATCCATGTGAAGGTTTGGACGAGACAACTGTTCCTGTGGGTCATGACAGGTAGCCAGTACGATGCTGTACGAGTCCTCGTTTGCTGGGTATCTGCTCTGGTCTGAAGAACATCACACAATTTCTCTCACAGCCAGTTACTTTTTGACTTTGTGCAACTTTCGACAGCGCGTTGAACCGTAGACACCCGGTTGGAGACTTCCAACACCGAGGAAAAAGCCTTTTTCTTAACAACAAATCTTTAGTTTGTAGCTCAAGTCCACTGTTAATTTCAGCTTTGGTGTTTTGAGTTGTCATGTGCTTGTGGTTCAGTTTATTTCTTTTTCATTTCCATAAATAGTTAAAATTAATATTACTGATGCTTCCTCTTCAATGCACTTTACCTATAATTCTGATAAATATATCATTGACTCCTCAAGCCAGTTTCAGTGCAGTTCGGTTCTGTCAACTTAGAACAAGAAGATGACAAAGTGTACGTCACCCCCGCCCACATGACGGCGCACATGCATTAGATGAATTAACTCTTGCTGTACACCACTTCAGGCACTGATGGATTTCCAGATGATACTTCACATTTTCAAAACTCAGCGTTCAGGTGATGTGTCTCTCACTAACCTGGCAGCTCTGCTAGTGTTTGACGTTCCTCTCAGGCGCCATCCTTCTGCAAGACCGTGCTTGTAATCGGCTGTATCAGCGGCCACTGCTACGACCAGAGACCTACAGTCTGTAATCCTGATCTCCATGGCGACAACGACCCATTTGGGCTGCATTCCCTGAGACACTGAGAAAGAGAACAAAAGGAAGAGAAAGAAGTTTTTTTGTTAGAGTCTTATTTTCAACATGCATTTAGAATTCATTCATTATATTTGTGAAAGTTCCTTGTGATACCACAAGTGCACATTTTTGGCATTCATGATCTATCTATCTATCTATCTATTTATCTATCTATCTATCTATCTATCTATCTATCTATCTATCTATCTATCTATCTATCTATCTATCTATCTATCTATCTATTATCTATCTATCTATCTATCTATCTATCTATCTATCTATCTATCTGTCTTTTTGATTTTCTAGAATTATTGTTTCATAATATACATTTCCCTGTGGATTTATTTGCATAAATCTTAAACATAAAAAGATAAAAAAGGAAAAAAAAAAAAAATATTGGCAAAACTTTTATTTTGACAACCAAGGATTTAAATTACAGATAAACTTTCAAAATAAAGTGAAGAAATTAGCCTATTTTATTTTTAGCGTTATCAAGCACTTTGCAGTGTCCAGATGTTGGACCTTATTGCTGTTTGTTGGCGTGCGCTCACATTGAACCCTTTAATTAAGAGAAATAGGTCAACCAACAAGGTCAAGAGGTCAAAAAACAGGAAGTCGCCTGACGCAGAATGTCACTCGTTTATGCCACAGGACTGTTTCTGTTCCTTTGACACCTCCATAATTACAACTCATAAATTACACTGCTGTGCCTCGCAGGCAAGAGTTAACCTGGAAAGAGGGTTTAGGAGACCCATAGCGCACGGCTGTGTGTGTCTAGGAAGACACCAGCTGATGAATGCGACTTAAGTAAAGAATCAGGACGAGTGTTTAGTGATCGCTACATCAAGATCAAAGGATAAGGAAGAGGAGATGGAGAGGTGTGGGCAGATAAGGACAGATAAAGCACAGGGGGAGTCGGCTTCAGATGGCAGGAAGATTGAATGTACAGCTTTTCAAATGTGTGAGTAATTCCCGTTTCTAAAAACAAACAAGCTTCATCTTAATGCAAAGAATTAACATGTGTGGGAGCTTTCGGCTGTGTAGGATTTAAGAGAAAATGTATGTGTGTGTTTGTGTGTGTGTGTGTGTGTGTGTGTGTGTGTAGTATGAGCTCATATGTATCTCTGCATGTCTGTTTGTGCATGTGTGTGTCAAAGGTTTCGGTTCAAATCAGAGGCAATCAAGCAAAGTTTGTGTACCTAGGCAAGGCATGAAGAATCTGGGTAGGACTCGACTTTGCTTCCCACAATACTGCTATATCTGTGTCTGTGTGTCTCACACATACAAACACACACACACACACACACACACACACACACACACACACACACACAACCCCCACAGAGTGAAAGCTATTCCTATGATCTACGTTCAAGGGTAAAGGCCTAAATTTTTGCCACACACACACACACACACAAGCACGCAGGCACACACACACACACACACACGCACAAACACACACACACACACACACACACACACACACACACACACACACAGATTCCACACTTGTACCTCTAATCTTGTCCCATCCCACCGACAATCCCGTTTCCTCCCTTCTCACTGTCCCAACATTGATCCACGGCTCAGACAGAAAAACATGCATTGCTTCCACAAAGCTGAACACACACACACATACACATACACACACCCACAGACACACACACACACACACACACACACACACACACACATTTCATTTTCTTACCAGTGCAAACACTCCCCTGTCTTTGGACTCCCTCTTCGCCTTCTCACTCTCCCTCACCTGACCTCTCCCACCTCTCCCACCTTTTGCTCCTTGTTTGCTTGTGTGATCCCCCAAATTCACTCCTCCCTGCCATTAACTCACTCCCCAACCTGGTTGTTTGACCTTTGACCTCTCATGTTGCGTTTCAATCCTTTCATTTTAGGAACTGAAGGAAAATGCATATCTATTTTAGTAAACCACCGGCTTGTAGGTAGACACGAAAGAAAGGAAGGGAATTCAGCGCAGTCACAGCCGCTGTATCTTCAACTAGCTGACTGAACTCACTGATCTGAAACACCTGTCCCAGGCATTATACTGTATATGTCAGCCAGATGATCGCTGGGGTTTATCCTAAAGAGGCCAAGACGTACCAGAATGTCACTGTCTCAAATGTGAAATACAAAGATTTCATCAGAGTTGTGACTGCGCAGATTTCACCTCTTTTAGCATTGTTATTTGTTTTAGACAAGCTAGTGGTGAGGTGAGTTTTGCAGTGACACCCAACCCTAATCTCCTCCATCCATCTTGCTTTGCCGTGGTATCATGACCTTGGAAAACTAGCAGACTGGCTAACTAAGTTACCCAGAATACAACAGCCTAAAATGGCTTGTATGAACGTGCCTCCCATGGGGGGGATGTGGACGAGTTGGAGGGGGAGGCGAGGGTGGAAGGACATGAGGCAAACATACTGTGCGAGGTGAAAGGGACAGGATCGTGCTGCAAAATGAAGTCAGTTGTTGTGGCTTGGCCCGCTCACCATCACGGCCGGTAGCTGGAACTGTGGCAGTGACTGTGAAACAGCTCACGGACGCAGGTAAGGAACTTAAAATCTTTCCCTTTATTACTTTTATTATCAATCCAGATTTAACAGTAACAGGCCCCCTTCTTCCTTTTTCACTGAGTCAGTGAACTTTGGCTTTGCTCCACAACCACCCAAGATTATTTCTGCCTGTGCAACAGAAAAAAAAAAATGTATAGCTGAAACACTAATCCACAGAATTCATCATGTAATCCACTTTATCTCAGAGAGGCAAGGGAGGACAATACACTTTACCGCTTCGAGGCGATATTTGCTATTTTTCAAAGGATGAAAAAGCATATGTGTTCGTTTTCAGTTATTTTGCCAACATGTCCTACCACTGCCACTCATCTGTTTCTGATGGGCTTGTTTGAGAAAGACCAGCTGAGCCCCTCTGAGAAATGGAGCGGTCTGTAAACACTTAGAGCGGATTAGGTCGGAGAATGCAGGGGGGGGGGGGGGGGGGGGGGGAGCAGAGAGGGGAGGAGAGGAAGGTGAGATGGTGGTGATACGGAGGGGTTAAAGGTAAATTATAGTGGAGACAGGAAGTTGAAGGTGTTAGCTGAGGATCATTGTTACAGCTTGACTTTGAGAAAGGGAGGATGTGACCTTGACCTTTCCGGGACCGAGTAAGTTCTTTGAATAATTTGCAGAATATCTCTTGACTTTAGCGATTATCCAGTTTCAGTTCAGGGGGGAAGGAGGAGGGCCACCGTGGCTGAACAACCCAAACTTTGCATGATGAAAACTTTCTTCTTTCTATTTTGAACAGGCACCAAAATATTTGAAATAAAAATTGAATAAAAAACGATTGAAGACTGTCAAAGACAAATGTCTTTCTGGAGGGGAAAAAATGAAAGGCTGCATGTATAACAAATCAAATCCAATTTTGTTTATAAAGCTCAATATCACAAATCACAAACATACCTAAAGGAGATTAACAATCAGTACAACATTACAACACCCTCTGTGCAAAGGAAGAACAGAGGGTGCAGCAATGTAGATTTACAATATGAACAATCAGGATGACAAGATTATAGACAGTAGACAGTAATGAAGAATATTATCCAGGGGAGGGGATCAACTCATGGTGCCACCAAAAGAAACAGCAGGACAACATGGACTATATTGTACGTACTAGTTTTAATAGGTTTATTGCGACTGAGGTCACCCAGTCAGCAGGTGAATCACAGGTATAACAGGAATAACAGGTAGCAACATGCTGATCAAAAGAGAGGGAAAGATCAAACATAAGACCAAGGTCACACAGCTGTCCAGGGTCACTGTTGCTTGTTTAAACTTTATTTTATTGCCTGGCCATATCCACATTATGCTGAAGAATCAACTCATTTATCAGTAAGGCTTCAGTAGATAATGATCTGATATTTATAAAACCAAATCTGAGGGTCTTGTTGCGGTTGGTTTCAGGAATTGGCCAATCAGTGAAGCTAGATGATGTATTTATTGGATTAAGATATTCTGTTTTGTAGAACATTTTTGTGGCCCATGCACATGGTGGTAGATTCAGTTGTGATTACCTCAGGAATTTTGTCTTGAGGGATTTCATCAAGTGTTTTGTGGTACACCTGACCACAGCCAGTGGATGATAATTAGACAGTTTTGTGGTTCACATTTTTAGGGAAAATCAGTAAGAGATGGGGAGGTAGAAAATCTCAGTGTTCACTCTGAGGAATTCCCTGGCTGGACATTTTAACCAAGCTAGCGGACTCCAAAACCACTCTACCTGTGGCCAGAGGAGCCTCTCCAATCACCTGTATTTTGCTGAACACTAAGTCCCTTGCGTTAAACTTGACTTAAACCCCTGTCTATATTTCTAGGTAAACTAGCAGTGCCTCCTCCAGTAGGATGGTCATCAGCTTTCAGCAGGTCATAGCAGCCATACCACTTGCCAACAACGCTATGCTAGCGCAGATGCTAACAAGCTAACTGTCAATCTAACGGTGGCTAACACTATCTAAAGTGCCCGTCACATCTAAAGTAATGTTAGGAGAAAGGAGATGCTCAAACTGACGGACAAATCTCTTTAGCTGTGGATTTAACTAGAGGTTACCTGGCAGGCTAGGCTAGGAGCTAAATTAACAGGGCAGTAGTAGAAAGTAGCAGGTCTGAGAATTAGCACACAGTGAGCAACACAAGATACGAAATGTTTTAAGAGTAGAGATTGAGAAGAATGAAGAGAGGAAACAGAAACGAGTATGAAAAGGAGCAAAACAGCAGTTGTCACACATG
Source organism: Seriola aureovittata (assembly GCF_021018895.1). Taxonomy (NCBI): domain Eukaryota; kingdom Metazoa; phylum Chordata; class Actinopteri; order Carangiformes; family Carangidae; genus Seriola; species Seriola aureovittata. Next base: position 5,019,098 of record NC_079384.1, read on the forward strand.
GAAAATCAGATGTGTGTCACAGGAAGTAGCGTCACGAAGCGAGGCTGATGTGCAAAGTGACAAGATGTGTCAAGATACGCTCTCTTCAAAATGACCTAGGAAACCTAACGTCAAGATTTCAAATATGTACTTCCTGCAAGAAAAGCAGTGGTACCACAGTCCCTGATACATTTACAGCAGATTCTAAAATTGACATCTAGACACGTCTAAAAACAGGTCCCAGAGGAACAACATAGGTCAGAGCTGTGTTACCTCTCTCCTCCAGTTGTTAGCAGCTCATACCAGACTTTAACAGGGCCCCATTTTGTCTTCTTACAGCGGTATTTGTGATCTGTGGTTTTCAAGTCGTGTTCTGGATCGCTTTAAGCATGAAGCACAAGCACGAGTTACGGCCTCGCTGGGATCAAAACACAACCAACGAGTGGCTGAATAAGAGTAAACATGCAACTAAAGTCTCTATTTTTGATTCTTAAATCCTTTAATTGGTATAACGAGTCACAAACGAACGGTAATGTGCACCTTTTACAAGCCTGGTGTTCCTTTTACCAGCAGGTAGCTTTCCGCCCTCGTCCATCATCTGCTGTGCCTCCAAAAGCCAATGTTAAAGCTATGCATATAAAAGTCTTGGTTTCCAGAGCGGTGCCAGAGTAAACTGGGTGGTTTATGGTTTAGAGACATTTCCTTCTTCAAGAGTGAGGGTCCCAGGTCCCTGTTTGTGATGGAACAGTCTCGCTCTTGCCAAGTGCCGACCATTTCTTAGGCCTCTTTGTGGCTTTGAGGAACACTTCAAAAACCGCAAGTTATCATTGGACCAGGGGAGACCTGTGGCGCACACGACCGTCACCATCAACCTACACCCCATTATATTCTCCTTTCCTGACACTACACACCTTGCTCAATGCCCACCTTGCACTTTCCATCTGTTTGTCTGCCGCCAGTTTACACACCCTTCTCCCGCTCCTCTCCTCCACCCATCTGGCAGTGCCAGCCTCCACACCTTCCGTCTTTCTTTCCTTCCTTCCCCCCACGGCCATCCATCCACGCTGTCAGCACTCCATCAGTCTTGTCCGGCTGAGCTGTCAGGATGAATGGCAACGCTGCCCGCCAGGTACGTGCTGTTTTATAAACATGGCTGATAGCTGGGGTCTGCTGTGTGGCCTTTGCGATGGATAAAATATGTAAGAAGGAAGATTTTAATGCACCATAGCACAGAATAAATGTAATATAGCTGCGGGGAGTGAAAACCACCGACTTAATGAATATGTGATCGGGTGCTGGCATGAGCTCCTCAGGGATGAGGAGAGGTTAAATGAGAGAGCCACAAAAGCCCAACTTTATGGTAAGAAAAAACAACAATGCTCTACGTGTGATACGACTACATTAGATGTCTTTCTGGATCTCTGCACTAATTAGATCTTTATCTGCCCATATTTAACACTTACAACCAGTACAAAAACACTTAATGAATTGAATATAACATGGTATAATAAAGTTGCAAGCAAATATAAGTGTTTAATTATGTATTTGTTAACAGCTATAACTTCCCCTATGAACTCATGACATGCTATAGGCCTCAAGGTCCACTATTACTACTGCTGGAGACTTTGGGCACATCTCATTGGTCCCAGCGGACTGAGCTTGATCAGTTGTCACGGCGATGCATATAAGTATTAATAATTAAATATAATAAACATAATTCATAAATACTACGGATGCTTTAAACCCCTGAAAATCTCACATCTGCCTCCAACTCATAGATTGGATACACTTCCGACTTTTGCATCATTGTTTGTGATTTCTATAATATGACACTTGTTCACATAGCGCTTAGAAAAGCTAAATCAGATGTGTCTCTAATCCCAACTATAAACGAGGAGATACATAGATGTCTTCAACCCCCCGCAGTCTGACTACCTCACTCCTTCTTCATATACTCCGCCTCCGTGTAGTCCGTACAACATTTTCACGGGAAATGGAGTGAGGTCTAAAGAAAATACTCCTAAAAATCTTCTTTGTCTATTTTCCTTGTGTCAGCCAGTCACGTGCATGTGCAAGTACAGTGCCTTGAGAAAATATTATGATTTGGTTTTGGAGTTATTTTTAGTTGCCTTTTCCTGGTTTGTTTTTTTGACATGTATGGTGCACCTTGTTCCACTGAATAGCTCTGATTTCTTTTCTGTAAATAATGAAAAAGTCACTTGAATTATATGTTATTTCGCTCTGATGAATGTGGCCCTTTTTTTTTCTTCTCATTTTTTAATGGAACACGCGAAGCAGTCAGGATAATATACATGACCGGGGGAAGTACACATTCATATTTGGGGAACATTTAAAAAGCCACAATCAGTAATAAGCTGTAAAACCTGCTCAGAAAAGCATAAAAAACGCAGTCATTTAGAAACAATATACAAGCCTGACACTTTATACATTTTAGCTTGGAGGAATGATGAACCTCAGGTGTTTTACACCCACTTACATCCCACTGTGTTTATGGTTGCTAACAGACTTAACTATTCTGTCGGACATTCAGTATATTGTTATTATCATTAAAAGAACATTCACATGAACTTCTGAACTTTTATGCTTCTTATAAACAAATGGCAGCAATTATTGAAATTGAAATTTCCTCATTAATGAGTGTAGATGTCGGAGCATCATGAGTCATGAGGGGATTCCTCTCCTCTGACAAAAACATCCCCTTCAGAGGGCTGCTGGCAGATGAAATATTAAAGCGAAGTGATCCAGAATATTCTCTCCTGATTAGACAGAGGTTGCTTTCACAGCAGGTCCCATGGTGCTACTGTAGACAGAGTAAATATGAGTGAGATCTGTGCAGACCCAGCTCCGCTTCCAGATTTTTACTGACAACTTCGTTCCGTTGGCAAGAAAAACTGGTAATTAATACTCCGGCAACAACTCAGTAACTAATTCAGGAATATATAAACATTCGAAAATGCTCCAAGAGCAAATACTCCATATTTATCTAAATAAAATGATTTACAGTTGCAGCTAGGTTTGGAGCTAGAATTAGACGCAGAGTCCTGAAGGTGTTGTTTAATGTGGCGATAATAACCAAGAGGCTGTGATTATGTGTACAGCTCTGATGTGGTTGTGTCCTGAAACACTGACAAGTCCCCATAATCATAGAGGAGATTGTCCGCAAGGCCATTATGGCATTATGAAATGATACCAGTGCATGTACACTGCCAAGCTGGGAGAGTTCCTTCCTTTTGATTTTTAAACTAATACTAGAGACCAGCCGCCATGCACGTCAACATTGTTCCCAACACATCACACACTACTACATACACGCACAGACTCGCAAGGTAAACATAGACAGAAAACACTGGAGATGCGACTTTTGAGACTGTTTAGTTCATCTCTTTACTCTGGAAACAATGTGAAGAAGCTGAGAAATGTTTTTCTTTTTGCAAATGGCTTCCAGATTCTCTGTGACATAAGTTAAACAAACCAGTATCGTTCCAACATAAGAAAATATCGCTATCCACGCCTTAGTGTCTGCAACTGGTAGCACTTGGTACGTGTTGTGGGCCAATAGTAGCTGGTATAGCTGCAGGGCTAAACGCAACAAATCTTTTTGCCAGTTCTTTCCGTGTGCGTGTGTGTAAACTGATTAACAGCCGGTGCTGCAGACTCAGACTGCACATTATATTCGTCTTTTTGCGCCGCTCGCTGCCAGATGAGACGATCGGAGAGTCACTAATTCTTGCTGTGACTTGGACAACAAATCTGGCAGACTCGACGTCGGACCACGATCAATCACAGCTTGTGTGACTTGCGTGAAGTACATAGGCGATCCTTCCAATTCTGCTTTTGCATGTGTGGAGGAGAGCTGCATGCTGGGTCATGGAACATGTTGTGGAAGTTTTCAAACTTGGCGAGAGGAAGAAAAAAAAAAACAAATCTGGGATGTTGATCTTTTCACCAGGACGTCATGCATCTAATGCTCATTTTGTGTCTGTGTCTTTCAGGTCAGGCCGTTATCTGTCCGATATTGTGCAGTCTGATCCCTGGCATTGTTTTTTCGACGACCTCCGGCCCTCTTCAATGTGTGTGATCCACGCTCGCTCACCTCGCCACTGCTCTTTGGATGCTGCCATTCTCCAGAATCCCGCCGCATACCTTCAAGGCTTTCGGCAGCTTGGCTCCGTCACCTGACTACACGAGCGTGTCCCTCCGCCGTGCGAGCTCTGCTGGGAGCCTCGGAGGCGGGAAGGCAGCAGCCACAATGGTGGTCTCACTGAGCGAGCCTGCAGAGAGCTCTGTACCTGTTACACAGAGTAGCTGAGGCCACTCTGGACAAACCAGTCATACATGAAACCTGAGGTGCGCTGTGGATTAGGCACAAGCGTGACTGCTTCACCGAATGAAAATGTAGGTTTTGGCCCGGACGTTCGAATGATTTCATTATTACGATTTCTTTTTTTTTTTTCACCCCCCCCCCCCCCCCGCTGTTGAAGTCCCAAACGTGCACAGGGCTCGGATGCTGTAAAAAGGCTTTGTGTATTCAATAATTGCTTAATAGTTACATAAAATGTCATTAACTGCTCCTGCTGGTTAGGTTACATCCACTCCAGCTACCTGAGGGACCGAGGCCTCTCACCCTGCATCCTTCACTTCTCTGCCCTCCTCCTCTGTTTCTCTCTGTCATTTTCTAGGAAGGATCTCCTCATATTTCCACCTTTTCTCCTCCTCTGTTCCTCTTCAACTCCCCTCAGCCTTTTTTCTTTTTCCCTCCTTCACTTTCACAGGGCCTTTCTTCCTCCCCTCCACTCATCCATCCCTTCTTCCATCCGTCACCGTCCACCGTGTTAGCGATACGCCTCCTGACAGGTGAGACATCTGCTGCTCCCTCGCCTGTCAATCTGCGCTACGCGGGTCAGTCAAAGTGCTCGTGCAAACGCCGACATCACATCCAGCCTCGTATCCCATCACCCATCACTCTCAAGACACTGAAAGGGAAGAAGAAAGCTCGGGGCTTCCTGTATGAGGTCATCGCTGCGCTGCGCTGCACTGCTGCGTCCCACCCGCAGGCAATTTATGCCTTCCACTGCTCACTAGCTCCTTGCGCCATTCTTATTTCAGCTCCATTAAAAATAATTGGTATATTGCTCCAGAATAAATGTTGAGGGGGAAACTGTGGCTGGTCATTCCGGCTTAGTTCAACACATAAAGAGGATGGAGAGTATCGGCGTATGGTGTAAAAGTTCACAATGTATTTATTTTTTCCCCCCTATCACTTATCCAAATTGGCGGTCAATATTTGCTCTGGTGATGATCACTTCCAGTGGCTAATTTTCTGAAAAGGATATCTCTTTACTTTGGTGTCGAATGCTGCCAGCTCATAGCAGAGAGCACGTTGAAAGCATTATTCTCACCACTGTGTAGTTTCCCCCTCTTAATCCACCACAGTAATGACGTTAATGAAAAATAATTCTAATCTAATTAGCTCTTCTCTCCAATCAGTCTCATTTCCCTCTTAGGTTTGACTAATCTGTGGTATTGGCAACGAGTTTTTTGATTCTCTCCAACAACACTGCAGCCCATTTAGCGGGGAGCATTGTCAGGGTACGAATTAAAGCCTGAAAACAGACAGTGGAGTTCGTTGAAAATTGACTTTTTAATAAAACTGCCTTTATTTTCCACTGGTACTCACTGCTATTTGTCCATTTTGCCACAAGAGTCAACGAGCAGCGCGCCATGGCTTGCCCCAAGAATGTCCTGCTTGTCAACGTGCTGAAGCCTCTGGAACAGCATTTGGATCATCATGGACACTGTGAGTCTCCACTGAAAAGCATGAAATTGTTTTAGCCGTGGTATTTCTGTAAGGCAGCGTGACCAACCACACATATTGAATGGTAGAAAAACTCCGGTGTACTATATTGCCTTCTAATGAAGAGTGAATCCACTGAAGATGATGTAACTGGCTGATATGAGCTTTTGTTTACTTTATAAAAAGGCCAACACTGACTTCATATGGAGTCAATAAGGTCATAACTAACCTTAAGCTACAGTCTTGTCAAATAATATGTAATTGAATTTTTTATGTGCTCGAATGTAATCTGTCCTCCCCACAATCCTCGACCCATGACCTTCTACGCTGACTTTTATACTTCAATATTTTGTGCTTATATGAATGCCTTCTTTTCCATTGTGGTGGATGGGTGAGGACAAATATTAATTTGGTCCATTCGGTGATTCCAGCGTAGATCCCAACTGCTGCATGATTAGCACTCATGAAGACTGACTTGGTCAACGTCCAAACTTAGTCTTTATCAAAGAATTTGGGGATGTGTTGCCATAGGTACAAAGCAAACATACAGCTGTGTGGGAGTTAGTGCACAGCTGAAAACTCTTGGAACAGAGGCAAAAAAAAAGAACTAGGAGGGACAGGGTGTGGGGCTTATATACAGCTGCTCTGCACTGTAGGATATATGAAGTTTTGCAATGTGCTGTGCCGTGAACATCCAGAAACTCTGATCATGTTTTGACTCATGATGCACCTCAGTGGGTTTAAAAACTCCACCGCCCTCGACAGAGATCGAACTTTTGAAAAGCTGCTTCATTAACTTTAAAAAAGAAAAAAAAGAACATTGTGGGAGCTGAAGCAGCAGGAGAGGCTATCGTCCTTAGCTAAAACCCCTATTGTGAAAAGTATATTATAAAGTATATAATCATTTCTAATTGTCCTGCCAAAGACTTCAGAGGTTTAAAGTGAGACTATGTGGCTTTAAAATATGGAAAAACTCATGTTCTACTCTTACAAATTAAAAGATAAATTGCTCATAGGAAATAAAACACTGCTGGTGTGGTGGTGGGTACTGTTCCCTCTTACATTAACATGATTTGTAATATAAATATTTCTGAAATAAGTAAAGTCCGTCTCTTTTGTTTGTTTCATCCGATGAATTTAGATTTAGGAATTTAGGGGTGCAGCAGTGAAGGTCAACAAGTTTAGTAATGGAAGTGTGTTTGAGTGTGCGTCTGAGACTTGTATTGGCACATGTTGTTCTGCACTGAGAGTCCCATCCTCACAGCAGGATGATCTGCTGGGTCTAATTCCCTTCCATTAATCACTGGACTAATTTGTTTTCACAGTGCTGCGCTGACAGCAAGAGGCTCTAGTTACAGCATGGAGGCTCATGGAGACTGGGTGTACATGCGTATAAATGTGTGTGTGTGTGTGTGTGTGTGTGTGTGTGTGTGTGTGTGTGTGTGTGTGTGTGTGTGTGGCAAGGGAAAACACAGAGTCAGTCTCCTGCCTTCATTGCCATGCATGGTGGATAGTTTGAATTTGCCTGTCACATGACTTGAACTCAAGTTTGACTTGAAGTTGCTGTTTTATGTACCAATGACTTTAAATGATGTAGGTAAAAAACTTCCAACTTTGGAAAGTATCATTAATATTTTGCTAAGATTTTAGCTTTAGCATTTAAGTACGAGCACCAGAGCAACATGGGATTGACAATACGCATTAGAACAAACAAAGTCTGTTTAATGTCTGTTCCAATAACCTTCTGCTGACTGACTGCAGATATAAACTGATGGACTGAACAATTTGAGTTACAGTCCCGAGTTGCGGTTCCAGTTTCAGTAACATTAAGGGCTATTTTCCTGCAGACGCAATGGCAGCAAACACAGATTTCATGCAATTTTCCTCAAGCACAGGGCTATTTGCATCGCACCTGTTTGGTAATTTCCTGGCACAAAACAAATGTGTTTGTACCAGTGTGGGAGTATAGGCAGGGCCGAGGCTGTGTTTATGCTGATTAGGCAGCGCAGGGTAATTTTGGTGCTCATTTTGGCATGAAAACCTGCTCTGACCACCTCTCATAGGGCCAGTTTTGTAACTTTACTTGTCAGAGACACACGCGCACACAGACCTCTCCGAAAATCAGGAAACACCTTTTCAGTTATGTCACGTAGCGTTCTGCTCCACTTTGTTTTATCTACTACAGACATACACGAGTGTGCGTGATGACCCGGAGTTCTGCAGAAACGTCAATACTGCCGCTCTGTGTGATGAGTGAGCTGCCTGCAATCTGTAGCATGTCGGATCCTTTCTGTGTAAACATCTGTTTTCATCACACAGCAGCGGAAATCACATGTTAAAACCAAAAGTCCAAGAGTTTTTCATTTTGCCACTGGCAGTCATATTTTGCAGTTGTGGCTTTACGCACATAAGCATATCCATATAATCACTAGCACCACAAAATGATCCATCCTTTGTGCAGTAAACATAAAACATGTCTAAAACAAATTCACCGCTCAGGTCTAGTTTGCAAACCTGTAGTTTCCGTACAGCGGCGAAGAACCTGAACACATCTGTTACCTGCAATTATCTCTAAATCAATCCTGGAGCTGACCTGACCTGTAATTAAATACAGGCTCAGAGCTGCTGCTGCTGCTGCTGCTGCTGCTGCTGCTGCTGCTGGGCAGTGAAGGCACAAGCTCGGGACACAGGCGTCTGTCAGGGCTCACAACGGCAAGATGTAATACATGATAAGAATAGATGAAGTCACACTGATGTGGATGTGGAGGCATAAACACCCTCTGTCATTAGAGGATTATGTTCACTTGTTTTTCCTTCTGTTCGGAAACAACATCCCTTCCAAACCCTGCATACTTGCACAGCTGGCACAGTGCGGACACCTGTATTCATTTTTCAAATCTTATGATGAGACACCAGGATTCATGTTAACTGACCTTTTTTTCTGAATAGTAACAAATCTCCAAAGCCCATTTTGTATTTGTTTATTTATCGATATGAGAACTTTTTCTACTTTTTGTGTGTGTTGGATAAATAGTTAAAAAAGTTAAATAATTCAACTGTAACCTAATTGTTTGAACAGCTATAACCAGCCCCCAGCTGCTGCTGCACCAATATACAATATGAAAACGGCAATTCAGGGTTTAGTATCTTGCCCAAGGACTCTCCGACATGCATAGGAGGACCTGCTGCACCTCCTGAAACACAGATCAACTTTTTCATCACAGAGATGAACTTTTTCTCTCTCCCTCTGTTGCTGCTTTTAAACGGGATCAGAAGAGCTCATCCGATTGGTCATTACTCAAACTGCTGACTCTGTATTTCTGGTGCCTGGTCCACACCAGGATTTCACCAGCGCCTGTGGTCACCAACACTGCAGAAAACATTGCTGGTCATGCTCAGGAAACTGCAGCCCTTAGTCTGTCTGTATGAGCTGAGACCTCAGGGAGGAGAAGCAGCATCTCATTAGAGACCAGCAGACAGACACAACACCGGATTCACCTCAGCTCCTTCCCTCTAAAAGGGAAGCAAACACACACATCGGATCGCACTGTATGTCTCTGAATCAATGTGGGTTTTAAATATATCATAAAGACATACGATATGACATTACAATTAGGAAAAGGGTAGTAAAACATGATCACTTTGCTTCTGTAAAATCAGTAAATCCCAGTGAACAAGGTCAGGTTGTGTCCATTGTAAAGAACTACAGGCCTATTTTATACTACGTCTACTGCATTTTAAGTCATCTCTATAAAGCACAAGCAACAGAGGAGACAACAAGTTTTCCCAGGAAACCTCACGCCGGACCACCCAGACGGCCTCGGCACTGGGCAAACAGCATCACTGCTCTCCTTGAGGAGCTACAAACCACTAAGCCAATGCATTTCTGTGTCCAGTGGTGACAGCGTGTACTTGTGATGAAAACGGTTATTTTGTCATGGTCTGTAAAAGTACTACAAAAGAAATGAGTGAGGTTATTATTTCTGAGCTAACTATACTGAGGTTAATTGGCACTGTGGTGCTTCTGGAGAAGAAAATGTGCAGCAGTGACAAATGGCTCTGGTCAGACAGTCGGCCCGGACGTGCCGGCTGATTCAGCCTCTGGCATATCTTTTCTACCACATTCCTTGTTGTGTCAGCATTATGATTTTACTGAAACACATACACTCAGGAGCCTCGTCCCTTTAATCGGCTGCCTCTTTGCCCATGTTGACAGTATCAGTGCTACCATGATATTCAGTGTTGTCAGAGTGGACAATGGATTGGTGATACTTAAAGTGCATTGGTAACAAATCTGGCTATGTCCCAAAGTTGTGCACTAGTCATCATTGTTTCAGTATAAACAGTACTGTGCAAAGCTTTTAGGCACTGTAAGTAAAGTGGGGATGATTTAAAAAATAATGTGATGACTACTTTTTTATTTATTATTTAACAAATTTTCTCTGACTTTTCTCTAATTTTTGCTCTTCTCCATTATGAAACACTGGATAGCTTTACCTCTTTAGGCCTCTGACATCCCTTAAAATTAAAGGTCCCATATTGTATAAAGTGAGATTTCCATGTCTTTTTTGATTATAAAGCAGGTCTAGGTTTTATATTAATACTGTGAAAGTATCAAAGCGCTCAGTCCACGAGGAAAGCACACAGCCTGTGTTCAGAAAATGAGCCTTAAAACCAGCCGTGAGGACTTCGGTAACTTTGTGATGTCACAACGAAGCAGCCACCGACCTCAACCATGTCACAAGCCCCGCCCACCAGGACCCACCATGCAGCATCACAGGATTTGGTTTCTCTAAGTGTTTGCCTGAAATCTGCTATATTTTTATTCAATCACTCAGAAAAAGGTCAGCCAATCAGAGGAGAGCCTCAGAACCTCTCTTCTGATTGGCTAGCTGACCTGTTGTTGCTAGAGCTCCAGAGACAAGCCTGAGAGAGATGTTGAACTACATTAAGATGATTTTTGGTCCTTAAAACCACAAACACATCTGGATCTCATCCATGAAAACTTCAAATAAAATACAGGAAAAGTGTAAAATATGGGACCTTTAAAAAATTGAAAAGGGAAACATCACTCTGTGATTGAACTGCTCACAATTCACAGACACAAGAACCAGTGAAAAAGGACTAAAACTGGACAATGTGTCTCTTTCAGATGTACTAAGAGGAAGTAAATCAGGGGTTCTGGTTTTCACATTCTATTCCTTTCTTTTTTGGTTTTCAAAGTGTTGGTAGTTTCTTGTTTCGGCCACTTGGGGCTGCCAAAGTGCAAAGTTGCTTAACATAGCTTCAATCTTAGCCACGAACATTCACCGTAGTTGTGTGTTTCCATTGTGCAGCATGTGCACCGAGCGAGGTCCTGTAGGCGTCTTCTCCTCCAGGTTCGTTTGATTATGTCTTTGTCCGTCATCAGGGGGCTTTTAAGTGCAGCAGCAGAACCCCGATCCCACGGTGACATAATGTTAAGATCCAAACTCCACAGGTAATGTATGAGACTGTGCGGCTTTTAAATAAGCAAGACTTAGATGGGAGCAGAACCAAAGAAAACACTATATATCTATAAGCCAGGACTATAAATTTGTTAATGTGGTGGTGCAGAAAGAGAGAATGGGACTGCGGACAAAGTACTAATTTATAGATCACTGACCAAAAAAACCCCCCAAAAAAACAGCAATGAGGTCAAAAAATAATTTAAATGAAAATTAATTTCATTCTTTCTTTACACAAATACATATCCAAAAGGCACATACTGTAAACTATACTGCACACACTGTCATTACTAAACATAGTTACCTTCCTCCTGCCTAATAATTACAACTCCTACCCAGTGCTGATTAGCGTAAAACCAGCTGAATCATATAATAAAGTCTTTACCAACCTGTTTGTTATTTCTGCCTGTGACGCCATCAGCAATTAATTCCAATCAATAAGAACTCTTAAGCCTTTCCTCATTTGTTTGGTTGATTTTCTTTCCTCTCTCAGAGGGAGCACAGGGCTTATCCAAAGTACACAAACAGGCTACAGCACACAGAGGCATAGAACCTGAACCTGCGTCCTACTGACGTTTTTAATATCCTGCAATGAAAGCTGGCTTACTCAAATCATTTGCAAACTTCAGACTGCCCGTGTATGTGTGTGATAATATTAATACCTGGTTACTTCGTCTTGCACCAGCGCAATCACAAACAAAATGTTCTCAGTTGGACCACTGGCTTCTGTGCTTTTGCAATTTGTGATGAAGCTTCCACCCTTTCAGCTGCACTTTTGTTTGGTTACCATCCAAACATATGTTTTAATGATACTCTCTACTCTCTTTTCACTTTAAACTCTTAGAGGAAACTTCTGCCTGATTAAGTTCAACCAGTCAATCAAACCTAAAGCTACCACTCCCCTCACTAACCCACAAGAGAGCCAATCACTTCTGCCTCTCCTCTTTATCAATCCAATCAGCTGTAGGCAGCTGTAGCACGCTGCTTCCAGCTCCTGTCACTAAATGCTAACATCCACCAGCATCTTCCCAACACCACCTACTGGGAGGTAATGCTGCGGAGCAACTCTGGAGCTCATCCTCATCATCAATATTTTATCATTAAGTGGTGGAAACAACCAACAACCACAAGTATGTGTTAATCAACAACTGTACTGTAAGCTCTAAAATATTTAATAACAACACATCAAATGACTATATGTGCGAGGTATGGTTTATTGTAATAAGCCCACAGAGAAATATACAGCACGTTTCTACATCTTTCAGCTCAAGGTTTTGGTTTTATGGCTCACAGCTTTCATTTTCGGTTCGCTTTCACATCTCTCATCATCCTTTTTACCTGTATTTTTGCCCTGGTGGAGATACATGCTCTACTGAGTGCAATCACACTTTCTGACTGCAGCTGTTAACCCACTGTACACTCTCTACCTGTCATAAAGCAGCAGACAAACACAGGTAGCGGCTAGCTGGCAAACACAGCGGAGCATGTAGCAGCTGAAGAGCCAGATATTTCACCAAAGCTGAATGGAGAGCGAGTATAAGATTAACAGTTGGACATCTGTATGGCTCGAAACATGACTCCAAATAAATGCCAAAGTTACTATCAACTTTAAAAGTTGATATTGGTCAGTGTTGTGCTTACAGCTGGTTTCTGGTACCCCCAGTAGTTAAACATGATCCCCTGGACAATGTTTAATGGGTTTAAGTTAACTCTAATGTAAGATAATGACTCAAAGGCACACTACTAAAATGTTATATTTACCAAAACATAAGAGCAGGTGGGGTCAGAATAAACCACAGGCCACCATGAGCCCAGACATCAACATCACTGAATATATAGGGACTACATGGACTGAGAAAAGCCAAAATGTGAAGTCAACTTGTAACATGTACATGTACAACAACATAAGTTGTGTCTCTCTCTGTGTCTCTCTGCTCTCACTCCACACAGGTTTTTAAAGGGAGCACACTGAGCCAGTTCCACAAACTGGAGGCCTTCCTTGGGGAGGGCGGTTTTGGTTTGTAACCAAATGCCAGAATATTGAAAGCAATGAGGCGCTGGCTATTAAAGTCAATAAAAATCACCCGGAAATCGTGCACCAGGTAACAGAGGAAATTGCCGTCCTAAAGCGGCTGCGGCGTCTTGGTCCAGACACCTGCAATATAGTGAGGTGGAAGGGCTTTTTCTTGGACAAGGACTATATCTGCCTCAACTCTGAGCTATTGGACGAAAGCCTGTGTGCTTATATGGAGTACAGGAACAACCATGGTCTTCTCATTACAGCTTCAACAGAGAAACTCTGGGCCAACCAGCTCACTATGTGCTGGATGGTAGGATGGGTACCCACTATTATTTCAGGAGACAAAGCAACAGCCATTAGAGGTGGAAGTTTAATTCTCCAGTGGAGTTCTTGCATGAAATGGGCTTCCACACCACAGAAACAAGATACGTCAGTCTAAAAGCATCTCGATGAGCTTGAGCAGCTGATGAAGATGAAGACAGGACACCACAGTGATCAGTGTCTGCTGGTGAACCTGATCAAAAGGATGCTGCAGCTGGATGCTGACCAGAAAATCAAACCCCCTGGAGGTTCTGCAACATCCATTCTTTGCAGAGAAAACACAGGCGCTATCATATCAGACACAGAAGAGGAAACCCCTGAAGTCAGTCTGCCTATTGTCTGATAACAGGACCAGAGAACATTCACTGTAGGGTCAAAAACTGCTCAGGACATTTGCACCCATGTGGTATGCACCATAACCATTCAGCCATCAGGCCGCCCCCAAGAGGCTACATCTAATCAGCCTAAAACAAGTTTAAGCTTGTTCAAGTTTAATATTGACAGAGTATGTTTGTTAAAGATACTTGTTACCGAGCCATGGTAACGCTTCAAACCCATCAGCTACAGAAGAGGGACCACAGGTGCTGAGAAACTTAAGAAAACCAATGAGATACAGAATTAAATTAGTTACATTTAAGTATAAATGAACCTGGTAATCTCACTCTGATATTCTGCCCTCACTCTAAAACTTACACTTGACCTCTACCACTGCCATGTCTTATGGGAAAAATATTTTTTGACTTAATTTACTGGCATTTGGTTTTAGGAAAGCAGCTCTTATGGCTGTTTCTGCAAAGACAAATGACAAATGGAAATGTACTGCTATGGTACCTGGGAGACAGCTTTCACATATTGAGTCCAGGGGTAGTACATGAAAAATGTACATGAAATGGTCTTAATCCTATATTGGCTGGAGCAATCACCTCCATAAAAAGGGGTGGGGTGGGGAGGGTGAGAAGAAAACTGCTGGCCGTTAGATTTATAGACAGAAAACAGGCCCTGTGTGACAAGAACCTGAGGCTAAGAGCAAGCAAATTCACAATCCTTAATCACCAAATTGGGAGTTATAAATTCAGTGGGTTTTTAATAGGCTGTCGCCACAGCAGAGTTTACCAGTGCAGTACATGTATATAATGCCATCTCATGTGGAGCCTCACATGTGTATGTGAGAGAGTGTTTATGTCTGTGTCTGCATATGTGTCTTTTTTATGCATGTGTGCCTGCCGTTACATCCCGCCCTGTACTCTTCATGCCTCCATGTGTGTCCGTATATCTCTGTTGCTGTTTGGGTCGTTTTTTCATGTGTCCATGTGAGCGGGTGCATTCGCTCATGCGTGTGTGGCCCTGCAGTCAATGGCCCGTTGCATTTTCCCCCGATAGCTGTGAAGGAGGGAAATGACCTTTAATATGCCCAGCCTTCTCCCCCAGTCCATATTAATGTTAATCTATCAGACTTGGAGTCTCCCTCGCCATACAACGCTGCCAATGTTCCCAGGGCCTTGGGGTGCAATCAGCGGTGTTGAACCAAGCAGTGCTCACTGTAAGGGTGGGAATAAAAAAAAAATAAAAAAAAGAAAGAACACACACACACGCGGTACAATCTCATGCTGATTTCTTTCAGCTAAACAAGCCGATACAAACACCAAACCCACCGCAGAAGTGTACTTAGTGAAGGACACCAAAAAGGAGGACACATCAAGAGCAGTGGGAGGTCGCAGGTTGACAAATGACTGAACTACCTATGGAAAAGTCAAACTAAAAAAACAAAAAGTTGTGACAACAAGAAAATGAGTTGGATAACTGGGCAACAAGCACTTTATTCTGCTTAAACTTCTAAAGCAAAGCACCTCACTGTTGATTAAAACCTGCCCCCCTTTAGTTATGTGGCTGCACTGTGGGAGCTTGATTTCAGATCGAGGTACTGTATATAAAGAAAAAAGCTTCTCAATTCTAGCCAGCGACCGTCAGTTTTGGCAGCTGAAATCACAGCTGTTGCTGGCAGATTTTATCCATTGAGCTAGCTAGGTAAATAAGCAAACATTAACTCTGTGGCTAATCTATTAGCCTATACTTCTTTGTATTTTTAAACAGTATGTTTTTACTTTTAACATCATGAGATAAACGGATGTCAGCATAAGAACTAGCTGATTTCTTTGGCAAATGTAACACTGTCTCTCATAATGCTGGCAGGGATTGCTGAGGTGTAAACTTCTACAAATCCAACATAGAGCAGAACAGAACTGCTAACGTTAGCCTAAACGCTGATAGCATTCAGAACCGACTTCCACACGGTGGGGAAATTGTAGACAGTGGATGTGCTGGTAGTGAATGGGCTTTTTTAAGGTTATTCCTGTTAATTAATGGTGTGCTAACGCATTTGACTGGGAAATGGGTTGCTGCTGTAAGAAGCAGTCTAGTTAGCCAGACATGCTAATGTTGTCGCTTAGGTAAGAGCAGATAAACACAACTGTTTGATCTATTTCTTACACATCTGCTCTTGTGTTCTTGGTTTTGTGAAAGCAAGAAAAGAATAAGAGAAAAAAAGTCACCACCCTCCAAACCCAAGAGCAGAGAGTCGTTGTTACTGGGCCTGCAGCTAGTCCCAGTTGCTAAACTGTGATAGTTCAACTGCTGTTAGAGTCGGGGGTTTAGTGTCCCACTGAAGCTGGGGTAGTGCACTGAGGTTACGCTGGTCAGTTTCCATGGAAAAATATGTTTACCTATTTGAATATCTATCCCAGTATTGGTTCGTTAAAAAAAAAAAAAATCTAATTAGAAGCATGCAAGAATCTCCAACAGCTTCCGGCCAAAGCACATATGTAAATAAACATGAATTCATCATTGATGAAGAGCGAACAAGTACAGCCCGTTCCATTTTCAAGGTCTGAGGTTTGTGGTCTCCAGTGACCATTTAATTTGATTTGAGTAATCAGTTTAGAAATGTGTGTAATCTAACTTCTCCATCTACAACTGGACTTATTCACTATGGATTCCTGCCCCACTGTTCACTGCTAAAGCTAAGGCCAAACTAGGCTGTAAGATGGAGTGGACACAGTTTAAAAGTTTAAGGTTTGTGGTAATGTTTAAGGTAGTATTTGCAATTGAGACTGAAGCTACATAACAGATGAAATGGAAAGAGCCAGCAACGACTAAAGAAAGCTAAAGAGAAAAGAAACATTAAGGCAAAGAATGAAAAGCCCTAGGCCCAGAAATGTACAGTATGCATCCACATATCGCCCGTATTTGTCTAAATATTAGACTAAATACTAGTGATTCAGAAAAAAAAAAAATTAGGGGAATGAAAGGCATTGAGAAGAATTCAAAAAAGAAAGGAATAACTTGTGCAGCTGACAAAAATAAACTCTCAGGGCATTACAATTTGGATGAGAGATGAATGAAAGGAAGAAAGAGAAGAAAAACATCACTTGGGAGGTCATTAGGTGCCATTCAGTCAGTGCTGCGAGTCCAGAGGTGGATTAACATTGGAGGGGGAAAGAGGTGGTCGAAGAGATGAAGAGAAAGGCTTCGGTCATTTGGGTAATCTTTGTGCAGATCTGGCCACTTACTTGGAAAGTCTATGCTAAGTGCAAGCAGGGAGTAGCAGTTTCGAGGGAGGTTTGTGGAAACAAACTGCTAATGTGCTTTTTATTTGTGGCAGGGAGATCTTATCAGGATATATGGCATAAACAGTTTGGACTGTTTAGAAATCTCACTACTTTCACCCTCTGCCTGCAGTGCAGTGCAGCCCCCCCCCAAGACATGGTTCTTGTAGCCTTCGTTTAACATTCAAAGACTTATCTCTGACCATAAATTTGTTTCTATGTTTCCATTTGCAACTATATTCTTCTCTCATACGTCTCTGGTTTTCCGTCTACAACTTAAGAATTGTGTGTTGTCAGACAACCAGAGGTGGATGTGTGATGGTGGAGCTGGTCATGAGTCAAAAATGCTACATGTTGACATTATAGTATTATATCCATTAAATTTAGGTTTAATTACCTTGAAGGCTGACAGGAGGCATGTATGTTTAGCTGTTAGACTTCTGTATTATTAAGTTGGATGTAGTGAGTTGCAAGAATCATGAACCCAATGTTTCCATGTGTCACCTATAAGGGGATATATAATTATCACATATATACATCCTCTGGATAATTGCAGATATACATTTATAACATAAATGAAATACCTATAGTAAAATTTATACATATATTAAAAATATCTATATGATTAATTTTTATATAACATATTTGTTGAGGGTGTATATTTAATTTATAAATGCAAATGTATTAAAACAAATAACTTTTAATATAAATTTAAAAAGCTTTAAATGTTTTTCTTATTAATTTTACACATTCCATCTTTTGTATTTACTGTATATATAAACATTGATAGGCTTTGCAATGGATATATGTATACAACATTGTTTACAATATAAGCATACATACATAAACGTATATATTTGTACATGCCAGACATTTATATACATATATCAATATATGAAATTATTCCAATTTTTAACAGGTTTGATATATCATTTTTTAGATATATGTAGATATGGTTCATGTATGGAAATGTATTATATGTGCATATATTACATTTGCATATGGGTATGATAAGATGATGATGAACCCTAACCCTGAGTATGGAGATAGACAGGATGCAGTTAGCCTAGCAATTAGCCAAAAAATGATCCCAGTGAACCCCCCGAAAACCAAAATGAGATACACTGTTAATTAGTGATCTACAGAGGTGCGAGCTGGTTATTTTTCAACTTAGGAGAGAGCCAGACTAACTGTTTCCCCCTTTCTCCCAGTCTTCATGTTAAGCTAATCATCTCAGTGACAGCTCTAATCCATAGCATTTTCAAGGGCCTTTGACGAGCTCTGGGCCCGGGTTCGAGTCCGACCCGTGGCCCTTTGCTGGATGTCATCCTCCCTCTCTCGCTCTCACTCTCTCACTGCAGCTATTATAAAGGAATAAAAAGCCCAAAACAAAACAATCTTGTGTTTTGTGAGTCCATCATGCAGCTGATGTATTTGACCTGACTCAGCCATGACACATCCTGACTCATGCCATTACAAGAGGCTATTGAGACCGCACACCCCTCTCCCTGCAGCCCATCATAACACTATTCCCCCATCTTTTGTCTTTTTTTATTACATTCCTGCTCTGTTCAGTATTTGCCTTTCATGTTATTTTTCTGACCAAAACAGACGTTCCCCTTCCAGTGTTCACCTCTGATTCCATCTCACACACGTCAAACCGTCTAACCAGGTGGTTCAATACATCAGCTCCCATCTGCCGTCACTCCGCACCTCACCGCATCTAATGTTGCTGTCTGGTTGCCATGAAAACCAGCATGGCAGGTTCCCGTTTGGCCCCCGCTCGCCGAAACGGGGGCCCTATGCAGTATGTTCCTGCGACGGCCAGGAGCCGGTGGTTTGTTATGGCGTGTCGCCACCCTCGGCGAACCACACGGCCTCTTGTTTGTTTGAACAAGGCCCCCGATGCCCGGCTGTTCTCTCACTGTGGCAGAGAAAAATGAAATGTAAAAAGCTGTCAAAGCTCAGCTGTCACAAGGAGCAAATGGGGGGGGGGGGTGTAAAGAAAAAAGGTAAGAGCCTCGGAAGAGAAAGTACAAGAGGGAAAGGATAAAGAGATTACAACTAATAAAGACAGAAGAAGAGTGATACAGATAAATTGGAGAGGAAGGAGGGGAGGAAGTGGGGAGGGGCAGAGGTAGAGAGCTCGTAGCTGTAGTGCAGAGGAGTATTGCAAATGTATGTCAGGAGGACAAGTGAGGTCTGTCACTACTGCAGCAGGGTGGGCCACTCCCGTTTCCATGACTAATTGAAATCTTCCACTGGACTGTTGAGGCCTCGCTTCTTTCCGACGCCACCCGTCTCCCTCTTTTTCTGCTTCTCTGTTATTTTCTCCCTCCCTCCCTCCCTCTCAATCACAACTTGTCTCCTTAAACATGGCCCGTACAGTGTACGAGACGGAAATATGCATGTGCATTTTTAGGCCTTCCAGTAATTTAAGGTTAAACTGTTTTAAAATGAACACAATTACATGACAATTTAAAGCTGATATATTTTCAGCCTTGTGATGAATATTATGCACCAGCTTTTATTTTTTATTATTTTATTTCTATATATTTTCATACATGTCACGTCTGAAATTAGATGCAGAATCAACCATTGAGGAAAAAAGTATTTTACTTGGACTTCCTCGTTTCTCTCACCACTGCCTCAGTGTGTGATTCGCAGAGAGAGAAGTCCTAGATAGTGATTGCATGTGATCTGTGCCACAAACTGGAGAATGGAGGGATTTCAAGAAGAGGAGATTAGTTAAGCTGAACCTGAAGGCCACCAAGGCCTTATGATTGGTTGCCCCCCGCACTGCAGAGGCAGGAAAGGCCCATACAATTGTGTAAACATTCACATTCATATAAGATTTAGATATACTAAAGATGATAACAATAGTGACACGGGGGGGTGTGGATGTGTCATATAATATGTGAGTCATATAAGATACATTAATAATAATGTGGACATAGGAACAACGGTGGTCTGGGGGGGGCAGTATGCCTTGGATACTGATGAATGAGTTTCTTTCCAAACCAGGACCAGCAGGTCCCCAAACATCATCAGTCATATTGTCAGAAAACACCACCCATTAATCCCCCCTAACTCATAATGAGATGGGAAAGTGGTCTCAGACCTTTGGACCCGACTGCATATGTTGTGATGGAATATTTTATCTACATTACCCCTCTGCATTAAATATCTGGGCAGCTATTGCTTAGCTAGCTAACCGGAATCCAAATTACATATCAAGACACAACAAAACTTAGCTTAGCAGCATTCCACTCCTTATATTAGCATAAAAATGAGAATACATTATAATAAAACTTGTAATAATAGACAATAAAAATATACTGTATGCTGTTTTTCTTTAAGATGAACAAATGTATTTTCTAGTTCCACCGGGGGGGGGGGGGCTCCCAATCAACAGCAGACTAAATGAAATTCATGCTGATATCTCTTTCCATCTAAAATTGACCATAAACTTTAACAAGATGTTCTGTGTCAGCAAGGGGCCACACATATGTGTGTGTTAGTGAGCTGAAGTGTGTGTGTGTGTGTGTGTGTGTGTGTGTGTGTGTCAACCCAAAGGCACCCTGGTGCCACATCCTAGCAGGCGGTAGAGCAGGGGTCCAGTAACGGGTCAGTAGCCTATACAGAGACTGAGGGGTCTATGTAACACACACCCAGCAGAACATAAGTCCACTGGGGCACAGCTTGATCCTCAGACTGCCTGCTTGACTGACTAAGCCACATATTTATCGCTTACCCCAGTGTGACCGTGGCTGTTGCACCAAACATGTCAACCGTTGGGTGATTCATATCAACTGTAGATGTTTTGTCCAGAAATCGGTAATTAATCACATTTTAATCAGGCTATTAAAAGCCCTGTCAAAGCTACAGGAGCAGGCCACGTTCACTAAATCGAACGTGTGTGTATTGAAGACCACTTGCGGACCGGGTCGAGTTTCTCACCACTTTTCTCGCGTTCAGCGGAGTGCTCGGAGGTTGAAACCCAAACACAGATGATTTGAGAGAAGGCACAGAGCATGAAACACGATTAGGTTTCAACGTGCTACGAGCAAAAGCTACTATTTTATTACATTGCCTGATCAAATTTATAAATTGAATTAGGTGTCTTTTATCAATCCAGACGGCTATTGATTTCATCTCAGAGGGGGGATGCAGCGGGGGGATGCAGCGGGGGATTATATGTATGGGTGTGAGATGATGGAAAAATATGAAAAATAGTGAAGTTTATGGGGTTTTCTGCTGTAATAGTTTACAGTGCTTCCATGTGGATTTTACAGTTGTTTTTGCTGTACGGGTGTGATGGGAGGAGATATTCTTTACAGTCTGTGTCGGATTCAGGCAACCGCAACTTTTATCAAATCAGAACATCCCACACTTTTTCTGAGATCATGCCAGAGTATGAACATTTACATCGCATCCCATCATTAAATCACAACCAACTCTTTCTTTTCTTCTTCTTCAACAGGGGGACAAAGATTTGTCACCATGTGTGATGAATTTAAGATGTTCTAAAAATAGAAAATCCCACCTTAGTCATTTATTTACCTGCATCTAGTCGAGACCACACACGCAGATTCATGTCATGCGTGTCGGTTTAGGCTATGACATCATGGGACGAGCAGGTCCTCAGTGATGTCATGGATTAGTTTAATGCAGAAGCTGCTGCAATCGTTGCTCTGTGCTTTGTGTGTTTACACTACATCTGTGTTAAATTATTAATGTAGGCAGTTTGGTCAAGATGGTTTCTGTGTTTGTAGTAATGTTTTAAAGGCCTAAAGATGCTTTTTTTGTGTCGCCAGACTGTAGTTTTTAAAAAGAAAGCTGTGACTCCCGCTGGTTTTTATGCTTGTAAAATCAATAGTAATGATGATAATGAACAAATAATTAACCTTGTTTTGCTTGCTTGATATTGACTGACTGATCAATTAATCAGTTACTCCTTTCAGCTGTAGTTCTTGTTGTGCTTTGAAATGAAATCAGTAACTCGTCTCATCTTTGTTCATCTTTGGAGGCAGCTCAGAGTTTCTTTTTCTATTTCTGTGAAGTGACAGAAAAACAAGCTGCGTTTACTGAAATAATTTTTAGCATTTTCTTCCAGGGTGTGAAATTGCAGAGAACAGAAATGGAGAGGAGGAGGAGGAGGAGGAGGAGAGGAATAGAAGAGAGGAGAAGAAGAAGAAGAAGAAGAGAGAAGATGAAGATGCTCCTGTCACGCCCTCTTTACTAAGCAACACCACTGCAGGATACGCACACTCACTGAAACACACACTGCAAACATAACGGCCTACATACCAGCGTGCACACACACACACACACACACACACACACACAAACACACGCACACATGGGCACTTCCCCCTTCCCTGTGTGGCACCCGGGGCCTCTCTCCTCGCCACCGCCCTCTGCGCTCTGATTGGTCGGCAACACGTGTGTGTGCGTGAGATAAAGTGCTGCTTTAGCGTGTGGCAGTGTGTGAGTTGTCATGACGTGGTTTGCACAGCTCACTGCTCACATACTAAACTGTACCTGCCACATTATAAATCTGTGGGGAGAAAGGCAGAGAAGGTAAATAAGAGCGGTAAAATACGGTGGACTGGAGATGGAGCGAGGGTGTATGTGCGTTATTATGTGTTGCATTGGTTTCATGCAGAGGTGTATCATATTCTTGAATTATCTTGCAACAAGCAGGTGGAAGCTGTTTGAGCGAAGCGGTTTCGGCCGGTACCTGACCGAACCAGACCATGAATTCCAGAAGGAGCGACTGTCAAAGCTACACGTTGTTATTTTCTTTCTGTTCTATTTTCCTAAGTTGCTCGCTGGAAAGAATTCCAGCGTCTACCTGCCTCGCCTGCGGTGTAATGAGGTGAAATTATTCTCCGACCTGACTGACGACGGCATCATTTAGCCCGTCAGCGTTGGGGATCTGGCACGCTGCCTGGGAGACGCTCAGCCTCATGACTGTGCCTGTGTTTTCACTCAAAATATTTTTAAAAAAGTAGAAATGGGGCTCTCCAATTAATTGCCATTTACATATTCCTGGCTACGGTTTCCAGATGGGGTGTAGGGGTGGAGTTAGGGCGGGGGGGCGTTGGCGAGGAAATGAGACGCCTTCTCAGTCGCCGCCCTGATTATTTGTTTAGGTCATTAACAATTCCTGAGGTGCTGTGATTCAATTTTGAAATCAGACAAATGATTGGAGCAGTAGGGAGAGAGAGAGGGTGGAGGTGTGTGTGTGTGTGTGTGTGTGTGTGTGTGTGTGTCATCATGGTTATGACACACACACATGAACATTTGCGTTTCTGCTGCGGTGACATTTACTGGTAAACAGACCCGAGATTAGTTGCAGTTTGTGTGTTTTCAGGTGACTAATACTGTCATTTGGACCCTGGTTCCTTGGAGAACCTGCTTTACAATGTGTCACCTGCTCCACAGAAGGGGAAGGGGGGGGGGGGGGGGGTTGGTTGTGGAAAAGTGAGACATAAGAAGGGGGGGATACCAGGGTCAGAGACAGAGAGGAAAAATGAAATGGACAAAGTGAGAGGACTGAAAGAGCCATTTCCTACTAACCCAGTTTTGGGTTAGAGGAGCTATTTGTAAGTTTAGCTACTGCTACATAGCTAGCGTTAGCATTAACACCTCTTTACCTACCAGTCTAGAAGAAACTTTGCAAGCTCACCATCAAACTTTAATTCCTTTACTCACCAAGAGACGTCTCCAGCTGTGGAAAACGATGCCAGCGTGAAGTCTTCATTTTACATTTTACAAGCTCTTGTCGAGCGACCATCACCACCACCACCGAGAAACCTTGTTCAGCAGCAGAGGAAACTTACATATAAGCCCCTTTAAACCTGATCAAGGTGACACCTGGATTACACTTCTGTTTTACTGTGGCATCTAAATGTCTTACTTTTTGCAGAATTAATCAGCGCATCTGTTTTCTGTTAACCACACTGTGGACAAGCACTGCTTACTTTTGGGATCATTGTGTCCTTCCCTTGTAGTAACCTCTTGCTCAGTTAAAGAAGGGAGGTTAGAGCAGCTGCTTTTTTTTCTGTCAGGCTGTTCTATCTGTGATTTATTTATTTATGGCAACAGGGTTCGATTCAGTCCTCAGGGTATCAGCAGTGCATGTAAATAACTTAATCCAAATAAGACCCTAACTGGAGTGTGGCCAAAAGCTGGCCTTCTCTGTGCACGTAAGGACAGAGACACAGAGAGAAAGAGTGATGTTGTCATAGAACATGAAGTCAATGAGAACCAGAGTGAGGAGGAGGAGGAGGAGGAGGAGGTGAGCAAAACATGAAGTCATGGCCCTCACAGTAAGATCCCAGTTCTCCGCTCCAGGTTTGATTCCTGTGGGAGCAGAAGACAGCGACTCCCCGGCTCCACGGCTGACTACCGTACGGTGACTGTGATGTTCCACATGTGGCGGCAGACCTTGTCTACCAGCCGCCGCTGCCACTGCCGGTCAGCGACAGCCACACTTACGAGGTAGACGTACAGGGGACACAGTCACAGCCAAGAGAAGCAACCGTGAAGGTGATGACAACCAAAATGATAGTTTCCATTTTGGCCCAACTATTGTGAGGTGAGATTGCATTTTATTGGCAGGGTTAGTGTTTAGGAATAAGGGTAGAGTAACTATTTCCAAACACTTTCATGTCTTCGACCCACAGAACCGCTTTAACTCTGATCCCCTACGTGACAGGAGTTTGTCCTAAGTAGCCCCATCTGATGTAACACAGTTACGTAAGTGTCTTTCTGCTGGCAGCGTGGCAGGACACTGACTTCTAATCAATATCACCTTTACACACAATAGCATACGAGAACAGAGAACCTCATTCACTGATGCTCAGCTCCTGGATCTCTTAGATCCCATCTCCTGTGTGTCCCACGATCACGAATAAAACTACAAGGTGACAGAGCCTTTGCAGTTGCTGCTCTGAAATCATGGAACCAGTTGCCATCAGATATTAGATGTGCTCGCTCCATCTCTATTTTTCAAATCTCAGCTAAAGACGTCTAAGCAGAGTACTGCGATACTGAGAAGTGGTGGCCGTGCTGAGTATCTGTATGAATATGACTGGATGAGTCAGCTGATAGCTGCACAGCTGGGGAGTGAGTTATGGATTGCGAAGCATGACAGAAACAGCTGATGCAAGTCAGCTGATGCATGCAAACACTAACACTACGCTGAGCCTGCTGTTGTTTTCCATGTGAGTGCACATACTGGTGTGTTAGGAATAGACCATATCCTGTCTTATTTAGCAGCGCCCCAGAATAAAGGCAATTTCATCACATAACACATCGCCCTGTGGATAATTACATCCCAGCCATTATAACTTACTTCTGCCTGTATGTCCCATATTGCACTTACTCTGTCAGGTCACTTAACGATGGCTGACTTCAGGGAATGCTGGGAAATGTAAGGAAATTCAGTTGTGCCCTTATCCCATAATTATCACTTGTGGGCACAGTGTCTGCCGTTCAGCGAAAGTTACACTGGCTTGCTTTAAATAAAATGAAAAAAGTATAAATAGTAAAGGAAAATGGCTGTGGTGTAGAAAATCATGGTGTTGTGCTATGAAAAGTGTGTTTGTTTTTCAAGGAAAGAAAGAGAAACAAAGTCAGGGTGATGCCAGTGAGTTTGTTTGTGGCTAAAATTGGCCTTTTATTGACAGTGTAATGTGTCATGTGTCTGGTACTGCAGTGAAGTTCTATTACTGTGGGGATTTTGGCACATTTTATTCATCATTTAAGACATTACAGACATGTACTAGTGTCAGCCTTAAAACCTCCTATCAGCCAGTCGCTGTTGGAAGTAGCAGCAGTAGTCACGACTCGCCACTACAAAAGCACTCAGAAATGAAGTGCCTACTCAAGTGCAGCTCTAACCGAATTGAGGTTCAAGTGTGTTTAGAGCAAAATGAATGTAGTCAGTGCACAGGAACGCACACACACACACACACACACAGACACACACACACACACACACACACACACACACACACACACACACGCGCGCGCACTGAGTCATCTGCTTCCCCGTGGGGCCGTGCCATTGCTCTTGGCCGACCACCAGGGAAGCTGGCTAGGTTAAAGCTGCGAGACCTTAGCAACACTCCAGTGAACCTCGAAAACACGGCGCTGCTATCCCTGCTTTCCTCCGCTCAGACGCGAGAGCGTGAGACTCGGCTTCTCCATCGCCCCATTTAGGTGACTGATAGCTGGGCAGATTTTCTTAAAACAGGCACCAATTATCAGATGCAATTAAGGCCCCCTGCACAATTACAACACCCCTCAGAGTGCGTGTGTGTGACGGAGTGTGTTCCACTGCAGCCCCTCATCCCCCCTCATCATGGGGGATGATGAAGGATGATTGTGAGCCTCGATGCTGACTATATTCATAATGAAGTAAGGTACAACAGGCTCTAATTCAGGATTAGGGTTTGAAACAGTTCAGCAGCTTTGAGTTTTTAATATTTAATACAAAAAAAAACCCTGTATTTTTTGGCTGGAATAAGAGTCCAAGCAAGCCAAAAAAAAATAAAAAAACATGCCACATTGCGCTTGAGGGAAGTTTACTTTACCCTCGCCTTACATTCATTCTGCAACACACTTGGTTGATGGTGTTCGCAGCATTTGTGGGTGCATTCCACTCGGATTTCATCCATACAGCTGCTTTATTGAAATCAAGAATTCCTGCTGCAGTGTTTTTTTTTTCTTTCACACAAAGTCTTTTTCGGGGAGGGGGGGGGGGGTTTACATAGTTTGCTGGTGAGCACTTTTCAGGCTGCATTAATTTAAAACCAAAGATGCCTGTTGTAGTTTTCCTGTAAACAACTAAAAGTTGAAAGTCTCATATTTGACTCTTTTCTGGTGTTTTATTTGATGTGTTGATCCATAAGAACATATATTTGTAGTTTTAAGAACTAAGATCTCTCAATGTATTTTTACATCCTCTCTGAGGCTTCTCTCTGGAGATCTAGTCACAACAGGTTGGTAAGCCAATCAGAAGAGAGGATCTGAGACTCTCTTCTGATTGGCTTTTTTTTAGAGGTCAAATAAATATATGTAGATATATAATATAGCAAATTTCAGGTAAACACTAAGAGACCAAATCCTTTAAGGATTTAGAAAAGATGGGGGGTCCATGTGGGCGGGGCTTGGGGTATGGCTGAGAGCAGTGACTGCATTGTTGTGACATCACAAAGTTACAGAAGTCCTGACGACTTGGTTTAAGGCTCAGTTTCTGAATACAGGCTGTGTGCATTTCTCTGGACTGAGCGCTTCGATACTTTCACAGTATTAATCAAACACTCCACATGGGACCTTTAACAAAAAACAACAGCATAAGACTGATAACTTTACCACTGACCCATAAAGTAACATGGTTCCTGTAGTATTACACAACACAAAACTGGCCGAGGCCAGAACTACTCTTCAAGATTGTTAATATCAAGATTTAACTTCACAGGTTGGTCAGTAAAGTCTGTTGCCTGAAAGGCTAAGCACTATCGTTTTTACCGCAGTCTCCTCATTATTGGTCAGCGCCATAGTTTCTCCACTAAGTCAAATCATTTTGAACCCTGGGACATGTTTCTGTGAGCAGACCCTCTTCTCTGCAATAGGCAACAACATGTGATACACTTTACTTTTGTGCTTCGCCAATGTTTTCCCAGAAGCAGCAGAATTTCCAATCCTTGTTGATTTTGAAGACGCAAGCTTCAACAGATTTTTTCTATTATTTGGACTCTCTCTCTCTCTCAGTCTAATAATGCCTTACATCCTGCCTTCCTCTCTAATTCATCTTACTGCCCCTCTGTCCTCTCCATTCACCTTATTGCTAAGCCTTTATTCTGTGCTCTGGTGTGGCCTCCGTGGCCTAGTTGACTAAGGAGCACAGGTAAATGAAGCCAACAGATGTGTCATGCTCACTCAGGGTGAAGGTCTATTTAACTTACTGTCCTCCTTGCTGCGAATGGGAAGACACAGGACGGGCAGTAAAAAACGGGAGCGATGTTTAACAATCACTCGCTCAAGTTGCTCTAATGATTCCCTCACTGCTCGAGCAGGAACTTTCACTTATCGCTTCCTGCACTTATGATATTCTACACAATTCACACTCTCTTGGACAAACTCCAACTTGTTGAATGTAACAGTTTAACTAAGCTCCACAAGAGGGGGCAAAACCCCCATGGGGAGTCACATCACTGGGCCAGCAGCTTTAATGACACGGGCTTAATAAATCAGTCCATTTCCTGCTATTGTTTGAATCACAACAATAATTCAGTTTAACTCCGGACAGGATCACACGCCAACGACGCTGCTGCAGTTACATGTATTTATCATTCAATCTCTTTATTTCTCTTTCTGCCTTTCATACTCCACCCCCTCCACATACCCCTATACACACCCACACACACACACACACACACACACCCCAGCCCCACCCCCTCTCCTCGCCTGCACTGGCTGGTGTGTGTTTCATCTAATTCTCTTTAATGAGGCTCATTTCACTGTCAGGAGTCTAATGATGCTAATTAATTAATCTGCCCACCCGTGGTAAAGAAAAGTCTGTCAACCAGATCCTGCCTAAAAGATAACATATACAGTATCTGTTATGGTTGAGAAAATAAATGGTATTGTTTAAACAGGAATGTTTTCACATACATGCAGTGTGTGTGTTTTGCACGTGGCTGCAGGGATTGTGTTGCACATTCGCATCTCGAGCATCAACTGAAGTTCCTGTTTACAATGCTGAGCCACAAACAGAGACTGAGCGAATGTGCGTAGAGCTGGAGCTGATGGCCCGCTGTAAATCATGTGCATGTGCTGAGCAAACTGTTTGAAAAACAACAATGAATGCGTAATCGAGACGTGCTTAGATCCAACTACAAAGAACTGGCATAAATGAAATCTATATGAAATACAATACAACACTTTCCGTCTTATAAAAAGGAACTTTTCAAGGCAAGACAAGCCAAAGTAATGAGAGTCAGAAACAGGGAGGGAAAAGCTATCAAGTTTTCTGATGTTGTGCATTTAAGTCCCAGTCTGTGATTGGTTTACTGCACTATCTTGCCCAAGTGTTTACTTGGTCCACTGGTGACCCATGTAGAGAAACGTACATGATCCGTGTCTGTCTGGAGTCTTTCTGATAAGAAATCACACAGATCGACAAATGGCAGCAGATAAAGGTTTTCTCAGTCATTACAGCAAAAATCGACAAAAACAGCAATGAAATTTAGAGATGCAAAACTGCACAATCTGCAAATGCTTTAACTCTCTCTAGGTCGACGGATGTTTTTTATTAATATCTTTGTGATAAAAAAAGAAAAGAAGTAAATAATATTAAAAAATTATAAATAAAATTATAAAAATAATTTATGCAAAGAGCCACGTGCCCCCACATTAGCACCTGGTGAATGAGAGGAAATCACTGCGGTATTTTCTCACAGTCTGCATCACAGACGGATTTTAAACAGTATTTTGCCGTTGCAACCTTAATTAATGATCATCATGAGTGTGAAGAACCCACGTCGCATTTAACGAGTGAATCTGTTCATCATTTATATCATTTATATCATTCAATACTCCGATGTAAGTAACAAACTACTACTGCTCTCAACTTTGGAACAGAGTTTCAAACGGAGAAAAGAACAAAGAAATCATAATAATCTAATATAGTAGTATGATAATGACTCCATGTAACAGTTAAAGGTTTACCTGGCTACCAATAACTCATCATCCGTTACGTTAACACAAAATCACAAGTGATGGTGTATTTATCAAACATAAACTATGGATCGACAGTTCATATGTGGAGTAACGCAGAGGAAAATCCCTGACATTCTCACTTACATCCACAAACCTCAGAACATCAAACGCCAGTCAATATGATGCAATGATGAATGAGTCAGACTTTTACTTGCCCACTGTTTATTTTTGGTAATCAGGGTAGACCAGCACTTCTCTGCAGGTTTCAATGTGACACATCTAAATAAAGCTTGATGAAACGCTTTGCTCCGTGACTGGTCACAAGGTTTATACGTGATTTGGAAATGTCAAACTGATATGTAATATTCCAGGTTTAGCGTTAATAAAAACCTTGTACATGATGTTGGCTGGTTTACTTTTTATGGAATAAATAAAAGTAACTCAAGGAGAGGAGGGAGGGACTATGTGTGTGTGTGTGTGTGTGTGTCTGAGAGAGAGAGAGAGAGAGAGAGAGAGAGGTTGACCAAATCCTGCCACACATTGTTCTTGTTTGCACAGACCTTAGCAATTTGTTTGACTCTACTACTATTGAGGCGAGACATGCTCGCAATCTCTGCATCTGTGTGTGTATATGCACGTATGCACGCATGTGTGTGTGTGTGTGTGTGTGTGTGTGTGTGTGTGCATGTCGCCGCAAGTGTGTGTTTGGGTGGAGAGCGCTCATGTCAAACATCTCCTGGTGTAAGCTCTGGGACAATTTTATGTGGTTTGATTTGTGAGGGCCAGAGAAAGCTGGCTGCCCGAGCCCTGTGTTATTCCTCCGTTCTGATTTCCTCTGCCTTCAGACCTTATTTAGATTCATTTCTTTTCATTGCCTCTCATTTGTTCTCAGGCAGGAGAGGGAGGGAAGCATGCTTAACAAAAAAAATCTCCAAACCTCTTGTCAGAACATTGATTTATTGACAAGAACAGCAATGAAAAATCTGTCCTTTTTTGGGAGGAATTCATTTTTTTTATCCTCTTGGGTTTCCTTGCCAAATGCCTGAAACCTGTCACTTGCCTGCGAGAGCAAGACATTTCTTTCTTTTCTTTATTTCTTCTTTCTTTTTCTTGTTTTTTTTTTTTTCCCTGCCAAGCAGTGACAGCTGCAGAGAAAGGCCAGGGTGGCATGGACTCGGCGGTTTCAGTGGCACACAAGTTGTATTTGATTGGCGCCTGGCTCATGGACGGCGGCCCCGGCGTGAGTCAGCGACAACCGGGTGCAAGCACGCACGCACGCACGCGCATCCACTGGATTGCAACATCGCCATGGCAACAGAGGCTAAATGGATGGTGGGTTAAAAGTGTGTTTGTTTCCTGACCATTTATTCCAACTTTTCTCGCTCGTATTGAGGTTGAGAGTTTTGGAAATGTACACATTAACTCTTGATGATGAGGAGATGGAAGGAAAAGTGGCATTAATGTGCCTTAAATTATCACTAAAATGTCATTCTGCTCACCTTTATGTTGTGAGAGCGCGGCTTCATGGAAAATGTAAAGCAAGGGGTTTTGCGCTGCATTAGAGCATACAGTGCTGCATTAGGAATGAGCTTTGTAAACAAATGACACAGTCTTGGCAGATAATCCTCAACGCTATCCAAGCAAATATAAGAGGTGCCGCTTACATCATGAACCTGTCAATCACTCCGAAAATTACTATGTTAGCAGAGGTTGACACTGAAAAAGGTAAGGAGTGTGACATCACTCCCGACTGCATTCGTCTCCACTGGACCTTCACGGAAAAACGACTCAGATCCTCTGGCTTTGCATTCGAGAGTCCGTCGAACATGTTCGTGGAGCCTGAAGACGACACAGAGGAAAATAAGTGGAGCGGAGGCACGTAGACCTGTTTTTCCTGTGCGTCAGTCGCCGTGCCCTGTCAGCAAAAAACACAAACATGACGGAATGCAGGTTGTTGCGTAAATAGCAAAAATGGCGCCACAAGGAGTTTCATCCCAACACAAACACAGACGAGTTAATAGGGTACACTCTCTTACTTACACACACACACACACACACACACACACACAACACACACACACACACACACACACACTCACAAGCAAATAAGTAAATAAACCACTGGCATCGCTGCCACTGAGTCCGTGTTTCCAGGATCCTGCTGAATCATTAGGTCAAAATCTGACAGTGCAACTCTCCTCAGAAAGAATCCTTTGTCAGACAAGTACAATCAATAACTTCTGCTATCAGACACAAAGAGTATTTGTTAATCCACCCCTCAGCATCACCTCCCTACACAAACTTTAATATCTGGTAAATATCTGATCTGCAGATAACTAGCAGAAATCAGACAGAAATCAAAAGTCACTGTTTGACCTGAAGTAACATCAAATCACATAAGTCATATTTCTTTTGTTATTGTTGAAGTGTTGAAGCCATAGATCTCCACCAGCAACTCTCTTTGCAGGGAAGCTGACGACTTAAAAGATGCTTCGGTGAAGGGCGAGCGAGCTGGTGCTCGGCTGGTGCCGTCAGCTGCACTGGTTAAAATGGAGGTGCATGTGATCCATCAGATGGACGGCGAGAGAGAAGCCTGAAAAACACAGCTAACACAACCTGTGCAGACAGGCTGTTAAGTGCAATCAGTGGTGAAGAGTAATCAAGCACAATTACCTTCATCTTACCTCTACCTGAGAACTGTTCTTATGAGGTACATTTACGTCACGTGAGTGTTTTCATTTCATGCTACTATAGTTACTAATGCAGCTATATTTAGTTAGTTTGGACATCACAATCATACATACAAAACAATGACCAGCTTATAAGATATGATGCGTTGTTGTAGATTAATCTCCCCGACAGCATATTAGGTAGTTACAATTAGCTTCAACTTGACTGGCTACAAAATAAGGCATTACTAACAGTTTCTCTCATCTACTGAGTCTTTGCTGCTTCTATATTTCTGTGAAAGTAAAATTCTTACTTGTCATGAGGTATTTTTATAGCACGGTCCTGCAACTTTTAGTTAATTATAAGATCTCAATAATTCTCAATAATAATTCTTCAACATAAGCTGTTCCTGTCACATAGCGTTGCACCATTTGATGCTTGTGAATTGAGGCCCATAGCAGACACTGGACAAGCTGTACAGACAGAAGTAGTTGTCAGGCTCCAGTGGCTGGGATGAGCTAATATTGATGCAGCTGACTCTGAGAAATAGGTACTAGAGGTGTAATATTTATAATTATTCTAATAGAAAAAAGTATACTAGAACAGCAAAGTATCCTGATGCAGAGTGAGGAGTGTCAAGATGCCGCCGGTGGACAGTATGTTGAATTTTGTTACTTTAATCAATGACAAAAAACCCAAAGAACTCAACCTGCTCCATTCAAGTAAGTTGTACAAATGCATAGAATCCATCACCGACGCACGAGAACAAACAGTGAGACAACACTCAAAGTGACTTAGAAGTATGAGTGCACTCTTTTCCTCATTGTAAAACTAGCAGGGACCTGAAGTGTGGTCGTGCCTTCCTCTACCCACTGAGCTTCAGTCAGACTCGTAGTCCTAACCCTGGCAGCGTTGGTGTCACGGCAGAGCCCGCACTCACTGCTGATGCCTGACATCAATCTCAGTCGATCCTGCAATCCGGCCCTGGATGAGAGTCCGCAGCTTCCTGTAAGTGCTGTTGTTTCACCACTCCGGTAATCACCGCTGTCAAACGTAAGTCACTGAATACCCTCCATTAATGTCTCTATTATAGTTTCTTCCATTCTGTCCATCTCACTTTTTCCCTCATTCACAGGAGTCGTAATTTCATAGCAGCACTAAATCATTCTTGTATTGGGGGATCTGTATTGTTTGGAAAGGGTCATAAATCTGGAACTGATGACGGAAAGTGTGTATAGGGATTTAATTGGGTTAGTCAGCTACAGTACTTCAGTACACGGAAAGTTCACATGTTTAAAATCTCTGCTACTTTCATTGGACATAATAACTGGATGACATGTTCACCCAGAAATGCAGTTTTATAAATATTCATATATTTGTAGTCAATTTCCAGCTCTTTTAATAGAACAGTAAAAACCTGGGCTTACAATGTGGTGGATAAATTGGGACTATTTCTACAAATGTGAAAGTCCTTGGGTACACGTGCGCAGCTGTTTACCCACATGTGTGAGCGTGCACACCTCTCGGCGCTCTGATCTTGCAAATGGAAGCGTTTACATTTTATCGCCTGCTTACTTTGACAGCATGGTAATTTCAGTGGCCTAAGAAAATAACTGACCAATTGCCGATAATTGTTAGAGATGGCAGCCATGTTGGCTGAGGGGTTAAAGGTCACTGGCGACGGGCTGCTAACCAGCTGTGGATGGGTCAAGAGGGATTAAGTTTGAGGGACGGTCAGCAGCAGTAATATGAGTCGGGAGGGAGTCGTTTAAACATGTATGATAAGAGTTCTGGTGAGCATATGTTTTGGGTCCAAATATGCCAGTAAGGGGAACCACAGTGTTTTTACTTTATGGAAAGGAGCACTACAATGATAATCATCTTAATCATTCAGATGACAAACAATGACATGATGTAGATCCTGACAAACTTTTATCAGGTTTGCAAGAGTCAGAAGCACACATGACATTAAACACTGGGCTACCGTGGTTACCAGGGGATGCCGGAAGCATTAAAAGAAAGGTGGAAAACCACCATAAAACAGAATAAGAATAAACACAGAGCTCACTGGTGATTCATAGCCAGAACTGTGTGTAGTTTGTCCTATGATAATGAATTCCAAATATGGATTTGTTTACAAACAGAATGGAGGAAATAAAAAATGTAAAATCAAAAGTACAAAAAAAATGTTTTGGCGTCATCAAAGTGCTGTCCCGTTCCCCTTTATTACCAATCTGAACCTCGTACTTAGTCATTTGACACTGAAGACATTGGAGCATTACATTCTGTTTGGGTGTCGAGTCATCTCATACATTAAAACAATACAAACCAGCACACTGTCCCACCCTAATCAAGTTAGCATACAGCTAGTCAGATTAGCATGACCAAAACCATCCGAACCCGTGACAGTTGTATGCTAGGAGCTAGCTTCTTCCCTCAGCAGAGGTGACAGCTCCAGCACCACGGCAACAGGCAGTTTACAAATAACGTATGCTTCCGCTGAATAAAACTCTTACGTTAGTTTGCTTTGTAGCATCCCTAGCATGGCATATTGAATTGTGGTCAGAAACAGCAATGTTAGCAAAATGTAATTCCCACACCAAACTGCCGCTCCAACACAGTAACCAATGCACCGTTAGACATGACGTTACCGGTCGAGTAAAGCAGCCATCTCTGAGTCAGCTAAAAAACCCAGCTGTCACTTTGCTTCGTTCCACCCTGTTATTGTTGGACCAAGGGTTATTCTTGTCTTGCAACACTGTTTGTCACTTTCTTTTTAGGACTGCTGACCCTCTGTCAATCTTACTCTTTTCTTCTTATATGTAACATTAAATCCTCCAGCTGGTGGTGACTCGTCCACCCCCCCCCCCCCAACATGTCTGTGGTGGTCACCTTCCTATTTGATCTTTATATATTTAATGAGGGCTAGCAAACTCTGAAGTGACTCACTACCACTACTATGGAGTGTGTCGGTGGTGTCTGCGCTTTTACATCAGAACCTTTGTTCACATCTTGTTGCTTGGGGACATATGAGAGTGTCCAGACAGAAGCCAGCCAATCTGTGGTCTCACAAAACCATTTCCAGAAAAATGGATTAACCAGTCAAAATGACATTGACGGTGAGGTGGGTACATTATTTTTTATCGCTTGGAAATCAAACTTTTGTTTAAAGGAAAAGAATTTACTTGTTTGAAAATTTTAAAGTAATATTATTTCACTTTAAAAATGCTGAAAATATTTAGTTTCGTAAATTGAATCGACGCCAGCAAAAAAGATGGATTACACAGAAGTAATCTAAAACAAAAAATTATACATATCTGACAGTGTAACAGGGCTGGATTATCAACCAACCAGGCAAGTGCCACAGGACCCCAGAACTGCAACTTTTCTCTGTGTCGAGTTTGTCTCAAATAAAAATGTCTTTGGGAATAAGAACCAGTCAGGCATAATATTGTTACCACAGACCATTCTGTGTCTGAAAGGGTTTGATTTTGTTCAATCATTTTCCTCTTAGAAGTGAAATAGGACTATTTCAATATGCTAGTGCTCAATGCGATTAACACTAAGAGCTTCAAACAGTGTTTTCATCCAGTAATAGAACTGAAATACATCTGAATGGATTACTTTCAGAACACCAAAAAACAGGCTTTTTATGACTGTTGCTTTTAAAATATAATATAAATATATTATATAAATAACATTACTTTTTAAACCAAGCTCATTAACCAGAACAGAAGCCATGTTTCTTAGAGGAATAATGATTTGCACAGTGAGACATTTTTCAGAGAGAATTAGAGCAGCTACATGAACAGTAACATGAAAAGCTCAGAAGAACAACTGAAGAAGACGAAGCAGAAAAAAAAAAAAAAAAACTAAAAGTAAATGTGACAACAAAACCACCCTGGAAAAGAAAACTGCTGCTTTTCTCTCACTGAACATTGGCCACGTCTGACCAGCATGTGGTTGTAGGACTAATTCCACACTGAGAAACACTGTAATCAGTGTTTCCATCAATGCAGCAGCAGAGATGAGTGTGAAGAGGATTTTAGTATCTCTCAGAGTGTTGCATGGATGACAGTAGATTTGGAATAAGTGTATAAACAACACAACGGGATTGTAGCGTCAACATTTCATAGGGTTCCCACAATGAAATGGAATCCGTGATTATCAGTCATGGAGGGCTGCTTTACATAAGAAAGCAGAAACTGTAAATTCTCTCCATTGCCATTTGAGTGTCAGTCATTTCTGACCACTGAGTCTGTGAGGCCAGGCCCACAGCGAGCTGCAGAGTGTAATCAGCGCTTTGATTTTCCTCTGGCGGCGGAGTATAATCATAGACTGCTGCACCACAGTGTGGTCGCTTCTCCATCTCCTGCTGATGGCCCTGTGACAGCTAAAATACCCAGGTCCATGTATTCCCATTAGGCTCTTTCTGATTGGCTGGCTTGGTGCGGTTAAGCTGCTTAATTCCACATCATGTCTGGGTGGCTGGCCTGGCTCTTGCAGCTCCCTGTTATGTGGTTTGCAGTGTAGGCATTAGAAACAACAAACAAATACACCAGCATAGGCTTAAAGTACTAAGTGTTATGCTTTGAAGGAAAAGTGCCCAATTTCCTGTAAAATGCTCAGTAAGCATCAGTGTAAAAACTCTTTTTACACTGCCAGCTGTAATTAATCTGTGACATTAAAGGTCCCATATTGTATAAAGTGATATGTCCATGTCTTTTTTGATCATAAAGCAGGTATAGGTTTTATATTAACACCGTGAAAGTCCACAGAGAAACGCACACAGCCTGTATTCAGAAGATGCACCTTAAAACGAGCTGTCAGGACTTCTGTAACTTTGTGATGTCACAACAAATCACGACTCACTCTGCAAAATTTGGTTTGTTCACCTGAACCGACCTGTTGTTACTAGAGCTGCAGAGTGAAGCCTCAAAGGGGAGATGCGAAACTACAGTGAGATTGTTTTTGATACTTAAAAAAACAAATATATCGTCTTATGGATATCAAAGCGTCAAATACAACACAGGAAAACTGTAAAATATGGATCTTGTTTTATGTTCTTAATGTTCCCAGAATGCCTTTTCATCACCCTCAAAAAACAGGTGTGAATGTGAGTTTTTTGTCAATGTGGCTATAGAAATTGTTCTGTGAATGCCAGTGCACAGTAGGGAGACTAGGGCGAAGCCGTACAGTTGGATTTTGTGGACAAAATCTGAAGCCATGTTCACTACATTTTTATCTTATCAACAGGAATAAGAAAAATACAAACAATGGATCAAGACCAATAAATGCCAGGTACATCCCAGACAAGAGCTTCTGACAGTGGTAGCAGAACCTACCACTACTGCATACACAACATTTTATCTATTATCCTATGAGACACTCACATGAGCAGGAAAAGGTTGTAAAAAATGAGGAAAAATCAAAAACGGATGAAAAGATGCTTCAAAACGATGAAACACATGAAACACAACACACAGCAGAGCCACATGACTCATGAGAGCGTGAAAGAGTCTGCTGTTTTTGTGGCCATTCCTAACAGCGAACTAGTCAACCCTACCTGTGTGAAAGTTTTCGTTCTTGCTACTTGTTACTTAGGACAGTGCCCCGTGCAGATTGTAGCTCAATAGCCACGAGTCGAATTTTTCATCTTGGTCAAACTGTGAAGTTGAAGTGCAGCTGCTGTCTCGTCATGAAAAAAAAAAAAATAAAGCATGAAAAGTCATCAGCTGACTCCTCAGTTTGACCGACGACAGGCTGCTGTTAACGCCACGAGAAGCTTTTTCCACATTTCTACATGCGGTTTTGTCAAATTTGAAGCCAGTGGATCAATATCAACAATGTTTTTGATGATTTTGGTAGAAACTGTGAGTACATCACATCTGTCTACACAGTGCAAAATTTAGGCCACAATTTACATGAAATTATAGTATAGGCTCCTGCTGTCCATGTTTATCCCCATCCACCCTTCATCTCTGAGCTCGTGAGGCCAAGCTCCAGGGAGACACCAGGCCCAGACGAGGCAGCCTCTTGGCACTTAATGTCTCAGTCTGGGTGCCTTGAGGACTGGGTAGCTCCCAGACATTTGGCCCTTGTGGCTCCAAGTCTTCCAGGTTCGTGTCAGAAAAGAGCGTAGGAACAAAACTACCCCACCCTCCGTCGCCCAGACAGAAAAGACTGTCTTATGTTTCTGGGAGAGCAGAGAATAGAGGGGAATAGATAGAATTACTCCTGTGCTACACATCATGGCTGCTGGCCCTCATGCCATAGATGTAGACGCTCGATAGTGGTTTAGTCTCGCTGGTTAGTCACGGCCTGACTCACCTTGCTGACAGGGAAATCATGAAGCAGCTTGACCGCTGCTGTTGTCAGGTTGGCTGTTTGGCTGGCAGCACTGCTGCCCATGAAGGTTGCAAAGTCATGGCTTCTGACATGTAATCCTAACTCTAAATTGGTCTCAATGCTCAACTATGAGACTACAAGTCTGGGAAAACATTAATTCAACGTATCTCCTCCATTATGCCATGACAAGTCATTAGCCATTAGCCTTCTGGATGGGTTATGAGTCATATCTCCTATTGACTAGCCAAAGGTATGACAGTATCCATGGCTTTGTTATGAACATGCTTGTTACTTAGCCTAACATTTACCGGAGTCAGCTTTTAATGTTGTAATATTTGGAGACATTGGAAAGAACAATAATCTTTGAGGTCGCAGTTCGATGACATGTTGTTGTTAGCAGTGCCAGCATGGCTTCAAGTGCATGGCAAAAGCATTGGAGGAAAGATTCTCATGTTTTACTGATCCACTTTCCCCGCAGTGGTGCACCTCTATTACTCACCACTCCTCAAAACCCATTTCCCCCTTCAAGGAAAAATTGGATGCGTCCAATTACTAACTCTCCAATCACTGTGTTCTGTGTTTGGCAGGTCAACAGTGTGATTCGCTCCTTGTGCTGCGCTTCTTCCTTGTTCTCCGGCCACAGCTATTCCATTATTTTATTCTCATCCATGTTGCATTGTCATTTATGAATTCTATCATTTTTAGCTCCTTGTATCCAGCTGCATAAACTTCTGTTTACATTTAACCACATAAATGCACATCCGTTAGCCAGATCGCCAATCTGAATCCATCCTTTTTGTTTTTCCTGGGCTGAATGCAAATCAACATAGGTACGTACTCCAGCCCAGAGGACGGTGGTAATGCACATGAAGCTGTTTGGTAACTGCCAAAAACACTGTAGCTAGAATATCTTGTGCACAGCAGTTGAATTACAACAATAACAGCTTAGCAGGGTATCAAACAACTATTCTAAACTATTCATAAACTAGCAGAATCACTTGAATAACTCATGGATGGACGCATAGCGAGACAAAACCACCTCCCAATGTCCATATCTGACTCTTCTCGGTTGCATTCAATTGTCATACTTTTGTCCTGAGCATGTAAAACTGTAAAACTGAACTGAAAACCCTGTATAGATTTTGCTACCTGTATTTGACTGGCTCATTAGAACAAAGGTGCTCTGGTCCACTTGCGCATTATTCCTTTTCCTAGCTCTTTTCCAGCCTTGTTGAGTCATAAAAACAAAGTATATTCTTACATGCGTAGTCAAGGCACCATGGCTTGTTGCTTCTAATATTAGTGTTAAAGGAATTTTGGCTTATTCTCCTGCCCTTAGTTAGTCTGAGGAGAGCAGCTAGATGTCAGAGAGGCTGAACACTGTTTAAGCATATGTTGAGATTTTCTACTAACTCTTCACGACCCACATTTTGAACTGCGGACAGTGTGGATTGCTGTATGCCAGCTGATGATTATGCCTTTAAGAATAACTTTTTTTAATATTCTTTTTTCTCCCCTGGAGTAAGACTTACTGGTAGTTATGTTTTTGCAGCTTTGTTTGGTTAAGCTTAGTATTTCCCCTATTATCCCAGGCGCTTTAATATTCATTGTTCTTTTCAAACAGGAACAACCTTGACCTTTCATACACTCTTGGCTTTTTGTAATGTGGGAATATATATTTGTAAAATCAATACATATCTTTGTCATTGGTCAGTACAATCTGTATGTTTTCAAAGTAAAACTACCATGCCGTATAGTTTCCATTTTGTTTTACCACCGTCCTTTATTGTGTCCTTAAATGCTTAACTTCACCTTAAATAAAGCATTTTGAATTGCCTTCCTGTTGGAAAGGGGCCATATAAATAAAAATGCCTTGCCTTTTTCCTTTAAGATGAAAATGCTCATTGGGCCGCTGTGCCAACCTGGTTCTGTGAATGTGGATCTGGAAAATGTCTCATTCAAGTCTCAATACAAAGATATGACGGAAACTAAAAAATACTTACTTACTTACTTCTCACAGGTACACAATGATGTGTTTTAAATAAAAAGACGAAACGATCAGGAACCAGATCAGGTATTTATTAAAATTTACAAAAAAATCTTCCAGGGAGAGCAGACATAAAGATTATGTAAAGATATCAGTATTGGTATTTATAAACCCATATCAGTCAAGCTGAATCCCACACATAGTATATAGCACCTGCTTTAACAGAGACAAGACTCAGCTGACTCAGCAGGTGTCCAATAGGGAGACCAGACAAATTGGATTGGGTTGAGGATCATCACAGCTCCCTTCTGAATGGCATGAGAAAAATACCGATAGTTCCTCACATGAGTCACGATGAGAACATCATCCTCTGCTCTCATAATGTGACAAGTGCTCCTCCGTTAACACTTTCCTTTAATAAGCCTCACGGTCGACATTAACAGGAGCCTTGGATGACAAAGTGAGTGCTGGAGACAGATGTTGGAAAATTAGGAGAGGAGTGAAAAAAAAAAAACGTAAAAATCACTTCTCAAAGTGACCCCAAAGGGCCAATGTGTTCCTGATCTACGGCACACTGCTTTGATATGTTTTACCCGTGATGGGAGAGAGAGAGAGAGGGAAAGAGAGAGAGGGAAAGAGACCCCACAATTGGAGGGAAAATGTGTTTCCCAGAAGTGAGACATGCAGAGTGCTCCACGGGAACAGCTGCTGGAAGCATCAGGAGTTGTGGATGCTTGTAGGGCTACTTTGCGATGTGGTCCCTCAGGTACTCTCAAATACACCCCCCAGTGCGCTGCCCTGCTTTAGTTTACATCCAATCCAACATGTCTGCTTCACTCCCCTCCTTTCTCTGCCTTTTTTCTCACTCAATAACTATCAGTCTTCTTCCTCATCTTTTGCCAGTTTTCTTCTATAGCTCCTTTCTAGCGTCTGCAGCCCCCCCCACCCCTTTGGCGAACTTTGCCCTCCTTCATTCTCTCAACCTTTCACTCCCATCCATCCTCATCTCCCTCTCGACCATCTCATACCTCCTCCTGTTTACTCTCCTCATCTCCCTCCTACTCCCTCTCCACAGGGGTGAGGAGGGGGAGGAGGAGGAGATTTAATGCATCTACCATGACAGGAGCTGGATCAGGATGTCTGGCTGTTAGCAATGACTTTTTCATGACTGGTGTTTAGTGCAGTCTGGGGACAACAGGACACATTTAGCTACAAGTTGTATTTGTCACACTGACAAATGGCGCGGGGGAGTAGGATGGAGAGGGAAGGGGTGAGAGAGAGAGAGAGAGATAGACAGAGAGGGAGAGTTGCTGAAGATACTCAGCTTTATTTCTAGTTATATTAAATAATACCAGCTAGTGTCACTTTCAGGTTTTCTGACACAACTTCAAGTTAAAATTGTCCACGTCAAAGATGTTGATTATAATGTTACAAAATGAGCTAAACTTATTTCTGTTGACTGACCAACACCAGCCAGTTTTACACTTGCAAGCAACCCCCACATGTCCAATGCCCAATAATTACCTGTGACACAAGTGGTTTCGCCTGAGTCTGATACACACACAGCATTATCCCTACAAGACACATCCATAAATCATATTGCAATCATCGGCTTAGCACAACACAGATGCTGCTGCTC
Source organism: Seriola aureovittata (assembly GCF_021018895.1). Lineage (NCBI taxonomy): Eukaryota > Metazoa > Chordata > Actinopteri > Carangiformes > Carangidae > Seriola > Seriola aureovittata. The sequence goes on from NC_079384.1 coordinate 5,061,703, forward strand.
GGTACAGACACTCCAGATAAATGAATACACTTAAGTCATTTAGCAAATACAAAAATATAGTAATTAAAGGAACATAAGACATTTTTGTAAAATATGCTGATTAGTTTGTTTGCTGAGAATTAGTCAAGAAGATTGATACCACACACACATATATGTGTATGCTAAATATGAAGCTACAGCCAGCAACTGATTAGCTTAGCTTAGCATAAAGATTGGAAGCAGGGGGAAAACAAGTAGCCTGGCTCTGTCCAAGAGTAAAAAAAAAAAAAAAAGAAAAGAAAAAAGTCACTGATTAACAATTTTATTCTCTTGTACTTAAACAAATTAGTTTCACAGTGGGTTGGACTATTTCTTGGCCGGGTGCAGTGTCTTCCTGGAGTCTTGAGACATTTATAGCTTTGCAAGAACATGGTCATGGGAGGAAGTCGCTGCGCCCGTCCAAGAAATAGTTATAGCACATAACCCCCCCACAATAAAACTGCATTCTGTCTGGAAAGTGATGGTAGACAGAGCCAGGCTGATTGCTTCCCCTTCTTCCCGTCTTTACGCTATGCTAAGCTAATCGTCTCTTGGCTCTAGCTTCATATTTTGCGCACAGGTATGGATCTTCTCATCTAATGCTGAGACAGAAAGTAACCAAGCGTACTTCCTAAAATGTCAAACTACTCCATTCATTAATTGGGGAATTGGCAAAAATCCCAATTTTGAGGTACAAAGCAAAAATGATCAGCTCTTAACAATTTCATTATGTTTTTTCATGTCTTCTGACAGACTTATTGCCTACCACTGTCTAGCTTAGTGTGCACAGAAAGATCATATCCTTTATTATAACAACTAAAATTTATGGCCTAAAACACGCTTCTGCTCCAAATGTCCTTGTAAAGTTATAAAAGTTAGAGTTACTAATACTTTCCAACTGCAATGGCAAGTGAATTCACAGTGTATAATATGATGGTTGGGGACTGAAAGATATTTGGGCTACAAAATACAACAGAAATGCTCTCGTGGGACTCTGATAAATCGCTCAGCCAAACTCCTGGACCTATGAGTTCATTTCTGCAACATCAGACAGTTTTAAAAATCCTTGATTGAAATAGTCAAGTCCAGGCTTCTTCAATAACAATATTTATATTATCCCATCGCTTTAAAGAGATACTTTAGATTCAGCCTTCACGGCCCATTGATGCAACCGTTCTGTCCCTGTCAGTCTGTCTGTTGGAAAAGATTTGTGGGACTCTCTTTCCTGGAGATAAAATTTACCTCAGCGAGGCAGATTTGGGTCAAAGAAAGAGAAAATCTTTGCTTCCCCTCTTCTTGTTTTTCATTTCTTTGCCTAGAGTCTCTGCTGCACACACATAAGAAAACCAGTTTCACCCTTTGCAAAATTTCGCAACCTTAAATTTCTTTGTTAATATTCCCTAAGCTAATATTTCCAGCTGGATGTCTAAAGGTTACGCAACCATAACAGTGCAGCATTTTCTTCCTTGTTGTCGAACAACTTTTCTGCTTACAACAGTAGCAGCAGGTAAAAAGGTCATGTCCCCTTACACGGTTAGGTGTGTGGGTATTAGTCAGTGTGTTCACTTCTGGTATTATAATACATTCCAAAGATGGTCTGTTGGAAAGACAGAAACTCTTGACTTTTTTCCAAGAAAAAACACAGTGGAACAACAAAGTTGGTTTTCCAAGAAAGAAATGATGATCTGTTAACCCCAAGGTTTAACACCAATCATTTAGGAACCTATGCATGTCAAGAAACTATAGTTTATGAATGTGAAAAACATGTTAGAATGTCTTCAACATGACTGCATCACATTAGATTCTGCAAGTAAACCAATTAATGTCCTCTTTTATTTGACATTTGACATCAGGGTAAATGTTGATGTAATCTCTCAACTTCACATTTTTGGCCTGAGACTTTGCGGTGACAGGAGGCTGAAGGCATCAGGTTAGGCGGAGGTTGGTCTGTTCTTGGCTTTTATAGGATCTCAATGAATCAAACAGGTCTAAGACACAAACTACATCACTTCTCAAGACAGTTTGGATATTGAATTACATCACACCTAATAAACCTGCCAGTCAGTTGCCACCAAAGAACTCTTATCCACTACCTTCACCCGATAATATGCAGCCCATTTGCCAAAAGCTTCTCTGGAACTGTGTATTTCTGATATCAAATGATCAGATTACACTATAGTGTAGAAGGCCTGAGGATATTGTGCTGCGCCGTTTGTCAAAACAAACTTCTTTTATAGATTTCTTTGAATTATTTTGGCTTCCTTTGACAGTATAACTCAAAGCTCAGGGAGGGAATCTGATATGAACTGTATACACCCTGCGTTAAAGTCTTTTGGCCAAACCCATGAAGATGTCATGGCAGGTAAAGCTGACATATAAAGCTGTTACGTGGCCTTGGGTATACCACGCGTCTGGTTTAAAGAGGGTGACATCACTTCCATGGTCAGGTGGAGCAATGTGATATGGACACACATAACAATGAAACACATGTACACATACAAGCAAATAAGATTTGATTTGGGAGTGATGCTTTGTGTGTGTGTGTGTGTGTGTGTGTCTGTTGGGTTCACGTGTGTAATATGCTATAAAAATGACTAAACTTAGCAATGAAAGCTGAAGTGTGCTAAAGGGATGTGAACTTTCAACCGAAGAGTGACCACTGAATTAGGTCGGCCCTGAGTTGAAATATAAGGACTGAAAGCAGCTGAATTGAATGTGAGAATTGAAAGGAGAACGTCGGTGGTCGGACCAGAAACTTTTTCTTTTGGTTACCAAAGGGACAAGTTCTAATGTTATGAGGAAGCATTTTACTGCTGTGGAAAGTTATCTCGGGGCAATTATGTTATATTTACTTGAGAGAAGTAAGAGAGAAGTCTATTAAACTATTTACCTGTTGGGCAAAATGCCAACAAACTGGAGAATGTAGTGGTAAAAAAAAAAAAACTTACTCAAGCAAGTTGCAATCATAATATTGTGAATAATAATGAAGAATAGTTGAAAATATTAAAGTATTATTAAGCAGGTCCAACGTCACATCTAGGCTGCGTAAACTGTAGAATATTTCTGATCCATGGACGAGGGAAAACAGCTACGTCACCCTCTGCTCCTCTCAGCATTTCCACGTATCATGCTTCATCACTAAATCAACAATCACACCACTTTCTCACTGGTGATGCATCAGTGAAAAATAGACCTGAAACAGTTTCTGCTCAATGTGCTTATACACAATATATGACAATTATATCAAACTACGAGCAAACTGAGGATGAACATGATGGACAAAGGGCAAAGATACAGGTTTTGCCTGTTCTGCACTTGTAGAATCATAAGCTTGTCTACCACCCTCTTGTAAAACAGCTCAGGGGGCTAATCTTTCTCTTTCCATCTACTCGAGCATGTTTTAGTATAACATCTTGTCAAGGCCTTGGGCATGTGCACCCAAAACGATCGGAGCTGCGCGAGTCCGTAAGTGCCAAATCAGCATACACAAGAAGACATGAATACAACATTTTTACTGGCATACAAGCAACTGAAATGTAATAGTGTGACTGACTCCATAAGTCTGTCGGTGTTCACGAAGAACTGTGCAAATATACTGACGTGCCAAGACCCCAGTATAGCAGTGAAGGCATGTGTAGTCTTTGGACAATCCTTGATAACAATCTGAAACGTATCCCTCCTTCCATGTGCAAAATAACGTACCCGCAGCAGACTCAGCTTACTGGTGCATTTTATGAGCAGGGGCGAGCTTTTATTTCAAGTTGCGTGAAATGAAATCTATGGGAATACGAACACATCTGTCTCTGAATTATTGAGCAAATATTTTGAACTAAAACAGCTCCTTTGCGCTGTCAAACATGGTACGTCAAACGAGGCGCTGGTTCTGCGATGGGTGTTAGGAGTGTGAAACTGAATGGGAGACTTGACAGTGCTGAGTAGGCACCAGTCATTCAATCAGTCTGAGTTTAGCAGAATGTAAGCTGTTTGAATTGGCCTCTCTCTCTCTCTCTCTCTCTCTCACAGGAAGCTGTGTCATGCTAAATTGTGACATTGCTTTTACGATGCTGAAGAATCTCATACAATAAAATCCAAGAGTTGTATGTTAACCGCTCCCTCCTGCATGTACATGTGGGATTAAATGTATATCTGTCCTTTCTAAAGGGATTAAAAGTATATCATTGTAAATAGATAGTGACCCCCATAAACCTGTTCCTGTGCCAAGTTTCAGTCTGCTTCCTCCTCCTCCTCTCTACAGAAAGACTCACGTAAATCTATAGGCCCAGTGAGAAAAAGGGGGGAGTTGAGGGGCTCGGATGTAAATCTATAGAATCTGTAGAGTTCCACCGTCGCAGGGCTTTTTAGAAGTGGTTGATAATACAACTCAGAAACCATCTGTAAATCGAGAGGCTGATCAAAGGGTCTGCTCTCTGGAAATTTTGTCACTTCATTTTTCCTCGCCTTCCAAAACTGTCACAAATCACCGATGGAAAAAAAGACAAATAACCCAATTAACCCCAATGTTGGAAACGGAGCCCACAGGATCCACTGATGGCATCATTTTTCGTAGGGCAGTCTCATTCTTCACATCATGTGCCAAGCGTTGACTGTAAATGGAGATGGACGTTGCGATAATCGAAAAACCAATGCAAAAATCCCATTGGACTTTTTGCTGACGGGACCAGGGAGACGCTTACTTCCGGGTTGGCCAATTAAAATACGGCATTGCTGCAGCACTCTAGTAGACAAATGTTCAAGCAGTATGTTTTTCTTTCACAAAAGGAAAAAGCTTCAAGGGTGAGGGACTGGTTTGGTAAATGTATGTGAGGTAATCTTACCCCTTATCCAATAAAGAGCAACATACAGTCACCTCCCTAAACTCTGCAGTGGGATGTATCCAGGACACAGTTCCACACAGTGCCAGGTTTGGGTCAGGGTTCAGGGTCAGACAACGGTTAGGGCTAAGTAACGATTGTGATAAAGGAAGTTCCTCACAAGTAATATAATACACACCATTATAAGTGTGCTCTTCTACATGACTCTCTGCGTGTACATTAGCACAAGGCAGGACAGTCTCAAGAGAATCTTTGCACCAACATTCCTCTGAATTTTAATGTTCATATCCATCTTCAGACATGGTAGCATCATTAGGCTGACACATCTCCCCTATGAGAGGCTGCTTCCCTCCACAAGGCTTCCTGCTGGGAAAGACAATACTTGGGTTTCACATTTACATTTAAGGCATTTGGCCAATGTTTTTTTTTTTTTCTTAGAGTGACTTACAATGAAGGAAGTCAACGAATCTACAATATAGTCAGTTTTTGTTTTGTAATGCTCATTAAACCCTCTGAAACTATTTCGTCCATTGATTTCCAGAAGTTCAAACAATGAATGTTCTACAAAGACAAACTCATTTTCATCTTCATCTTCTACACACATTCTGCTGCTGTCTGTAAAATGATCTGTGGATGGACGTGTAGGCTACACACTGACCTTTTACCTTTTTTCATACAACAAACAAAAGACACTTTCAGAGAGGAGGGAGGGGGGGGCCTCGTTCATTCCAAACCTCCTCTAATTTCCAGCAGCATTTTCACCCTGTGTTTGTAATAGATACGTTACTAACACACACTCACCGCAGGTTCTCAAGAAGGTCAAATTGGCCATGCAACCAACACATTTAAGTTGTCCTGTGGACGCTGAGCACACGTCTGCTGGAGATTCGAGTAAACACCTTCCACCACAAGTGTTTATGTGGCACCAGGACTCAGTGAGGGACACCTACACAGGTCTGCTGTTCTCCCTAACGATTAAACACAGGGGAAAATGTTTGCCTGGACACGCCAAATATTTGTTCATTGGGCTTTACCTACCACTAAGCTCTTAAAATATGCAGTAATTGATACTATAGCACAGGAGGTCCTAAACCGTTTTTGATATAAAGGAGCCTCAAATAGAGGTGCATTAAATCACGATTGTTAGCTGTTTGGTTTTGGTACAAATTTAATCACGACTGCGCACAATAAATCAGGTGAGACAGAGATTTCATCTGACACATTCGGTTCTATATACGTGAGGGTCAAGAGGTTTATTATAGTTGCCGTATCCATGAAGAACAGCCTCTTGAGTTTTAAATGTAATTTTGCATGGGAGGTCTCTGTGGGTAAAACTGAAGATTAAGTGAAAACCAGACCATCTCTTGCAAAAACAATACCAACGGCTGTTTCTTTGCAAAAGTAAATGTAAGACTGTGTAACTTTTGCTGAGTAGCAGCCACAGTGGCCAAAAGTAACAATTATGTGACACCGGTCAGGGCTTAAACATAGTTAGCTGTGTATAACTGTGGTACAAGTGCAGAAAGGTTATCAAGTCTGGTGAAATGTCCATTACACAGCAATGTCTATCTAAAGTTTCTTAAAGGGGAACTCTGTTTACAGATCTTTTCAGATTGTATCCAGACTTTTGTCTTTCCAGACAGAGCTGTGTACGGTCTGATAAATTGCCTCAGGTGATGTCACTTAAGTCAGCGTCGGCTGGGGTACAAGTCTGAAAATGAGACAGAAAAGTGAGTCACCTGACACTCCTCGTCTCTGCTTGAGGCTCCAGGCTACATTAGCCGCTACTAACCTAACACCAGTGGTCCGGTTGCATTGTGGGTAATGTAAGCACCAGATTTTGACAAAGAAGAAGAATGTACAATATCGCCAAGCCGTAGTTATAAGTGTGTAATGCTAAATCGGTGCGGTCGCTGTCAAACTCTCAGTGTATCGAGCAGAGTACTGAATTGAGCGCTGGTGCATCTAGTTAGCTTTGAATTTAACTTTTCATTTGTATGGGGAAAGAGTGTGTTATTTCTTCCATCAAAATGTTTGACGTCTCACTTTAAACTGTTAGCCCTGTTCATGACAAAGCTCACAATATCACGCAACATGTTCATCCAACAGAGCGAGGCTTCACTCTTTCAATCTCTTTCTTGCCAAGTGACCCCACTTTGGGAGCTCTTGTCCTCAGCATTTCATGATTAGTTAGGAATTTCTGTACAAATAATCTTCCACAAGAAAGTTTTATTTGTTGAAATTTATCAGCCTAATTAATATCCCTTTAGAATACAACCACAATGTTTCCTGTGTTTTACTGGCTTGGCTAATCATGCAGATGGAGCGTTCAGCTCTAATCAAGGGGCTAAAATGTTTAATGTTTGGCTGTTGTGCAAAGAAAAGAGCTTAGCAGAGAAGGTACAATCAGAAAGCTGGATTGTGAATATTAAGATTCCCATGACTGTTGAAAGGAAATATTCCGACTCTTCTTGTTCATGACGCGTGCAGCGCCGCGGTCTGGGAACCATGACGCAAACTTATACAGTCCGCAACCTAAACCTCGACAACTCTCTGCACCATCGCAAAGCATTTTCCTCCACTCCATCTCTGAAAATTAGACGGAATTATTTGGAACGCGCTGCGAGTGCTGATGAGTTTACATGCAAGCGGGCATGTTTACTTCAACATAATTTCCCTCGTTGTCTAAATCCTTGTGTTGTTGGCAAACTGCTCGGATAAATTAGCTTTGACGGATCTAGGAACTCTGCCTTCCTGCTTTTCTGTGCGTTTCTTCCAAACAGAGACAGTGTGTGTGTTTGTGTTTGTGTGTGTGTGTGTGTCTGTGTGTGTGAAAGAGAGAGAGAGAGAGAAAAGAAAGGGAGAGAGAAGACCAACACTGAGGTACTGAGACTGCCGGGTATGAACCCAGGTTGTCCATCATGGTTGGACTGAATATAGAAGTGGTCACTCCTGACAGCTCTACAATCTTAGATTTTCCAGTCTATTTGAGATGAAGAGGGATCAGGGGGGTGGTGGTGGGGGGAGGGGGGGGGGGGGGGGGGGGGGGGGGGTTAGCCTGCTCGGTAGCTAATGGTGGCAAAAACCAGAGTTATCTGCACCGAAAGACTCATCCATCTTCTCGCCGCTGCAGTGACGAAAAGCAAACACACGGAACAAGACGGCCATACAGCATCCAGCTCTCACACTCCTGGCCAAACACACCTAACAGAGATAACAAGATGCTTAAGAGGCTGGGGAGGGCTGGGAGTTACCCACAGGGCTGCAGTGTAAATAAATCCTGCTTGTTGAATAAAAATACTTAAAAGCAGAGCTTCACAGCCATGTTCGGTAAAATTAGGTGTCACATTTTTTAATATAACAAATATATGGGAAGAAATTTCTAGTCAGTAATCTTCAGTTATGTGACTAAAGAATATAACTATTCAGTGTCATGAAAACATTTAACAGTAACATTTTGGAATCAACCCTTTAGTGACTTATGGGGTGAAGAACACATTTGCTATAGTGTGGATATGAGAGACACGTCTTTTTCTTCCCCAGATTGTTTCATTTAAAGGTTTTTGTTTTTTATATCAATAGAGTGACGTCACACAACAACTCCAGATTTGAAACCACTTTCTTAGACTTCCTAATTTCCTCATTACTGGTCAATACGAATAAAAAAACAATCAAGAAATGCGACTATGTAAATACATACTGAAGTACTACTCTGGGCCACTTCTATCACATACTTTTACTTCTATTTCACTACATTTTCTAGAGAAAAATAGATTAAATTCTTTAAAAAGAAGCTCCACCATGACAAACAACATTAAAATGATGCTCACATGTTAATGCATCAGTAAAAATACATACAGCAATATTTAGGGAGGACAGAACCGTCCGTAAACCAATACTTGAGTGAACTCATTCTGACTACGTTTGGAGTGAAGTCATGTTAGATAATTCTGATGTGCCCTGCGTCTCCATGACGACTTGTATAATAACAAAACACTTTGAGTGTTTGAGTGTTAATTCTGCTAATTCTGCTAATACTTCTGTGCTTGTGAAATTAAGCTTGCAAGATTTTTTATTTGTAGTGGAATATTTTAACACTGATTTATTGTTACTTTTACTTTAGTAAAAGGTCTCACTGCTCCTTCCATCACTGTCAGTTTCCATCAGCTCTTATATTAACTAGACTATGCTTTGTTGGAATATTTTCAATTTAATATGTTCCTGTAAACGCATTAAGTTATAAAGCATGATTGCCAACCCCCCCCCCCCGAGGCATCAATCATTATTAATGTGAAGTGATAATATTTATTTGCCCTTTCCAGCCTATTATGCTGCACTGCAAGTTAGAAAACACGTTAAAATCTATTTTGTTCTATTCAATAAATCATTTCACAGCCCCATGGGTGAATGCTGGCCTCAGGAGGAAAAAGGAGGCCATTCAAATAGCTGCAGTTCACCGCCTGAGGTTGCACAGTCGCCTCCGTGCCTTCCAGCCACAGACAGATCCTCTCATCGTGGAACGTGCCATTTTTTTTCCACGGCGGCTGCCCCCCTATCAGGACCCACAGCGACGAATCCGATTGACGATGATAATTTAATCACCGGCTTTCAGCTGAGCGGAGCACTGGGGAGGCGCACACACGTCCACACCAACATGCATGGGAACGTTTGAGCAACAAACTTTAAGAGCTATAAATATGATATATTCCACCAGGGATTGTTCTAATGGTTCTGCCCCCCCGGAGGGATCGAAGGGTTAAAACACCGTATTGTGCTGAGCCACAGTCAGTGCTCCTGGCACTAGGCCTGATAAAGCAAGACGTCTTTCATATTGTGCAGACAATGTCAAATTGGGTTAAACAATGAGTCAATCAGGCAAAGAAAAAAATAATGTAAAGTATTTCAACTGTGGATTCTGCAGAAAAACATCTTTAGGAATAATAAAGTTATATATAATTTGTATCATTTTCACATAAATAAATATGAGCTTCTCTCTATTAAACAAAGCTTCTTAACAACACCACTCTATACCAACACCTATAGATCTGACCTGATCCAAATTACACATGAAGGGATGAAACAAATGACTGGCTCCAGCAAACAACCCTCCTCAGTTTTCAAGCTCTCTGCAATCAGTGGAAAATTATATTTCTCTGAGCTTTATTCATACGCTGTAAACCGATATCATCTGAGGTCAGGTTTTTTTTTTTTCTTTTGGAACCTGGCATTTCCCGGTGCCATTGTTGTTGTTGTTGCTATATTTAGCAGCGCGGCGCGAGAGAGGACACACGTGCCACTCATGGAGGGGCATACAGGAGGCCTCTGTTTGACTGGCCCACAGTCACAACAGCCCACTGTGCTGCTGCTGCACAGAGGCCTCTGTGTCCCACTGACACCATTACCACTGCAGGACAGCAGGTCACCAACAAGCACGGTGAACCAGGAGGGAAGTCCTGCCTATGACTGGCGCCAATAAACAGATTGCGTATCCCACATAGCAAAAGGGGCAACTGCACAGAATGATTGCGTTTGGTTTAAACAATAGGGTTGTTGACGAGGAAAGATCATTTTTAGCCAGGTAATGAGACTCGTGGCATTTAAGACTTTCTGAATCCATCGCAGTGCCAGTGCCAACGCCAGCTCTGCTCTGGATTACCAACGTCGTTAACTGCCCCAGGGCGCAAAAGGCTCGAGGTTGTCTGTCTAGATTCTTCAGTCAGGTGACAATGTGAGTCTGGAGTACAAAGAACATGTGACTTAACAGGATATTATATTTAATATGGGTCCGTCCTGCCTGGCTACGGACAATCGTGCTAATAGCTACATGATTAATACAGTATATTTTCTGTATGGGGAGGTGTTTCCGTGAAAAGCCGCGAAGCCTTAAAATGTTACAGCCCAGTTTTTAGTAGCTTACACCATTTTTCCAGCCGTGTCTGCAGTCTAAAAACGGCCCTCCGACTCTCATACACACCTCCAAAATAGTGATCGCGCCGTAAAAATGTCCCCTTATCTTTCCTGTGTGTGTAAATCCTGGCCTGTCTGATCCAAGCGCTATAACCCAAACAGTAAATGGCTGTGGTGAGACAGGAAGGATGGGAAGTGTGGAGGGGGGGGAGAAGGAAAACAAGAGGGAGGTAAAAGCGAGTAAAAAGAGAAAAATTAAGGGCTCGCTGTGCTATTTTATAGTAATATCAAGAATCACGTGCAGAAATGTGCGACTCTGAATGTATTTTGCAGGAAATAGACTGTTTCTCTTCTGATTTGCAGAATGAGTTTAGACACATGTCGGGTTTTAGTAACAAGAGACAAAGCCTGATAGCCAACTGAGATGCTGACACAGCAGTTCTACGGACTAAAAATAAACCAATGGAAAGGAACACTTTAAAAGACGTGGTGCTGTGTAGAAGTGTATTTATGATAGGTGTGGGTCATGGGAGAAAGTAAAAAAATAAAAATAAAAACAAGTCATTGAAACAGGTAGAAAAGAGGCAGGGACAAAATCACTCCTCCTAAGTGGCTGAAAATGGATGGGTGAAAGATATATGGACTTAACCTTCCACAGGTGATGACGATGTTAGTGTTGATGATGGCGACGGCGGCGGACGGCTGCAGTGACGCTGACGTCTTACTCCCACGGGCGTCCTTCAGATGCCCGCACAGGAAAAAGGTGGGCTGACTTCTCCCCGGCCGGTGCACCCCCTGCCTATGACATCAGGAGTGAGAACATTCATTTTTACTCATCGCCTCAGATGCATTTTCTCCGACCACTAACTCCCCCCTTTGCTGTCCACACGTTATTGTTGCCATTGCACATTTTCCACTTGGTTAGCTCTGCTCTCATGTATGCATTAGTGCAGCAGACGATGCTCTTTTGACTCGTACATCTGAATTAAAAAAATTAGAAACGTTCAGCTTCAGAAACAGCTGATCTGTTTGTCTTTCTGTTTGGATACAAAGTTCCATGAGCTTTCACGAGACAAAGGTTCAGCTATGTCTGACTGTAGCTTAGCCACACATAGGTCACCTCTGGTGTAAATATGGAACTTAGTCACAGACATTAAGTCTCTAAAATTTACAGCTTCCTGAAATGAACATGAACCCCTGCGCTGCTCAACATCAAGGGCACTATTTCTGTGCCTGGATGACGAATCCTGTGACTGTCCTGCAAAAAACAACACCACTTAAATGGCTTAGAATGGGGGAGTATGGGGAAAACGTCTGTGCACCAGCAGAGGAGTGACAGTAGCATCAGGTGTACATGTATTGCATGTAGAGCATCAGGACAGTTAATGTCACATACGATCAGCTGAACCTCGGTTTAGCAACAGTAGATCTATGTTGCATTAACGACTGAGATCTCTCACTGTCTCTTCCTCTAAAACATCCTGTAGCCACGATCACGTGTCGTAAATCTAGAACACAGGAAATGACTGTAGAAATCCGAACACGCATGAAAAACGTTTTGGTGGTGCCGAGCTTGCTGTCTCCACCCGCCAAGTTTTCTGGGAGAAACCCCACACACACACATGTTGTTACAAACAACAATATAAAAATGCTGCTGTTTGATATCTTCATAGAAGCACACAGCCATGGTGACACTGGGGGCTTCATTTCCATTACCCAACAACCAGCAACCAGTATGTACACACACACACACACACACACACACACACACACACTGTCTCAGTCTTAATGCAGTGACATACTGGGGACATGAAGCAGAGCCTTTTGTGTGAGTGACTGGGGGGGGGGGGGGGGGGTTGCAGCGATGACAGGGCACTGCTCGTGACCCTCACGCTGAAAAGGCAGACACCCAGAATTTGTTTCCACTGTGGGCTCTATTCCAGAGTTAGTTAGGGTAATAAATCCAGACTATTCCACAAAGTAGAAGAGCGAGAGGCTGAGATAACGCGGAGAGGGAGAGCAGGACATACCGGCATTTATTCAAATTTAGTTGCCACAGATTCACCCACGTAAAAAAAAAAAAACTTGTTGAATGTGACTTTGGCTGAAGACACACAAGGAGCTAATTGTGGCAGCTATTGTGAGCACTACAGATGGTATTTAACTGCAGTTCTGGTGGAAATGTTTGCTCATTCTGTCCAAATAAAGCCGATGAGCTACTTGAATAGGTCACAGCAGCTGGTTGCACCTCAGTGTTGCAGACGTATCTAATTATCCCGATCCACCGTTAGATAACAGCTCAGCCCTAATAGTCTACTTCTGTACCTTGCACCCGTGTTCTTTGTCCTCCACTTCCCTTCCCTTTGTCTCTTAATGTTTCCTTTACTTTGACTGTTTTTTCCATCCCTTAATACTCTTGTTGCATATTTTCCAAAGCCAAGCGGAGGGCAGGGAAGCCCTTGGCAGCGAACACTACATATGTGGATGGTAATAGCCTTTGACAGGCCACATGATAGCAATCGTTTCTCAAGAGAGGGATGAGAGTGTTTTCATGATGGCTGAAATGTTTCACTCATCGCTGTTCACCTTCTGAGCTGCTTCTGCTGGAGGTGGTTTCTTTTTTTTTTCATAGGCTACATTTATAACGCAGTTATTGTTATTGATGTCTCTCACAAATGTGTTGACAAAGCATTTGCAAAGACACTATTTCAAACCAAAAAAAAAGTGTATAATCAGTGTATATGCGAGCGCAGAGGGTGGGAGAGAAGCAAACAGATAAAGGGCTGAAACGGCAGAATACGACGCACTGAGGTCACTAAAAGCATGATGTCATCTCTTGACATTTAGTGACTTTCCTTTCAAAGTAGTTGGCAACACTGCGCTTCAAACTGTAAAAAAAATGGAGGTGGTTCATTTGGAGAGAAAAAAATCAAGCCAAACTGAAGCTTTGTTCAAGTTGACAAGACAGTTAGTGAGTTAGTACCAAGATAATATCCAAGATAATCAATCAAATGGAACTTTTTAATTTTCTTTTCTTTTATAAATACCTGTTCCTCTAATAAGTATCATACGCCATCTTCAAAAATATTTAACGTGCATGGTCGTTTTCTTCAGATGGTCTGCGGACACATTTTCTTTGTGTTTTACGCTTGAGCCAACGTATGCTGATCTAGAAACGCAGAATAATATTAGCTGTAAAAGTGAAGCCCTGGTGTTCCTCTCTCACAGACACAGAGCTGCAAACACACTCAGGTTTTGTTCAGTCACCCCTGCAGTTATTTTCTGAACTGAGGTCAAATGCAAACAGCTGAGGAGTGACAGCTGACAAAGCTTCACTCAGCTCGGAGACACTGCACCATCGGTTGTAGTTATGTAACTGGGAGTATTTCACACTGTCTGCATCCATTATTTTTGGAAGCCAGCAAAGAAACAAAAACAAAAAAAAAAGAGTAAAACAACATAAAAACATGATAATGACACACAAACATGTCTGTTGTCCAAAAGCTACTTCTGCACTCTGCTCCAACGTTTGAGTGCTAACTAGGCGAGACAGGCTAAGCTTCATTTTCATCAACTCTCTATTTTCTCTTTGAGTCATCAGGTTTTGACATTATTCTTGGAGAGCTGTATGATGCAAGTATCTCATTTGCTCCAGATAAAACAGAGACTTTGGCCCGTTTCCTCCTCTTCTTCTTCTTCCCTGCTCTCGCTGTCTGCATCTGGACTCCCTCCATCCTGGATTGTATTGTGTTCAGCCTGTCCTCTCCCTCTCCTCTCTTCGGTTTCTTGGCATACAGTGCACCGCATGAGGTCCTGGCCTGTGAGGCCTCAGGTTGTTGTAATGACACTGTTTTCACTAAACTGCCCTCTCAAGGCAGACGCAGCCCATATCAGGTTTCATACCATGGTCCATTAGGCTGGTGACTCATCAGAGCTACGCCGACTGTTTGGTTTTTTTTTCCCCCTCTGTTCATTGCTACAACATCTGGTGAACCTGTGGCCGGAGGACAGGAACGTCGTATACCACCCCTTGAGTGTGCATGGTGCTAAACTGATGTTATCATAAGAGAAGAAGATTACCACTAGAGACCAGCCACCAGGAATCTAGGCTGGTCTACGCTGGAGGAACTCTGTGTGACGGTAGGAGGAGTATGGTCACTGTTATATCCTCACACTCACATACTGACAAGCAAATGTCTCACCATGTTTACCTAAGGATTGAAATACGTGGCTGAAGCTATGCAGATCAAACATTAGATGGCTGAGGTGGCAGATGGCTTTATTGATAGTTCGGCTTTTGATTTCAGTTTAAAATCACATCCAGATCCAAAAATACTGAGGTTTGTCCGTTTGCTTTCAGACCACAAAAGAACTGTACCACAGTCTACTTGATAGTGGGCTGAGTGGGCTGCTTTTTTTCAAATGGTTTCCGTCCAATTATTTGGTTTTCATGACAGCGTCTGATCCGGTCCCAACCAACCGTACTAACTGGACAAATGAACCAGAGTTTGTTTCAACCAAACCAAACCGGTTGCATGTGAAAGCGCCCTAAAGCTCCACGCCCAAGGCAAAGATCAGCATCCTCACCAGCTGATGACCCACAGCAGACATGGAAATAACAGAGCAGCATTTTTAGTGTAGCGCAGGGTAGAGCTAGTTAGCTCTGGTATTATTATATTATCATACGGTGATATTTTTAAAGATAGAGTTAGATTTTATTTGTTTTAACATAACCCCTTGGATGGTTGAATACTTACTATAGAAAAACATACCTGGACAAGCAACACATTCCTTAGTTTACGCTTTAATATTTGTATATTTGCACATTATGCTTCACTTGTGTAAGAGGAAATAATTTGAAGAATAACCGATGACTCTGCCAAACATAAGCCACGCAGTGGATGTTCCATGATGTCTCTGAACTGGCATTTTTCTCATGTTAACCTGTAATAACCCCACATAATAATGTACAGTATGGTCCCTATCTACCACACTGTAGGTAAGCTATTTAGCTGGGCATGCTAACAATTGCAGCTTATAGTATACAGCTTTTAGTTTTGGAAAGGTGTTAAAAAAGACAAACCCTTTGAGTATTAAACATTTCAGCATGTGGAGAATTTAAAGATTGATGCGCCTGTTGTGCCTAGTAATGGTTGCTATGATATGATTAGACAGTCACTGGTATAATTATCAAATGGTCAATTAATTTAACAAATTGATACAAATATATATCAGCCAAAATAAGTCACTTTCTGCCCTGGCTGTCACCATAATTTTATATGCTGCACACTACAAATAACTCCACCCTGCACAGCATCAAGCAGTAACCACTGGCCATTAAGTCTTTTAATCTGAAAAGTCTGTATAATCCTATTCAGCAATCTCCAAGAGACAACATAAAAATATCTTCACATTATCTCACCCTCTCGTCTCTGCTCAGTGTGTCAGAAGTTAAGGTCGACACAAAGCACTCGGCAGTAAATTGTGATCAAAAGACAACGGGAGGCAGTGGGAGCATAACTCACGCTCGGTGGGATCCCACATGTAGTGATCTTCTATAACTCAAGCAGGGCTGCTGCTGTGTGTTGCCAGCAACTGTCACAGTGGCTTAAACTTTTTGGCTGAGTGGTCCAACAAGCAGCTCTGAGCAGGAACATCCTGGAGAGAACAAAGAGTTTCAACATGAGCTGTGGCCTAATGGGCAGAGAGTCAAGACTGCGGCTGGAGAGTTGCTAGTTTGAATCCATGCTGGGAAAATGTGTGTGGAGAAAGTCAGTGTGACGTAGTCTGACCTCGGTCATCTCTTAACCGGATAAATGAAGGTTGACAATATGGACAAAAGAAACATCTGTATTTTATCACTGCAGGCTGTTTGCGAAAGCCTTAGGATCAAGTGAACTATGTTATATTCATGAGGCAGTTTTCATATCTTAGGGATGCAAATGATCTCGTAGCTTCTCCTGTCAGTCATTACATGCTTGTCAATTCATGCGTCCTTCAACTGAAATGTAAGTACATTGTGCTGTATTTTATGTTCGCTCACATGCATGCAGTGTGGTACAAGTGCACAGTTTGATGTAATCTACAAGCTTTTATGTGTCCGCACCAGCGACAGCCACGGCATGAGGCTTTATGTTTTTGTCTGTCCGTCCCATTCTTTCGAACGCGATATCTCAGTAATGACTTTAGGGAATTTCTTCAAATTTGGCAAAGGCGTTAACTTGGACTCGAGGTTGAACTGATTCGATTTTGGTGGGAAAAGGTCAAAGGTCAAGGTCACAGTGACCTCACAAAATACAGTTTTGCAATTATGCAAAATTTTAGACACCATTTTACTTCTTTTTTTTTTTTTGATGTTGATGTTGATGGAGGAACATGTCACCGGTTCAACAGCATGACTCACTGATGGAGCTCTGTGGTACAGTGGAATAAGTTACGTCTGTCTTTGGATATACACACAATAGTGGTTTGTAAGATCATTACATTGTTGGTTTTGTTCTTATCGTGGAACTTGTTGAAAACAAGAAAAATATTGAATACCTCAAGAAATATCTTTTAACCAATGAACTCACCTCCCAGAGCAGCGCTGGCTCGGAGAAATGTTTGTATAAATTCATCTTTCAATCCGTGATTTTATTCCCCCAAATAATTCTTCTTGAGTACTGAGCCAAAGTACAGTGGTGGCCCAGTTAGCAAGAAATAAAAAGTGATGGTTGCAGCTATGTCTCTCAAGGCCTACCGTGCACCTATCCAAACAGTATCAGTGGATCCAGTTCAAGTTCACAGGATGACCTCAGTTATTCCATTCCAAATCAAGCTTATTGATATCGGAGCCAGAACCAAATCAAAGAGGATGGAGGAGCAGGATGATGAGCACAGCGGGGGTGAGGATTCAGTCCTAATGTTTTCCAAGATCCCAGAAAGTGACACAAAAAATATAATTGCAGCAGTAAAAGAGGAGAGTTGCGCTGATATATTAGTATGATATCAGCTTTTTATTAAAACATAAGTCAGTGGGTCAGTCAGCGTTGTCCAGCCTGACCACACAGTGACATAAAGAAGAGTTAAATCTTGCAATTTTATTTTCTTTGGTGCTTTTTATTATTTGCAATTTATTTGCCCGTAGCTAACCGTCGTCATGGGTTTCCTTCCTGCTGCGGCCACCGGTGCTAATCTAAACTCTGAAAGATGCTTCGGATAAAAACTCCCCAAACAGCATGTGATGCGATTTTCTGACTTTATACCTTACGTTAGCAACTCCTAAATCACGATACGGCGCACCGAAGCAAGAAAGAAACGAAGCAACGTCCTAATAAAGAAGGCAACAATGGCTCAATTCCAGCCACCAGCACATATTGTGCACGTGTAGCGTTCTGCTCCTCCACAATATATGGGCTCGAGCTGTGGAAAGATAATCAACAGGAGGAACATAAGCTCGCATGTATGGAGACACAGTCACAGACATAGCGGAGTGAGTTATGGCGGTAAAGAAGTCAACGCTCACAGAATGAATAGAGCTCATCATCATCAAGTTGCCTCTCTGATTCGGGCCATGTTTCCTGCGCCAAATCGGCAGTCAGAAGAGGAGATAAAAAATAAAAACTAAAAGACGGGAGGAGAGGAGGACTTCTCATTAAAGTGCGTTTAACCTTGGAGACAATATCAATCAAAAGACAGTCCAGCTTTGTCATGCGAGACCTCAGTGTGTGTGTTCTTGTTTTTCAGCTGCATAACGAGATATATGTATGATGCGTCGCAGCTTTATATGTTTGTATGGGGGGGGGGGGGGGGGGGGGGGCATTCAGGCTGCAGACCTCTGCATTGTGAAGAGGACAAGTCGTAAAAAGTCTCAGTCACCTCATTTCAGATTTCCTCTGTTTCTGTTTATTGCCAGCACGGTATCCCATAATGCACAGGAACTGCCGATATATCTTGGCTACTTGCGGTTAGCGGGGGCATGAACCAGACATTCTGCCGATGCAACTCGTCTCGCTCTTTCTCTCTCT
This sequence comes from Seriola aureovittata, assembly GCF_021018895.1. Lineage (NCBI taxonomy): Eukaryota > Metazoa > Chordata > Actinopteri > Carangiformes > Carangidae > Seriola > Seriola aureovittata. The sequence goes on from NC_079384.1 coordinate 5,080,466, forward strand.
CTCTCTCTCTGCTGGTTTGTGTCTGGTTTTCACTTACACACACACACACACACACACACACACACACACACACACACACACACACACACGCACACACTGAACCAGATACAGTTGGAGAATATGTAACCATGCCAATTAGTCCTTGGCAGTATTATGTGCGACTGTAGAGGAGGAAAAAAAAAGCCAGTAGAACAACGCACGGAAGAACATTATGACCCTGTGTAATAAAACTAAGTGGGGGAGCTGCTGCGGTCAGCACACGTGCACCTCCAGACACCCCAGAGAGGTGTTACAGTGAAAAACGTTTCTCAGCATTTCTGCTTCACCCATCAGGATCAAGTTAGTTTAACTCTGCGAATTCACCGGTGATTGGCAACACTTAGAAATAATCTTTTCTTATCTGTGTGTTTATATGTGTGTGTGTGTGTCAGTTACTTTGTGCTTTCGTTGAGGTAATTTTACAACAAATGTTTTTCCATTAATTCATGTAATATCACTTTTTTTTTTTTTCACAAAGTCACTACATCCCCAATAAAAAAGCACCACATGAAGGGAAAGTGTCTTAGACAACTAGGACACTTTCCTGATGCTTAGTCACCGGCGTGACCTCATAAACCATCTGCTGGCACCCTGGCACAATTTCTAACATAAGAGTTTTTCTGTTTTACAATGTTTTGAAAGCGGTAAGTGGACCTATGGGATGTCTGACCGAGAGCGAATTGGGGGTAGTGTGGGCCAAGAGAACTGCTGGTGAAGAGCTATTGACAGTTATCATGGCAACACGTAAACAAGCAGAATGAATGGAGAACATAGACACACAGTCACTCTGAGAGCTTTCCATGTCTTCTTTGATTATAAGGTTCTATATTAATACTGTGAAAGTGTCAAAGCGCTCAGTCCACAGAGAAACACACACAGCCTGTATTCAGAAACTGAGCCTTGAAGCCAGACGTCAGGACTTCTGTAACTTTGTGATGTCACAACAAAGCAGTCACTGCCCTCAGCCCACCTGGACCCAACATCCAAACCTTACAGGATTTGGTTTCTCTGAGTGTTCTACCTGAAATCTGACATATTTTTATTCAATCACTCTGAAAACAATCAGAAGAGAGATTCAGAGCCTCCTCTGTTCTGATTGGCTCACTGAGCTGTTGTTGCTAAAGCTCCCGAGAAGAGCCTGAGAGAGGAGATGTAAAACTACATTGAGATGGTTTTTGGTGCTTATAACCACAAATATATCTTCTTATGGATATCAAAACTTCAAATCAAACACTGGACAAGTGTAACATTTGGGACCTTTAAAGGCCTCGTTTCAGTGTATTCAGATCAGTGAACTTCTCTATTAAATCATTCACGTGTCCCTGGAAGATCCATGCTAATCTGCTATGTCTAATTAAAGCATTATATTCAGCGTTGCACATTGTTTACTGCAGCAGATAGAAAGAGCTGGTTTCAAAATAGCACTGGACTAAAGGTGCCTTTTTTTAACACAACCACTGCCCCTCAGAATGTCTTCGCTAAACCTCACGAGGTGGAAAAAAAATCTGTGCATCTGCCAGACATAGTAAGAAAATAAATAAAACACAGCAGTAAAACTAAACTCAGCGTCTCTAAAACATTTGTGTGGGCTGACGGAGAGGGGCACAAACCGGAAAGCGAACACATGTCTGCATTTCCACGTGCATCTGTTGTTTGGACACCACCACCCACACGCTACACAGCTCTCAGTCCTGTCCCGCCTCACACCGAAAAAATATCTTCAAATATCAGGCCATGCAGAAACACTGACGATGGTTTCATTTAAACTAAGACATTACTGTTTTATATAATAAATCATTAAAGAAAACAATTTTTTTATTCTTCTATACCGCTCTGCTGTGATCCAGTCGAAATCCACTTTATGAAAACTTTTTTTTAACAGCATTATGTATTTCATGTCTCCACCAGGTTTTTCTGAATCAACGGAGGAAGTGGGTGGATGATATGAGCCAATTGTTCACATCCAGAAACTCAAACACAGGAGAAGAGACGGGGGCATTTCTAACTCAACCTATACGCTTGTACATATATATATATATATACTGTATATATAATGTTTTACATGGCAACAATATACAAGCTACCTATTCAACATTTTCTTAATGGCCAGACATTGTCCAGATCTCTCCAACAACGCAAAAAGCCTCTGAGTTTTTAAGTCCAGCATCTTCCAACATGTTTCTACTTTTTCTGATTAGCTTTTTTATTTATTTATTAAAATATAAAACAAAAGGCATTTCATTTTTTCTATTTACTTCAACTCACAGAACAGACAGAGCTGATCACGTCCTTCGATTCCAACACAGTCTTCTGTTTCCAGATACAACCCTGAAGTCGGCTTCACAGATCTTTCACTTCTAGACAGAACTTCACATCATTTTCAGAACCAAACTCAGTTTTGATTAAACCATAAATTCTATATTCTGGCTTATTCCAATTCTCATGATCTCATTTTTTCAAGTCTGTTTCAAAACAATACTGGCACGCCCCACGTGTACTGTACATTGAAAGAGTTATTGGCCACTGTGCAGTAATCAGGGATTTAGGGCGATGGGACGTACCCACTTTCGTTTGTGCAACTCTGGGTGCATTAGCCTCCCGTTAGCTTCAGTTGAACCGAACGCACTTCTGCAGATTAACTCTCAAACCTCTTTCACAGCCAAACGTCTCACCAGAGAACGCATTTGGAACACGGCTCTCCACGTGGGGACAGCTCAGTATTTTTTGGCCATTAAATTGTACATGTAGCAACAATCCGAGTCTAATATGAGCGTTTGTCTGCGCACTGTTATTCTACATGAGCTCCATGTTGGGATCTGGAGCGGTGTGAGTGCGGCCTTCCCTCGGCTTCATCAATCACACCGCGACAGTGAATGGCAGGATAATATTGTTGCTGGTGGTTGATTGGGAAGTCTCCCCTGTGACTGTGTGAGTATGTGAGACAGAGCGGGAGTATGAATGTGTGTGTGTGTGTGTGTGTGTGTGTGTGTGACTGTGCAGGAGTGGGCGTCAGTGATTTTTGTCCATATCATCTCATCACGTATTAGTGCATATGTGCAGCTGACCTGGGATGCGTGTCACACACTGCACGCACACACGCAGACACAGACACAGACACAGACACAGACACACACACACACACACACATTCACACACACACACACACACACACACACACACACACAGTAGGTGTACTTTAACTCCTTGGCGCCTGGGTCTTCCTGTAGAGCTGGAGGTGGGCTGTGCGCTGCTGGACAGGCTCTTCCCGTTAAGGGTCCTGTGGTTACGGAGGGACCATGTGCCCATTCACCACTGTTTGTTTTCTATGTCATTATGAGTCCAGCACTCCTTCACTGACCGGCCCCATCGAAATAGTCTTCTTTGTTAGACACACTCTCTCCCCTGTCATGGAACCATATAAAAACATTTGGCTAGATACACTTAGGTGTGCTTAGAGGTGTATGTCCAAATCACACATACACACTCTCTCGACTCAGTCTCCTCTAATCCACATGCATGCACATCCACACACACACACACACACACATACACACAGATGTGCACACACACACAGATGTGCACACACACACACACACACACACACACACACAGCTTTCCATTCAGCCCTCCTCTCATAATGTTTCTTTACTTAACATTTAAAGTTCCTGAAATAGGAATGTTCCCGAATCAAAACTGTTTCTCCAAGGGAGCGCTCGCTGAAACGCCGATACCATTTTGGTCCTGCAGTGCATTCTGGGTTATTTTGTTTGGGCAGCCACGCGCCGTCTCCTGCGCACAGCAAGTCAGAAGCAGAAAAGGAGAAAAAATGATTTGATTTGATTATGATGCGGTGGCACGCAGGACGCACAGCACAGGAGATATTTTGTCTATTTTGCGCCCTGGCAGCATCTTCCCGCCACTTCTTTTCCCTGCAGTGAAACTCGAGTGTTGTTTTTGAGCGAAAACCATTTCAAAGCCAGTAGGTAAATTTGGGCAAATGTTGTGCTCAGGATATGAGATGGGGAGTGAGGGATAGACACTGGTAATTACACAGATCCTGACAAATAGCAGGTAGGCGGAGGAACACTTGGGTTTGGGTTTGCAGGTGGAAACAGGCCATAATATCCTCTAAATTTGCGAATGGAAAAAGAATATACCCTGCGTAACCTGTCCTCTGTGGTCTAGACAGACCAACACATGCATACTCCAGGGTGAAACTAAAGAGAGCAAACAAAGAGAAGTCGAGCGGAGCGTGTAAGAAAGCATTTTATAGAAAGTTTAGAAACTCAGCAGTGGGTAGAATATTTGAAGAAGAAATGTGGGTGTTAAAATCCTCTTTCAGTTTTTTCATGTTTACCTTTTTGTGAAACTTGTTCTGTGCTTTGAATAGAAACTGTGCAGAAATATAATGAGGAATATTATTATAACAGCTTCTACTTTCATTCCCTAGTGCACTGTGATACCATTCTGCTCCGAACAGTTTGAATTCGACTCAGATTTGAATTCCTACATCTCGGTTATACACAGAAATACTTGGTCTGTAAAAACCAACTAAACTTGCCAAAGCCTCTATTATGAATATATACTGTTGAGAATACAGCAAAATATACTGTATTTATATGATGATAAAGAAAAAAGGTCTGCATGCACCATTTAACCCTGCAAGGACCACTGTTGCAAAATTGCATCATCACATTAGAGCAACATGTAACAGGTATTTGCAAAGGCCTCCCATGTGGCTGCTCTGCATTGCTGGGGCATTTCATCCGGTGGCTAAGATGCTAAGTGGTCGAGAGGTGCTGTCCCAAAGACACTACACTACAGGAATCAAAACTTTATCCATTATTTGACAAAACTTTGTATGTATCTAACCATAAATGTGGTCGTACCGAAAGCAAAGTGAATTTTACAGGCAGCGCAGTTGCACACAGTTAGTGCAAAGAGGTGATTGGACGAGAATAGAGGTAAATTTGCGTTCAACTCTTATTTTGAAGCTTTATGACTCCGATTCATAGACATACAAAAACAAGAGGAAAAGAGAAGTCTGGAGGAAAATCACAGACAGAACTGGAGTTCCTGGTAAGTTTGGTCTGAGCTGTCACACGAACACACAGCACAGACACACTCCACACACACATCTGTTGCGTACAGCCATAGTGAGCTAGTGAAACAATGTAAGGTGTTAAAACTGAATATAACACAGAATTCTACCTATTTGAAGATCAATATGAAAAGATGGCATGTGTGTACCCAAACGTACACAGACACGCACTTTGGGGAGTTGCCTTTTCCAGCAACAACCACAGGCGCCCTGACCTGTCTGCCTTGTCACCGTTTGATGATGTCATCCGGAAGGTTCCAGCTCAGTAGCCACCACACAGCAGCAGCAAGACTGGGTGGAGAGGGCAGGTGCTCCACATCAGAGTCACTCCATAAACACACACACACACACACACTTAAATAAACATAAACACGCATTACACTTGCAAGCAGACAGCAAGGCAGCGACGGCGCTGTGGTCGGCACGCACACTGTGGACGTACAGAATGCAGAAATATGAATAAACATGCTCGCACTGTACATGGGACACACACACACACACACACACACACTGGTTCAACCACAAGTGTGCCCATGTATCAAACCCCACCCGGGACAGCCTCATTGTCCCTGGCAGCATTCACTGTTTCAAAGTAAAGTTTTCCCCCTAAAAAAAAAAAAACATCAACTCGATATCCACCAATTACAAAAGCCACATAATTGTAATAATCACAGACTCGGGGGGATGAATCAAGAGATCTGCAAATTAAAACCCCAAAAGACTCCATCTCAATGACAAGAATGAACCGCACTTCTATGAGAAATCAATTAAAACTCAATCAGGAGCAAAGAAACACTAAGGAGCTGCTGGCTTTTATACGTCACAACCAGCCAGAAACTCACCACAGCCTGAGGGACTCCAGCTTGTGGTTCCTGTAGTGTATATTGGTCGGCTTGAGTGTGTGTCACTAGTGTCACTTTGATTCGCCTCCCTCCAATAATCTCTTCATGTTTTTCCATAAAGATCAGCACATCAACTCGACATTTGCTGTAAATATACAAGACAGTGGGAGGCTCGCTGTCAATTACTTTCAAAAGAACGATGCACGTGTGTTTTTTTTTTTTAGACTAAAGATGCTGCAATCGCAGAAGTTCTTTATTTTTGCTTCATGCTCAGGAGGAATTGTTTGGAAAAATCAAACTTTTGTTCCACAACTAATACTGTGTATTACAGTTACATTTAACGTTGGTTCACAGACATCTGATCTGTTGTATTATTGTTGCAACAAAAGAAAACAGAGATGACAGACAGACAGAGATAGACAGAGACAGACAGACAGAAAGACAGACAGATAGACAGAGACAGACAGACAGAAAGACAGATAGATAGATAGATAGATAGATAGATAGATAGATAGATAGATAGATAGATAGATAGATGGGTGTCTCTGCAGCACCACAACACTTATGGTTCTAACAATGCACAACATTTACCTAAAATTGCATCTATTGAGATTTGGACATTGCACTTGGCCACATTAGGACTTCAATTATATTTCGATAAACTCTGCAGCTCTTCACAATAATAATACTTCAACATTTTGGGAAAAACACTTCTTTCTGAGAGTTACATAAGAAGATCAATATCACTCTCTCTCTATCCATCAGCCTTGGTAAACAAATCTCTTGTGTTGCTCAAAGTGTGCGGCAGACCTATTGACAACAATAGCAGTATGGCAGAGGGGCAGCTGCTCCGACACACACACACACACACACACACACACACACACACACACACACACACACACACACACACACACACACACACACACACCTCTGGATGCAATTATAAGTGTTGAGGGAGAAAATAAAAAACAAATTATGAACACTCGATGTGGCTAATTTCTTCACCGAAGAAATATTTTCTCAAAGAATCACGCGGCCTCTTCTTGTTTGGTTTGCCGTGGCCGTATTTACTCAAAAGAGGTTGGTAATAATTTCATTATTCCATGAAGGTATGCAAAATATAATTACTGTCATATTGCATTTCCATGTAGTGTGACACAACAGTATGGATGCTGTGGTTTCAGATGCTCAGCCGCTGCTACACACTGGGACTTTTTCAAGAGCCTGGAAACACAGTTTGTTGCTCAGTTCAATACACATTTAAAGGAAGGAAGCAATCCACATGATCCGTGCTTCACCGCTCTCCGCTGTTACTTATTTCCAATCAAAATGAAGTATACGACATATTAACAAGCTTTGAATGTTAACTTATGCGTGTGTTGTGCAATTAACAGTTAAAGATTTTAACAGCCTCGCCAGCTGATGTGTCAAATCTATACTGCTCCATATCTCGGCAACGCACCGCAGACGCGTAATTTACGACCGACTTACCAAGCTGTAATTGGGCAGTTGCAGTTCCTCATGCAGGTGACGTCTAAGGTGCTTAAAAAGATTTTAATGCTTCAAATTAACTGTTTGAGCCCTAATGTCAAAACAGTTTTCCCTCATAGTTTCAGAGTTTGAATTTGACAACATTAAGTATGCAGTATTTTCATATCTGCCTATTTCAGTGGTCTCTACCATACATACTGCTTACTGTATTATAGATATCACTTACATCCCCCTCTGACTATACATACTCCCTGTTGGTTGTTCTTCATTCTGTACATTCCTCCATCTTTATTACATTTCTACACTTTGCTATAGTTTGCACTGCGTAGTAAGATCATAAACTGCAGTTTGTTGTGCGGGTACTCAGAGCAATGACAATTAAGTTGAACCTAATCAAATATGAAAATATTTATACGCCAAGATGTCATTTTTTTAAAAATGGAAAATATACCCACATGCATTAGTCCGTCTCTCAATACGCCAGCCGGTCTGTGTCTCTCAGCCCCAAGCCCCTACCATCCGGCTGAGGACATATATCTTTAAAACTGCTTACAAATATAAACATTTATCTAAATGTCTCAAAACAGATGGTCATTTTACTTTTTTAGAAAAGGCCACTCAAACAGTGGTAAATGAGAATATGTGGGTGTATCTGGGGAACTGTGTTTAGCTGCAGAGTTTATACCACCTGCAGTGTCCATGTCTGTTGTAACTACAGTAACTCGTCAGCCAGTACAACAGTACGGCTCATTGAAGCGTTTTAATAGTTTCTGGACAGTAATGGAGCTCTACGGCACAGGAGTATAATATCAGTGTCTACATCAAGCTTTGGCTACACAGACAATACTTGCTGGGATCAATTAATTGTTGGTATTGGTCTTTTCATGGGATTGATGGCAAATAAGAAAAGCACAGAATATGCTCAGAGTTATGTTGTAATGACTGGCCTGCCGTATTGTTCCTGGTACCGATGAAAGAAACTGTACTCAAGCTAAAATCCAGGCTATTTTTCACAGTTTCACATGACGATAATAACACGGCACATACAGTAGAAAAGTGTATTTTTCTCTTTCAGTCCAGCTCAGCAGTAGGTATCAGTGCCTCAGCACTTCGGTAACTAATCCTCCCACCAACCCCAGAGTGCACGCCACAGTCTTCACTAATCATTCCAACATTTCCATCTTATTAAGTAAGACAATACATTAATTGCAATGGCATGCCGAGGCCTCCTGCTATGCAACGTTACCCCTCTTGGGTCTGCCACCGAAACCCCGCAGGCGCACAGCTGAGGCTGACACGGAGAGTTCACGGCTTCCACTCTGCGTGCCGTGCAACTTTTCAGCAGCCACGGGTGCAGATTAGAGACGTCCGCTGTGCGCTCCTCGCCTAATGATTAAATATCAGCCCGTTTATTGTGAGTGTCACTGATTGCAGCTCCGAGATGTGGCTCTTGGCAGGCTGCGAAGGCTGCGAACAGGACGCCGCTTCGGAGATCTTTTCTCTCCCCTGCTAATTGAGAGATACTTTGGTGGAGTGATTTAGTGAGTGTAAGGGGAACGGATTGGATGTTAAAAGCACATTCTTGATTCCGATGCAAGGACTGGATGGTTTTAATTCTCTACAGAAATCTGTTGAATTTATCTTGTGGTGTGAAAACGAATCAAATCTCACTTCCTGGATGCTGTGACTGTTTTTATCACTAGCTTCAAAATTTCTCAACATGTCGGTATTTTACAGTGAATTTCCTCAAAGTACAGCCATCGTGACGAATAGATAGATATACAGACTTATAGACATGTTGTGCACAAGCCCTAATTGCTAGATTTAACAGCCAATGTAACTGCTGTTTTACCAGCCAAGTGGATATTCAGGATTTTAAATCACAGATTGTTACCTCCCACAGTTTGTTAAGTCTTTCCACTTGACTGACAGAAGGTACAGTATCCCTTAAAACAAATTTCTGTAAAATATATATTTACGCTAAAATCCTTTTCTTTTTCTTTTTTTTCAGCTTGTTTCTGTATTGGCGGCAGTGCCAGACATATTTTGATTAAATGGTCCCCTCTGGCTCATAGTTTAGCCAGAGGTATTGGGTTTCACCTAAAATTAGCCATCAGACTCAATTTATTACCACAATTGAGAGGCTCGAAAAGTGCCCGTAACAGCGCCCCAGCTAACACGGACTAACCTTGGCCAAGCCATATAATGTTGCATTTTAATTCAGCTGCAGGAATTGCCAGCGAGGCCAAGCCCATTATAAGTTACACCTTTTTTTTTTTTTTCTCTCCAACCCAGAGTGGTGGAGCATGCTCGAATATTAACTGGTACAAGAGTGTTAGGCAAACACTAAAATCCAAGATAATTTTATTGAGGTAAGAAAACAGCTTTTCCCTGTCAGCTAGATGACTTTTTAAACCGGTTTTACGGGGAGGGTGGTGTTATGAAAGTGGGGACATAAGACACATATGTACCAATGCATTAAAATCTTTACAACCACACATACACGCACAAACTGCAAACTACCCAGTGTGACAGTTTTTTTTTTTTGTTTTTTTTTAAGGCTTATATACACACTTGTGTTTTGCATGGAACAGTTTGTTTGTGTGAACGTCGAGACAGAATCACGTCAACCAGCTGAGATGACTGTTAAATGTTAGACGCTCCCGAATGATACTGACCACAGCAGCCTGAAGAAAAGCTACAAATCTGTTGCAGCCATGTGTCTGCAGGAATGTCAGGACTTTATCAAAGCTGCTCGGTTATGACAGAGCTTACACAGGTCTATTTTCTAAGCTCTATGATCTACGCTTATCTGCTTATAGTTGGTAAGAGACAGTGTTTTTAAGGACATCATTTCAAATCTAATCCTAAACACTTCCAAAAGCAGCCACTTAGGAAACAGGACAGCGATGCTAATAGTGAAGCTGCACTTTGTGTCAAGTGCTAATTAAAGACAGAAACAACAGAGACAAAGAGCAGTGAAGAGAGTCTTCAGTGTGCACCTGTATCTCTGCTCTATCTCAGTAACAAGACTCAAGAAACACCTTTAAACTGAATATCCAGTGACACTGTCCACAAAGACAGACTGTATTTATTATTCATGAGTCCAACTTTTTACATTTTTGCATTGATATATGCATGTGTTTTTACTCCCAGTGCATGAAGTTGATGTTTCCCAGGTGACACATGTTACACGGTGTCTGTGAGGTGATGCAGTTTCCAGCTCGAGCAGCAGCAACAGCACCTTGAGCTGCATTATCGGGTTAATTTAGTCCATGTCTGCCGCAGCACCTGTGTAGCTTGGATGCAAGACTGATGGATGATCGCAAATCCTATTGATGGCCAATCATTGAATTCTCCTCATGTGTTTGAGCATATGGGTGATGGACCATTACACATTTGGATTTTAAGGGAAATTTCACCATGGTGAAAAATGATTTTTTTTTTTCTTCCTAGAAGAAGTAATGAGGCAGCTGTAAGTTATGTTTACTGAAGGTGTTGATTTTATAACCCTCTCACATGGCTTTCCCGGTTTCTCCTCTCCTCCTCCCTCACTTGCTTTTTTCTTTTCTTTCCTTCTCTCCTTGTTGCTACTACTTCTCCTATCTGCACTGGAATCATCCACAGGCACTTTGCTCTCTCCGGCCTATTCTTAGCTTAAGCTGCGGCCGCTCCAGTAATATTTTTAAAGATTATTATAGTATTCACTAACCCTTTTTTCCCCTTAGGCGCCCTTCCAGAGTTTCTTTTCCTCCCTCCTTCCCCCTCCTCCCTCTCAACTCTCTCTTTCTCTTTCCTCCCCTTCTACCTTTCTCTCAACAGCGATCTTTGGTTGTAAAATAATAGAGCATCAGCCAGCAATAATTTGCAGTCCAAACAGAGCCGACGCTGGCTGACGTTTATTGAAACCTCATCCCCCCGCGAGCTGGTTTCCCTTTCCCTCCCAACTCCGTCGCTGCATGTTTGTACAGACAGGGCCTGAGTCCTGGCCATTGCTTTTAATAATGAGGCCTACGGCCGGCCTTGGCTTCGGCTTTGGCTGAGTAGGGGGAGAACAGGAGGGAAAGGTGGGGGGGTGGGGACTGCTTTCATTGGCTCTCATTAATCCTGAATAGCAGTCGGCGGTGGTGGAGACGCTGTCAGACAGTCAGATGGACTGTACCTACAGGCAGACAGACAGGTACAGGTAATGAGGCTCCAAGCTGGATCAGACTGGGAGAGGGGGATGTCATGAGAGCAGTTGGGCTAATTGTGCACTGGTCAGTCCTGTTAACTCATGTTGGCGGGCACACGCAACATTATAGAGAAATTTTGATATAAAGACAAAAACACTCTACCATGAAATAATCAAAAGTCATGGAGGGGATACAGTCAGACTAGCCCAGGCAGAGTAATCAGTCCAGGCTTAACATGTTCAGATACAACCCAATGCAAATTTGAGAAGCTGCAAGAGTGTCTTTTTATCACTAGCACTTAAAACTATAACAAAGACGTGGAATATGAAATGCAAATGTTTCTTAGTTTGCAAGTCACCGTTTTTTACTTTGTACTTCTCAGTTTCTCTGAGTTTGGTCATTTCAGTAAACGGACAAATGTTCCAGGAGTGGCAATCTTCTAGGTTGCTCTTTATTAGTCTAATAAACTGTAATCATCATATCCTGCAGGCAACTCTGGGAATTGACCAGTTAACACTCCCTGAAAGTGTTTTGGTTGTAAGACAGCTGGATGCAGACCTGCAGATTAAACCCACATTCTGCGGCATCCCTTGGTCAGTGACATTTTCAGATTCAGATATCTGTGGCTGGGTGAAATTGGCTGAGCCAGAAGTCAGTTTACAGCCTTCTTAATGTGAGATGGCTGGACCAGATTACAGTTTTGTTCTTCAACCTCCCTGGTTGAAGAATTTGCAGACAAACAGATCAGAGTAAAATAGAAATGAATTAAATAAACATCACACAATAATTTTTTTATATATAAAAATGGTTCTTCAGAAGCGAAATAACACTGCTCTAAAAGTTGGATTTCCTTTGGCAAGTTGTTCCAAAGTTAAGGGGCCCTGACAGCAAAGGAACTGTGTCCTAGACCTTGGAATGACCAGCAATGCACTACCAGTGGATGTCAGACTGTGTCCTGTATCATAAAAGCTCAGAAATATAGGGAGCGTCCAACCCAAGTCTGGTCTTAAGAGTAATAAGAGGAATGTTACAATCAATCCTTAAATGAACAGGCAGCCAGGGACGAAGTACAGTGACCTCATTTTGCAATTATTAATTGGTTGAAGTTGTCTGACATCGAGTATTTTATTTCAACAACACACTTGTGGAGGGTTGCCATGTTGGACCATTGGTCATCGGCGTAATGGTGGAACTAGACATTATATTTGCAGATGATGTCACCAAATGGGAGCATCTAGATGGAAAATAAAATGGGGCCCAAAATTGAACCCTGAGGAACACCATAAGGTAAGAAACTGAGCCAGCCATTGACAAAGAGAAACATCTATCAGATAGGTAAGACCTGAACCAATTTAAAGCTACTTTACAACAGAAAACATTTCTCTCTAGAACACAACCAAATTAGTGTTAGTAACACAAAACCAGGCAGCAAAAGTACAATAATAATTTAATGGGAATGCAACATGATGAGTGACTGAAATCACTGCTGCTGAAACACCATTCACACCTGGTATTCACATGCAATCTGTATCTTTTCTTGAGAAGCAAAAACACATGTTAATGCACAGGGTAAATGTATGCGGAACACTGGAATACTAGATTGGAATACTATTCACACTGATAGGTCGCTCACAATATGGATCTGAATATAATTACTTCTTTTGATCTAGGACGTCCATGTTTGGGGTCTGAGCCTCAATAAGATGTGAGAATAATTTAGAAAGGTAAGAATAACTAAGAAAGTACATCAGCAGTGCAAAAGGTGCTAGTTGGATTTTAGGCCCTGCAAAATCCCTGACTGTGAGACAGGTAGAGAGAGAAAGAGAGAGTATATTTAGGCAGATAGACAGGTGGTTACACAGTGAAATTAAACACTAATCTTCTCCTCAGTGTCTAAAGCCCCACTTACTGGAACTCCCGTGGATTCCTCTGGTCAGCGGTCAGCTAAGACAAACTAATCATCACTTTCTATGGACTGAGGTCTGACCACAGTGCTGCCCAGGACAAGGCCTAGCAGACTGAAAAACGTCGAGTCCAGGTTCATTTTCCACTGTCGTCACCATCGCTAACGGTAGCGGCGCCAAAACCCTGTTAAAACATTAAATACTGTATCAATAATGACGGTTCAGCAATTAGTTACTTTTCCTCGTCACAATCTGGGTACACAAAATTGTTGAAATTGCGCCCTGTAAAGTGAAGTTTTAATTAAATAATATTTGGCACGCTGAACAAGTTCCACCGCAGACAGGAAAAAAAAAAAATCCATACATTTCAGCAGACACAAACTAGTATAGAGGTGGGCTTGTGTTTCCTCGTACAGGGCTTCTGTGGCCAAAAACAATCTTGAGGAGCACAGCTGAATGTTTTCATTGTGTTTCTTCTGCTGAGTTGGGCACAAGAGTGGGTTTCTGCTACTCAGCGCAGGCTGAGGCTGGTTCTCTAACTCACACCCTGACCAACACACTTGATATATAAAAAGATGATACACACAACCAGACCCCCACCTGCCAAGTGCTTCATGCCAGTAAAAATAGCTTTCACTTGATAAATCAATAAGGGTCACCTGCCATAATACCTACTTATTAATTTGAATGATTTGTTTATCTTACTTACAGCCTGTTTTACCTGTTCTCAAATATTGTCCCTGCCCACTCTTTCTAACTGTACACCATAAAAAATTAAAGCAAATGACTCTCTGTTAATCAGGCTCCTGAGTGAATGCCTGTTACTCTGATTAAACGGCTGAAAATGGTGCAGACAAAAACATACTTTTATGAAAATGTAAGTAATATGTATAATTTAGACACTGAATGTAGAAGTAGAAAATGCATGAAAGGTCCATGTATTCTGTAAAAAAAAAAAAAACTGTAGTTGGTAGATTTATGGATTACACTGAGTAATAGCCTTGTTATGTGTTATAATTTATCATAACAGGAATCGAGTTTAAACTTCCCTCATGTATATTGGACCTGGAACGAGAAAGAAGAGATAGACTTTAGGCAACGTTTGCCAAACTTATTACCGACATTTGAGAAGCAGCTATACTTGCAGTGGTTGAGAGAGCTGAACACACAGAAAAATCAAGCAAATAGACAAAACTCAAGCAAATAAAGCAACACATCGGTTTCAACAACACGCATGTAAAACAAATGCTCTGCAAATGTATACATACTGTATGTAGTACCAGCTATTTTGACTTGTTGCAGTGGTAATATCATTAACAATGGCACCATTCAATTCAAGTGTCCCATTAAGCGATGGTGTGACAATAAGCCAGCAAGCACAACACAAGGACCCTGAGACTGAAGCAGCTAAATGGAATTTAGCCATGGTTCATTTTGCTTTTCCTACTGTGACATGAAAACGAAAGCCACTCCAGTAACAGTGGGAGTGGATATGCAGCAAATGAAAAGATGCAGGAGCTTTCCACTCAGCACCATAACCAAACCTTAACACAAGCTAAAATATCAGCAACATAAATAAGCACAAAGATCTTGTGGATTTTATTTTATTCCAGGAGGTCTGCGGGTGTCTCCCAGCAAGTCCATTTTTAGCACTGTGACACTACTACAGCACTTAAATTGCATATTTTAGTCCTCCTTTCAGTTCTTATGGCAATCCTGGACAAATACTCCCCCCAATGCAACTGTAAATGGGAAGCCCCTGTCCTCTCTCCTAAATGTCTATCAGCTAACATGGAGCTGCTTCTGGTGATTTTCTCTCTGACCGTTCCCTGTCCTTCCTCCGCCTCCTGATCATCGGAGGAACGGGGAAATTAGACGGGACACTTCATTAATGTGCAGAGATTAAAAGCTTCAGTGAATGTCAGACTGGTGTGATTGCAAAGCACCAAGAAATCATTTCTGGGAGCCTCTTGATGTGGAGTCTGTGTGTGCGAGTTTGTTTCGTTGGGAGGAGTGTGAGCAATCTCCAGGGGCATCAAGGGGCCACACGTCTCATGTCACATTACGCAGATCTGGTGATCCCCCCCGCCCCCAAACCCCGCCCTGTCCCTGGAATAAGACAGGATGAATGGATGTGTGAGTGGAGAGTTTAGTGGCTAGAAAGTAAAAGATACAAGCCTGTGTACAAAAACATATACAGAAATTAAAGCTACAATATTAAATTTCTGAAGATAAAGCTTTCCCCTACTATGAAACCTGAAAGCTAACCACTCTCCTCCTCCCACCCCCTCCCTCTGTCCTCCGTTATGCCCCGCCCAGCGTTTCAGCTAATACCTGCCTGAAGCCTCAGCGCAGGAGGAGCAGGAGAACAGAGGCGTGTTCACGTATTGATTGACAGCTGTGAGCTCCCACCCCTGACTTTGACAGAGGCCTGTGACGGCACCTCTCCACATTAAGATATGTTCTGGTGCATATTTCAAATAAAATATTATAAAAATAAAAAAAAGTTGCATACTGTAGCTTTAACTACAATTCCCAAGGTGGAGTTTGATAAGAAACACTCAATTACTGATGCATGTCGAATTTGCTACAGCGCCGATTCAAACCAAACTTGGTTCTCCTCCATCACAACAACGGCCAAGGCTCACGGGCTTATAAGTGCAGTTGACCAGTCAGGTCAACTTTAGTTAAGAAACACATCTGACTATTTACTGCAGTAACATTTAACATTAAAAACAAATGCTGGAACGCAGCCACAACATGTTCACGCCCATTCTCCTGCTGGTTCCAGATCACATGAGCGAAGGAGCAGAACAACGGGGACGTGTTAGGATAGAGAGGGTACGTCGAGGAGGAGGGGTTGACACAGAACAAGAGTAAAGGGGGTATTTAGACACAAACAGACAGAGGGAGGTAAAACAAGTTGTGGGAGTGGGAGTCGGAGAGAGAGGAAGAGGTAGTGCAAGAGGTGGGGAGGGGGCTGAGGGGGAGAGAGATGGATGAACCCAATTATCCTCCTATTTTCCTTCACGGCGCTGAACCTCAGTCAAAGCCGAGAGCAGAAAAAGAGAAAGAAAATAATAGAAATGTGTCGAATGATGGAGGGAGATAATTAAAAAGGTCTGCATTTCTACACCCGCCGATTGTGGTGTAATTAACCCATTACAGTCCCCCCCCTAATTTTTTCTCCCTGTAATGATTACAATAAGTGTGAGGGTGAAGGCTTTGGCAGGGGAGCGTTTACATGCACACTCCATTTGGTTCGCTCAGACATGTCGCAGCGATCATTAATCATGGGCTGTTTTTTAACTTCCAAATGGTCCGCTGTGCAGGCCAAGGTTTTGGCTTGTTAGCAGAAAGTAATAAAAAATTACCTGCCATTTCATGGTTATTTCAAAGTAGGAGTAATACCACTGTAAGGTATATGAGTGTAAAGTAAGCAGCAGCAGGGGACAGAGACACTCCGGATCCCTGAGAGTCTGTGTAGTGATGTATTACAACCTTAGCTGTTGTGCACAAATAGGAGAAATAAAAGTTTTTTCCAGCAGAGACTTTTAAAGGGTTGATTCACCTGAGAGTAACTTACTGTCACTGACCTCTGGCCATGCAAATAAGTTATTTGTGAAGGTTTTTTTTTTTTTCCCCTCTGACTCTGGATTATCATTTATGGTGCCTAAAGCATTAAAAAAAAAAGACATTTGAAAACTTCAGCAACATTTCTTTCCAGAGAAAGCGTCTTCATAACTGTGCTCACAGCAAGAAAAAATCTGAGATGTCAATATTTTTAAAACCTGGGCAAATAACACCAAAGCTGTCAGCATGGTGAGACGTGAGGTTTGAGTTAAGTTAAAAAACGCTTTGTGTAATTGGGGTGAACCGGCTCTTTAAAATGGGAAAGTGAAAATGAAAAGCTGCATTAGAATAAATGCTGTTATCTGCTGTTGTCATGACACACAGAATCTCCACAGGTCTTTTTTCTTATATGTGTTATTATTAAAGAGCTTTAACACATTTGGTCAAATGTTTCTCTGAAATCAAACCTTTCCAACTTAAAATTTCCAGTGCAAGAAGTAACTGTGTTCCTTAGTGTTCTAGTTTAATGGTCCTCAAAGTGGGAATAAAAAGCAAAAAGGAAAATAATTTATTTTCACTATGGTGTAGTTCCATCCATAAATAACACAATGACAGAATGTTTGACAATTTTGATCGTGGGTTTCAAACACTTTCTGTAATAAAACGTTGAAAAGCAAAACTCTCATCAGATGGGGTCCTGTGATCTAACTTGTGTCAGTTTAAAGGTCCTGTACTAGTTAACACACTGATGAACACAACACCTGGAATAAGGATATTTCCATTATACTTTACCCTTTACCCTCAAAGCTTTCTCGCTATTAACTCGCTATTAGCCTTGATGACTTTTACGGGTGATACAATTAAACTATTGCAAACTTTTAAAGCAGAAACTTTTATCCACATTTCTTTTTTGTTGGTATGTTACCAGAAAAAGAGTAAAAAGCCTCACACTGAGAAGGGATGTGTCCGGATCTTAAATGGACCAGGGTTGGAGTTTGAAAGGTCTGTAACTATAAATGAAACACACTCTATATAAAAGATGGAAACCATTCCACTACGGTCTAAGTCATCTTGTCATCGCCAACTGCCTTTGTTTTGTGAACATTTGTCACTGCCATTTGTCAAAGCCTACCGCACAGTTTGAGCTTCTTATTTTTGTATGATAACATTATTTTTCTTCATTAAATGAGCTGCAACGTTCTACCTGCAACCCAACACCGCCGTTTCACCCTCAATCACCCCTCAGTCACTAACAGTCGGGACGAACGCGAGGCTTTTCTTCAAGCTTTATATAAAGAGACTAGAATTTAAACAGGCCGCTGACACGAACAAGCACAGCATGATTTATTTCTGCCATTATAAACCTTCGCTGATCTTCTCCCCACCTCCACGTCTGCAAAGTGTGTTATCTTTCCACCATCAATTTATTTTCTTTCATTTTCCCTCCTTCTGCTTTTGTCACGGCGGCCAATTGTTCTTGGATTGAGGGATTCAAACTACTCAAGGGGAGAGACGGAAAAGGGGGTGGGGTGGGGGGTGGGGGGGGGCTGAAAGTATTATTCAACCAAATCCCTCCTTTCTGGAAATGGCATGGACAAAAATCACCTACAGGGTGAAGAAGAGAGGTGCAGGATCTCAGCAGGGGAAGGGCTGGGAGATTTGAGGTAACACCTGAGCGGACCGGCAGACAGATTCAGCATTTGGTCAGGATTAGTCAAAAGGGGAAGGACATAAGGGAAGAGGAAAAAGAAGATGAGGGAATGACAGGAGAGAAAAAACAGAGAGGGAAGAGGAAGAGAGGAGAGAATGGGACTCTGGGGAGAAAGCAGAGGAAGGTTGCAGACACCATGCAGACACGGTGTTACAGCCAACAGAAGGAGAAGATGTCACTGGGAAAGAGGATCCTGCGCTGAGGGGCAGAGGGGAAAACACTAAAACAGATTAGATCCCGGCTTAACCTGTTTCACAGAGCTTGGAGAGCACATGACAAAAGTAAGCAACTGAGGGAAGTCCAGCCAATCACACGACATTATGGGCCGTAGTTGGTGAGACAGATCAATCGTTTTCTGTCATGTGAAGATGTGATGAGATGTTAGCGCATGATAGTCATGAAGCGGAGATAATCATCGGTTCTGTATTAACAGTGAATCAAACACCGCTCACTGCTCTGGTCAGCGCTGGTTCCAGCCGCAGCGGGCAGCTGTTTTCGGCTTGAACTGAATCAAAAAGCAGACAGACATAACTAGCAACTACCTAGTGAATTTAGCAGCTTAAAGCTAATTACTCTTTTAAAATCTCTTTTTTCCACATTACTGCAGCGTGTGGAGTCGAGCGACTAAAACAGAGACTTTTGGAAACGTTGCAAACCCTGTTTTAGTCTGAGAGCTCCAGATAGCGTTGTAGTCTGGACCGGCAAAAACTGAGACCATAGGTAATGATGATGTAAACATCCACAGTCTCTCCCTGATTGGGTGTTATCGGTCAAGACAACCCGCGGTGATACAACACGGAATAACACATTACAATCATTGCTGACCTTGTTGTCGTTGCTAGCAGCTACAACTGCCTCCACTGTTCCTCATTCCTTGTATTTTCTGGATCATTGTACATGAATGGTCATGTGATATATTCAGGTGCGACAGTATGAAGGGAGATTACACTAATCTGGAGAGAGACCATTGTTGTTTTTAAAAGGAGAACGTAGTTGTGTGGACGCAGCCGAAGAGGTGACTTGAAACTTGACTCCAAATGAATGTTAATATTGCTCAGTAACAGCTGAATGTGTAAATAAGCTAACACATTTATTTCATCACATTAAAAAGGGATGAAATTTCTGCTGCACCAAAGTGGCCAAAAATAATTCTGGCAGTAAGAACTTCACTGTACTCGAGCTAATTTCTGAGATCACTCGCTCCAAAACTACAAAAATAAGAAATACATTTGACAATCTGAATCGCAAATCACCACATATTGTTTTTTTTTTTTTCGCTGGAGCTTTTGACAGCATCTTTGTGGGTGGAAGGAGACTCTCTGTTGCCATGGAGCTCCAGAAAAAGCTGGTGGACCTGGAGTTACCGTCTGTTTGTAAGATTGTTTTCAAGGTCAGGTATAAAATTTCCCACTTAATGCTTCACGTGTAATAAACTGGAATTATCCTTTAGATTTTATGGGTGTAAAACAAACTCGAAAAAAGCGTCAGTGTGTGTGTGTGTGTGTGTGTGTCTGTGTGTGTGTGTGTGTGTGTGTGTGTGTGTGTGTGAGGCAGCTCATCCTACAGAGCCCATTTAGCGGTAGTTATTGAGGGAGACAACTTCCCCGGGACAACAGTCACATGTGATTCTGCTGATCAAACCTGGCCTCAAGTGCTGCTGTCGCCATTAGCCGGACAGCTGTGATTAATGCCTGTGAACCTGCGACCTCAACCCCTGAGGTGTTTGCTTTATGACCTGTTCCCAGCCTGTATCATTCGCTCTTGGGTTTAAATCCTACAGTTTGTTACTGAACTTATTTTGTAACTTGTTTTTCCAATTGAAGATGCTAAAAATAAATTTAATTAAATTTTAAAAAGTAAGTTATCTAAAAGCCAAATTGCCATCAGGAACTCAGAGTCCATTTGCAGCTTAAGCAGTGGCAATGTGACGTAGGCTAAGAGTAGAGCAAATGATTAGCCTATCTTTGAACAAGCTGATGGGAGTTTATCACTGATACCAGCTGTTCTGATGCTGTAGGAAGGAAAACCTCGAGAATTCATTCATTACTTTTTGGAAGGAAGAGTTCTTTCCAAGAGTCGGACGAGAGGACGGACGCTGAGTTAAACATGGAACTACAGCAAGGACACGGTTAGCCTAGCCTAGCATTAAGACAGGAAGTGGGGAGAAGCAGCTTGTCAGTTTGTCAAGAAAAAGTTAGACTACTTAAGTCCCTCCAACACAACAGGTGGCCTTTTTCATTATTATCCCTTTAAGAATAAAACAGACGAGACATAATTTTAGAAATTTGAAGGCTGTTTCTCCCTAGTAGGGTTGTCACGATACCAAATTTCTGTTTCGATACCGATACCAATATGTATTTCGATACTTTTCGATACTTTTCGATACTTTTTGTAAAAAATATTTCATTATATTATGTATTGCCTTAATGGGTTATTTAAATATTTAAAGAATGTAATTACATTTTTAAAAATATATTTTTTAATGTATTTATTAACCATGGACATGTTTTAGCTCTCTGTTTGCAGGCTACTGTAGGTTTACTACTGGGCTGGGAGGGGCTTTGTACTTCTTTCATTGACATTACAGTGCAGTGAACAGGTGAACAACATTATCACCTGTCGTTCTTGACTGAAGTCTCGGAACAAGTCCGCATGGTTGTCCTTTAAATGTTTCGACAGGTTTGAAGTGTTGGCTCCTTCTGCGAGACACACTTTGTAGCACCGCTTGCACTGCGGTGCCTCTGGGTTCAGTGGCTCGCCTTTATCGTTCGGTTTGAACCTGAAATATTTCCACACCGAACTTCGGGCTCCATTTTGACCACAAGTTCGGGCTTTTCTGCAGCTGCCATCTCTATCTACTGTATTTTCTTCAACCCGCTCCGTCTGTCTAAGCACGACTTGTCGTTTCTCTCTCCTCCTCAGTCTAAGTGCGCGTGGGACGCGGCTTACATCCGCTCGGGCAACTACGTCACACTCGCTGGCCTCGCTGTGCTTAAAGAGACAGGCTCCAATTTACAAATTCATTTGCATTCAATAAAATAAAATGAAAGTACCGTTTGTTTTTAAATGCTGGTATAGTACCGTTTTCAAAACTCTAGTATCGCGGTACTATACTGGTACCGGTATACCGTGCAACCCTACTCCCTAGTACCAGTTTTAATAGCCATTAGCTCCATGCTTAATGCGGAGACATGCGAGTCGTATCTCCCCATAAGTACCAGGAAGCAAGTGTATTTCCTTCTATTTCTTTAAATACATTTATGTAAACAGCATTTACATTCACTGTGCCTGTTTCTACTTATAAACATTGTTTCAACAGTGTTTCAAAGACTTTGCTGTTGGGATCAGTTTCAAGACAAAGTGAAGTTATTTAAATGCCTTTTAATCAACGATTTTGTGACTTGTATCTAAAGAAACTTTTCAACTAAATGTAGCCATTATAAAATATATTTTGACCTGTAAATCACCAAATCAGCTCTTTATGGCAATCCTATTGGCATCTGTATTTATTGTTTATTTCCTTTAACTATTTTACATTTCTACATATATTACGTTGTTTTTCTTATTAACCTCTTTACCTCCTTCCCTTCCCTCCTCAGTTAAGAAAAATGAGCATTTTCCTTGACTGAGGTGGGATTCTTTCGATGCCGTGTGTACCCCTAAACCGAGCTGTTTATTTTGCCCTGACTCAGCCCGCTTGGGAAAATATTTTTCCCCCAATCTCCAAAATGGTATCTGCGTTGCCATGGACGGGAGGCAGGGTCCTGACAGAGTAAACATCAACAACCTAAGCTGTAGGCCCGGGCTGTTTGGCTTAGCGAGGCCATTCTGGGAGCTGAGAGTGAAGGGGGAACCTGCAGGAGCCGCGCAGAGTGACGGGCAAACACTGGTAAACACTGACCCCCTTCCTCAGAGCCGACCCCAGGGACTCAGTCAAGTGTCCGTTAAGCTAAGTGAAGGTGAAGCACGTCACCGTCTGTTCCGCTCAAACACCGCCTTGTTTAGGGAGTTGCTGAAGCCCCATGGTTCACAAGTTCATTAGCCTGTTAGCAGGTTTGCGCTGGGCTGTAGGGTCTAGTCCCAAATACTGAAATCTTGTCTTGGTCTATTATTGTCATTTTACCTTACTGTTCATTTTGAACTGATATCAATGTTCTTACTAGTAAAGAATATATTATGACTTTTGGTGTGTATTTACATAACAGGTTTGGTATTAAATTTTTATCTAAAGTGGTGTAAAAAGGTCTTATAAGGCTTAAATATAACTTGATTATACCTGTATTCACCCTGTGACACAGGCAGACTGAGAAAAGTATGTGAGAAAAGCAAGAGAAAAAGTATAAAAGACTCACTGCAGTATCATTAATTTAGAGTGATCTTCAACCCTCTCCTGTTGCCCTCATGATACACCATCCCAAGGGCACACAGACTCACACACTCAGGCACACACACTCAGACACACACACACACACACACACACACACACACACACACACACACACACACACAAAATTTGGCATCCCAAGGGCACAGACAGACTGGCACAGTGCCCAGTAAGACCCTCAAAAGTCCCTTTATAGAACTGTTTGGCATCTTACACCAAGATCAACAGTCCTGCTTTTCACCATGTAGAGCACAACACACGCACATACGTACACACAAACACACGCGGAGTGCGATTCAGGAGTCAGCTGGGAGCCCGAGTTGAATAGGCTGCTTTTCTGAGAGGAAAGGTAATATCAAAATGTTTGCGTGCAATAAAAGTTTTGCTAGTTTGTTTAATTTCCAGGCGTATTATTGTTTTTCTGTGGATGTTGATGCTATCCAACTTCAGGCTGCGAGAGACTGGAATAACACGCACTGTTTTAATGGATGTGTTTCACGCCTACCTGGACCTTAGGCATCTGTATTCAGGACAAATATATATATACATATATATTGAATGAGTGTTCAGCTACTGCAGAGTCTTTATTTTTGGGAAGCACTGTGACCTTAATATCAAAACATTGTAAAACGCGCTCACTATTTTTTATAGTCCGTCACGGTATTTTATATATGGAACCTGTATAAGGAACTGGATGATGACCTTTAGGCAATGATGCTTTGTTTGTTCTAAATGGATATAAATTGTTTAGTAAGAGTAAAATCTCAAATGTCCTTTAATCATTTTCAATGACCTCATCACTTCCCTTTCATCCGCTTCCACTCGCCCCTGCTTCAATGCAGCCTGTTTTTTATCAATGGGCTCTCCTGGACTCTCCATGAATAGGAGTTGCTGTGCAGCTCCTTGGCACTCACTCTCACCAAGCTTTTTACAGTTTCACATCCATTTTAGAAAAATATTGCTACCTGACACACATCAGCAGATATTCAGGCAGCAGGTAAGTGGTTTTACTTTGAAATTTAAAACTTACGCTGTAAGATAATGAATTGTTTAGGGCTGCAACATGCACCTCGTCGCACGGACAGAAGGGCGGACAGAGGTTAGCAAAACACACAGCATGAAAGAGCACGTTAAAAGGCCTTGTGACTAGCAGTTTTGTACAAATACGGTGCAGCGACACAATCTCAGCGGGAAATGTTGATGCAGTCTGCACATACACTATTGATCCTATAGTTGCAATATCTTGAGAGCTTAAAATCACAGGAGAAAGAACACTAAAGGGGCTATTTGTTTATTTGTATTTGCCGCCGAACGTGATTTCTTGCTGGGAGCAGGTGGTGGAGATTGTTGCTGGACAGGAGCTTCAGCCATTGCTGTTTACAAGAGGTTTTACTACGCCCTCTGAGCAGTGCTACGTCTTCAGGGCAGATTGAAGGCCACAGTGAGTCACTACCAGAAAGTGACGAGAGCTAGCTGGTTAGCATGCTAACTTTAGTAGAAGAAACGACATGATAGAGACAAGTGTTAACATTGGCGTTGCTTTCCACTGCTGGACACAGCTGTTGGTGAGTAAAGGAATGAAGTTCGATGCTGCTGAATAAGTAAGTGAACAGCTGTTAATGCTTATGCTGGTGTTTAGGCTTTATGATGCTACAATTCTCAAGTATAACAGAGAAGTTGATGTTTCCACAGGCCGTCACAGATGCTGCATGTGTCAGTCTCAGCCCTGCCACTGAAGCAGCAGCAAAACTGTGTCCATCTTGTTCATTTCCAACTTAAATAATGATAAAATAGTAACAATCATAACTTCATATGGTGTTAATATGAGTACATATATACATATATGAGAACATGTGAATGTAGAGAAAAGTCTGCAGAGAAATGTAGGAAATGACAAACTGAGGTTTAAGATTTAGTGGCTAATCCAGATGGAAAAAACCAATATCATTATTTTGAAGCACTTTGAGATAAACGCTGGATTTCTGGTGTTTTATTTACCTTTTTAACACTGCTGAAAAGAGTTGAGTTTTTTTTGACCATGCATTTGAGCAGAGCTAACACTTGATGAAGGATGTCTTTAACTGCAGCAGTGCTGTCTGCTGCAGCTGGACGATCCATGATTGCAGACAGAGAGCTCTCTGAGTTCCTGTGTGATGGCCTGCCAACATCAACTCCATTACATCTCCCTCAACAGTGGCTCGGGGTTCACAAGGAGGGCTCCAGCAAGCGGGGGAACACCACCACACTGCTTAACATTAGTGTGTGTGTGTGTGTGTGTGTGTGTGTGTGTGTGTGTGTGTGTGTGTACGTGTGTAAGTGTGTTGCTGGAAGGACAGCTTTGTTTTCGCAGAGTGAAATATTTGACAGCTGAAACAAGTGATAATTACTCTAACAAAGTGATTGCAGATACAGTCATTAGAGATTAGGTGTAGTTCCTTGTGCAGTTAATTTATAGTTTATTTGAATACAATGCAGCCAGATCCATCGTACAAGCAGTGCTCTTCTAATTCTGTTTTTGGAAGGTGGTGCATGTTTACAATGGAAAAATTACAAAATGACTATAGTTAAAAATGTACTCACATCTTTGATGTAGTGTGGGAGAACTAATGAAAAGAACATATATATCTCATTAACTCTGAAACTTGTGTGTATTTATTTTGATAGATTCATGCTCTCTACTAACAAAGTAGCAACATTTTATAATATCTAATTATCTGTTTTCAAATGTCAAAGAGGTCAAATAATATTTTAAATATTCTCTTGGCTCAATTAGTCAGAGATGATACTTAATCCTCCAGGCTTCTTGGAAACAGCCTCCTTCAACTTAACAAATCCGGTATGATATCATAGAGCTGAAGCTCGTTTGGCGGCAGTGTGCCGTAGCCCTGTTTGGTCTGTTGACATGGCGACGAGGAGACAGGAAGGAGGGATGCAGGAGCCAGGGTGAGGTGAGCTATAGCAGGTGATCCTGTGTGTCTCTCCTTGTATCCCTGCTCCCATGTCCCCTTGATGGATGAAAGCTACTGTGAACAGACATTGGCAGGCAGTGTGTGTGTGTGTGTGTGTGTGTGTGTGTGTGTGTGTGTGTGTGTGTGTGTTTGATGGTTGTTTTTTTCACAATGCTACCCAAACAGTTTTTGCTACTTTTTGCATGACACAGATGAGTTATGTCTTGTGCACTGCACTTTGTTTTGTTTCATTACACTTTTTGGCCATTATGATTCAAGCCTGTGTGGCCCTCGTTCTGATGCTGCTTTGAGTTCTTCTATAAATCTGTATCCTTATTTAACCATAAAGCCATGTGTCTGTGTCACTGCTTCAGTTGTGTGCATTCAGCACTGCCGTCATCACGGACAGCTCTCTACATTACACCGTAAAAATATTCATTTCAACACTGTAAAAAATTGATGCAACATAAAATTACCAGAAAATGTAAACTTAACTGAACTAGTACCGAACAGTTTGTTAAATTTGTTCATTAGTTTTAATGTGAAAGCTATAGTAACGAATCAATTTAACTGAACAATCAAC
The DNA here is from genome assembly GCF_021018895.1 of Seriola aureovittata. NCBI lineage: Eukaryota > Metazoa > Chordata > Actinopteri > Carangiformes > Carangidae > Seriola > Seriola aureovittata. The sequence continues at coordinate 5,107,220 of NC_079384.1, forward strand.
TGTTGGTTTACACTGACGAGTATATTGTATTTTAGCTTGAGCTTGAGTAAAAGCCTGTGTGCAACAAAAACAACACAGTTGATGGTCAGATCCAACCTTGAGTTATGGAGGTGATGCACACACACAAAAGAAAGAGTGTCAGAACTGTGGACCGCTCCAGGAGGGGTATTCGTAATTGCATTTGTCATTGAGTGAGAAAATGACTATTGCTGTGACTTTGACCATTGTGCTATTGTAATTTCAAGTGAATGTAATTTCACACAAAGCACTGACAAACTAGTTTTCACACTTGCAAATCACATCTCAAAGACGGGACTTGGCTCAAAAGACTGATAGGCAGCCAAATACACTCATTTATTTCTTTGCAGCATCAAATTGCTGGTGTCAAATAGGTGAATATTTTCTTATTCTTTTGCTTGTGTTTTGTCAATTTGCATGTATTTCATAGTGTGTGGTGTTTTCAGGGCCACTGTAAATATCTAAATGAAACCGCAAAGCTGTCTGGCTATGTGTGTGTATGGGTAAAGCAGGTAAGGCTGCGGCAGTCCTGGAGTATAACAAGCAGAACTCCAACAAATCATTCTCACCTGCTGCCATCCACTCTTCAGCTCCTCACAATATCTTGTCATCCCCCCAAATTGCTCTGGCTTGTCTCAAATTCCCCTTTCCACTGATCCTTCCAATTACAGAGTGTGTCTGCACACGGTGCAACGACCGCACCGTACATCTCCTCACTCTAACTATGTTTTTACAGGGACCAGGAGCAGACGTTGAGGTATTTGGGTTATTCTTTTGGTCAGATCTGCACCGCGACTGAAAATCCCACAAAATCGAACGCTAATCGAGCATCGGATTTAGACAGAGGGGTGAAGAGGGGGTCTAGACTGGAGTCCATGACCCTTCCCTCTCAATGTCAATGTACCGTGAAGTCATACTTGACACACTTAACAGGAGAGGGAGGGGAAACATCAGTCTTTCTACCCATCTATTGGTTCACATGAAAAGAAAAGTCAGAATTTATTAGGAAACATGAAGAGGAGAAAAAAAATCATAAAATAAATCCAAAAATGAGGGGGGTTTTTTTTAGAAAAAAGAAAAACTTAACTGTGGTGCAGTGGGGCCATTTAACTCTGGGTCTTGATAGCCTAGAAGCAAAGCTCTGATTTCCCACAACATGCTTTCATTATACTAACTGCGTCTTCTATACCCACAACCTCATTTTCCTTGCATTTTTCAAAGGTGTTTATGGAAAGCCTTCAGCCATTTTGACATGAAAAAAATAAGAGATGGAGAAAAAGAGAAAAATTCAAAATGTCCTAATCAGATGCGAGCAGCCAGAACGCTTAAACTGAACTGTTATTCTTCGTGGTTTTGAGGGCAGCGGGCTAGTCGTTGTTGCCGTGTTTATATTTCAGATTTGAAGCAATACATATATAACAAATTATGCACATCACCTTCTCATGTTAGACAGAGTCTGGACGCTGGCATGTAGCTGGAGTGGGTAGAGGTTTGCCAAGGCCAAAAACCACTGGAAAAAGTGTGTGGGCTGAGCCGTGGATTCAGTCAGGTCTTTGTAACATGTGCAGGAGATTTTTCTAGAACATGCCTCAAAGAATGCAGCCGCATAAAGTAGATTTGCCAAAGGAGTAGCTTGTACCTGTCCAAGGAGCATTAATAAGGCTTGGAATGAAATTAAATCAACAATAATAACTCATCACATTAAATTCTGCACCGTGGCAGGGTTTTCCCTCTTAAAATATTAAAGTGTGACTTAAAAAGTGAGCAGAGGTTCTGAGTGTACAGGCAAGTGTGGGTCCATGCAGGGACGCCCCGGCCGCAGATTATTGAGAAATGACTAAAGTTTAGCTTTTCATGTGTTTCACATTTCCCATCCTGATTGAAGTGCAATGGAGCGTTTCTCCACATTTCCCCAAAAGTTTACCAAGCTGTGGTTGGAATCTCTGCTATTATCTAAACAAGGGTAAGCTTTGCTGCTGAGATTAAAAGGAAAAGACACCAGGAGCCAAATTCAACCGAGGGATTAGTATTAATATCCAGTGGCTCTCAGATAGTCACAGCTTTTACTTCAAACAGCAGAGATTGATAAAAGGCTTGATTGCATTCCATCCTTGGATGACAGCTCTGGTGTTAGTTTAGTAGTTCTGGCTATTGTTTTCATCAGTTATGATCATACACTCTCTTATTAAAGACCTATAGGAGCACAGTGCTGTAATGTTGTCCAGTGGAGCAAGAAACAAGCATGTTGCAGATAAGTAGTAACAGTTTAGCCAGATCATTTAAAATGTAATGATTATTCAAAATGCCTATGTGCTAGCTCCACTGGCTTGAGAGATATTTAAGTATTGTAGACAAGATTAAAGACAAAGGGGGATTCATTTTCCAGCAGAGCTAGCTCGCTGAAAAATAGCAACACAAAAAAGGTTAGTAAAATGTCGAGAAACGTGGTCGAAATCAACACTGTACATGCTGTTAAAAGTCGGCGACTTGGCGAAATAAAAACTTTAAATTGCAATAATTCTTCCTTGTGAAAGGTAAAGTGCTCCCAGCTACTGTTCAGCTAAAACTCTGCACTCAGCCAAGAAATAGTCAAGAATCTGCACTCTTTTAAAACCATAATTGGTTGTTTTTACAGATCATTTTTTGAACACATAAAAAAAAAAAAACCACACGTTAGTTAGTGAGCTTTAGATCTGGAGTATTTGTATATCCCAAAAAGTGTAACCATCCCTTTAAAACCCTACTTGACTGACTGCTTGACTTCTTTTTTAGTAATGTCATGTTCTTATGTTGCAGCAATTAAATTTGTTGAGAACAATATTCCAATAATTGATACTATGTACATTTTCCAGAAACACAGTTAGCATAAAGAAACTGTCCATAAAAACCAATGTTACATTAAAGTTTATCTTCTTCAGAGGAGTTTTGGACGAGATGCAGAAATATTGAGGAGCTTTTCTTTGTTCTTGTTTAAAGAATATCCTACTGGTGGTGATCAGATATGACTGAAAAATACCAAGTATGAGCTGATGTATTTTAGGTTGGATTGTAGTCACATGCAAAACAAGCACATTTCCAGAAAGTAGAATATATTTCCTTTCAAATGAGGTCTGATGAATGTATTTTGGCCTCACAGTTCTTCAGTTAAAAGCTTATTACATCACCACAAATGGCTGCAAATTAGGTTCCAAACAGGCGGGCTGTAAGAATAGCTATGTCAACTTTTCATCCATTCATCTCAAAGCAAACTGTTTTTTAATATACTGCATGTTTCTCCCAAACACAGGTACTGGAACATTTTACAGAACTGCAGTGGCTAAATGGCATTTCCTGGCTTTCTTACACCTCTGTGTTCACATGGAGACAAAGTGGAAAAAAAGACAAAGCTTGTGGGAAACCTCAGTAATTTCATTTATATACACATGTCACACGGAGGATGCATTCTCAGGTTTTCTCCTGCTTCCTTCCCTTGACTGCGGCTCCCAGAAATTGTTCAGAAAGAAATCTAGTGTTGTTTTATTTCTGCAAGTCTACGTGAAAAACCAAATTGACTAAGACTCTGAGAAAATACCTCAAATCCATGTCTTGTCAGAACTGATGTTACCATGGAACATTCTTACAATGACATCTTTTCTTCTCTACATGACACATTTTCATACAAACAAAAGATTCTTCTAAAAATATAACATGTTGGATTTAACCATCATATTGTTGCCATGAGCCAAATGATGTGTTGTAGACAACATATGGGATAGAAGTACAAGGAAGGTCTGTGTGTAACTCTAATGATGGAAAGATTTAAGAATAAGAAGCAGTTAAGGTCTGACACACACGGGTCAACTGACTACAGAGTGTCATCATCCTTGTTGTTCCTTTGCAGTGCTGTCCAATGAGTGACCTACTTCATATGTCCCAAAATGTCCTTAAAACATCACTTTGACCAGAACGGATGTGTGAAGTAATAGTGACATAGTTACCGAGTACAGTGGCAACTATTGTGTAAGCATTTGCCCAATTTTCCCTCCTGGGATTTTAAAGTATCTTCACTCTTATTTAACTGATGCCTCTTGGACTTATAATGAGTGGAACTGAAGAGTAAATACTTTTTTTATACTTTTCTTTTTTCCCCATTGACAACAGTACACAACAAATAGTAAGTAGGTCAAAGGTCAGTGCTTCATTTCCCTTTTTGACCCTAAAAAGAAGACCTGACCTTTTGTGAGTCCATTTTCAGGTTGAACATGTCTATGTTGTGAGCAGTGCAAACAAAGAGGTAAAAGATATCCTGTATTCCAGAATAAAACAGCCCAGATTCACACACCCATTCACACACACATTCACACACACATGAGAACAGCACTGCAATGCCGGATGTTGGTCTGCACCAACAAGGATGGGAGGAGATCAATCGGCCAACCCTGTGCTCAGAGGACGACCTGCTTGACCTCCTGAGCCACATGCAGCTGCTTACGGAAAAGTGAGAGAGTAATCATGTGCAGGAACATGTTTTCCCTTTTGTATTTCCTTTTATCAACCATCTTGCAATCCCTCAGATTTATCAATGTTCCCATATGCTGGTCCCAACTAGAGGGGATGGGCATAAAACTGAGACCCGAGACCTGAGACCGAGGCTATGTTTTTGTAATGTAATCTACTACTCAATAACTAATCTGTTAACAGCAACAGCCCAACACTGGTTGCACACCAGCACAAAACATGTAACTTCCACGAGCCAATAAGCTACGGATTTAGTGGCGATACACACATCGCAGTCCGCGCTACCATCTCAAAACAACAAATGATCTGCCTCAGCAGGTGAACGAAGCAGCTGAACTCAACAATCCAGAAGGTTGGAGGTTTATATCTGTTGTTACAACAAGGTCACAATCTTCCCATGACACCACTGCCCGCCGTAACACATGTAAAATGTAGGCTATTACTGTACACTGAAATATTTACTGTGCATGTACATGTAGTTCATGTTATAAGAAAAATTAAATGGAAGCTAATGAAAGTGACAGGAAGTCATTTCTTTTTTTATATAGTATGAATTTGAAAAAAATAACTTACAGAATACAGATTGAGGTTTTCACTGGTTAACACTGTAGCAGAGTGTGACTTGTGTTATAAATGGATTTGACAGACTGAATAAGATTTAAATTGCAACACTGAAAAACACCAACCAACATTTTCCTTTCTGACCTTCATGCAGTATTTGCATGCTTTGCAATTTCCTGCAATAATAGTGTCCATTTCAACCCTTAACTGTTTTAAAGGTTTACTTCATTTCGCAGATTAGTATGTGAGGAAACGCCGTGTGAAACTATGGAAGTTGTTAATTTGTTTTTCCTGTATTGATTTTGTTGACAAATCTAAGCCTCAACAGATCAGTGATTAACACAATTGCCAGCTTTCCCTTGAAGTTTCCTACCCTTGGTCACGAAAGGTGTCAGAGTTGGTTTGGGAACGCCAAATAAACATAGATATTGATGGCAAAAGTGCTTTCATTTATGTATTTTAGTCTTATTATGGCAGGCTATTCAGCAGGGGTGGGAAAGCTGGAAAATTCTGCTCAATCACAAATGGACATCCAGTAGAAGAAGAAGAAAAAAAAAAAAAAAGCAACAACCAAATGCAGAGAAAACCACAACTAGTCCTGGGTTTGTATGGGCCATTTGCTGGGTAATTTCATAAAACAAGTTGAGCTTCTGGAGCCCAGTCTGTCTGTAGGGAGTCTGCTGGTGGAAATGTTAAAAGAGCAGCGTCAACGTCAATGCAGGACAAGGAGGAAGTAAATATTATACTAACTGTTTGATAGGAATGCATGCAAAATCAGTGCGATGTCCTTAATTGTGATTCGATTTTTCTTCTCTGACCTGCAATTGTATGGCAGAGAGTAAGTCAACACATGTCCAGGCCTAAATTTCTCACAGACCAGTTCTACGTCAGTGGCACGGCTCCCAACCATAATTCCCATGAGAATTCATTTATTCCACTGTTGAGTATTGATCTGCATTTTAGAAACATTTACCGCCTGGCAACTGTGTTTAGTGTGTAAACTACAGGGCAAACAAACCCAACCACATAACATGATGCTCTTTAATGAGGCCTGGGTTGTGCTGAGGAGTAACAGCCTATCCTATAATCTATGTTAACTGTCTGTCAAGCAGCATCCCCATCAAAATTAGCTCCAGAGCTCAGTGTATAATCATCATTTGCACTAACAGACAGTTTGGTTTTATAGAAATTGCTCTATTTCAAATGTTTGAAACTTTAAACCTGCTATGACTGTTTTACTGTGATTGTGTTTTGATTTAACTGCTGTATTTGGTTTTTTATTTTCTCTTTTGTGCCACTTAGTGGAATTGGTTTTGAGAAGTACAAATACACTTTATTATTTATTGTTATTATCATTGCAAATTTGGTGATTCTTAAAACGCATGTTTGGAGTGTGCTGAATCAGTGGACACAAGCTGTGGATTATCCTTGCGTAAGTTTTCATGCAGCATTTGTGAATATTTAGGGATACTCCAGTCAAATGTGTTTGCACACTGTTGGAGGTTAGCAAAAGACAGATTAGAAAAACAACTGCCTTTTAGTCCTCATAATGGGTCAGGCTCCAAAATGACTGAATCCTACATTTCCCAGATTGCAATTTGATAGCATCTTTAAAGACCCTCCCTGCTTGGTATATGCACACATTTCTTCCAAACTTCAAACCCTTCATGTGTAACACAGAATTAATGTTAAAAATGTTTCAAATAAAATCCAAGGAACATCACGTTGTTTTTTTTTTTCTTGTTGAGCAAACCTGCATTCCCCTTTAATTTGACACTTTCTTTGTAATTATTTGTTGCTTTGTGTATTTTAATATGATGATTTTATTTTTGCTTTCTGCAGGTTTTGTGAAGAGGACCCTGCTCGGGCATCCAGAAGCAGCGACCTCACTGTAAAGTAAAGTGTACAGAGCCGTGACGAGGAGATGCAACATACTCACTAGTGAAACACTTGCATTCGCGCTCAGCTTCGCTAATGTTTGGCCAATAACCTTCCCTGATTTTTTTTCCCCCTAACACCTCACACAGCTTTTCAGCATCCATCTCCCCTCCCCTTCTGCCCACTTTTCCTCCTCCTATCTCCTCCCTTCCCAAAGGTAACTCCGCTCATTGCCCCATACTCACACCAGCTCACCCCACCTGCCCCGCCCAACTGAGTCCTCCCTGCCTCATTTGGCTCCTTGCTTTGCATCTGAGTTTCCTCCACCCTTTCTTCCCCCCTTTTCTTCCCCTCTTTCCTATACTGTAACCAACCCTTACCTTACCCCGCCCTTGTCTACAGCTCGGCTGGGCCCATTGCCCTGCGGTGCCCGGTGATAAATGAGAGCTTTCACACTCAAGGTTTGTCCTGGCTGCTGGGTCGGGGGGAGCGGTCGGCAGTGCGAAATTCTTAATGAGCATTTGCAGAGTTACAGCCACTTGAGATGAAGATGAGGACGGAGGGAAGAAGGGATATAGGAGGAAATGGTGGAAGGAGGAAAGTACCATATTAGCCTGAATACAAGACAATCATTTTCTGGAATATTTATGTGGACAAGAAGAAGTTGTGTTCAGTTGGAGGACTGGGTATCTACAACTGTAGACATTTCAATGGAGTAACAGTATAACACTGGCTTCATAAAGTGTTGCATTATGGGTTGTTTTTAGCCTTAATGTTGCTACTGTAGTGAGTTGTTTCAAGCCCATTTATAGTGAAAAAATAGTGTTGAACATGTGAAAAAATATATAATATTCAAGTTATAATGACCTGTTAGAGTTTTGCCACACTCATCCTCTGGACCCTTGCCAGAAGTTTGTAAAAAGGTCATCACCGGTAAGAAAACAAGATTTATATAGCAAGGATATGCATCAGTATAACACTCTATCTATTTAATATATACTTGTTCTCCATCAGGGACGATAGTTTAGCCATCGTTCTCCTTTCTCCCTCCGCCTCCGCTGGGATGTGGCCCTGCACTCCAGAAGACCTGAGTCTCCTCAGTAGGTAGAGTCTGCTCTATCCTGTCTTATATACTGCATGTGTATTGTAAGACCAATCCAGTTCAGGTGTTCAGGTGAACAGCCAGGTAATTGTACGATTCAAAAATTGTGTTGGCATAAAATAAATCCAGTATTTTATTGTCTCTGGTGTAGCATGTGACATATTGAGTGACTGTGGGCAGAGCGGAGGACGGAGAGCCATGATTAAAGTCACCTGCAATAAGAAGGAGGGGATATGATAATGATACACTCCCAGATTTCCCTCTGGTGCCTAACTCATCCATCTTATTGAGGAGTGATCTCACATTCCCCATGATGATCGAGGGGAGAATGGGTTTGTAACGTCTGCTCCTAGCGCAGAGCTCTTCCCCATCTCTTCCTCCTCAGCTCGTGGTGAAACATCGGGTCTCTGCCCCGGTGGCACTGCTGTGTTACGGAGCACTATCAGCTGATCCCCGGCGCAGAAGAATGAAGACATGGCTGTGCACGGGATCCCCGGACCTTGTCGTAAACAATTCAGAAACCAGTAGAGAGAGAGAGTTCGGTGTCCATAACGTACTGATGAAACTAATTATATTCAGTCAGAGAGAAAGAGGAAAGAGGCACAAACCTGAACAGTAACAGAAAGTGTATTTCACAAAGCTGATTGAGAAAGAAGAGCGCAAGGCAGAGGGGGGGGGGCTTGACTGGCAACAGGACACTGAGAAAAAGAACCTCCAGGGGCTGAAGAGGGGAAGAGAGACAGAGAGAGAGAGAGACAGAGAGAGAGAGAGAGACAGAGAGAGAGAGAGAGCAGGAACCAGCAAATTGAGTTTTATGTCATCTGGCTGTGTGTCTGGTCCACTTGTGGTTCAGTTCTACATTCCTCAACAGACCACTACAGGCCACATGAAGCACAGCGAGACCGAGTCACAGCCGAGAGCAGGTGTGTGTGTGTGTGTGTGTGTGTGTGTGTGTGTGTGTGTGTGTGTGTGTGTGTGTTCGATGGTCTTTATTTCAGCAGGGGCATGTTTACGCACTCGTGTCTGCTGCTTCATCCCGCTGCACTTTCACTGTGCACAGCGTGAATGTGGATTTTTAGATGCTCTCCTCGGTTCCGCATGGCTCGTTCACTTGAGCAGCCATTCTTTTTCCAACCACCCGTTTCAATTCTGCAGCAGATCCGAGGCACATCCCACACAGAAGGTGGTCACGGCGGTCACATGGGACCGTGAGGAAAACCAAAAAAGAAAGCTGTCCTGTAGAAAAGCTCACGGCCAGGAAATACAGGATAATAAAAACCTTCCATAGTGTAACAACAGTGTGTCTGCATATCCGTGTAGATGTGTGTGTGTGTGTATCTTGCCTTCAGGTCTAATTGACGTGATCTTCCACCAACCAGCCAGGTCTGGTGCCAGTGTGGATGCATGCGAGTGTGCGTTGGCCGTGTGTGTCACCAGTGTTGTGGCGGTGCTCTTTAAGCTGCCGCCGCAAGAGCGACCGCCCCGGCGGTTCCACTGGTGACCGCTGGCAGAGGCACAACACAAACACTGAGGTTGTAATCAGGCCAGCAGACTGGTACAGATAGATACAGTCTATACCCAACTATAATGACTGTGTGAACGCGTGGGTATGCGCGCCATTCCAGTACTATGGAAATAGATGAGTATACATCTGGTTGCGATGGGAAATGATGGCTTTCCACCACTATGGCAGCTTGGCAAGTGGCTTCCTGAAGCTGGAAGGAAAATGGGAGTGTGTGGGAAATGTGGGACTCGAGTGGAAACACTCCATGATTCCATAATTCATGGCAAAGCTGCTGGTGCGAATGTATAATCATTTTAATAATGATGATGATCATCATCATCATCATCAGCATCAGTATTCATTCAGTACTCTTCATCTGGTCTTCGAGTGGCGTTTGCCGTTTAATCGCACTCTAAGGTTTATTGTACTTTACTAGTATTTCCCAGTGGAGGGTGAGACAGCAAAGGGGTCACAGGATTAATCTAAAGGTCACTTGATGATTAACAGGATACAGAAGCAGAAAAAAAACAAACTATATTCTGTTCAACATCTAGCATCATGTGATTTGCATGGGCTGCAGTTTTGTGTTGGAGTGGTGACTATATTTTAAACAGTCGCCAATCTGTTGCTCCACCACAAGCACCGATTCTCTCCCATCACCTCCCTCCTTTTCTGATTCAGGAGAGAATCAGGAGGAGAGACTGGCAGCTGATGCTTCCTTGCAGGATGCAGCTGGGCCCGAGGAGCTGGTCTGGTGCCGAACCCTCATGGTCTGCTCCACTGTCAACCCTCTGCTCCCAGTGGGGCCAACCAGTCAGACCAACAAGCCAAAAAACAGCTGTACTGCTTTTTAAGAGCCTCGTCGCAGCTATCGAGTGATTTAACGATGCTAACATTTAAAGAGTCACGAACGAGGAGGGAAAGAGAGAGGGCGCAGGAAAGAGAGAGAGAGAGTACAGACAGAAAGAAAAGAAAGTTTTGTAATTGCGTAATTTGTTTTGATGTTTGTTTTTTATTTAGCAGTTGATGTTTTTGATAGATCCAGAGAAAAGGTTATAAAGGGAAAAAGGACAAAAATAATGGCTGTAACATTAAGAAACTATAACCATAATGCCGATACAGTGAATACCAATAATAACTTAAACAGCTATAAGTGAATGCCTGAGCTTGATGCACACGCTCAGCCACCGCTGATTCGCTCTTTGTTGGCGCCTCTGTGATTTATTAAGGAAGGTGCAGGTGTTTTGGAGCTTGAGTTATTTTCCCACTTTTATTGCTGAGTTCAAGTTCACACTGTTCAAGCTGGAATTTCTTCCTCTCTTCCCTCCTCTATTCATCCACCCATCCCTTCTGCTCTCTTGTCCTGACCCCGACACTTCCTGTTCCTTTCCCTCTTCTTCACGGCGTCCTACACAGTCGACCTTTGACCTCTCCGGGTTTCATTTTGAGTTGTGGGGCCATCATCGCCCAAACCGTTTTGGGGGAGCCCAATAAAACACTGGCAGGGAGAGTGGATGAAAGAGGCCTTGTCCTGGGTGAAGATTAATTGAAGTGGACAATGGGACAGGACCTCGTCTTCCTCTGCCACCATTCATGAGCAGAGTCACAGGTCGCCTTTAGATGTGTTAAAAGGCTCTTATATAGCCAGTAGCAGAGGAACATGTGTGGGTGAAAATTTGAATTCTCATAAATCAATAGTTCGGAGGAGTCAGGGTGAGTGCAAGTCATTCATTCACATGGAAATAGCCTCTGTTGTCTAGACTGGGAATCTCTCTTTTAATGTCCATTGAGTCATGATTTTATTTTATTTTTCAAAATCATTTAGTATGTGCCAATGCATTTATATTATTCTTTTAAATTTCCTAATACATTTCCTGTGCATTCATTTTATCAGATTTTTTGTTTTTAAAGTTTTATGTTTCTTCATTCTTTTTTATTTCAGGCGCGTTTAAAGCCTTCAACCACTTTCTGTCCATGTGTTATTTTCTTGTCCAGTTCTGCTGACGTTATATTTTAGTAATTTTTAAATTTTATTTTGCGGATTAATCTTTTTTTTTTTTTTTTTTTCAATACTTATCTTTTCATTCAAAAGCTGAATGAACCCTGTGACGTTACTGACCACGAGCAGCAGTCACTCTGGAGCAATGCGTCCACACTCGGGTCGTCTCCACCTCGTCTGGAGCGACGTGATAAACATTTGCATTTGTCACAAACTTGCACCAGGCTCAGATTGATCCTCTGATTGCTGTTTACTGACATCACGGGTATCAGACCAGTTTTAATTATGTCATTAAGTTAATTAAACGCTAGTTCAAGGGCAGAAGTTTTCTCGTGAGCTCTCCCTCCCTCTCTCTCTCTCGCGCTCCGACTAAACGACAATCATGTGACTGCTTTCTGGTTACAAGTCTTAACTTTGTTGACCGCTCATCAACAGTGGATAATTTAATTATTTTTCTTTGATGACCATTATCAAAGGCAAACTCAATGCTGAAAGATAGGCAACAGTGTGGGCACACCCTGGTGTCCGGTGACGCATGAGGTCCGTCAACTCATTCCCGCTTGTTGTGTTTTCACTGGTGAAGTTGACCGAGTCAAAACGACCCTCAGGAAACAACCCGGTGCTCCCGATAAGCTGTCCACCACTGGCAGTACTAACTAACTTCTCCTCTGTGCTTCAACTGAGTGGTAACTAAAAAGAAAAAAAGTAATTCTCCCACATAAACTGTCTTGAGCTTGGTGTTAATACGTTTCTTCTCTTTTGTCTTAAGCACAATTTTTCATTGCAGGACTTGAAAAGAAACCTTCCCCTCCTTAAACGCTTAAACACTGAGTCAGTGTAGGGTTTGATCCGCCACTCGTGACTACTCAGAAGAAAAATATCCGCCTCTGCCGTTCGCCCATTTGCAGCTAATTAGACAGCATGTGACTGATTCAGGCCTGTTGTAAACACTATCGCATCTGACTCCCATTACAAAGCAGAAATGAAATAAGCAAGGACCTGAGTGGGAAACGGCAGTAGCAGCAGCAGCGGCGGTCACACCGGCCCCCGACGCTTTGTTACAATGCAACGGCGCGTTAGGCTACATCATGAAGTACTTTACAGCCACTAATTAACACACACAGACGCTTTGGTTTCTGCTTCAGAAAATATACAAATTAGAAAAACATTTCCACTTGTGCCTGATGGGAACAGACTCGCAAAATCACTTAGCACTGCAACCAGCGACGAGCACGTTCTCCACCAGATAGAACTGGGCCTGCTACACACACATATGCATGCACGCACACACACACAACCCTCATCTTGAGCTAAACAATCAACTGGCGAACAAACACTGTCATGTACTATAGTCAGACACTGAACACCGCCATTCCTAAGACAACTCAACCAAAAACAAATACACTGGAAACAAAGCAGACACACACCCCCGCAACTCTTTTTCACAGTTGCTCCAGCGCCCGACACATCATTTATTCTCTCTTTCAAGCCTGCCACCGAGCAGCTGTTATGAGTAACGCTATATAACACGGAGTTCCTGGCTGTAAAAAAAAAAAAAGTAGAAAAAGAGAAAAAAAAAACCACTGCTGATTTGCTAAATGAACAGATGACTAATTAAAAACACAGCAAAGTGTGTGTAATTAATGAGTCCATTAGGTCTAGGTAATCTCAGGGATCCAGTATTAACAAACTCTGAGGAGACTGAGATGGAGGTGATTAACAGTGTGGCCACATTGGCTCTAATTAACTACACAACCACAGTCACAACCGGATTCAGTGAGCATATGTCAGTGTTGTGTGTGTTTTTTCTTTTTTTATTTGAAGGTCTCACAGTAGAATAAGATGTCAGAGACTATATGTGTGAGGCCTGAGAAAACAGTAATCAGTTTTGTACATTCAAACTGCGACGTGATGCATGGATGTGTCATATGGAAGCTTACGGATTTACGTGACATTAAAAGAAAGTCAAATCAGTGAACTTAGTGTGATGTAACGTAAACGCCTGGTGTCTTTCAACCACCAGGCCGTTCTTTGTACCATGTGACAGATGAAAAAAAAAAAGAGCAAAACTCGTTTTTTCCTCATAATTCATGTAAAGCAAACATGTATTAGACCTTCATAATAGGCCTTTGTAACGGCTACATTTGACAGTTAAAGGTCCCATATTGTAGAAAGTGAGTTTTCCATGTCTTTTTTGATTATAAAGCAGGTCTAGGTTCTATATTAATACTGTGAAAGTATCAGAGAGAAACACAGAGAAGCACACACAGCCTGTATTCAGAAACTGAGCTGTCAGGACTTCTGTAACTTTGTGATGTCACAACAAATCAGCAACTGCTCTCAGCCATGCCCCAAGCCCAGCCCCGCCCACCCGGAGCCACCATCCAACCTTGCAGGATTTGCGTTTACCTGAAATCTGCTATAGTTTTATTTGATCACTCAGAAAACAGTCAGCCAATCAGAGGAGACGCTCAGAGCCTCCTCCCTTGTGATTGGCTCACCGTCTTGTTGTTGCTAGAGCTCCAGAAAGAAGCCTGGAGGTCACACTTCAAATAAAACACAGAAGAAGTGAAGATATGGGACCTTTAACCAAATGAATTATTCAGTCAATATCTTACGTCACTATTGTTGAACGACTGAAGAATGTACTGAAAAATCAAAACTCTCATAGCAAAAATGATTAAAATGAACGGCGGTACAAAATCGAGGATAGTTTGTCGCGGTAAACAGACCCAGACATCAGTCAGTGTGCGCTTGTGCATTCATTCCCCATGGAGGTGGTTTTATCTTATCACAACCATCTGCCGGGTCTGCTCCTGTTTTGTCCGCGGAGATTAGAAAGAAGATAGCGCGGGCCAAAAACACTTCACAGCGTAAAGAAGTCTGCCTCCTGCTGCCTGGGGAGCTGCTTTCATCTCTGCAGCTCATTATACAGCACTTCCCTGGCTCAGGACCCAGGTATGATGCAAAGACAGTGGGTAGGAGACTTAATGAATTCCTTTTGTTTACCTTACATCAGTGTGTGTGTGTGTGTGTGTGTGTGTGTGTGTGTGTGTGTGGTTTTCCAGTGTCAGTGTGCGCATGTAGAAATTCCACTTTTTTACCACAGTTACACTTTTTTCTCTCTAACTTGAAGAGCAAATCTTTCAGTTCATTCATCACAGTTTTATGATGAATGAACTGTATTGTTCATTTTTTTTTTCAGTTTCTCTCTGGGGCACTCATTAGCTCATATTAGCATGCTGTCAGGTAAAACTAAGATGGTGAACATTATACCTGCTAATCATCAGTTCACATTGCGAAAGTGTGTTAGCATGATGCATTTAGCTTTATCAGTGTCTATTTACAGTAGAATCTCATTAAAACTCGTTCGAGAAATAATCAGCAGCATTTTCTCATGTTTTCTGGACTTTCATTAGAGGCTGTGCTGAGCAGTGCTTGTCCCAAGATGAACCTGTTCATTATACCTGTGGCAAACATGTCCTCTTAGAGAGGGGAAACACAATCTGGGTAAAAACCAGTGTAAAGCAGGAGTCTCCATCCTTTTTCACTGTGAGAGCTACTTGGACTAAATAAAAGGGGCTGAGAGCTCCTCTCTCGTCTCGTATTACTGGTTACATTTATTTACATATCACATCGAAACACTCAAACGGATCTCCAAAAACAGCTGTAGCTTACATCACATCAATGTCAATTTTACAGACATGATTCAGTCAAAGCTGACCGCACAGTAGTGACGCCATTGCAAATAAACTTCCATAAATCTGAATAGAAATCAGAGAAAATAGAAGATCCATAATAAGTAAAAATGTAAACAAAAAAAAACAAAAAACGGAGCTGAAGTTGAAGCCCACAACTTAACTCGCTTGATCCATGGCGACATATAAACGGTTTCTTGGAAGAGTTAAGTTATGTCTATTCTGTTATCCAGAGGAGTTGCTATCACTGCATGACACCTACTGAATATCTGATGTAAACAAACTTGACAGTGTAACTCATTTGACTGACGACTGGCAAATAATTATTTGGTGTTGAAGAGGGGTGCGTGTTTGATTTAATTGCATTTGGAATAAATTTACTGAGTGAAGTTAAAGTTACTACACATCCATGTACATATTATACTGGTAACTCACAGGCCAAGTGTTGGAGACCCCTGACTTAAGGAATCAGGGTGTTTTGCAGCAAAAGTCACAAAATCTTGAACGTCCCTTGTAAGATACACGTTGCACAAAAGCACTACAGTGCCTGCAAAAATAATACAGGACAAATTCCTGTAAGGGAACTTTCATAAACCCCCATGTGCTGCACTGAATATCTGTGTTCACATACACATGTATGTTTTGCACATGCATGTTGTCTACCCATTTCCCCCATGGGAGAGACTCGGAGTGTCAGTCTACGAGGCTGTCAGTGCCTGCTCACCGACAGCCTATAAGTTCCTCTGGTTGCCTTTTGGAATAACAACCACCCCCTTATTGAATAACCTCTGTTTCACCTAACCCCTCTGTGCGCCCCTCGTCTCCATCCAAAAACCAAATCTAAGCTCAATATGAGCCCGGTTAGCCCGGTTATTGATAAATCCACGTTCCTTACCCCAGCCGCTACAAATTACCATATTATAGGGCTTACAGGTATTAGTTTTGGGAGGCCCTGACCCAAATCAAACAAGGGATACCTGAATTGCTTTTGTCTGTCTGGACAGGCAGTGATGGAGACACTGGCTGCAGTCAGGGAAATAGATATGGGGAAGACCAAACACTGAGAGAGAGGTGGAGGTGGCGTCATCTGCAGTCACAACAGATCAATCTCATATGATTGCAAGAGGACTGCATGCCAGACTGACCGCCGCTCACAGTTCAGCAGCCACATGCACAACGCTGTTCGTAGATAGTGTTACTGCAGCCACTGTATAGCGATGACACAATTGGCCAATAAGTGCAGCTGAAGATTTACGGAAACATTAATGTTTTTAACAAATCCTTTTTTTTCTTTCTTTGTGACACCTTTCAGTGATTTTTCATCTTTTATATCATAATATATGAAGAGGGAAAATATTTAGTATTTTAAAAGAAATAAATAACAAAAGTTTTTTTTATCCTCCATCATTTTCATCCTGCCACCCAGTCTGGGAACCACTGCAACTCCCTGTGAAGGGTCAAGAAAAGCAACACAGCAATATTATGAAGCAAAGTTCTTTCATTAGGAACTCTTAAGAAGTCACCTACAGTAGGTCCACTATCCTGATGCAGCCTCAAACTAGCCATGTTAGCATCTAACTACTGTACACAGGTAAGTTAGCTGTGGTGTTAATGCTGACTAGATGTTGAGATTTTAAGGGTTTATAAAATAAAGAATATTTTAGGTTTGTAAAAACGCATGAATGTGCAACAAAAGAGAAGTAAATTGATCTGTAAACTGATCGTCAATAGGTGGCATAGTTATTGGTTTGTAGAATCACGTGCATTGAAGAAGTTATTTTGATTCGACTCTTTGATTCATTTTTTAAATTTACATCGTCACACATTCTTCTTTTAACAGGCTCTCAAACAGCAGACTGGATTGTATTCTGGCCAGCTCAAATCTTTATATTTTAAATATTATTATTTTATATTCATCATTTTTTGCCAAAGTTTCCATTTAACTAATTTAGCTGGCAAAGAATTTGTTTGCCAACCTCCCCACTGTGATTTCATACAACCAGCTAGATTATTCACGGCTGCAGACGATCTCCACCTTGAATACACGCTTGTATAACTCAATCCACCGTACAGTCTGGCTGCAGCTTCATCACCCGAGGCTTAAATCTGAGGTTGGAGTGATGAGTTTGAATCAGTAGAACCATCATTTCTCGGCTATCAACGCCTCGGTCCCCCACAGAGGGATGGTTAGGGCAGAGAGGAAGTGAACGGGAAAAAACTTTCACAAGATGAGAGACAGATGGTTGGGATACTGGAGGGAGAAAGAATGGCAGACTGATAAACTCACTCATCTGTCCATTAAATTACAGAGTAACTGTTCAAAATTATAATTTTCTCTCTCTTTTTCTACACTGCATATTGGTATAACTACCCACTATCACTCCACAGTAAAGAGACAACCAGCTCTCACAGCTCCAACACCAACCTTCCTCTTATTCCATTAACCTAGAGCGATCCTGACACTGTCGATATCTCACATCTCATTTGAACCAAGAATATGTGTGTGTGTGTGTGTGTGTGTGTGTGTGAGAGAGAGAGAGAGGCACATGCCCACCTTCCCCACAGCATGTCAGGGGTCAGAGGGCAACAGTAGGAATGCGGCACCATGGGAGCGAACATAATGAAGTCATCACACTCTGACCTCAGCCCCGGTGAGTTATGAGGTCCGTGAAGCTCAGAGGCTGATGGGTAAAATAATGGGGTCATCACCGCAGTCATCCTGCCTATTTGGATGACATTCACTGTCAAGTTCAATAACAACCTTTGTCGTTTTTGATGATTTGTTCATTTTTCAGTCGCAGGTTTCTCATTATTTCACTGTAACATAAAAAAAAGAGACTCGACAAGCTGCTGCTCCAAATCCCAGAGCTAACTGTCAGCTACAGTTACGTTAGCTAGCCGTTAGCAAACTTGCTAGCTTGAAGAACTGCTTTCCCTGTAGCTGGTTAGCCGCTGGGTCACCGAAGCTGAACGTATAGCTTCATTTTATGACCGATTTTATGGGCAAAACTCAGCACGACACACGTTGACTCACAACAATCACACATACCGAATAGTGTAACGTGTGTAATGACGGTCTGAAGGACAGCGTCAGGCGCTCCGCCGCTGCCCAAATGCCCATTGACAGTTTATGGAGCAGCCGTTTCCTTTGTGGTGACGTTGCCCTGACTCAAGCCTCTGATGACTCAGCGTACAATGTGAAGGTCTCATTAATTTAAGCCACTTAAGGCGATTTTCCAGTTAGGCTTGTTTTCTAATGAGGCAGGGCAGGGCAATTAGGTGATTAGGGTTATGGCAGCACCGTGCTTTTTTAGGCATACAGAAGTGGGCAGAATCTAACCCACTGTCTAAACTGTGAAGGAGTCATTAGATAAATAGATGACAACAAACTGAGCGGAGTCAAGGGCTCTGCACTTAAAGGGACGGTTAATGTTTTAATTCTTCACACTCTTAGTCTTACGGTCTTACTAAACGTGTGGTCACAATCGTCATTTTAATGAAGCTTCAAGCGAACAAGGTGGCATGAGAACCTGTCAAATGTGAACCGTTGCCTCATTGAAACTGTCGAAGGGCAGTGAAGTCTGGCTGAGCGGGCGGGGAGGGGGGGAGGGAGGGAGGGAGGGAGGACAAAAAAAAAAAGAAAGCGCTGTGAAAGAATAGAAAGGCAGCAGCAGGTTTCCTTTCAGTGTCTTAGCAACCTATATTTGTTACTCACCCTGTGTAAACCTCATGTCTGTGGTCAGTACGACCAATCACCTTACAGCCCGCTCTCACTTTTCAGCACCTCGCACGCATGTCTAGACCCGAAAGGTGTTGGGAATAGGTTCAGTGTGTGTGTGTGTGTGTGTGTGTGTGTAGCCAATGATTCATCTTGCCATTATTGTACCACATAGAAACACGGTGCTGAAAAGCACTGGCTGGGTCTCGGCTGACAAAGTTCACCCCGGAGTGGTGCACTGAGGCTGACCCTGAATCCCAGGGGATTAGGAATTTGACTCAAGTCCACATCCCATCAACACGTCACATATTCTATGTTTTGCAACACTGACACAGTTGATGGACAGCAACATTATCAGGTGATGAAGTTCTGCATCAACTGGTACAATCGCAAGATTCATGATGTTTTTCAGATCATATTAAAAAATCTTTTTTATACAAACAGACAAATAGAAACAGTTGCTGGTTGTGTACCTTGGGTGTAAGCAGTGATCACAAATCACTAATAGTGACATCATTGCATTTCACTAATGATTAAATATACTATAAAGACACCATAAAGCCCTTAGGGGTGTGGGGACTCTGGGCAGTTGCCTGCTTTACCTGATCGATAATCAAACCTTGCAGGACGCCATCATAACTGTAACTCTCACATGTGTGTATAAGTATAGTGTTTAGCTTGATTGACACAATGTGACAAAATAAGAGAGATGAAACAAATCCTGTGTTGCAAATTGCAGCTTGCACTTGCAAAATTTGTGAAAGAAACTCCTTGAAAAAAATTTATTTGCCAGTTGTATGAAACAATGTAAGAGACAGGAGACAGGAGGTAGGAGAAAGGTAGGCGGCAGGAGGCAGGACAAAGGAGGTAGGAGGCAGGAGACAGGAGGCAGGAGACAGGAGGTAGGAGACAGGAGGTAGGAGGAAGGAGGCAGGAGGCAGGAGATAGGAGACAGGAGGCAGGAGGCAGGAGGCAGGAGATAGGAGACACGAGGCAGGAGACAGGAGGTAGGAGAAAGGTAGGCGGCAGGAGGCAGGACAAAGGAGGTAGGAGGCAGGAGACAGGAGGCAGGAGGCAGGAGATAGGAGACAGGAGGTAGGAGGAAGGAGGCAGGAGGCAGGAGATAGGAGACAGGAGGCAGGAGGCAGGAGATAGGAGACAGGAGGCAGGAGATAGGAGACAGGAGGCAGGAGGCAGGAGATAGGAGACAGGAGGTAGGAGGCAGGAGATAGGAGACAGGAGGTAGGAGGCAGGCAGAGCAGAGGCTGACTCAACTCTCTTAAGTCAGCGTAATCATCTCAAAGAAACCCGCTGGCTCTCAGCTGGAGCGCGTCATAAAATTCTTAGTTAGAAATGAGAAAATGTTCGTGGTACAGTTGGACTTCAACAGTAGTCGCATCATCTTACACTGGAACTAAGACACAGACCGAGAACTGACAGATCACATGTCGTGTCTAACTGCCCCAGAGCGAGACAAAGTAGCCCTGGATACTGAAGACAAATGCCTAAATTCGTGTTATATGTAATTAGTGAATGCCACACTGTGGTTTCAGTAGCTGTATTTGTATTTTCTGAGGCTTCTAATTTGAGTTGGCTTGGTGGACGGTGGTGCCGTCAAGCACCATAACTCAGCCCTGCCCCTGATAGCCCTGGCGGAGTCGTTTTGTCTCACTGTACCGTCACAGAAAATTCAGGTAAGGGATTTACTAAACAAAATAGTGTCTGAAAATGAGACTGAGGGAAAGAAAAAGAGCGAAAGAAACATTACGAGACCTCTCCCTATGTTTACCTTTGCAATTTTGTCCAATTTGTCTAAATTGCTTAGCTGACCTCTTAGAAAAAAAGCATATGCTTAATGTCAAAAAAGCAGCAAAATATGACTGATCACCTTCATTTTGTCCATTTGGCTCCTTGGCACAAGACTCTAAATTGTGTATTCTTTCCATGGCGCCAAACCACCCGCCCTGCATTTAATTAATTTCCTCTTATTTATATGGCTAAAACTTTACAGCAGTTTTTCTTTAGGTAACATAGACTTTCCTGTCTTTGGAAGACCCAGACTGGTGGAGCTTTGGTTAATCATCATTTACGATCACTTAAATTATCTCATTTTGTCTGTCTCAGTTTTTGTCACTGCTGAATTGAAGGAGTTTTTTTTGGGGGGGGAGGGCATTGAAAGAAAAAAAAAATGGAGCAGAAATTAATTTGTCAGGATCAGATTGTTAGAAGATGAAATTACTGCCATCAGGACCAATCGGAGAGTAATGTTGGTGAATGTTTCTCGTGGCAGGGTAATGAGCAAAATGGCTTTTATACCGCATTACGAGAGGGCAAAGATCTAGCCCAATTTCCTTGTTGATTTGGCTTCCCATGGATCATTGCTCTGTAGGCCTACTGGAGGAAAATAAAGGCAGGATAGGGAGGAAAAAAAATGCCACCGCTATCAAGCATCCAAGGTCATTTCTAAAAGGTAGCATTCATTTTAGAAGTACTGTGTCAAGTGTACAAGTCGCAGATACAATCTTAATGTAATCCACTAATTTGGAAAAGCAATTAGGACACAAACAACCGAGTCACATTTACTTTATTTAGAGATGAGAGTTGGCCCGAGTCAAACTCCGCTGGACATGTCCTTTTAAAACGCAGCGTCAGCGTCAGGTTTTAATGCACATGGCACAAACCGCATTCTTGTCTCCTTTTCCCTCGGCTCTCGCCAAAAAGGTAGAACATGTTTTCTTTTTCTTCTCCATATTTAATACAGCTCAGTGCTTGTTTACCTGAAGGCCCCGGCCTTTCCCGTAAGTGAGCCGTCAATCCATCATCTCCACGGTGGGTAACCAGACCAGGTCTGGTTACCCACTGGGGTGCAAGCCCCTCTGTGGAGGGACCTGGGTGGGCATGGAGAGCAGGGGGGGGGCGGGGGGAGTAGATCTGTACGGCGGGAGGGAAGGAGGGCCGGGGACTTCGCTGATATGTCGTCATGCGATGAGAATAAATTTGTGACAGTTGGACTTTTCAGTATCTAGAGCTACGGTCATTTCCCAACATTAGGTTTATGTGTTCATTAGGACGGAACGCCTGATGACTGAAGATTAAAAGATAGAAAAATGGATCCTGCTCATTCAAGTCTTATTGGTGAGGTTTATCCAAAGATAATCATCTAGACGTGCAGTAAATTTAAAAAAATAAAAACAAACAAAAGGTTACGAAGATGATCAAGTCCAGGCTCTTAAGCTCGGTACAAACAGTTCAACCAAAATTATCCACCAAAGCTGTTATGCATAAGCAGTAAACACACCTGGGGCCTGATGCACAAAGCTCCATATTTATATATGCACAAAGTGCATGTGTGGGAGATGGCCTGATTTTGTCCATGTGCATTGTTACATCTGCCGCCTTGTCTCTGAGAAAAGCCACGCCTACTACCATCCTGCCAAAAACCAGGAAGGATTTAAATAGTAACCTGGGTTATGAGCCCACCACCCAACTAAAAGTGACAATTCACATTAGGAATAAGAGCTGGGGTGACAAAAACAACCCACATTAAATTATAAGATTCTCAGAAAATGGACGGTTCCAAACATTAAAAGGAGTGATGTGTAAAGTTTTGCTATTGCTGCACAGCTAACATTAGCATTAACAGCCGTGACGTCGCTTTCCGACAGCAGCTACTCACTGTAGCCTCCAATCTGCCCCGAAGACGTAGCGCTGCTCAACGATGGCCGAAGCTCCTGTCAAGCAAACAATCACAACCATCTGCTCTCAGCAAGAAACCGCATTAAGCGGAAGAGAAAACTAACAAACAGCACCTTTAAACGGTACACCTCTGCTGCAGATTTATCATGCTTTTATTTGTTTGTTTTACTTTTCTGGACATTTATCTGACAGTTACCTGATCCCTATTAAAGTAACCTATATTAAATGACAAGTTTAAGGAAAATGATGGATGGAAAATAACTAATAGCTAATTTTACCACATCGACTGTAATTTAGTAAGAACCAAACGATGTGACACTCATCTGATCAGTGATTGACAGACAGAATCTGCAAACATCTGCTGTGTGTTTATCTCCAGAAAGAGAGAGACTGAAAACCCAGGTGTGCAAAGAGCGAGACAGACACATGCAGAAAGAGTATTTTAGACAGTCAGACGAGGATTTAACGGTTAAGCCCGAACCTGCCTTATCTGTCTGTCTGCCTGCATGTCAGTGAGTGACAGGAGGGCAGAAACAAACTCAGCACCACACGTAAGGAAACATCTGATCGCTGCCCCAGCTGTGCCTCCTGCCCTGTATTATTCCAGTGACCCAACCTGAAACAGCTCTGCTGTGGCAGTTCATTTATTATAGTCAAGCCTCCTGTTAGTCTGTGTGCGAGTGTGACACGCACACACGTGTTAGGAGGTGTTTCCCCACCCCCTTTAAATACAAACGTTAGGATTCCTACTTCTATTTTGGGCCGTGCTCTGACCTGCTGTCTGTGTCTTTTGTCGTGAGCCTCCTCTCTCACAGGCCACAGATTCCTGCTGAGTGAGAGTGTTGCCCGGTTCGTAACTCATCTTACAGTAGCACTTACCATGAGGGTTTCCTGCAGTGTTTTGTATTACCTCACCTTATACAAACACCACATCTGCTAAGATCATAGAACTAACGCATGCAGATGAAATAAAACACGATTTCTTTAAAGGAGCTACGTGTAAGTTTTTGCTACTGCTACAAAGCTAACATTAGCATTAACAGCTGTTTACTTATCAGCCTAGAAGAAACGTTGCGAGTTCAGCATCAAAACTTCATTCCTTTACTCACCAACAGCTGTCTCCAGCTGTGGAAAGCAACGCCAGTGGTAACTTTTTGTCTCCATCACGTCTTTTCTTCTACTGAAGTTAGCATGCTAACCAGCTAGCCCCGGCCTGTCTCATCACTTTCCAATAGCAACTCACTGTAGCCTATAAAGACCCATATATTTAATGCTATATTAGTAATATTTTGCAGGATATAATACTTATTGTTTCTTTGTGTATAATTTTAAGTTATTAACTATGTTTTTCATTTCAACTGTTTACTTGTTTACCAAGTGTGCAGTAGTCTATATGTGAATAACAGAAAGATTGACTGATATTTCATTAGCTATACTTCCAGGAGTAGTTTGATATTTGGTGGCAGAGAGTTAAAAGAGAAGTGAGTGATGTTAATTAAATGAGTCCTTCCATATTACTGAATATTTTGAGTACTGCAGCTGGACTATTTTCATACACCTTATTTTGTCCAATCAGAGACAGACGAGCAGCAGCTCATCTGTGCTCGATAAACGACTTAATAAATCATTTATCAAATGATCGACAAATTGAATAATAGACAAATTGTTTCTGCACAGGCTTTTGAATATAATAAAAGTATGCTGTTTAATATATGTTCATACAATATGTGTGTATTCCATGTGATTCAAAGAATATTACACAACTCCACAACCCACCCTCTCTCTCTCTCTCTCTCTCTCTCTCTCTCTCTCTCTCTGGGAGTCCCTTCAGGCTCGTGGCTTAAGCGTTCCAGTGATTTGTTTAATGAAGTGCCAAGCTGCAGTTGGTCATGCTTCCTCTCAGCACAGATACACAGTGACACACGGGACATGCTTGGGTTCATCTCAGGAAGGCCTGGACTGTGTGGAACCACCGCGGGAATAACAACCTGATTCCCAGCAAAAATATTTACAGCGCAACTGCAACGAATTCACAGAAAAGTGTAATTACCCATATTGATGAAGGGTTTGGCGGCACGATGCATCATCTAGGTGGCAACAGGTTTGTGTAACATCCAAGGCGAAAAAGAAAATATTCAAATGTACTTTTGTTTGCTTTTCTGGCAAGGAAATGTGGACGGACATGCACGCAGGCTACACTATACAGGACAGCTTGTGAAAGTTTGTCCCTGTTGTTGATTAGATTTTTTTCCTAACTGGTGTTCTTTTATGACTCCCATCTTGTGTGATAAATCACAGCTTCGGAGTGGGGACAGTTTCATGACATCATTCACGCTACATTTCCAACTGTGAGCCAGTTTTTGATTAGGGTTGTAAATCTCCTTCACCTTTCTGTCTACCTCTCTCTCTCCCTCACACACACACACACACACACACAATGTGACACACACGGTGACAAATGTTCATAAAGGTAAAGCATGAATATTGTTCTATATTGTCTGTCTATTCAGACCCATGTGCAAGTTTCCTTCAGGGGTGGGACTGGGTGTAGACTGCGCTGCTTCTTGTTTTACCAAGTTTAAATTTCATTTAAAGCGATTCCTACGAGTCTACAAGACAGCGGCCATTCTGCCGACAAGCTGCAGTCACAGGATTAAACTATTTCCCTTCACTTTCCCATATTAAAAAGACATGGTTCATGATAACGTGACTTGACAGAGAGTGAGCAGAGGGAGACTACAAGAGGGGAACAACACCCGTGTGAGTCCTGGTAAGGTACGGTGTGTTAGCTTACTTATTTTGACTTCCGTAATAAAACCACTGAAATATCTATGACAGGCTATAACGTAGTGCTAAAGCAGGTGAAGAACTACTCAACGCAGTGTCATTTCCAAGGGATGTGAGTGAACTGCCTCACCTTGCACTGTAGCAGACCTGCCAACCTGTACGCATGATTTGTCCCTCTAAAGTACCAAAAAAAGCCAGTGACTCCCATGAGTTCAGTTGTGTACACGCAGTATTCCAGTCTGCCACCAGGAGGCAGAAGAGTCTCGGCTGCCTAAAGGCAATTAAGAAGGAGTAGGAGTTCGACCAATCATAAGGCTGGGTTCAGTGCTCAAGATATCAAGTGGGGATGAGTCATTTCAGGACAGGATATAATGGTACTCAAAATATTTTATCCCAAGGTTAACAGGTCTGTTGCAGGATGGCCGGAAATGTGAGATTCACCAGCGACATAAGAAAAGGTAAAGGTCAGAGGTTAACGATTTTTAACGTATTTTTTGTAGATTCTGTTTGCCAAATGATATACCAGTTCATGGTTCCTGGTCGCGCTCAGACAGACCAGGACTGGTCATACTGTAGGAGGCAGCTTCCTGACATCAGGAGGAAAAGTTTCTTTTTCCCTTGAATTTGGCAGAAAAATATTTTTTTTAAAAAGAAACAACGTGTGCAACTGCTTAACAAGGACAGGACCAAGGATTGGAAATACACAGTACTTACATACGGTGCATGAAACAAGAGCCCAAGTTCAAGTAAATTGTTGGCGTGAGTCATAAGTTTCTCATTTAAACATTGCTTCCTAACAAAGAAGCTAACGGCTAGCTTGCTAACACTGAAACGCACACAAACAAAGAAAGAATTAGCAAAGCGTCAAATGACTTTGTTTTTGCTTCCAGTGGTTCTTAACTGCTACTCAGGTTTATTTATATATATATACATATATATATATATATATATTTAAACTTTTCATTCATCTGTGCACTAACACATACTCTCAGTTGCCACTTACTTAGGTAAACTAAGCTGCAACTGAACTTTTATTGATCCTCTGTGATATCAACAGGGTGGTCAAACTATTCGAAACGCCTCTCAGTATAATACGATACGATTCAACATCATCCACAAACTACAGCTTCCAGATTTAACCATGAAGTTCAATCGGCTGCTTTCTAAAAACAGATTTATTGCAGGGCTTCTGTATTAAGACTGCATTAGTTTCAGATGGGTGTACCTACTGGCGAATGAGTGCATACTGTATACCTGCACACAGCTGTGTGGAGCCAGGAGTCAGGATAAAAAACATTCCCACATTAAGGATAAAATTGTAATTATTACAAGTTTTATTGCCATAGAGGGTGTTACCTCAAGTAATTTCAGATTACACTGATTATAATAAATGATAATAGACTATCTGTGGTGAAAATAACTGAAAACAGACGAAGTGAAAAAATTAATAGGTTCATTAAGAGAGGGGATTTGCGAGCATTGAGTCTAAATTCAAGCCAATGTTTTCTCTCTAGGCCGCCACTGTAACTAACAACTCAAACGAAAATACATCAAAACCAACAGCCAAATCCGATTGCTTAGGTCACCTCTTGGACGCGGAGCTTTGTAAGTGTACCAGACAGAGAAATTGAATTAAGTTCGTAACAAAATTTCATGGTTTCCTTCCCAACTGGAATCATGGAGTCCGTAAACACTGTTGTTTTATAACTGGCTTATTATTTCCACGGCGAGCCAAGTCCTCAGCTCTGCTTGAGTTTGCAGGAAGCTCTATTAGATGAAAAAGAGAGTGAGCCGTGCTCGACTTATTTAGGGGTTGACACTGCGGTGTTGGAGAATACGGCCGCATGAAATCATTTCATCATTACACTGTCAAAGGGTGCGGTATTTTCCCCCCGTGCCTTTCATGTCGGAGGAGAGGAGGAGAGAGGGACAGGAGAAGGAGGACGAATTAATATACAGCCCACAAGAGACACTGGTATTTGGTTGAAATGTTCAAAATTGCTACAAAAAAAAAAGTACACTCACCACATCGCCACCACAACCATATGTTTATGCATAGAATACATTTACGCTCTTTCTTGCTATAACATTCATTAAAGATTTCCCCCGTGTTACGAAAATGACGGTGAAACTTATAATTCACCTAATTATGGTTATGCCTCCATATTACCCCTGCCCTGTTTTCCTCCTCTCTCATTACTCTTACAAAAACACATAAATCAGAAAAGTATACACCGTACCCCTGGAACACAATGCACTGGGGGATACCCCTTAACTATCCTAACATGTCTCAAATTCAAATTTCTACTGACATTCCAGTTCCCCAATCCTCAGCTCGGGTGTCAGAAAATAACACTGAGGAACTCTCGCCCTGCTCTCCCCTGCATTATTCCCCGTTTAAAGGTAAACACAGCGAGGAGCAGGTGGTTGTGGGGGATTTTTGCAGAGGCTTCGATGTAATGTCTGGTGGCAATTAGGTGTAATACAGGATGTCAAAGCCCACAGCCGCTAGCCTCAGATATCTGCTGCCTAATGTTAGCTTTACAGATTCACTCTGGCATATGGATTTGACTGCGCAGACCAGGGCCAAATTAGTGAAAGCTATTACCTCCTTTCCCTCTGTGGCAAAGGGCACGGGCAAAGAAAAAAAAACACGGCAAATCTCACAGAGGCAACGTCTTGCACAACTTGTAGAAATGTAGACACTGCCTGAATCTGATGTAGCGCTGGAAATGGCTCGTTTTCTGAGAGTTTTCTTCGCCATACCTCGGACGCACGCTCAACGCGCACGTTATCTTAATGCACGGAGAGTGAGGCCTCGTAGTGCAGGGAGCAGATCTCCAGCGAAGGGAGCGGCAGTGCTTGTGCAGTAACCAGATCTGTGATATCCTTAGGAAGGGTACAATAGTCCGGGCCGGGTTCAATGCGGCACAGATGGAGAAGGGCGGAATACACAATTACAGTGTCCTTGAGAAGTGCCGAGGTGGGCAACAAAGTGCTGAGTGGGAAGAACAGAATAACATGTTGGCATATTGTACGGAGGAAGTCAAACAAAATAAGAAGCCAAGTAAATTCAGGTGATACAGATCAGCTTATTACTGAATTGGTTATACTGGTTTGATGTTACAGAGACCATGAACCCCCAAAATACATAAATACAGGAGCACCACGAATGATGGCCAGTTTGAATCTGTTCCCTTTTTTGAGGAGGAACTGGCCTGTTTTATGTCAGAGGAGTTATTTTTGGTATAGCTGTTTAATGAATTATGCATCTAGGTTTCATGAGTCACTGTACCACAGGGCTGTCACCTTTAACCTGAAATTTAAAACTACTGTTTGAACATAGAAAAAAATGAAATGTTGTAATAAGCAGTCAGAATTTAACATTTACAATGTCTCTGTTAATGTCCATTAAGCTATTGTTGTTGTTGTAACGGCTCTACTGTCACAGTCCAGAGTGCATGACGCAAGTGCATTCAAGGGGGTGTCCATATCACTTTTACTATTTTAATGGCAATTTTAAAAAATAGTCACTGCACCAGGCTCATGGTTCAAAGGGATTGTACTTATTCTCTTAATTATTCCTAAACCAATCGCAGCGCCATCTCCCATTCTTTTTAAAAGCAAAGCACCCTCAAAACAACAGCGACATACTCCACCATTGACTTCAGACCAACAGCTGGTTGTTTATGTTGGAGGACTTGTTCACAGATTATCATGCCACCAATTCATCTGCATTCTGGATGGGATATGCCTCCAGATCGTGCATAAAGGTAAGGATGTCTGTAAAATACATCATCACCACAAGGAGACATTGTGCTGTAAATCTCAGTACCTGTCATCAAAGTGGGTGTCCTTGAAGATTTAGCCTCTGACTTCAAGAGTTTAACAGCGTAAAAAAAAAAGGCAGCTCCTGCTTGTCGAGCAACATGAGTCACGGTGAAACACTCAGCAAACCTTCCCTGAATAAATAAAGGGATTTAAGAAAAATCAACTATGCAAGCAGTGAATCATACCGAAACTCTCCTTTACTCCCTGCACCTAAACGCTTTTCATTTAGCGATATAAATAGTATAAACCAGCATTTTCATCAACGTCCATAAGGTCTAAACCGCAGGTCACAGGAAAACAGTGGAGCACAGAGAGTTCTGCAACACAGGAAGTGTTGTAACATTAAATCTGACGGGAAACGTGTAATCCACAGCTTCACCCACATCTATATCTTAACAAACCTCTTCCCTCACGGAATTAAGGATGAAATAGTAAGTTGACCGTTTCCATTTACTCACACACACACACTCACACTCACACACTTTGTTAAATAACACATTACATCCCCTCTGTGGCGGCAGGGTAATGCATTGGTCTAATCAGGATGTCAGGAAACTTCTGTGCCTTCATCATCTCTTTATGAAAAAGACTATTCACTGATATTACTCTCCACTCGCATGTTACAGGCATTATTCAAGTAATGAAGAAGGTTAGTGTGCACTGAGGAGGCACGTTTTCAGAGGGTTAGCAGTCAGTCAGTCAGTTAGCCGATAGCACAGTGGAAGTGTAGCATATTAAACACATACTTTTATCTAAAGACCTGCGGTAAAAAAAAGCAGTGAGTTTAAAGTCAACTAATAAGCAAGAGTTTGACCCTTGCAAACTGAAATTCTACACATACTGTAGGCCACTTGATCTCCATGACAACTGAGCTATCTCCATGACAACTGATCACACTCCATCTGCTTGGTTCATGTCAGTATTTTTATGCCTCCATGCCGGCGACAGCCCAGAGCCGGAGGAAATACTGTTTTCAGATCCATCCCATACGTCCCGTTGTCGTGGACACAAAATCTGAGGAGTGCCGTGATTTGGCACAAACATTGACGAGGACTCAAGGACGAACTGATTCGATTTTGGGGCTCAAAGGTCACAGGTCAAGGTCACGGTGGCCTCACAAAATGCGGTTTTGGCCATGTGAACGCAGTATCTCCGTAACGCCTTGAGGGAATTTCTTCAAATTTGGTAAAAAACCTTGACTTGGACTCACGGACAAACTGATTAGATTATGGTAGTCAAAGGTCAAATGTCACGGTGACCTGAGAAAGTACTTTTTAGCCTCACTTCACGCAGCAATTAGGACAAATTTCACACAAATGGTTGATATTTTTAAGCTAATACCCAATGTAGTAGATGTGCACACTTTAATGTTTGTAGACTTTGCCTCTCTTATGTTAATCAGTATGTGGTTCTCATACATTTTGACATGTTTTAATCATTTTCAGTGTTTATTGTTTGAATGACTTGAGGCTTCTGAATAAGAAATGTATTTTACACATTTACAAAATAAATGTGATTGGCCCTTTTCCTTCTTGTAAGATTTTATATGAGCTGTATGTTAGTGTCCATTCATGAATCAGTCTGCTCTCAATTTATATTTAGAGTTATTTTTATTTAGTTATTTTCCTCTGGGGTATAAATGACCAATATGTCACACATATAGCAAAATTTGTAAAGCATACAGATTAGCTGTACACACACAGACATGACTTCCACACAGAACCACTGTCTTCATCTCCTGCTCGGGTTTATTAAGGCTCCATAACCCCAGACAGATGGCAATCTGATCTCAAATAAACACTTCTGTAAATCCATTCAGAGTCCAGCTAAACAGCCACCAGCAGCACAACAAGGCCACTGAAGCCCAACCTTCAGGAGTTACAGCGCGAAATCCACCAAAACGTCTGTGTGGCACTCAAAGGTAATGGAAAGACATTTGGGGAGTGACCCAAACCGCAGGAGGAAGTTGCATGTCGATGTTCTCCCATACGTGAAAACGCCGGAGCGTTTGCCAGGTGTCAGGACCAATCGACGTGAACACCGGCCGCGGAGCGTGGCTCAATGGGCTTCACATGATCCGCCACGCCCCCTGAACCCGCCGCGTGAAAGTGATTCGACACACCCGCAGGTACGGGAGGGAGGCTTTCACGCAGACTCACGCAAGACTCTGTGTGTGTGTGTGTGTGTGTGTGTGTGTGAGATAAACTAAGTTCACAATTCACCTGGTCCCCATTGAACAGCACCATGTGGCATTTACTCCTTACAGGCACAGTTCATTATTGCAAACACATGCACTACACAGGGGAAAGTGTGTGTGTGTGTGTGTGTGTGTGTGTGTGTGTGTGTGTAGGGGGGGGGGGTTTGCAAAGTCTCCAAAATGAAGACAAAAGGAGATGATAGGATGAAGATGTCTCAGGCCACAGGAACTATGTTCTGTCTCTAATAGCAGCATGTTGTTTTGCGGGACCGTTGCCGCGGGGACAGATCCACGAACACGAACGTCCTGCTGACCGAGTGCTGGAGTTTCCCCCATTGGCCCTTGGCCTCTCAAAATGGACTGCAGTGAAGAGTTTCTGTTACGTCATCAGACAGTGTTGCCAACATTACGTCTTTGTTGTTTCGCTGATTTTTCAGACGTCTTTAGAGACTTAGACTTAGAGCACTTAGTGACAAATGTAGTGACTTCTTGAATAAACCTTCACCAGAACTTCCCCACGAGTGCGAGGTCGGGCTTTCCCTCCACAGGCACACTTCTCGATGCCTCCTATTATTCAACTGACCGCACGGCAGCGCTAACTTTCTCTCTCTGTGATCAATTTACAAGTAAATACAGACGAAAGCAGGACACAGTGTTTGTCTTTTGGCTGTAGTGAAATCTACATTTACATTTACTCATTTGTGAAACGCTTTTATCCAAAGTGATTTACAAGTGAGGGACATCACTAAAGCTTCAGTGCGGCAGGAAACCTTGGCGTTAAGTACAAAGTACTACAACTATTTAATAGGTGCAAGGAGATGAAGTAAAGAAGAGCTGTAAATACTGAACATGTGAGCACAGAGTGTGGGAGAGAAGCAAACGGATTAAAGGCTGAAACCTGCTGATACTAGGCAGAATGCAAATACTACGCAATGATGTCATGAATATGCTGATTAGAGTATTATGTCATTTACAGATGTTTCCAACAGGCTTTAGCTACTTTCCATTGAAAGCAGTTGTTTACAGCTGTTCCAACAGTGTTCAACTACGTATCGTTAATGTTGGGAACATTTAGGTTTTGACCTGGTCTTGTTCCACTGAAAGAATCTTATATGAGCATGAAATACAGCAGCTAGTCTATTTATCTATCTATCTATCTATCTATCTATCTATCTATCTATCTATCTATCTATCTATCTATCTATCTATTTATCTATCTATCTATCTATCTATCTATCTATCTATCTATCTATTACCTTCTATCTCTTAACATAAGACAGTTCTCTGAACCAAGGAATGCTGGGACATTTCCTGAAATTGTTGTAGAAATGAGTCGAGGCCACGTCGGGTCCACACACCAGCTGTGTTCACACAAGCATTAACAGACAAGAGCCGAATGAGTGACATCTGGCACGGGACCTTGTGGGTGTTGGCACCGTGACACTTGAATCGTGCACAGGTATGACGTATATGCAGAACTGGTGCTCGTACATTTACACTCTGGGCACATGTATACCTGCAAAATGACACACACACACACACACACACACACACACACACTGAGGAAAGTGACGACAGAGGAGAATCTAGTTTTACATCAGCTGGAGCCCATAGAGACGAGGCGTCCTGCAGCAGGTGTGAGAGGAAACACTCAGTGTTTGTTGATCCTCTCATCACCTCATCTATACTTCTGACCTTTCCTCCTAAACAAATCCTGCACGCCTTTATATAGACTCTGTCCGACCCCTATCTTTAGCACAGTTCTATTTTAAGTGAGTTCATGTATATTAGTGTATTAAGTTTTCTGCGCTGTGCCGACGGGGAAACACGACTGTTTGACATGGTTGTTTTGCAGGAGTGGACAGTAACGAAATACATTTACTTGAGTACTGTACTATATAAAATATATAATAAATATAATATATAAATATTGTACTTTTGATTCCACTACATTTCTATGAGCTACTCGTTACTTTGAAGCAGCTTTTAGCAGAATTCACTTTCTTTTATTTTCTAAGATACGACTGACGTTACACGCTGTGTTCATCACAGGAAAACAAAACAATCATCACGTTGGTCTTGCTGCATTTCTGAACAGCTCGAGTTGAACTTTCCAGTGTCGTAACGACGTTAAATAAAGACGAGGCAGAAGATTCTTCACAGTCATATTTGACCAGGAGTATCTCAACTTTAATGGAGTGATGTAAGTAATGGAGTTGTGTACTTTATCCAGCTGTTACAGATTCCCTCAGTCTCCGGTCATGTTGCTGAGCTAAATGCCTCCAGGCTCCAGCTCCATATTCAACACACAGATATGAGAGTGGTGTCAGTGTTTTCATCTAAATCTCAGCAAGAGAGTGAATATATTTATTTCCCAATATGTTGAACTAAAGGCAGTGAAGTATTCCACAGTTGTTGTTTTTTTTACACCAGTGTAATAAGTGTGCATTAAAGAGCTGCTAACACTAATAGAATTTCCTCAGTGTGGTTTCAGTGGGGGGGGTGGGGGTGGGTGTAAATGCTCTTTCACACCCTGACAAGAACAAAATCCAAAACTTTAAACGCTCACTTTCATCCTCACACCCAGGCGCTCGCGTGCGTTCAAATGTGTGTACAGTTTGAAAGAACACCAACAAGCTGGCCACGACTCAAGACCCACGCAACTTAAATACAGCCCTCCAGTAAAAGGAGACAAATTGTGTACCTCAACTTAAAAATGGAAACAAATTGAATGCTTTTTTATATATATATATATATATATATATATAATTTTTTTCCCCCTTCAAACTCGAGACAAATTGAGTGAAGGCAGAGCAGAGCAACTTTTACTGCTTTGTTTCTTTAAAACATATGGAGAGTGCCATTAATGCGAGACCGCATCATGAAAATGGATGGAATAGAAAAGGGGTTCTATGCCCACTTGCCCACGTCTGTATTACGAGACCAGACAGAGGGTATTTCAAATAAATACAGGATGCCACAGAAATGTACACTTCCCTCTAGAGGACCAGGGGCGAGGACTGGATCTACACACCTAAACACTATATTCATTATGCCTTGGCCTCATAAAGTGATTACATTAGAGCTCGATGATTGGGACGAATTTGCTGCCAGGGGAGAACTTTCCAAACAGGAACGGTTAGCCTTAATGGATCGCTCGCGCTCTCTTTCTATTTTATCACTCTCAAACACCCAATTTCATTGTCAGTGTCGCGCTTTTACTAAAACACTCACTTTCCATCAGTCTCTCTGTCTCCATTAACAAAGTGCCAAGGTGCAGAGGTGAGTCAGCAAGCGGTATGACGTTTGCCCAGGTGACACATGGAAGGTCAAATAATGCAGGAAAAATCGTCCCTTGTATACGCTTATGATGTTAGTTCTTGTTAATCTGTGATGTTTGGAGCGTTCCAACAATTATTCTGTGATGAAGTGTTGTAATTTACCGTTTTGGTGTAGCCACTTTTCCATTAACTTGCCTTCTGTTTAGCTTTCATACATCTGGATGAGAGAGCAGCTTTCAGCAGTAAATGAGTAGGAGGAGGGAGCGCGGCGAGGTCGCACTTAGTCGTGTCAGGGCAAGTATCGTTTTCGACGGCGTTTCAGTTCCAAACCAAAGAAGAATTGCTTGGAAAATATGAAGTTTTGCTTTTAACTGTTGGCAGTTAGAAAGTACAGTTGGTAAAGACATTAATTTTGTTTTATGCTTTAGTAATTTGTTTTTTTTCTGTACGACCACGAAACATTCGGGGGAAAGAAGTCTGGAGTTGTAAAAGCAAAACAGGTGCACTGTAAATGTTCAAAGAGACAGTGATGGAACAGCTACTGCTATAACTAAAGTAAAACAGAAACATTTTAAGCAGTTAATGAATTAATTACTAATAAAAAAAGTTTTACACAAGAGTTAAAACTGATTAGTTTACTGTGATTTGTTCAGTTGTCTGTTTTGCTTCAACACACTGCTGACAACACGCAGACCTCAGCTCTACTGGCTGTGCAGGACAGACTCCTCGAATGTGAAGCTATCATCATCATCATCATTATTGGGGGCTGCGTTCGTTCCCTCTCATTACAATGAAGGGGAAAGATCTTAATGGACTTCGCAGCTTCTTGTAGAAAAGAAAACATTTGACTCTGATTGAATCTGTATGAAATATACAAGTGAGAAAAGGCTCGTATATTTGATGCTACGTTAGTGAAAGGATGGAGTTTGAGTGCCTTTAGCGTTATTGTGTGTGTAAGTGTGACCGCTGCTGCTGTTACAGGCATTAAACTGCAACATTTCTTTTTTCTGTTGGTAAATGAACTGCACTTATTTAGCACTTTTCTCCTTTAGTGGACAAAGCTCTGCACTATTCGCATGCAACATGTGCACAGGAGGATCTGGGCTCTGTGGACGACACAAACACCTGGGGCCAGTTTGTACAAAGCACCTTAAGTTTTCTACTCAAGCATGACACTTAAGGTTGAATTTCTCCTTAGCTGAGGGAGTTACTTAAGGTTGTTGCACAGAATAACTTAAAAAAGGAAAATCATTAAGGCATTTGTAGAAATGAAAGAGATTTTACAGCGGTAAAATTCTTCCCGTTCCCACGGAGACCTTTTGTTTACTGCTTGTGATACCGGTTAATATCGCCTCAGACACGGCCAAAAGAAGGAAAAAAATGGCTCAACAAAAGAGGGCAAGGAAATCCACTTGAGTGGAAAGATCCCGTAGCATTAAACTGCAGAGCAATCATTAACTGCAAAAGAGCTGGAAGAGCACAGCTGAGGAACATGGCTCCCTTTCACCAACAACCCAATCACTAATCTAATTACAAACAATTTATAAATCCTTTATAAGGGTAGTCAAGTGAAATAAAGAATGTTTCAGTCTGAAATATGTTTTTAATGGAACTAAAGGCGCGACCTCTTTTTTTCTGTTCCACGTCGTTTCCAAACTGCTTCTCTGCCCAAAGCAAAATCAACGTCTCAGACACGGATCACACCACAGACGAACTCCAATCACACACAATCTGAAAACTTGTCACCTTTCAAGTCGTACTTAAGCCCCCCTCTGTTGCACACACACTCACACACACACACTCACACACACACCCTTGCACACAAACACGCAGCTGTTTGACTATCATCAGTGGCTACTATAAAGAGCTTGTTGTGTGGAGGTCAGTGATGGAGAGAAGTGGGGTGGGGGGGGGGGGTGGGGGGGGGGGGGTTCTGGCCCGGCGCTTAGTGTGACAGCTCCTTTGTTTTTGTTTGACCTGTATCGATCTTAAGATCAGACAGATAAAGCGAGAAACAGATTAGGTACAATTGATCTCACTGAATGAGATTCCTGTCGGAGAAATTCACGACAGCATCATAATTCCGCGACACGTCGCCGTGAGGTCGTGTATTGTTCAGTTTGTGGAGACTTTGTGAAAACTCTCCCAGCAAGTTTTGACCACATTCTCTAACTTCCCATATAGGTGGTGGGAGAGTTAGTCTGTGTTGCCGTGACAACCATTCATCTCGTCTCATGGGCACGGAGCTTGAATACAGAGGGGCAGGGAGTGAATGCTGTGCAGCTGGGGCTCTGCTGAAGGACAGTGCCGTCCCGCCGCGGGGATATAAGGCCATCTTTGTTCGCCACAGGTGTCCGCATGTATGGAGAAACTACGCCCACACATGCATGGATGTATGTGCGCATGATGATATGCATGCGCACACACACACACACACAAACACACTCACACTAAGCTTCCCACATTTATTGGAGCTGCTGTTTAAATACTGAGTTATAACAAGAGGAAGGAGACACAGATATTAAAGAATTTTGATGATTTCCTTCAGATTTTAAATTCTAGAGGAAGATAAGCCGGTTTATTAGAAACAGGGGGAAAGAAAGTAGGGCAAAAAAAAAAAAGAAAAAAGTTGCTGACTCGGTCATTCCACCACCACACCCCCCCGACCCCAAAAACGAGTAGGGGGGTTCTAGAAAAAAAAAAAAAAAACTAAAAATGTTTGCTGAAAAACTTTTTTGGCTTCCCTGTTTTTGCTCTGCGGTCCTCCAATCGAGCGTCGTTTTCGTTTTTCTCGAGCGGCGTGCCAGACCTGTCGCCACCCGCGGCCTTGAATGGCTTCTTTCATAGTCCCACAGTGAGCTGACCGGCGAGGCTTCTCTGCTGAATGTGACTCCTCTCTGACGCACCCTCACTTAAACACACCGCATAAGACATATGTCTGGTAGATAGGAGCTCTACACACACTTTTGTTACTTCATCCCTGATAGCTCACATCATATGTGCACAAGATACACACACATGCACACACACACACACACACACTTATCTTGCACCCC
The DNA here is from genome assembly GCF_021018895.1 of Seriola aureovittata. Lineage (NCBI taxonomy): Eukaryota > Metazoa > Chordata > Actinopteri > Carangiformes > Carangidae > Seriola > Seriola aureovittata. The sequence continues at coordinate 5,145,043 of NC_079384.1, forward strand.
CTCCTAACTCCCCTCCATTTGTCCACCTCAGGTCAGGAGCCACATTTATGGTTCCTGGTCCAGAGCCAGGACTGAAAATGGGTGTAGCATCCCTCTCCTTGGACAGGTTTGGATTTCAAACGGATGCCAGCACAGACCTGGTGCGAGGTGGGACCACAGTCGGACCACCAGGGCCCCAGCTAAAAGCCTGGTCTGTTTACCGAAGGAGGTCGGTGTGTGTGCCTATCGTGGGTGGTGCCGCCACTACTTGAGTTTATATTTAATTTGGTTTTTGATGCAGAATGCTATTTCGATCAGGAATGACGACGGCTAATGAGGGATGCTCTCCTCTGCTGAGACTTTTTTTTTTTTCATGACACCCGGGGGTGACACACGGAGCCTGAGCACGGGTGGAAATAACGTTGAGAGAGAGAGAGAGAGAGAGAGAGAGAGAGAGAGAGAGCAGAAAACAAGAGGAGTTTTTGTTTTCGTAATGACTCCTCATGGGAGAGGAGTGTGGGGGGGTGGGGGGGGTTACGTCTCCTAGGTGGCCTGTGGATGGAAGCGGAGCGGTCAGTTGATTTGTTGTCCCAAAAGTTTGTCGAAGTTTACTGAAGGTGGAAGCAAATTTATTGCAATTTTTCATTGGGAAACACCAGTAATTGCCACAGCTCCGCTGCCAAATACGACCACGGTTCCTTCAGATGCAAAGTCCGTGTAAATATGTCATCTTTGGAGTCCATAATTATGCTAAGTGTAAATCTCTGAAACCACAGTGTCTCTGAGGGCAGCAGTTAAACCCAGGCTTGAACCAGTGATGCACCGGGTGGAGGGAGGCAGCACAAGACCACATTCACTCAGGTAGCTTTTTCCTGTCCCCCTTTTTTTTTTGTTTCTCAAACATACATGTCACCATGCGTCTTTTCCTCCCCACCCATATCCATCTCTGCCTTCTTGCTCTTACATACTGGGAACAGGGCAATAGCTGTTCCAACATCCGAGGCTACAACCCTGCTGTTTCTGGGGAAGTCTGGTAGGAACAGCACCAAGCTACACCTATACATCTCTGCCTCCTCGCCAGGCCAGGAAGAGTCACAGACCATTTAACTCGGGTATTAATGACCAACAAGAGCCCGCCGCCTCTAAAACTAGAGTATATGAACCTATGAAAGTATACACAGACAGAGGCCGGGGCAGAGGGAGGAGAAAAGTGCAGAGGGCAAGATGCCAAGGCGAAGAGAAATGAGGTGTGGGACGACGAGGTGGAGAAAAAACAAAGAGGTTGAAAACAGAGAGAGTTGATAAAGATTGAGCGATTTGAAAGGGCACACGCTGTACAGTATCACAGGCCAAAGAAATAAACAAACGTCAGAAACTGCACTCAGCAGTGACCTGGGTTTGCAGACGGCCACATGGAAATACGAGCGGGGGAAATAAAGATGGTGCGGCGTAATTTATGCGAACTCAACAAGGATCACAGTTTAACGGCTCATGCGTCCTGTTGTTGGAGAACAATGACAATCAGGCATCATGTTCAAATCAAAGAGAGGGTGTCACATCTGTCTAGCAGAGGGCCATACAACTGGAGCTACAATGATTCATAATAAAATAATAAAAAATAATAAAAAACCACCAAATGTCTCCAATGTTCCAGCCTCTCTGAAACTGAAACTGAATGTCTTTGGGTTTACGATGGTTGATCAGTCATGTTGTTGATATCTGGGAAGCTGTGACGGGCATTTATCATTATTTTATTTCATTTTACAAACCAAATGATTCATTGATTGATTGAGAAAATAAGCCACAGATTAATCATTAGTTTCTTACAGTTCATTTCCAAGTGTTGGCCTAAACTTTGAACACGTGGACAGCTTGTTCCACATACATCAGGCTGCATCTGGCTGCAGACCTCTGCTGGGGAGAACTTTATTCTCCCACGCAGATACAGACAGGATATTCGTGCGTATATTAAAGGAAAGGTCTGGAGAAGTCAGTGGGGAAACACGACACATGTTGGAATCGAGGGTCTTTCAGTGCAGAGATCAACGACAGAGTCCTGGATCGGTCTCTCTGAGCACGTGCTCCCATCTTATCTTTCACATGTCTTCTCTTGATGTCCAGCTGAGGGGTCGGGATCAGAGAGAGATGAAGGCACCATTTAATCAGCACCCCACCGCCGGAGCACTGACTTCTGACCTTTGACCTCGACCACATGACCCCGCCCTCCAGCGGTTCTGCTGCCCACAGCGGATTCAAAGGGCTGCCGGTTGGTCATCCAGAGACACTCAGGGACCTGAGGGGTCGACGGGAGCTGGGGGACGCATCAGAGACGTGACGGCTCCCTGCCGGGCCGAGCTCGTCCCCTCAGGTGCATCACGGACGACCCTGCCCCCGTATCAACATCTGTACGCGGGGCCTCCGGTGACTCTCACGCTGCGTTCACATCACAGGCTCAAATAAGTGAATATTTCATCACAAGTTTGGACGATCGTTTGAGTTTATTTTATTTTATTTTATTTATTTAAGTGACATGTGGAAAGCAAGAGAAATTCATAGTAGTAACAAAGTGTGTGTAAATTCATATACACACATTACATTATACTTACATACTAACTGAATTGCAGTATTAGTTATTTTGCTGCTCACTGTATTATGTTTTATGTGAATTTATGTGGTTGCTTCCTGCAGTTGATAATATTTCATGGGGGAACTCTCTTGCTGCTCTTGGTTGAAAATAGAGCAGCAACATTTAATGATTCATCGATTAGTTGATTGGCAGAAGCAAAACTGTGAGGATTTGATGCTTTTCTTTGTCACACACGTTAGTGAAGTGATAAATGATAAATCTGGTCCAAACCTTTCTGCCAGCACAGGTCAACAGGAATCCGTCAGGAGCAATTTGTAACGTAACGTTCTGGATGTTTTGGTGCCTCAGGGGATTTTTTATTATTAAAAAATACCTGTTTTTTTTAAAAGGTCTTGATTACACAGCTTCGAGTCTAAAGTATCTCACTGTATGAAACCACAGTGAGGACTGAAGCTAAATGAGACTGTCACACTGTCTCAGTATGGTTATATGACAATAACATTTCCCCAGTGGGTGGGGGCTCACAGCCGTCAGGTGGTCAAGCTCGGAGAGAACAGAATTAGCATGAAATTGGCGCCTGTCCCGCTCACATTTACGCTTAAGAAAACATCAGATTTGTGTCATGTGAAGGGAAATGAAAACAGAACTGAGCTGCAGTGTGAACAGACAAAGATGCACACACTGAGTTTAAATATGCATACACACACACACACACACACACACACACACACACACACACACATATGAATAGAGAAGTAAGCCCACACACACAGGAGCTATGAACACACACGTACACGTGCTCTCGCATGTACTCAATCATAGCTTCCTGTTTTGCCTCTGAGCTGAAGCGGAGCTCCATCAGCTGTGATGTCACTGATGAGGTCACTGCTTAGGTCACCAGCAGCACTCTGATGCTCCCCTGAGAGGAGCTAGTAATTATGAAGTCATGGATCAACACACACTCGCACCCACACACCCACACACACACACACCTCATCTATTTGCAGCTCCAGCTGGTTCCTGGGTCGTCTTACAGAGCTCTCCATCAGCAGGAGCAGCGGCAGCCTGAGAAAACTTCACACCATGTTCCCGCTGCAAGATAAATTGAAAGTGTGTGGATGAAGTGTCAGATGAAAAAGCACCACAGACCCAAACCTGGACAGTCCTGTGCCTCATCATGAGGAGACCAGATACAGCGAGGCGTCACCTTAGCACAGTGAAAGTGTTTCCAGTGCAGTTTACCGACTTTGTCTACGTCAGTATGGTGACAACGCATTGATATAATCATAAATAAGTACCTGTAGTTTTTATACTAATTTCTGCTGTTTATAATTTTGTTCTTTTATTTATATTTCACTTTTACTGAAATATTAACCCAGGTAGCAAAATAAATCCGGCCCAGGCTTGGGCCACATGCTTGTTTTCTTCTGGCCCAGTGTTAACCCAGTTTCATGGCCTGAATCTGGCCCATATACGGCCCATATACGGCATTATCGTGAGATGCTGCTTCCACATCTGGACCAATTGTGGCGCGCACAGAAAATCTTGCGGCTGTCAGTCAATACCAGAGGAAAACAGGTGAAGTCTGACCAGATGTTGAAGTATATGGGCCAGACTTGGGCCAGACTTGGGCCAGACTTGGGCTGAGGACCCGAGCATATGTTGGGTCAGACGTTGTAATCGTTACATTTATAATGATACGTCTTCCATCACTCCAGGAATTGATGATATTTTGTCAACAGGATTCATCTTTGATAACCATATACTTCTTTTTGATAATAGCAACATAAATAAAATTTAAGTTACAGTATATTGAAAAGGGGACGTTTCCCTCTGTTCACTTTGAATCTAAAGTTTGATTTGTGAATGTATTTTGTAGGAGTGAAGTTTCATTTTGAGATGTCACAAAATGAAACTTCACACACACTACATACACAAGGTTTGGAAGGCAATCACAGGAACTTTAAAAACCTCCAGTGCACAAACTGGGACTGGACTGTTCAATGAAGTAGGAGACATCTTGTATCCACTAGTTAAACTTTTAAAATGAAACACACTTTATTTCCATATTAATAATTTCTCATTTTTCAGTGAGGGAGAAGGAGTAAATGACATTTCAACAAGGTGAATTAACTGATTTTGAAAACACATCACACTCAAATTATTATTCCAAGCAGAGTATTCTAATATGTTTTAAAATATGTCAGGAGGAAAAGTGCTCCTTCATGGTGACAGTCAACAGGGATTCAGTGGTGACTGCATTTCAAAAAGGAGTCATTCAAGGAATTAAAAAGACAGAAAGGAGAAAGAAAAGGAATTAAATACATAATGATAAGAGCTCAAACTGTGTGTTGCTGAGAGCCCTCCACTGATAAGAAATCAGTGATGATACTCCAGAAACAAGTCAGAGTAACATCTACAAGTGTAGCATCCCGTGCACCATCTGCCATTTAGTGGAATAAGAGCAAACTCTGGACACAACCCTTGAACATGTTTTTTAACCAGCTGAGCGACACAGGACCACCAGTGTACTTGTATGTGGCCAGCACCCCCACCACCCGACCCCACCCCACCCCCCACAGCAGCAGCAGCAGCAGCAGCAGCAGGGCAGCGTGTCCTCTGTGTGGCCGAGTGCGACTTGAAGGAGCCACGTATGAAAACGACCTCTGAATGCAATCAGCCTCCAATCTCTAATAATGGACTTTACATTAAGCTGCCCCACACTGCATCCTAATTGCACACAGGAGGCTATGGACTGTGTGTGTGTGTGTGTGTGTGTGTGTGTGTGTGTGTGTTCACTTACTGTATATGCATGCATGCATGCATGTGTGTATGTGTTTGTTTTGTGTGTATGACATCATGGTTAATCACAGATTAGACTTCTCAATGAGCGTAAAGCACCATGGAAGCATAACATGTTCACATGTGCACAAAGACAGGATTGTGATGAGGAAACACGCGTTTGTTTGCCCTCATTTCTGTGTCCCTCACACACACACACACACACACACACACACACACACACATTTTCCACAATCTTTATGCACTTCAGTTATCTGATCATCTTGATGCACTCCGATAACTGAGTTTTTTAGGTGTGTCTGCACATGTAGATATTTTTTCAACCATTTCATGAATCATACATGCAAAAATAAATCTAACACAAAGACACACACTTTTTTCAATGCATGTAACTCCACTGATTTTGTTCTTTGTGTGTGTGTGTCCGAGCAGTATGTCCAATGTCCATCCACCTGTGTGTGTGTGTGTGTGTGTGTGTGTGTGTGTGTGTGTGTGTGTGTGTGTGTGTTTAACTGTGTGTGTTCTGAGTATAAGTGTGTGTGAGCAAAGTGGTTATGGAGCAGATCTGGCAGCCATCCCACTCAGGACATTTGACCTTGGAGAGATTTTTTTTTTTTTTCTCCACAAGTTTTTTTTTTTTTTTTTTTTCAGCCCCTCTCTCCTTTTCCCCTCGCAGAGGCTAAAAGGCTCAAAAGGGTGGAAAGCACAATATTTTCTTTAGTCTCCTGGACGCCAGGTTGCATAAAAGGTTCCAAAGCCGTTTGCATCAAACCTCGACCGTCGAAACCACAAATTTTGTTTTTCTAGCCATAAAACTCCCCCCGCCAAAAAGAGGAGGGGGGGAAAAAAAGAAAAAAGATTTCCATTCAGTTGATTCTTATAAATTTAAATGAACTGAAAAAATGGTTTACTCCCCAAAGGAAAACATGGAGTTAAATATATGACATGTGTCTGCGCTTGTGAAACAGGAGCAGATAAAGACGCAGTATGCTTGATCAATATGATTGATTTACAGCTGAGCAGGGAAATGAAAGTCCAACTTCAACCGTCAAAAATTCAGTCATCTTTCTAATCAACTGAACCATGTAGCACAGCTCTTTTTAAATAAAAACTGGAGTCCATTAACAGCAGCATATAGCCACAGACTTCTGGATGAGGGCGGATAATAACAACAGAGTAAAACTGTATTGGTGAAATGTCAAACTGTGAGCAGTTACTGCAGCAGCTTCGACCCATAAGGAAATGTAATATATGACATTTTAATATTATCATATATATATACACATCCTCTGGATATATGAAGATACAAGTTTCTAACAATAATGAAATACCCAGAATATCATTTGTATATGTACATATTAAACATAGGTATATGTAAGAATTATGTGTTAACATGTGTTAATATATATACACTGCCTGGCCAAAAAAAAAGTCGCCACCAAAAAAAAAAGTTCACACACTCTAATATTTCGTTGGACCGCCTTTAGCTTTGATTACAGCACGCATACGCTGTGGCATTGTTTCGATAAGCTTCTGCAATGTCACAAGATTTATTTCCATCCAGTGTTGCATTAATTTTTCACCAAGATCTTGCATTGATGATGGTAGAGTCTGACCGCTGCGCAAAGCCTTCTCCAGCACATCCCAAAGATTCTCAATGGGGTTAAAGTCTGGACTCTGTGGTGGCCAATCCATGTGTGAAAATGATGTCTCATGTTCCCTGAACCACTCTTTCACAATTTGAGCCCGATGAATCCTGGCATTGTCATCTTGGAATATGCCCGTGCCATCAGGGAAGAAAAAATCCATTGATGGAATAACCTGGTCATTCAGTATATTCAGGTAGTCAGCTGACCTCATTCTTTGAGCACATACTGTTGCTGAACCTAGACCTGACCAACTGCAGCAACCCCAGATCATAGCACTGCCCCCACAGGCTTGTACAGTAGGCACTAGGCATGATGGGTGCATCACTTCACCTGCCTCTCTTCTTACCCTGATGCGCCCATCACTCTGGAACAGGGTAAATCTGGACTCATCTGACCACATGACCTTCTTCCATTGCTCCAGAGTCCAATCTTTATGCTCCCTAGCAAATTGAAGCCTTTTTTTCCGGTTAGCCTCACTGATTAGTGGTTTTCTTAAGGCTACACAGCTGTTCAGTCCCAATCCCTTGAGTTCCCTTCGCATTGTGCGTGTGGAAATGCTCTTACTGTCACTATTAAACATAGCCCTGAGTTCTACTGTTGTTTTTCTTCGATTTGATTTCACCAAACGTTTAAGTGATCGCCGATCACGATCATTCAGGATTTTTTTCCGGCCACATTTATTCCTCGTAGACGATGGGTCCCCACTATCCTTCCAGTTTTTAATAATGCGTTGGACAGTTCTTAATCCAATTTTAGTGGTTTCTGCAATCTCCTTAGATGTTTTCTCTGCTTGATGCATGCCAATGATTTGACCCTTCTCAAACAGACTAACATCTTTTCCACGACCACGGGATGTGTCTTTCGACATGGTTGTTTAAGCAATGAGAGGCAACTCATTGCACCAGTTGGGGATAAATAACTTGTTGCCAGCTGAAAGATAATCGCCCATGCAGTAATTATCCAATAGGAGGCTCGTACCTATTTGCTTAGTTAAATCCAGGTGGCGACTTTTTTTTTGGCCAGGCAGTGTATGTAACATCTGTGTACAATATAAGCATAAACATACATTTATATATATATGTCAACACATGAAATTGTTTCAATTTCTAATAGGTTCCATATTTACATTTTTACATATATGTTTATATATTCATATATGTAACTTCGATATATTTCATTTGCATATAGGAAATAACTGGGGGATTATGAAACAAGAAATATTTTCCCCAAATTTCTCAAATTCAAAATGAATGAATTATCGAGATCACGTGTTTGGAGAGTCAGCAAGATTTCATTCCATGGTGGAAATGTGAGAGCGTGCAGGCTGTTGTCACCAGCAGCCTCGCAGTACTGTGTCACATCAGTGGCTGGTACAGAGTCCAGTCCCGCGGCGGGCCAAATCAAACGCGTTGGGCCGGGGAAACGAAACACACGCACAAAGGACGAACGGGAACATCCTCACGTCAGATTTGAGGCGAGCACGTCCACACTTCTCAGGTTGCCGTGTGACCTCAGCACGTCCGCAGTCCCGCCTACAGCTCTGCTTTCTGGTACAATTTGCTACGAGGTTAATTAGTAGACTTCACGTTACTGACGGTGTTTGTTCATCGAGTGAAGTGAGAAAGACGAAGAAAGCAAGTTTGTCGTGTCAGTTTACAACAACACGCAACCGTGTTCTCAACTGCTTTCACGAAACCGTGCGCACGCACGCTGTTTACGTGTGTACTTGTGTATCGGGCATACATGTTGAGCAGTTTCCAACACTGACATGTTTACAGAGGGACCACACATAAGTAAAGGACTTGTGCCAAGCCTGTGAAATATCCAGCTACAAGTGTCAACATGCATGCACACACACATACCTACACTACATACACAGAGCATGGAAAGCCACAGAAATGTACCTGGCAACGTGCTATATTTTGCATTAAGTGCCTCTCCCACCCATATAGTTTATGTTTGTCAATATAAACTATTTCAGCAAATATTCCCTGACGTTGGTTTCACTGTGATCGCTCTGAGATTTATGGCCTCCAGGTATGTTGTGTGTTTCTAACTGCTGCTGCTGGAAAACTTCTACCAGCTTCAAAGTAAATAAATCATGCAACATAAACACTTTTTAAACATTTCAAATATTTTAATACTTAAGCAAATTTGGGGTTGTATTGTTGATTATGAAAACAGTCGATGAAAAGCTGCACTTTTGCGCTTGCAATAGTGCTTAAGAAATATCACACCTTTGCTCTGGTGGACAGACACACTGAAACTTCTCCGCATTAATGTCTGTCAGCTACATTTGCTCAATTAGTTGATTAATAAACTTGCATTTAGTCAGGACATTTACCTGTGCTCCACAATGCCACTACACTTTATATCCTGTATCCCCTAAGCCGGTGATGAAAGCCGGAACACGTGAGGTCCTTGCCTACACTCTGACCTCTGACAGTTTAATGGCGGTCAAGCTCTGACCTCTCACTGTCGTCGCTCCGACCTCTGAAATAAAAAGACACGATGAAGGACGGAGGGGAGGCGGGAAGAGCTGGGTGGCTGTTATGCTGATGTGTTGACACTGAGGGACTGTCAGTCTTGACAGCTGCTGTTGTAACACCCCCCCCCCCCCGTGTGATATCCAGTGGTGAGGAGCAGCTACTCTGTGCTGACTGAACATGGATGATATCACTCCGCTCGATGACTCAGGGCTCAAAACACTTTTTTTCTCCACCGTCGTCAGTTAGATTAGATGATGACTCTTCCTTTCTGATTGGAAGGTCACAACAGTTACAGTACTTCTGCGTCCCAGACAATGGCTACCCCCCCGCTTCAGTCTCTAGTTAATTTAAAGCAGGTTTACTCTGAGGCAGGACTGCTGGGGGGGGGGGTAATCTGATTGGTTATGTTAAATCTCAATAGCAGCAGTGCAACGACAGCTTTTTGGAGGGCAAACTGGCAAACTAGAGAAACCGTGGTCAAAACATTCTTTAAATGAACAATATAAATAGTAAGGACACTTTTTCATAGTCTTGGCATCGTGACCCTGAAAGATCAGCTGAGCCAAATAGCAAAGATGCATGTTTTCTATTACTTGTAAATACATGCGTGAGGCCACTTCCACCTCCTCTTTCTTGACCCTTGGGTTTTTTTTTGCTCCAAGTGATCGGCCAGAAAAGGCATTTTGGCTCCACCCACTGAGGTTGAATTCAACCAGTGAGAATATTTCTGCCATTCTGTGAGTAACATGTTTAATAATGTATTGTAAACTCACTCCCTGGACATTATTATTTTCAAGCTGAATATTAGATCATGCAGTAGACCCTCAGCTTTCATTAGGCCAGTAGTGCTGCTGACCTGAAGTCTGGGCCAAAAAAAAGCAGTACAACACCACCCACAGAAACCTCAGCAGAGACAGTTATCAATCAAGCCATGGCCCTTCACTATAAATCCATAAAATCTACACTGGTAGAAGGAGATAATGACTGGAAAAGGATTCTGTTCAGACTGGCTGTCTTCCAGCATGAAGCGCTTCCTCCCTGCAGAGCTCTGAATTTCAGCCACTAATCATCCACTCCAAAACTAAGAGAACTTGGATGAACACGCAACCTCAAATATCCTCCCTGTTCTATGTACTACCGACGTGTTGTCGGCGTCCACCTGGTCGACTGCTTAAAGCACAGTCAGGTTCATGCATGGAGACTTTTAAAAAAGAACTGATGGTATTCTTGTTACAATATAAACTCCTGTGTGTGCGTGTGTGTGAGTATGTGTGAGTGTGTGCATATCTGAGTGCTTTGCATGCCCACACGCACTTTCCTGAGGTGCATATGAATCTATAACAGCAGAAGAATCACATGTGTCTTGACCACTAGCCTGTGTGTGTGTGTGTTTGTATTTGTGTTTGTGTGTGTGTGTGTGTGTGTGTGTGTGTGTGTGTGGACTCAGCTGGAGGTGACTATCTGGCCTTTCACTGCCCTGTTTCCTGCTGTAACTATAGCTCAACATGAACCCGGGCAACCCCACCCCCCCACCCCCCCACCCCCCGCCCCCGCCCCCGCCCCTTCCATTACCATAAAGAAACACAGCGAGCACAATTAAAGATAATTTAAGACTTAAGCAATTAAGGTCACATCTCCTCTGGAAACACACACCCACGGAGGTCCTGGTAACTGTCTAGCACAGGATGAATTTGGACAGGTTCGGCAGTGTGTGATTGTGTGCGTGCGTCTTATGGCTTTGTAATTGCAGCCGAGACGCAGGGTCAAGCAGGGTCTACGGGGGGCTGTTTTCAGCTGAATTGCCCGGGAGGAGATTAGGACAAAATGACACACTCTGTTCCTATACCTGCGCTCCAATTACAACTGGGTAAACACACACTCGTACGGCCATGTATGCACAGAAAGAAAAAAATCAGATTATGCCGTTTGCATGCACACCCAGCAAGAATAATCCCATCTCCGTGCAGACCTCCAACACTACGGATTAATGACTACAAGCCACTGAGGAGTTCTGTCTTAAGAGGCCTGAATGTGGAGTGAAAGTAGCGCTGGCTCCGCTTACACATGTTATACCAACAGTATTTTATTGAGTGGAAATCAGGTGGAATTTTGTGAAGGATGAAAAGTGTGAAAAAAACAGCTTTGGACCAGAGGTTTGCTCACAGCCTGCACTCCATGGCATTAAATTATGCTACTATAGCTTTACAACTCCCACTGAGCACTGTCTGCTGAACCATCACCATAAACCTACAAACACACAAACACACACACACACACTGAATATATTCTCCCTGAACCACACACTGCTGACTCAACACATCCGGCAGCCAGAGTCAGGACAGAGTCATCCCAGCTCTGGTGTTTCCCCCTATCGCCCTCCCTGTGTGGTCCCCTCAACACTGCAGCCACCAACACTGCCACTTCAGACAACATGGCAGTGTGTGTGTGTGTGTGTGTGTGTGTGTGTGTGTGTGTGTGTTATGGGGTGGCAGGAAGACAGTGTCATCCCACCTGGGACTGGATGAGGTGGCACACAGCCAGTGGAGGAATTTGTTGCAGTCATGTGGAACAACTTTTTAAGTGCACATGGGATTATTTTTATTATGGGATTATGTAATATGATAAGTGTGGAGTGGTTTTACAAACTGAACAGCTTGGTGGAACTTCTCCCATCAGATAAAAATAAGAAGCAGGCCGAGTTCCTGGGCGTGATGATGAGACTGTTTGCGTTTCCTGCCTCAGAGGTCACTGTGTACAACACGTCGTGTAACAACATGATCACCCCGCCTTCCAACGCCCTGATTTGTGATGTCACAGGCTAACATTTTTTTACATGAGTAAATTCGTGTAGCGGCGAAGACGGTGCGACTTCTCCCGTGTTCTTTTCACTCCTGTTCTCCCCGTCAATCATGTTGACAGATGCATTTGAGAAAGAAACGCTTCGATATGAGCCAATGCAGCTCATTCATTCAGACAATGACAGTGTGTTTAAGTCAACCAGTTTCTTGTTGGGAAGGGGCAATAAGTTTTGTCTTGTTCCAACTCATTAGTAGAGAATCACTGATCCGTCCTGAAACGGCAGTAATGGTTGCTAAGAACAGGAGAGATGATGAGATCCAAAGAGTTGTTATTTGATTCTTTATAAATTCTCCTTTAACCTCCATCGTGTAAGAGTGGCATGAGTAGAAGGAATTTTATTGTGAATGTTATTACTGAGCACAGACTCCTGTTCTACTACCCATTTGACAAAAATGCAGCTGTTTTATTAAAATCAAAACTCACTATGGACATTGCTGAAATAATCTGCTACCTGGAGACGTAAGAAAGAATAGCATTTCAGATTACATAATCTGCAGTATGTTTTCTGAGCAATGGATACCGAGCACTGTTTTTTTTTCCAGAAGGGCAATGCAGTGTGTTGGAATGAAAGCTTCTGAGTTTGCAGAGGGAGCAGCAGGTCCTGAAACACAGGGCAAAAACATTCGAAACATAATACTGCATAATAACAACCGGTTAAAACCTGTTATCCGGCTGGAATGTGCATTGTCAGAAACAAAGAATAAGACACGGCCAAAAACAGCATCAAGATTATTTTGTTTTCAGCCCGTTCTGAGATTGCTAAACATAGCCATCTCCGGGGCGGCCGAGGTTTTAACCCTCCGGACAAGACGAGTGAAACTTGTGTTGCTCTTTAACTAAATTTGGCAGAAGTTTTAAACATATACACAACAGGTTCAACCTGTATGAACTGCGTAAATACACACAATATCTGTGTTACACAGGTCGTATGCAGCTACATGTGTGGTGTGGACTGCCGGCACTGCGGCTTCCGTGCCGCCGCAGTGATGAAATACCAGCCAGAATGCCACAGTCGCAGGCTAAGTATAAGTCTGCCACCCAGCACTCATGTACAACACATCCTCAGCCTGTAAACTCAAAATATCTTCCTGTGTCTCACGCTCAGGCAGGATTTTACAGCTGACCTCTGCAGATTGTGTCAAGCGCTCTCTTAGCTAGGACTGTCAAAAAAACATTTCCCGGATGCTGAAATAACCTTATTTGGTGAGTTAGAGCAACATTACGTAACAGTAACACTCATTTTTAAGATTTCATTTTACTGTATATCTGTGAATTTAACCATTTATATTTATTGGCCATAAACAGCCAGTTAATATGTATTTAAACTGATACTAGACTGACACTGCATAGTGAGACGGATTATAATTAGATCAGTAGGAACTAATATTGTTGATCATTTAGTATTCAGCAAACCTTCTCCTGGCTCCTTATTCCTCTGTATTTAGCTCCACCAAGGAGGTTATGTTTTCACCGATGTCTGTTTATCTGTCAGCACGATTACACAACAAGTATTGAACCGATTTGCCCCAAACTTGGCGGAGGGATGGGGCATGGGCCAGGGAAGAACCCATTCAATTTTGGGGAAGATCTGATCAGATCATTTACTATAACTTGAGTTTTATTTTCTCTGAAGTCTAGGTTATGTTTTATGTTATGTTGTTATGTTGTTTGACATCAGCATTTGTGGAGGTCTGCGCTCTCTGAGTTCCCCTCTAGTGTAATGATGTGGCGCAAAGCCTGCAAGCTAGTTCATGCAGACAACTCACTGTTTCACTTCCCTGTGTCATGTGACATGGAAATGGAGCTGCCTTTGGCACCGATGCCCTTTTCACAAGTTTGAAAATACGTTGGTGGACTCCTGGGGGAGTGGAGGGGGAGTGTCCATTGTTTTACACAACATTTTCCGACTGTTTTGAGTGCAGCATCTGGGTACTTATAGTTCATGTTGCCTCACTTGCCAATGTGAATGCATTTACGCACTGAACAGCAAGTGTGAGAATGGAAGAACGAAAATTGAGACACAGCAGAAGAGTGAAAATGTCACCTTCTTGCGCCCATTTAATTGTTCCTGCATTTCCCCTCACACTGCTACTAACTGTGGCCTGAAGAGACGATGTATAATTTTACTGCCAATATGACCAAATGTGTTTCCGACCACCACTGGATGCAACTCGTCTACGTTTTGTCCCGATTTCATGCACTTTTCCTCTCTACACCGACAAACTCATCGCCTCACCCTGGTATTAAATTCCTCTCTGCATCTGACACTCATTCTCTCGCTCTCATACACATATACACAGATTTTATCACGCTGTCTGTTCTGACCCGGTCAAGTTCATGAGCAGCAAACAGGGACATTTTAATTAAAGAGCCATCATCTGGGCTGGACTGTGGCAGCAGGCGGTTGGTGCTCGGGCAGCTAGAGTTACTCCATGATGGACCGTATAGGAGCATTTCAGTGCATGTTCACATGGATTATTTTCAATGTGCACTTTCTTGAAGCGACAGTTCGCCTTTATGAGAGAGAGAGAGAGAGGGAGAGAGAAAGAGAGAGAGAGAGAGAACTTCTTTAAACCTGGTAATATGCAACAGCAAACTCCCTCCGTTTTTATTTTTAGCAAAAACTAATTCCAAAAAAAAAAAGAAAAAATCCACAGAAAAACAAAACTTTGCTCAATATGCGTTTCTGTTCTGTGTGAGGCAATAAATTCCCAACATCTCTGCTGACATCCAAAGCAAGTCCATATGGTGATCCCACAGTAGGTGACACACCATATGATGCTGTCAACCTCAGAAATGTGACGCCGTTGCACCTCAGGTCTTCTGTAGGTGGTGCAGAATCTGTTGTAACGCATGAAACAAGACTCTGTGCGACAGTCTGCTCGGTGCTTTTCAAGTCACCAGAAGAAGCGAAAGCCGCGTTTCACTTAGGAACTGAGTCTCAAAACAGAAAAAGAAAAAAAAGAAAAGAAAAGAAAAAGGGTGTGCAGATTAGCTTATATCACACACAACCTCAGTTATTTACCTCAGAACGTGATGGAATGGGAGTTCTGGGAGAATGTGATTATGAAATATGTATGAGAGGCGATGTCGCAAAGTTGAAAAAGTTATGTTTGCAGAGATTTCAAAACTGTGAAAGCTGCTGAAGATGGAAGGACGAAAGTGTGGCCATGGAAAAGTCTGAGAGCTGAACGCTTGCCAATATTTCAAAACTATTCCGTTTTTTTTTTTTTTTTTTTTGATCTAATCCTGAGCGGAAAGGGAAGATGAGAAAGGACAAAATGGTGGTTTGTGGAAAAGCTTCAGAGGAGATGGTCATCGAGGCGGCGTTAATGTGTTTGCTCTGGATCACTGTTTCTCCATTGAGTGTCCCAGCAAAGCTGTGTCATTTGGCAGCTGGAAGGACTGCATGAGATGAGGGCGAGAGTTGTCGACGGACTGACTGACAGTTACATTAGTAACCTTCACATGTTCTGTTCGGCGCCGTCGGAGGTCCACGGGCTACGTTTGCAGACCGTCGTTCTCGCCTCTTTCCTGTTAACATTTTCACATCAGGAGCCACAGAAGACGTCGGTTAATCAGTGTACTGAAACATGAAACTCTTGTTACCAGCACATTCCTCTTGATGTTTTTCCTCCGTGCAGTTCCTGTTACTATGAGCCCGCTCGCTGACACATAGGATGAAACATTTGACGGGGTTGTTGTTCATTTGAGCGAAACAGGAAAGGGGGGAGGGGGTGGCCACGTCTGAAGTGTCATTTAATGTTGCAACTCATTGTTTTGTTTTAATTTCTCAATGTGAGCAGCTTTTTTATGATCATCTGAACCAGCATTGATTTAATCCTAGAGTAAACAATCAAATTAAGAACTGCTGTGTTCATTCTTTATTGTAAGTGACTCTTATATCTGTCTATTTAACATACAAGCGGCTTGTTAGCTTATTTTAGCACAAAGACTGGAAACGGGGGAATTAGACACTTTGGCTTTGGCTAGCTGCCTATCAACACCACTATAAACTCAACAACTAACATGTCATATCTCCTTTGTTCAATCCGTACAAACAAACAGAAGAGTAAAAAACCCCAATTTGTCAGAGTGTTTCTTGGCCAGTCGCAGTAACTTCCTGGAGTGTCTGTTGGCAACTACTCAGAACATAACCCCTAATTTTACTCTTGCAACAGACAAGATTATAATCTGAAAAAACTGATACAGCAAACTATAGTTGTGCAACCAGTTGTTCAATTGTGCTTCCAGCAGAACGGAGCAACATGAGCATATTTTTATGAGTGGTGTTTCTGGCCTCCAGATGAATTTAAGTCCAATATTCACTCTCCCTTTTTCCCTCCAGTTTGGTCTCCACCAACTCCTGAGATA
Organism: Seriola aureovittata; assembly: GCF_021018895.1. Taxonomy (NCBI): domain Eukaryota; kingdom Metazoa; phylum Chordata; class Actinopteri; order Carangiformes; family Carangidae; genus Seriola; species Seriola aureovittata. The sequence continues at coordinate 5,161,782 of NC_079384.1, forward strand.
AATATCTGGCTCTGTAGCTCTTATATGCTGCACCATGTTCACCAGACAGCCAGCGGTTTTGTTTGTTGTTTGGTGTTCTGATATTAGTGTATTATCATCACAGTTATTTCCACATATTCTTCTCCTTTTGACACACGGACAGAACATCTGTAGGACTCCTGACTTGGATTTCCATCATCTTCACTCCTCTCGCCTCTTCATCACTTTCTTACTCTTTTTCCTCCATCTAGCTGCTGACTCACGCCTTCTCCCCATTTCCTCCTCACCATCCTATCCAACATCCATCCAGCTCTCGCTTTCTTGCTGAATCATGTCCACATTATTTGTATTCCAGTTTTCTCTCTGCGGTCCTCTCAAGGTTACATTTTTTTTCTTCTTCTTCTTCTTTTCCTCTCGCTCTCTTTCACTTATCTAACCGATCCTGACCCGAATGTGTGAATGTATCCGAAGTCTGAAAGTTTCGCCGGAGTAAAACATCTTAGGCAGAATCTCCTCCCAGAGCGCAACCCGCAACCGCGACCCCAGACGGAGTCCCAAAATTTAATCTAGCACACGGTCCGGGAATTTAATCCAGAACCGAGCTCAATCAACCAGAAAATGTGACATGTGTGAAAGACCCAGAAGACCGTGAAACCAGAGTCCAGACACCTGCTTTGGCACCAGAATTTTGTGGAGGGAGGGATGGGGGGGGTAATTTTAGTCATTCTTCCACCACATGGTTTTGTGGAACACTCCAGATGACGACCCACAAACCAGAGCTTTACTTTTGCAGTCGAGTCCAGAACCGACGGAGAGAAAAAAAAAAAAAAAGCCATAACCAAGCAGTTGCTGGAATGGAACTCATCTGAATTTTTCTTCCATCACCTGTTATTTTTTGCTATTTTATTTCTTTACAGCCACGAAAATGAACAAACCAAAAAGTACCCAGACATCTGCTAGCAGATCCCTGCCCGTTTCAGTCTGTGTTTCCCCCTTTTATTTATGGGACAGAAACAGAACCACACAAATGGGCCGGAGGGAGCTGCTCCATAGCATATGCTCCTCACCGCAGGAGAGGAAAAATAAACGTGCGCCAAACCCTAAAAACCTAAACTAATGTAGGAGCACTCAGAATACGAAATTGCCCATTCAGTATATCCATGCTGAATGTTTTAATTTACTCAAATGTGCCCTAATGTATGGGAAAACAGTTATTTTTAACAGAATAGCTTGGGCAGACTGTGGTAGTAAGAGAAACAGAGGCCTTGACACATGGAGAAGTGGGACTTGTGTGTTATCACACTTATTATATCGGTGTAGATAATATTAAATCACTTATTAAGTCAATGTGGAGTGCGAGAGAGAAGGAGGCGACAATGAGAGAAAGAAAGCCGGCCAATGAGAGAGTTACACAGTGACAGAAGTGACTGTGTAATTTATTCTGTAATATGGAAACAATTACCTCTTGGCAAGGAAGGTTTGGCAAAACGTAGATCTGCTGTGTCCAGGACCGTTACTGGCTGCCCGTGCGCCTGATGGTGTCTCCTCTAACTTATGTATTTGTGTTACTGAACTCATGTTCACGCACACTAGCACTCAGAGAAAAGCAGATGATTAGGAAAAAGAGGGTAGGTGAACAAATGACCTTTAGCAGAGGAGAGGCAGCGACAGAATGGGAGGTTTCAGTCCCTACATGGCCCCACATTAGTCCGTCTGCTGGACTCTGCCCAATGTGTACGTATGTGATTCTGTATTTGAAAGAGGGCAACCGCCGTAAAGTGCAGTTTTTCTTCTTCTGCAGTTTTTTGGCGGTTGGTAAACAGCTTTTTGGTGTATTACTGCCACCCTCTGGTGCATAACTCTGCATAACAACGTTCACATTCATGTTCATGAGTTGCCAACAGATGCGTTCACTTCACCAAAAAAAATGAGCGTGTTCAATGAACGGTGCAAATACACATCCAGCAGATACAAGGCAACATTAGCTTCCATTCGGGGCTGTGTGTCTGTGTCTACTAACATCTGGGACAATAAGCAGGTTATAGCCTATTTTGAGGCAAAACCAAAAGTAAGCGACAGTAATCTCTCATTGCACAGCAAACCTGTAAGTATGCAACTACGTCAGTCAGGTTGGTCCGAGATCAGCCTGGAAGTCAGCCGGTAAACTGGACTGGATGTTTGCAACAGACTTTGGAGCAGAATGTTGCTCTTACCATTAGAAATGATGGTCAAGGGGCGTCATGTAGCGTAGTGGTCTAAGCAGGCGCCCCATGTGTAGAGGCTACAGTCCTCGCTGCAGTTGGCCCCGGTTCGAATCCCGCATCGGACGGCCTTTCGCTGCATGTCATTCCCCCTCTCCCTGTTTCCTGTCACTCTCCACTATACTGTCCATTAAAGGCATAAAAAGCCCAAAAATATACTTTAAAAAAAAAAGAAAAAAAAAAAAAGAAATGATGGTCAAAAGGACAGAAATGTTGCATGAAACATTCTGTGATTTGGTATACAGTAGGCACTTGGGACTGTAGTGTGTGTGTGTGTGTGTGTGTGTGTGTGTGTGTGTGTGTGTGAATCTAAGTGTGTTTACTCTGAGTCATTTTGGGGTGTGGGGGTGAACTCTGAGGATCACTTTTAACTTCTCCACTGGGTTGTAATTCTTCATGGAGTTTGGTTTATGGCTGAAATATGCAGTTTTAGACACAAACCTACAGCTCCAGGGTCATTTATCAAGAACTGTGCTGATCCTCCAAACCCCCTGCACTCCTCCTCACAACTGCACTTTGCACCGTATGTCTATATTTGTGGGTATTTTTGTGTAAATGCACTATACTGTACTTAATGGGACAGGTCATAATCCCAAAGAGTCTGTTGTGAATGTATTTTTTTTACTACTATATATAGCGATTCATGAGTCCTCGGCCATTGTGCAGAAATGGTTTCTCTAAATTAATGAGTTCTCTACAGTCTCTTGCCTTACCCCACACTAGCTGCCAGTAGATACCCACAACTACACCATTACCGCCACTATTTCCTCTCAGGAAATGAATTAGGACTCTGATTGGCTCTGGTCTCTGTCTGGCCCAGGATGAGAGAAATCTGATTGGCAGAGAGGCAAAGGGCCTCAGCCAGAGCGCTCTGCAGGGGGCGGTGCTGAGAACACAGATCCTGTAGGCACCCACGCACCTACACACACAATCATTGAGAATCAGTACAGCACATCCTGTCCTTCCAGGTTCTGATAAAGCCTGCGGGGTTGGTAGCTTAGAAGAGCACAGCAGCATTTTTATTTTATTTTACTTTTTTAAAAAGGGAATGACTTGGCTGGTTAACACGCACAAACACTCACAGGCAGAGGCTAAGTAGCGTGACTCATATGCAAAATGCTAAGTCATTTTCCTCAAAGGGGAAATCAAGCATCCAAAGTAGAAACTCTAGACTGGAAGGGGGGTATAAAGTATGGATTTGGTCAATGTCTTATTATTAACTTCTTCTTTTTTTTTTTTTTTTTAAAGAAATCATCAAGTTTGTGAGGCGGTTCCGCCAAGATCACAAATCTTCCAAACCTAGTTACCATGACAATAAATAACAGTAGTGTGTGGATGTGTTTGTGAAGACAAAGCTCTGAAGTAAAAGTAACGTTGTGAAAAGCAATGACAAAACGGTATGAAACAATAGAGCAAAGGGAACAGTAGAGGTAAGAGAAAAGCGCCGCCAAATGTTCTGTGTGCTCTTGAAGCTAACAGAGAAAATGCACAGCTTATTATTATATCATATATATTTGAGTAGACGAGTGAATCCAGCTCCAGAATGTGTAGTGTGCAGACGAGCATCAGCGACAGTGAGTGACCGCTCCTGCTAAAGCAAGTCAACAGAGGTTCGTTAAATCTCATGATTAAGTTTTGACTCAAATTATTATACGTTCTCATCAAAAGACACAAGACTAAAACTAAAACTAAATCAGGTGTCAACGTACATGCTGCATCTCAGCCGACCTGTGTCGACCATAGCTCTCTTTTTGGTTTTCAGCTTTGCCAATGGAGCTAATTCGCTTCTGAAAAATGGAGCACAGCAGCTCTTCCTCTGACTGAAACTACAGACTGCTGACTCGTCCAGGTCAGAGGTGTAGCGTTACACTTTGGCTGTCGGACAAACTGCCCAGACTCACACAACAACGACATGACGCACTGAGTGCATGGATGGAGGGACAGACAGAAGAGGAGGGGAGCTGAAGGCATTTAAAAAAAAAAAAAAAAAAAAAACATATCTCCCAGACGGTGAGAGTGAGAGTGAGAGGGAGGGGAGGGGGGTGGGGGTATTAATGGAGAAGGAATAGTAAGATGTGGGACAATGATGTCCTCCCTGAGCTCATTTATCTGCACAGTCAAATGAAAGCAGCAAACCTCTCAGCTCTTGTGGGCACAGCTGAGGGTGGAAGTCATGTTTTACACCATTCTCTCTCTCCCTCTCTCTCTCTCTCTCTCTCTCTCACTTGTTTTCCCACATATGGATGTGATTTCTAGTAATCTTTCAGGCTTTGTGAAATGACAGCCAGACAGAGAGACTGAGGAATTATGTTTTGTTGCCAGAACATGACACTCGGATACAAGATGTTGTGGCTGACAAGGTATGCACCGACAAATAAAATGACAGCCCAGAAGCTTCCACGCTGCACACGTTTGGAGCTCAGCTGGGTTTTGTGAAACGTTGCCCTCTGTCACCGTTCTGCCTTGCCTCTCCTGCTTATTATTACTCTTAAAATACCGAATGTCAATCAAGCGGCAATAACCTTAAGAGGCGAGTTGGAATTGGGATTGTGGAAATTTGAGGATTGACGTTGGCTTCACCGACATGCCATCCAACTACAGTAAAGTAGCCCAAAGAAGGAGTGTGAAACTGGATTGAGATGGAGGAAAGGCGGGCTGGAGAGCTAAAGGCCCATACCAATCGTTTAAGGAAAAGAAAGAAGTAAATGTTCCGAAAATAAACCACAGAAATTATTGCAACCCCTGGGAAACTTGTTAAAAGCTCATAAAACTAAAGTCTGCTATAATACATGAAGCTATAATGGGGATCCATTTCACAGATTTTTCTTTTTCTTTTTTTGCAGAGCATTTTTTCTTTTCTTTTCAACAGGACGTGGCAAGTTAACAAGAGATTGGCAGCCTCAAGTGTTATAGTGCATGAGTCCTGTACAGTAGAAGTCTCAGGTTTGACCTTTTGTGTAACTCGCATTGGTTGGATTGATAGGCTACACTTCCATTACAGTCATCCAAGAAATCTCACTTATTACATTTTGTTTGCAGCATCTTAAAACGACACAAGAGAAGTGATATTTTGTAAAATGAAACTGCACCGGAGGAAACTGCTTTACCCTCGTTGGGAAAGAGCCAGTGTGCAGCAGATGTTGCCGCCTTGCTAGTTGCTCTGCAAGGCTGCAATGATCATAAAAGAAAAACCAAACCTTTACAGATAAAGTCCCTGTTGGTGGTGATAGAGGGAAAAGTCATGGAACCACAAAGGTCATTGTGGATTATCCTCCGGAAACCACAAATTTCTGTGCAAAATTTCTTGGTGTTCCATCCAAGATTTTGTGAGATATTTCAATTTCATTTCTGGACCAACTCACTATCCGCTCAGCACTGCCATTCCTGAAGCCACGCTGCTAGTGCGATTTTGGTTTTTTTTTTGTTCTTTCTATCTCACGTAGTCTTTAAGCTTAAACTTAAATCATGTGAGGGCTTCCAAACCTCGATTTAGACACAAATACTAGCACATATCCCATACCCTATCTACCCTGTATTGCCTTAAAAACATGCATCAGCATGTGGTGTTGAAAGCGACACGTAGATTTTTAACTGTTTAAGATATTCTGTAAAACTTGATTAGTTAACGTTAGCCAAAACACCACCCATCGGCTAGCCTGGCAGCCTGGCTCTCCTCTTCAAGTGCAAGACAGCAAGCAGCAAAACCCTTGTAGTGACATTGTTCAACAATGTCATAGATAATATATTCATTCTTTTATTATTTATTCATTCATTCATTTGAAGAATTTCAGCTTATTTATCAAATATCCATTGTGTTGTCTTGGTGCAACGTTCCAGGATTAAAAAAAAAAGTGTTTCTGCAGTGCTTCATCTATGCAAAACTAGCATATCAGAATACACCCACACACACCCACACACACACACACACACATACACACACACTGGCCCATGTCTGGACAAATTGGAGCTGAGTATGGTCTGAGTCAGAGAAGGCAGAGGCAAGTTGGCTACCGGGGTCTGCTCTGCGTTCAGCCTAAACGCTTCTGATAGACCTCGCTTGAAAAACGACATGGTGTTGAAGCAGTGGAAATCAAGACCCGCTGGCACAATGTGTTGTTTTAACTGCCGGGCAGGGGGAAGGAGTGAAGGGAGGACCACTCAGAGCAGAACATTCCTCCTCTGCATTGATAGATGGATGTTACCTCTTGCAATTCATCGAGCTCTTGTAAAACACTCAGAGAGACAAATTGGGGAGGGGGGGGGGGGGGTGGTGGTGGTGAAGTGCTCTCATTTTAGAGCTAGAGTAAAATCTGTTCCAATCCCGTCTTCTTCCTTACTCCTTCCTCTTTCCTTTCCCTTGCTTTCATCTTTCTGTGATACAACACATTTGACCTAGACAGAATATATGTGGCTCTGTAGTTTCAAACCTGTCCATGTGAGGTTATTCTTTTCTGCCCAATGTAATAAAACCCAAAGACAATCTTTGCAAATAGTAATTTAGCACAAAGTGCTGTATCTACACTATCTAACTATAAAATCTAATTTATAACAATGTCACCATCACAATTTTAAACGTTAGCTCTTGCTCTATTTTGCCCCTCACGCTCTCCCCGTCTTCGTATTTCAGACACTCAACTGTCTAATAAAGAAAGAATCCTGTCATTTTTCCACTCATCTCACCTTTCACTCTCCGTCCTGAGCCGGTCCACCCACATCTCTATTTCTAACCGACTCCGGGGTGATGAGAGCTGTGATTGATCAGCTTTTCCAGCAGGAAATGAGAGGGCATCTCTCAGAGGCCTGTTTAAACAGCGGGTTATATGGTTACAGCGTTGTTCCAGGACAACCTCTCACGTGACGGGCCGACCTGCGTTGCTTTACCCAGCCGACGTGAGTCATAGTTCCCTACCAGGTCCTCATCTCTGAGGTGTTCCTCGCATGCGAGCGCGTGTGCGTGTGCATAGAAAACGTCAGTGTCATTTGTTGACGCATGCTTGCACTGCCGTGTTTTTTTTTGGTGTCTGCATGTACGCCAGTTTTAATGGTGCGCTATCTGTCTGTGATGCAAAGACGTATGTGACAAATCTCACTGTCAGCTGCAGCTATTTCAGATGGTTGCTTCATTAAAACTGTTCTTTAATTATGTAGCTTATAACCGCAGGATTTTGGAGGAGGATGCAGTTTCATTCGGGATATCAATATAAGAGGTATAATTAAAATCTAAAATAACCAATTTTGATTCTTTGATCACTTGGGGGCAGCAGAAACAAGATCTAAACACAACAATGACATACCGTAAAACTTGTTTGCTTCAGTCACCGGCCTGTATCTGGGACAGGCCTTTCATTCCTTTCATGCGCAGCAAAGATGGGAAATACTTTCACATTGGTTATTTAAAACCAGTATTTAAACAAGTATTACTTAAATACTGGTAGCCTTCGCCTATTTTTCGTCATTGTCTCATTCTCAACAGAGAAATGTCTCGCTGCTGCTCCTGAGGTTTTTTTTTTTCTTTTCTTCCAGCAAATCTTCTAACTGACAGTTTAAATTTCCCATCGCACCTTCTTATCTGGTTTTTGAACGTTAGCGTCGTTCACTCTCGCGACAACACATCCAGAACAAGAACCTGCCGTTTAATTGAGACCTGTGTTTATTTGACAAAATGTGCCACGCCAGGCCAAGTAAAAGAGGCCCTGCTGTTTAATTGGCTTATATATTATACACGCACATATAATATATACCCCGCTCTCGACCAATGTCAGCTGGGGTCGGCTCCAGCCTCCCCGCGGTAAAAGGATGAGCCAAATTGATAATGAGTGGCAAAAAGTTGATACGGCCATTAGCTCTGGGTTGCTCTCAACCAATGAGGAAAACATATCTATCTTATTATCTCTTTTGTTAAGTATTCCTTCCTATAATATTTGCTCTTATTTGCACTTTGTTTTCATGCTGGGAGCAAACTTTTTCATTATGCTGTTTAGTCCTTGGAGGGTAAATTACAGTGGGTTTATCAAGGCTCCCTGCTGTGAGCAGAAACACAGCTGATTAGAAATGTGAGACTCGTCCAAAACAGTAAAGTTGAGTGCTGTAAAACCAAAACGATGAGTTGGAACCGTAGAGCTGAGGAGAACTGCAAAGTCCGTGATAATTATCTGTGTGCTCATCAGTAAAAGCAACAGCTTTCACATTACATGTAGTCATGTCTAGCTGCTTTAAATGTTGATTTATTTTTTTTCAAGTGATACCAATAACACCGATGTGAAGCTGCAGCTGCTTTCAACATCTTTACATTTTCCACCCGAGTTCAGTTTCATTCCCATGCGGCTGGAAAAGCATCAGAAACAACAGTCAGATTTTTGGACAGTAAAACTCTCCATTGAACACCGGACTTATAAAACTGTGAGCGAGCAGCTTCCTATGCAGGTATGTCAGATTTAACGAGCCCGAGGACGTAAAACGATAGCCTGATGTTCGTCATACTACAGGTGGATGACACCGACAGGCCGATATCAGATTTTCACTACAGTAAATATCGGCCAATATATTGGCAAAGTCATATATTTGAGTTTTACTCTTCATGAAACATGAGTTTTAGATGATAAATAACCAATACTTGGAGCCAGTTGGCTGCTAACCCTAATCCAACAGGGAGTGGTGAGGTGAAACTTTTCAACAGGACTAATTCTCAGTGAATGCAGTTTTCTCTCTTACAGATCTATGCAGCAAAAAAAAAAAAAAAAAGAAATTCTTGCTGCAGTTCCATACACTAAAAAATGCGGTTTGAGATCCTGGTACCGCTTGCTGAGGCAGCATTGTTACTGTCTGGCTCAACTTCCTCATCTGCCACGATGATACATGCTCACTGTTAATTAAAAGGAATCCACACACACATCCGAACACGGGCGAAAATTCAACCAGAGCAATTAGGGTCTGGACATTCCCGGCATTCACATTAACATCAGCCCCAAAATACACCTCATCTTGACAATTACAAGCTCAGGGAAAAAAAAACAAAAAAAAAACACTGACAGAAGAGGAGACAGGAAAAGAGCTACGGTGAAGAAGGAGTTTCTTTCTTTTAATTCAAACCAGACTTCCATATCTCTTGCTCGTTTGTGGCCAGTTCTTCCTCTGAGGCAGAGCCGGCGCAGCACAGGATACTGGAGAAATGAAACCCGCAGTATTAGTCTCCCCAACACTGCATATTAATCAGCATTTAATAAAAGGAAAATAAATTGCGCTCCACTCCAAATATTATGAGTGTGACGCTACCTTTATTTTCATTTCACTGCAGGTTTTTCCTCAAAAAATCTAAAATAAACAGCCCTGGTGAAAGAAGGAGGGAAGGATGGAGCGAAGGAGGGATGGAGACGTATGACTGGAGATTTATGTACATGTGTGTGTAAAAAAGAAAATCTGAAATTAAATAAACAGAAGTTGATGAGGGGTGGGCTTTTTCTTGACACGCCTCGCCTTGCCGCGTTCAGGTTAGAAACGATGGTGGTTACGACTCCAGATCGATGTTTCAGGACACAAAGTTTCCATGTTAGCGGAGTGGCTAGCTTCCAAAAGCTCTCCTTTTCCACATATGTGATTAAAACAAACATGGAAATCACCCCTGAAAATGGTTACATTGGCTTCTATAACATATAAGAGTGAGAAAAACTTCTGAAGCTGTTAAAACTTATGGATTGATAATGACATTGCTGAATGTAAAACTGTGATTACGTCGGCCGTACAGATTTCAGGCCCCTTTCCAGTGGCAAGTATAAGCAGGATAATGCACATCTGTATTCACGTCTGTATCCCGGATCATAAAGTATGCATGGATTATACCACAAGTCTGTGCTGCTTCATTTTCTGTTTTCTTTTCTGTTCAGTTGTTTTCTGCTGCCCCATTTCAGTATAAGCTGAGCAATCAACAAAGTATGAAAAATATTATTTATAACATTATATTTTCACCATGTACCCAACTTCAAACAATAAAGCATGATTTATATTTGGACCCCACGTTAAATGCTGCGCAACTGTTTATACTCAGGTTGGAAATGAACAGTAGACATGCAATGAAGTAAGAAAATACACGTCAGAATTACACTGAGACATATTGCTGCTGGAGATTGTGCCTCTAACTGGAGGTTGAGGTGGATGTAAAGTGGGTCTGAAGTCTATGATTACAGCATGAGCAAGCAAAAACAAGCCATGATAGTTTATTAGGTCATTTTGCATTACTTATATTGTTCATTATATAGTTTAAAATAATTAAACTTGCTTGCAGGGTTTTGGAGTCTGCAAATACCTTGTTGCGAAAAATTACTACTATTGAATTATGATTCTTCAATGACAATATCAGCCCAATATCAGCATACTGTACTGTATACGTCATCGTCTTGCTACACCTATACAGTGTGTATGTTTAAAGGATGCAGTAACTTGTCAATAGTTATAATTTCCCCCTTTCCCCCCATTTTATATTATTACAGCTGTGTTTTACTATATTGTTCATTATCTGTTTATAACTGTAGATGTTTATAGCTGCTTATCAATGCTAAATATGAATGCACTTTGGAATTGGTCCCTAACTTCATCTAGAATCAAATATCAGACCACGGGTAAAAAGAACAACATCAGTCAAGTTCCATCCTGCACTCACTGACATCTGGAGAAACCTGATGAATAGTTACTAAGGTGAGTTACTTTATGTCAGCACAGAGCCATTTGTTTACATTCTGGCTGATCAACATCATGGAAAGTAAATGCCGCTCGAGTTCGTGAGGTGATGAATGTTAATCCAAACTTGTTTACATCCCAGAAACAAGCGGATGCTGAAGAGGTAAAGAAGCCCAGGTGGAAAATTAAAGTAACACCATCCCTTCCTCCAACACTGTCTGTGTTTTGCATGTGCTGCTGAGGTGCGGCCGACGGCAGACGCTCTGGTTGCACTGACCAGCTCCCACGTGTCAGTGCGTGAATGTGACACAGAGCCGTGGATAAACAAATGTTAAAATAAAGCTTTGCCTTTACTTTATGTCAGCTCTGCTTTTGGAGCACACGACCTTTAGCCACTCACCAATTCTGGCAACAAAAAAAAAAAAAATGCAGAGCCCACTGTATGTGCAGAATTAAAGTTGAAGCATATATACTGTGCAGATACGCCTCTGTTCATAAAAGGCATCCATGAGTGTGAACAAGTCCAACACACACTCACTCAGATGCCACACTGCACACACGCTGACACACTGCAGTCCTTTTACCTGCGGGCTCAGCTCTTGCCCCGAGCCCGGTCTCAGGTTACCTGTTTTCCTTCGTGTGAGTGTAAAGTGTATTCATATGCTCCTAAGAGGGCTGAGATTGGAAGGAGACTGTTTTCGCAGTGATAAAAATCACTTGGCACCTAGCGAGGAGCCGGCATCGCAGCGCAGGAAAGGACAGGACAGCACAGAATAGAACAGCACATCGCAGAGTAGCGCAGCGTGGCTCTGGCACCGCCTCAGTGTACACAGGCAGCGGAGGAGAGAGGACGAGCCACACATGGGTCTGAGGCAAAAATCAGACCCTGCTACTTAACCACCAGGTTAATAGGTTTCATACTTTATTTTCAGAAGGAAAAAGGTAAACACTGAAAATAAATCGAAAAATACCTTTATTTGAGAAAATCTTGTGACCATTGCAAATTCAGATGAGAACAGTAGCAGCCACTGTAAAGGCCTCGCTCATTCCATCCTTTATCTGTGCCAGACTAACAGTCCAGATACTTCTTTCTTACATATTAAAAGGAAATTTAAATAGTATGTTCAAACATTAAATAGAGATCTCCAAAGCAGGCCATTTCCATCCCACTGAAAAACGAAGTCTTGGAGATGGTGAAGTTTTGTACTTGAGTGCAACCTCAACTACCCCACAGTTCGTAAAGTAGCTAAAACACTACATGCTGCTTACATGTAAGTGCATTTATAATAATGATCCAATAAAATAATATAGGCTATAGAATATCAAGGCAATATTTCTGCATAATAAGTACTTTTACTTTTGATATTTAAATTTTTCTGTCTACTGTTTGCTAACATTAGCCACAATTAGCCACTGGTCATACCAGACCAAGTAGGGCTGTGGCAGCAAAATCGGTGAGAGTATTGAACTAAGCAAAGTTGTGTTTAATACCTTATGAATTCAACTTTTCATTTGTAACAAGAAAAACTGTGTCAAAGTCACAAAATCTTTCTGACAGTACATTATGCTGATGATACTTCTGCACTTTTGCTTGAAGAATTGTAAAACAGTATTTTTACGTGGCGCGACTGCTAGTTTTACTTATTCCACCACTGGCAAACATACAGAAGAAATCAGAACTCCCACAATGGCTACAACTCGACCCCCTTTCTGGGATCATTTTCTCTCCTTCTAGACTTCAAGAGAGCCCGCTCTGTGTGTCCCACAAAGGGCATTTGTGCTACAAAACCCTGCATGGCTCTATGTTGTCTTATGGGAAGTTGTCTAAGCTTCCTATAAGCCTGTATTACCCAGACAGACGTCAAAAGGTTTTAGCTGGTGTTTTTCCTGTGCATTAACACTATGTAGGCAACCAAATGAGTTTATTAAAAAGTGCTAATTCCAAGCAAACATCAGTGATTGCCAAAATAAAGGTCTTTGATATGAAACAGTGCTGATATATGTTTGGCCGACGCTTGGGAATACGTCTGTGTAGGTATGCATGTGTGTGTGTGTGTCCTATACCAGCGTTACTGGAGTAGTCTGAGGCTCTTCCTCACTGCTCACCCAGTCAGCTGATAGTGGGTGCTTTTCTGCACTGTTTGCAGAAGCTTAGGCCTTGACTTCCTTATTAGACTCTTAAACTTCAGTTGCATGACAAATATAAGGCGCTACACAATGCCAAGTGCGGGCTAAAGGTGAGGGATTAGCTGCAATAAGCCAACACTTTTGCCCTCTCCACACACACACACACGGACACACACACAACGTGTAATGTGTCCTACTGGCCGTGGTAAATTGAATACTTAAGCTCGGCACACGTGGGTCTCCATATCTTCAGTCGCAGCCACCTACATCGCCGCTCGACCTGCCAAACCACACAGCTGAATGAGCCTATGAGATAGACAGAGTGCTTACTGTATGTATGGCCCTCTGCTACTCCACCGCTCACTCACCACAGTGGGCTGGTACTCGAGGAGGAGGACCCGGTGACAGGAGGGCCAGTTATGCCGTTAGCCCTGGGTCATTTGCCGCGAAAAGGACTCGGCCATTATTCAATCACGGTTTAATTCCAGTAGGTTTTTCTTCTTCTGTGTCGCGCTCTGTTGTTCTCTTTCGTTCCTCATGAAAGTGATACTTCTGTCTTTCCCTCTTTTCCCTCTGAGTGGCAATACTTGAATCCTCCGATGGCCATGCAGTATCAGTTCCTTCCTGAAACAAACTGACACTTTCTCCACCCCGTGTCCTGCTCTCTACCTGATGAGAAAGACGTCAGCGGACATTCCTGCATTCCTGGGTGTTAGATGCAGCTTTAATAACAACCCCAGAGACAGAAACATGATCGCTCTCAGTGAGTTCCTGTCTCTGTTTGACCCAGTCTTCTTCTCATTCTTAGTCTTTCTCCGTCTTTGTTTCTCTCGGCGCCACTGACTTCCCCATATAAGACAGCATGGCAGCCTACACACTGGCATCATAAGCAAAGCTAATCTGGCATCGCGACTGTACAGTGTTTACCTGGCACGCTCTTCTTCGGCGGTCACATCCGCCCACCCTCGTCACCCTTGAGTCAACATCCCCATTACTTCCCAACGCCGTCCGGTCTCCATCCAGCGTCCAAGGCCAAGTTCCTCCTGTGGCTCCCCAGAGGCGGCTCACTGGCCCTGGGTATAGTTGAGCCACGAGGCCGGGGTCAGCAGAGGTAAGAAGGAAGTAACTGGAGATTTTTAATTACGAGCCTCAGTGGTGCGATGAGCAGCTCAGCTCATGGCTCCGAGGACTGAACAAACCAGGGCTTAGTATGGTTCCTGAGTTTTACGGACTAGGCTTTAAAGCAGCACTTGGCAAAGGTTGAATGTAAAAAATACATCCATCTTTTCCGCCTAAATCACAAATTGAGGCAGCTTAAGAAAAGACTGTGCCATCCTCTGTAATTAAGACCCTGTGGATTCACCCTATTTGCCTAAATTATGGGTATGGTCACTGGCTCGAAATCTAATTGGCACACGGGAAATGTCGAATCGAACCAGAGAAATGAAAAACTGTGCCTTAACCAGCAGGAAGCCACGTGCTCAGTCCAGAGAAAGCTGGGCATAACAAACCTCCTCATTATCTCCACCTCCTTGATTTTTATCAAATTTTCTATTGGCCAGTTATCACTTGCTCGCTCACAGATTCTAAAAATAAATCTTCCATCCAACCAGCATCCATTGAAATCCATAATGATGTAGATGTGCTCCCTTCTTCGACACATCCCACCCACTTGTTGCCTCCTCACTGATCACTTGTTTTGAGGTGTTGTAGGTGTCAAATGCAGGTTGGAGCCCGTCCTAGCACACACTGTGCACACGGCAGGAAAACACTCTGGATAAGAAACTTATATTCAACTCTGTTAAAGTGAATTAAAAACTCCTAATATTCTATTTCACGACCACTCTATCACTCATTACTATCATCAAGTTTACTCCATCAACTTCTTCAAACTGGTTTTTATTGCTTAATGTTTTTGAATATCATACTAATGATTTACTTTGTCGAGGTGAAGCACTTTTGATTGACGCTGTGTTTGAAATGTGCTGTGTAAATAAATCTGCTTGCCTGGCCTTACTATCATTTCCTCAGCGCAACAATGATATCTGCAGCCTTGACATTAGTTCCTGTCATAACCTTGGATACAGTGTATTTACAGCAAATGATTTGGCAAGACTTATTTTGGCTATTTGAGAGAATAAATGGATGATTCAGTATGCTTACCAACTGTGCAGTGACTTGCACTTACAGTAAGTGAACTTTGCCTCTGGCTTCAACTCAAAGTCCCCTCAGATAAAACCATCAGGCTGATAAAAGGATGACCTCTCCTTGCCCTTTCTGTTACTTTTCCTGCTCTGTGAAGGCTACGTCAAGACTTTTTGATGGCAGGAAATCAGACTGGGCAATTTCCTATCGCCACATGTAATACAGGCGACACAGGTCAGGTCAGAGAGGGGAGAGTGGTATGACCTGCACGGGCACAGAACACTGGCACTATGCAAACAGTGGGAAGAAGTTAAATGGACCCAACTGGGCTGTCATTTTGTCTTAAAATTTCAGAGAGGACTTTTTGACTCAGCATTGCAGTCTCATTGCATCTCATTTCCTGCTTAGAGCAATGCAAAACGACTTATTGCATGTTCATGCACTGTATAACGTAAACCATTTGTTGGATTATCTTTATTCAAAGCCAATTCAAGTGCATGCATTCTTAGCCAGTAGTGGAGAACTAGAGCAGTTCATTAAGAGAACAGTAATTGAACTGGCAACATTTGCATTGCACAAACATCACATAGCTGATGTTTTAAGGGAAAGGAAACAAGGTTTCACTGCTGGTTTCAATGACTGAAACACATGTAGGGAGTTTGCAATTTCTCAGGGTGACGGTCACGTCATTTACTACGTAATACCCCTTTAAAGCCCCACCAGCCATGACCTCACAAACAATTTGAGAAATTCAAATCAAACCTCAAAAGTCAATTGTTGGTTTAAAGGTAAAGTAGAGGTAACAAGTGATTCCTGACAATGGATTTGTTGGCTGCCATCTGAATCTTATTTGGAGCGGGCATGTGCCTCATGGAGACAATCACACAGAGCTTTGTGAGATAAACTCTGCTCAGAGAAGCTTAAGTTTGGAATTAAATGATCAGGGCACTGGAGGAAGACTTTGACAATGTGAACGCTCATAAGGTGATGAGTCCAGATGTGGCAAATCAAGGCTGAACATGGTACCACAGCTGGCTTGTTTTACATCAGGAGGCTCACAAAACCAACCACACTCTTTAAGTGGCCCCAGTGCCACTGAACACACGACGCACAAGAAGTGAATCCGATTCTGCTGCGTGCTCACTCAAACACACACTCACACATGACGTAATGCTGCATTCACATTGTTTTAGTAAGTGGTCGACAGCACACCACAAGTTTATTGCTGTAAATGGGAAAAGTGTGTTAAAAGGACCCGGTGGTAAAAATTCCCAAATTTGTCTTGAAGACAAATCAAATATTGACAACATGAGCTGAGTGAAGGAAATTCATGCATTTGTGCACCTGCTGCTCTAGTCATGGAATTACTGCTTTAAGAAGTGAAATGTGAAATGAAACATAATGAAATTGGCATTCTTTGTCAATATCTATGTCCTTCAGGAGCGGTTGGAGAAAGCAACACTAATGCATACAATAAAGCTTAAAAACACAGCACTCTAATAGAACAGACACTGATTAGTAAAACCATTAAGACAGTAGCCAAGGTTAAGAAACACACTCAAGAAACAGGCAGCAAAATAATAATTGAAACATGTATAAAACATGTACTGCATCTATTGAGGAGAATAGACTTAGGACATTATGCAAAGACGTTTCCAATTAGCAGCTCACACTTTCTGCTACTGCAGCTGTTGGCTGAAGGACTGTTGTGCATTGACATTGCCCACTTTACAAGTGCCATAAAGAAAAGTCAGCTCTTTTCCAGTAGAATTTTTCTTGACCAGCTGTACTTACTTAAATACATTTTGTGGAATATCAATATTAGGAAGCAAGAGAAAATAAGATTACACAGGTGTAAAGAAAATTACCCTTTATTATAGGATCAGGTCTTTTAGCTGTAGAGTTTTTACTTGTTATAACTACCATGCCATGTTGTACGTATATTGCTAGGACTTTTAAAGAGGTATTTGTAAGACCAAACACCTGCGAAACGGCTGACAGTCGCATCATCCTCACTTGCACTTTGTGTGTAGTGCTAATTAGCAGATGCTAGTATGGTAACTGAACTACGATGGTTAACATGGTAAAGACTTACTCACCATACTGATTAGCATTTAGCTTAAAAGGAGGTGCCTACATACAGCCTCATAACGCCACTACAGCACAGTTAAACTCTATACACACAAGTCTGGACCATTATTAAGTTCGGGTAAATTGACACCTTTACAGAGCTGGACACACCGTACAGACAGAAGCTGTACTACAGATACAGAAGCTACTATGTGAAAAAGAATAGATTTTATAATGTTTTGTCTATTGGTTACATTAATGTATCTGAACAGATGCTTTTAAAATAATGTAACAAATGAAACCTCCTGTAACTGATAAGATCCAGTGAAGAAGCACTTGTAGCATAATGTGTCCGTATAGTCTGAAAACCAAAGACTCTTCTGCAGCACTAATAAGCTACTTGATAGATGCCTGTGCAGAAACTGAACAATGTTATTCCTACCACTGTTTGCCAATTGGCTTTTCTGTATGGCAACTCTGGCTTGAAATATTTATGTCATTAAAACAAGGACTAAAGTCTTCCTTTCTTTAAAAGCGCTCTTTTAATCCGGATGGCTGCGGTTAAAGCAGGATGGAGGTTTGAGTGGTGGGACGCAGCTGAAGCGAGCCAGCCAAAGCACTGAGATATCATCACCGTTTCATTAAGTACATGTCCAGGAAGAATGAAGGTTTTCTGTAGGACCACAAAACTACAAGGATGACAGCAGTGATATGCATTCATACAGATGTGGGGAAGCAGCTGTTCAAGTTGGGATTACATTTCAACATTCATCAAGGTGGATTTGTCTCAATATTATTCATGTGAGCAGAACACGACAATCTGTGTGCAAATGTGTGATCTGTAAATATAAAACACCTTCCACAAATACAAAAAACAAATATCCTGCAAATACAAACAAACATATTTGTGAATGCAATAAATGAAAAGCATTTGCAAAAGCCTTCCTCACATTTACAACTTTGTAACAAGCAGTTGTGAATCAATTTTTTATTTGTGAATCAAGAAAGCATTTGTGGATCTCAACTAAACGCTTTTGGGTTTGCATTTCACACACAGAGTCTTGAGACAAACTTTCCACCAGTCTGAACAGAAATCCACTTTCAGAAAGCACATGATCACGTGCTGACGATGCCAGTCCCACTTTTCAAAATAAGAGCACTTGTGTTGTTCATATCTGCAAGATATTTTTGTGAGTTTACAGATTCATTTCTTTTATATTTGTGGAAGGTGTTTTATATTTACAGATTACAAAGTTACACACAGATTGTTGATCTGATCACGCAAATAAGATTGAGACAAATCAACCCTTGACAATGGCTCTGTTCTAGTCCAGAGCTGCGACAGAGAGCCAACACAACACAAGCAACCATGAAAGTGAATCATTCAGCCACCTGTGCACTCCTGTTGTTGGAACATAAGATTCAGTTTTTGCAAAAAATCTTAACTCAAGGTCAATGTATAGCTTTTGCTGTTATCCACCATTGGTTGAAATGGTTAACTTATAGTTTAAGACGACTGTCAGATCCATCCTCCAGGATGTGGTTGAAAAAAAAAAAAGAAATCAGTGAATGGAGCTTGAGTTAAGATTTGCATCAAATAAGTGGCTCTGTGTCTGACTGTCTGAGCAGCTGCCGTCTCATTCAAGTCTGTGAATAAGATTCAATCTGAATGGATTTTAATGAGGTTTTTTTTTTTTTTTTTTTTTTACAATGGAATTTGGCTCAAAGTGGCCTTCATGAAAATATCCTTCACCTGACACATCTGAAAACTGCATGTTAAAAATGTTTTGTTTTTGGGTTTTTTTTAAGTGTTTAAGCAATAAAATGCATTTATTCTATGTGAGGCATCTTTGTGGTTGGAGTTGCGTGCAGCTAAGATTAGACCTGCCTCCACCTGTCGCCAAATAACCCTCAGAAACATCAAACCTTCACTCACTGTGAGGCAGCAGCTACCATGAACCGCAACTGTTAAGACAGACAGGGACCCAGAAAGGAAACCGAGCTGCTGGCCAAGACACAAGCTGTTACTGTTACAAAAGAGAGAGAACCAAAAAACGAGCTGAGGAATAATTTTAGATGTCTGCCACCCCCACCCCCCCACCCTCCCCTCCATTCCCCCACCTCACCTCACCACCTCCATCCTGCCTCCTGCACAATTCAATAAGCTGTAAAAATGTGCTGCGTTATAGTTGGACGTCCCGCGCTGCTCAGAGTAGCGTTTCGCTGCGTCAGAGGTTTTCTCCCTCAATCTCCACCCGAATCATGGGTGCTGCTCTCTGTCCAGGGAAGGAGGGAGGGAAGGAGGGAGTTTTCCAGTGGCACGAGCCACCCGCTGACAAGTGCCACCCCCCCCCCAAAAAAAACCCACCCCCTCACACACACATGCTCCGCACGCACACACACACACACACACATACTCCCTTCGCCTAAACCCAAACAACTGCTCAGCATTAAGGTGTGGATCTGTCATTAGTTAGCTTGGCCTGGCTGGGTGAGACCATTGTTATTGTTAAAGCGGGGGCTGTTTGCACAAGCCATATCTTCGGAGGGAAACAGTACTCCTCTGCGGCTTTTTCGCCTCTGCCTGAGTGGATTGGGTTTCCTCTCGCTTTTCCAAGCTCTCGTAGAGCGTGCTATGATCGGCTAATGCACATATTTTAATCAGCAACAACTCAGATTGCTGGGAAATGTGTCCAGGGGCATAAAGTGCTCAGATCTGCTTTCTACAGGATTTAGTCTGAAGGAGAGTGTCGACTCTCTAACTTTTTGGACAGGGGGATCTGGGATGATTTTCAGTCCAGGTTTTTGCTTTAGAAAGCAAAAAAAGGAGGGAAACTGAAATCTTGAATCTGGAAGTTAAGTGAAGCATAAAGAGACAGGGAGCAGGGAGCAGGGTCAGTGATGGATGGCAGACAGAGCGATCCTCCTCTGGAGTTTCCTGGGTCTTTCCTAAGTGTTGTTTAAACAGCATGAGGAGAAGAATGACGTTCAGTCAACAGACACCCGGTGCCCAGACGCTCAGATCAGAGTGGAACAAACACGCACAGGCTCAAGGCGACTATTAATCACTCTGGATCTTCTAAGAACGGCACATCACACCTACCTGCCGGCCGCAGGCACCGAGAGATGAGATGCTTCCCTCAGATTCTCTCCATCGCGTTGGTATTTGAAAACCTCTGATCCTCTCCTATTCTTACTGCCACAACTGGCCACAACTGCCACAAGCTAAAGGTCGGGTGGGTCACATAATCATCCTTTTCATTCAACACACAAACCTGTGGTAGTTCCACAACAATCAAAAAAAAACACTTTTCTCACTCTTTTTCATTGGTGTGGCTTTTTTCTCTCCGGCTGTGGCACAGGAAGAAGATGACACCACTATTCTTACAGCCGCCTGCGAGGCTCTGGCGGCAGGATACAAACTACAGATAAACTGTTCAAAAATAAGCAACCGACCCTTTTTATGATGTGACAATGCTCTGGTAGAAGTTTGGTTATACTGAGTCACAAAAACAACTTAGGTTTAAGGGAAGATCATGGTTTGGGTTAAAATTAGTATTTTCTTGAGGTACGTGGACTTCCGTTGTCATGGTTACAATAATAAAACACATGGTTATGGTTATATGATTGATCGGCTTCTCGTGTTAAAGGTCCACTGTCTTGTCGAACCGTCCATCCACCCAGACCTCCACTGCTGGCCGACTTAGCCGCTCTATAAAAACATCGTGTGACTTCCTCCTTTGCTCTCGTCAGGATCACTACAGCCACTAGAAGGCTTTGTCACCTGAACGTAAACATGTTGCTTGAGGGCATTTGCTGCAAAGATCTAATGCCGTCTCACGCAACTGCTAGATGCCGCTCAGCAATAAAACGCAACTGTGGGTCTTGATGAGTTTCTTGTACAAATGACATACGGGTTTGTTTTAGGGCTGAACAAATAATGGAAGTATTGTTAGCACCATAAGCGTTGTGGTGCTACAGAGACCACAACGAGACCACCCAAAATCACATATTCATTTTTTAAGAAAATTAAATGCAAAAACGATGGGAAGACAGTCGAGCTGTGGCTATAGATTGACAGGTATGGAACTAGGCTACAACAAAAACTTAACTAGCTCACTTTTTCTTAAGTCATTAAAGAAATACGCCACTGAAAATACAACATGCAGTGAGTATTAGATACTAATATTAGATGTCGTGAGTATTAGATACTCACTGGCTGTACTATAGGCTTAACAGAATCCAAAGGCAAGGCCTAATCCTCTTCTCTGCTGTTGATTCATACGGTCATCATGGTCGAAACACATTAAAGTCACCAATAATCACTCAGGGGCAGGTAAGTGATAATAGTGGTGCAGCAAGTTAGCAGTGAGAGTACCATCTTGAATTAATACGTAAACACAGTCTCTTTAGATTACTATGAGATTCTCGAGTTCTTCCGCTTTCTCCTGACAGTGTTTGAACGCAGCATCGTCTCTGACAGAAAACAGCAGGATTTGTGTGACATGTGTCTTCAGACGGATTCTACTCACTCTCCGGGTTGTGGTCATTATATCACAGTACCAAGTAAATTATCATGTTTAAAGTGTCAAATGTTCCCCCTTTACATTATAATGCATCTTAGAAATCTGGACACACATTTCTTACCCCTATATGAAGCCAAGAAATGCAAAGCCGTGCCGATGGGAGTCCCAAAAGAAAAGCAGACAAGAGTTTAGCAGTTGACTCCCACTGTTTGCTCAGATTTTTTACGCTGTAGCTCCAAGTCAAGATGAGAAGTTTCCCAAGGCCTCGCCCTGCCTGCCTGCCTGCCTGCCTGCCGGCCTGCCTGCCTGCCTGCCTGCCTGCCTGCCCGCCCGCCCGCCTGCCGGCCTGCCTGCCTGCCTGCCTGCCTGCCTGCCTGCCGGCCGGCCGCACTCACCATCTTTGGCCACCTAAAAGAGCACAGGATGGACGACACCATCATCCCGCAGTGGCTTCGAAACCACAGACAGATCTCCGAACAAGCTGCGCTGTCCTACACAATTAAAACGTGTTTCTTTGGTTTAAAAGCAGGCGTTTCAAAGAAGACGGTTTGTGAAAAAGTTCCAGATCTGAAGTGAAATATTCACTTTGGAGAGTTGAGCAAACTGAATTTACTGTCCAACAGTTGTCATAGGAATAATTTTCTTAGAGTCTAACTTTCCTGTGTGACATGTGGGGGAGGAGGGGGAGGAGGAGTGTGTTCAACCATATGTTAGTGTTAGATTTGTTTGTTTTTTTCATTTTTTTGCCGTTTTCTTACATTTTTGACAAGATGTCATGTGGGCGTGGAGTTCATATCTGCTGTGTGTATTTACATGTCTGTTTGAGGAATGCAGTGACGGCTGAGCAGCTGCTCTTCACCGCTGATGTACAGGGATCACTCAAAGCCTTTTGTTTTCTAACTAATTGTCTTGTTTTTCTTATTATTACTATCATGCTTCTGCTTCCAGTCACCCCCCCCCCCCCCCCCCCCCCCCCCATCTCTCCATCTCCTCCTCCCTCCTTCTTCTTGTCAGACCTCTATTAGCCATATTTGCTCGGTCAATAGCGACGCTGTGTTTTCCACCCCTGTGCCACGGCTCTGTGAGTCAATGCGTTCACGCCTGTGTTGCTCTACAAGCAAACAACGGTTGCGTTTTTTTTTAGTGGCCTTGTGTAAAGGCACGCAGCGCGCATGCGACCGCAGCAACGTCCCACGAGCTATTAACGCAGAGCCAAACTGCTCCCTTCTATTTGTGTTCAAAGTGAGTATCTTAAATAAGCATGTCTCGTGTAAATAAACTTGCAGGGGAGCGAAGGAGTCGGCGATGTTAGGCTTTAGTGTTTTGGAACCACAGGCCTAATTGGTGAGGGAGCGAAAGAGTGATTCAGAGCTTGAGCAGTCGGACTGAATGCAAACAAGAAACATAGCAACATTACAGCACCCAGAGACAGACAGAGTCATACTCTCTTTTAAACACAGAGAAAGAGAGAGAAAGAAAAAGAAAAAAAATTAAGATTTGTATCTGTGGCTTTTGGTGTCTGTATTGTGCAGCTTACGCTGGGACGGGGTGAGCGGCGGTGAAATTAGCTCTACCTGACATCTGTGAGCTATTAAAAGCGACTTCAGGTAGCACATGTTGTCCACATTAGCCTGAACTGAGATTTACATTTCCACATCTCCACAAAGCATAATAAACAATCAAAGGGGGCGTGTGCAGGCAGGTTACCATCAGTGACCACAGCAGAGCACCTCGTGTTACCCCCGGCCGGAGAGACGCACTGTGTTTGGCTGAAGAGAAAGGACAAAGAGAGAGTGTGTGTGTGTGTGTGTGTGTGTGTGTGTGTGTGTGTGTGTGTGTCTGTGTCTGTGTATGTGTGTATGTATGGAGGATTTCTGAAATCACTAAAATCACCCGCAGATGACAAACATTGATACAGTTGACAGCAGTGGTATAATTTTGATGTATTTTACTTGATTTTTTTCTATTTTCTGCAACTTTCTTCTTCTGCTCCTCTACGTTTCAAGGGGAAATGTTACTTTTCATTCCACTGCGTTAATAGTTAGTCCCACTGCTTACACTCCAGGTTAAGGTTTTATATTTAAAACATGTGATCAATTTATAAAATGTGTGTTTTCCTACGGTTTTGACTGTCCAGCTTTATGCAGAGTTGTTAAAAGAGCTGGGTTTGGACCAGCTACAACATTAAAAATGCTTCTTACATGTGTATGCATTAGTAAATATAATATAATATTCTCATTCTGATGCATAATGATAATTTACCTGTTTATTTTTCATACTTAAAGTATATTTTGCTAATAATTCTGTACTTTGAGATTAAGATTGTAGTATACGAGTATTTATATATTGTTGTACTGGTACTTTTACTCAAGTGAAGGATCGGAATACTTCTTTCAGCAGTGGCAGACAAAACAGCAAAAAATGTGAGGTGTTCGTTTCCAAAATGATTTGTAGAAAAGTAGAAAATTAAACTAATGTTCCCTTTAAACTGATACCAGATAAAGTACAACCTTTGTGGATAAATGAAAAGCATATTAACAGACTGGGTGTGCCAGTTTTGCAGGCATATTGGGAGTACAGTTTCAAATATCTGTATAATTCCAAAATGGATATAAAGTTATAAAAAAGAGTCCAAGACAAGTCTGAAAAGTGAGAACATTTTATGAGGAACATTTGGTAGAAAGGTGAGGCCAGATGCTGAGCAGTCAGCGAATTGAACAGAATCTGCCGTTCGCCTAGATTATTGCTTCTGTTGTTGGAAATGAGATGAGCGATACAAATCAGAAGCTGATGTCTGACAGCAACTGTTGCACCGCAGCAGTCTGCTGGAGCTCCCTGACCCTCCTCCTCCTCCTCCTCCTCCTCCTCCTCCTGCTCAGAGCCAGAGGTGAGGGAGGCAGGTTTGCTGGGTTTCCAGACTGTTGTCTCCCCCTATTGACAAGTTTATGTACCTGTAAGTGTGGGACCAGTGTGGAGAAAGACACAACATGTTTAAAAGTAGAAATAGAAACTTTCTGTTGAGGAGGATAAATGTAATAAATTCCACATTTTATACTGATAATCTTTCATGTGGTCGGATCTTTTATTTGCCACATTCTTTTGGCAGTGAATTTATTTCTCTTTCAGCTTTTTTCCTCCATAATAAAAAAGATCACTTTTGGTCAGAGTGTATAAATATTCCATAAATGTGAGTAGATGCTGAAAATCACTCTTTCCCTGCACAGCTTTGACATTATCTATAGGAAAATACAGCAGAATTAAACAGCATATTGTATATACTGGCTGGAGAGCAGTGTGTGTGTGTGTGTGTGTGTGTGTGTGTGTGTGTATGTGTGTGTGTGCGCTGGTTAGGAGGGGGAAAAATGGGATCAAATTCCTTTACTTTGGCGTCACATGTTGCCAGCCAATCAGGTGCGGGCTTTCCTGTGCTGCATGGTAACGCTGTTATAAGCCCGCATGCAAAACGTTTGCAGTTCAAAGCACTCACGCGTTCTGGGGATTGTACTTGGAGACTAGAAAGGAGCATTTTACCGTTTCATCCTGCAGAGTTGAAAGCAAACTCTCACCAGCTGGCTTGTTTTTGCCATTTCAAGTGCGGATCCGTTTGCAGAGAACGCACTCAGTCCCGGGAGTCTGGCAGAAGCTCGTGCGTAAAGACACTCCACTCTCCAAATCGGTTTTACGCACCGGAGCAGAGAGAGAGAGAGAGAAGGCGAGAAGCAGCTGCCGTTTTTTGTGCAGTTCTCTCAGAAAGACTTTACCCAAACTCATCCTGGCAAGGTAAAGTCACTTTCACTGGCTTTTCCTCTCGCGAGAGCACATTCATAACTACCCCGTTTCACGCGTAATTTGGCACCAAACAGTTTTTCGTATGAATCTCCTCGACCCTTACCTGAAGATGACGGAGGAACAAGACAAGTGTCTCTCTGATGCCCCGAGCCCGAGTATGTCCGAGGACTCCGCGGGCTCTCCGTGCCCGTCCGGCTCGGGCTCCGACACCGAGAACACCCGGCCGACGGAGAACGGGCTCCTCAGAGCGGACGGGACCCTGGCCGACTTCAAGAAGGACGAGGACGATAAGTTTCCCGCTTGCATCCGCGAGGCTGTGTCCCAGGTGCTCAAGGGCTACGACTGGACCCTGGTGCCTATGCCGGTGCGCGTTAACGGATCTACCAAGAACAAGCCTCACGTTAAGAGACCGATGAATGCCTTCATGGTTTGGGCTCAGGCTGCGCGGAGGAAGCTGGCGGATCAGTACCCACACCTGCATAACGCGGAGCTCAGCAAAACTCTGGGGAAACTCTGGAGGTAAGTGTGAACGCGCTGCTTTCCAGCTTTTAAGCACAGATTTAGGATGTAATGTACGTGGAATAATAAACGAGTAAAACCGAACCTTTCCTTAAAAGTATATTTCATATTTGTGTTTGAACCGCACAACTCTTCAATTTTTATCGATTAACCACTTTATTTATTCATCACTTGTTTTGAAACTGCCTTTTTTAAAGTAGCCTGCTGTGAAGAATATGTGTACAGTGCATTAATGGAACTCTTTACGCACAGACTTCTCAACGAAGGGGAGAAGCGGCCGTTTGTGGAGGAGGCTGAGCGGCTCCGGGTGCAGCACAAGAAGGATCACCCGGACTACAAATACCAGCCCCGGCGCAGGAAGTCGGTGAAGAACGGACAGAGCGAGCCGGAGGACGGCAGCGAGCAGACGCACATTTCCCCCAATGCCATCTTCAAAGCCCTGCAGCAGGCGGACTCCCCAGCCTCCAGCATGGGAGAGGTGCACTCTCCGGGTGAGCACTCAGGTGAGCAGTCCCCTCAGTGGTTACACATTTCACCCAGGGGTTTTGTGAATTCCTTCTGAGAATCCAAAAATCTTAAAAAAAAAAAAAAAAAAAAAAAAAGGTTTTATAATTCACTCTCCAACCCAAACTCAAACTCAAACATTGATTTGTTTGAAAAAGTACAAAACTAAATGAACTAGAAAGCAAAGTCTAATATGTGTCATTATTTTTTAATGTAATTTCCAGGCTCCCAGGGGCCCCCCACTCCTCCCACCACCCCAAAGACTGATGTCAGCTCAGGCAAGATGGACCTAAAGCGTGAAGGGGGCCTCCGCTCTCTGCCCGATGGCCCTGGTGGGCGCCAGCTCAACATCGATTTCCGCGATGTGGACATTGGTGAGCTCAGTAGCGATGTCATCTCCCACATTGAGACCTTTGACGTCAACGAGTTTGACCAGTACCTCCCGCCTAACGGGCACCCGGGCGTCCCTGGTAACGCCACGCCGGTCAGCTACACGGGCAGCTACAGCATCAGCAGCGGCGCCCCAGTCAGCCCGCAGGCGGGAGGCGCCGCGGCCTGGATGGCTAAAAGCCAGAACCAGCAGGGACAGCAGCAGCAGCAGCACACCCTGACCACCCTGGGGAGCAGCGGCAGCTCAGAGGCAGCTCAGGCCCAGCACAGGACCCAGATCAAGACGGAGCAGCTGAGTCCGAGCCACTACAGCGAGCAGCAGGGCTCCCCGCAGCACATCGCCTACAGCCCCTTCAACCTGCAGCACTACAGCCCCCCCCCTTCCTCCTACCCGCCCATCTCCAGGGCGCAGCAGTACGAGTACTCCGACCACCAGGGGGGCAGCACCACCGCCTCCTACTACAGCCATGCGGGGGCGGGGCAGGGCTCGGGGCTGTACTCGACTTTCAGCTACATGAGCAGCCCCAGCCAGAGGCCCATGTACACGCCCATAGCCGACAACACGGGGGTGCCCTCCATCCCCCAGAGCAGCCCACAGCACTGGGAGCAGGCTCCGGTTTACACCCAGCTCACCAGACCCTGAGCTGCCCAGCAGACTGAGAGACAACACACACACACACCCAACCATACACCCACCCACACACATACACACACACACACACACACACACACACGCACACACACACTCCAAAACACTTTACTCCAGGGCGAGTTCTTCCCCTGAATCAGACACTTGAATTCAAAGAAGAGGAGAGCTGGACTTGTGATTGGCTCACACCGTGCCTTGCTATTGTACCATGATAGAAACTATATATATATTTTTAGAGAGATGAAAAGACTTAAGAAAATCCTCTGTGAGGACTTATCGATTGTTGATATTTCAGTAGGTACTGTGTATGTTTCTTTTTGGGTTTTTTTCTTCATATGCTGGCAGTTTGTAACCCGTGGGGGTGGGGGGAGGGTCAGGGTAATTATTTGTACCTGTAGATATAAAACCAAAAGCTTTATATTTTAACCAGTTCAGCAACTAACCACACACGGTAGTGCCGTATCTGGTTCTCTGTTCGATTCCATACAAGCATTTCCGTTTGTTTTGTTGTTGCTTTCTCTTTTCTGTGCCAATCAGCAAGTATGGTTTGTATTTAAGCTGTTATGCTGTTTTTTTTTAGTTATGCTGTGTCATGATCATTGGAAAGGCTATTAGGCAATACAGAGAACGAGAGAGAGAGAGAGACAGAGGGAGAAAGGGAGAGAGAGACTTGGTTTCATAATGTTGTGTTGTCTTGTTACGTGGAGACTGCAGCCCCTTTCCAACCATCCGTGCCTTGGATTTTACATTTTCTCAAACTTTTTCTGTGTGTGTGTGTGTGTGTGTGTGTGTGTGTGTGTGTGTGTGTGTGTGTGAGAGCGCTGGCCACAGCTGAGATTACACTTACCGTCTAACAGCGTGTGTTTGACAGCTACAGGAAGTCACCTTTGACCCCTTGGGTGTCCCCTGCAGTCTCCCACCATGATGGTGTCCTCAACACCCCCCCCCCCCAGGTCAAAATCCAGTTTGAAAACTTTATTTATTTATTAGCTTTAATTTTATTTCAAAGTAATTATTTTGCATACTATTCTTCTAAGTAATGAATTGTCCTCTTTGCAATGTAGACGGCATATAATTTCCCCTTTTTTTTATTTTGGATTTTAAACCCAGGGGGTACTTAGACAAAATGGTACACGCTGTAATCGTCTTTTTTTTGGTTTATTTATCTTATCTAAATGTCTTTTTTAAGTATGTATTTGCATTTTTCTGAGGGTGTATCTAACAAAAAGTGTACGGATTATTTGTTATTTGTGAATTTCCTTTTGTTTGACTTTAAACTATGGCTGAAAGAACTGGAAAATGCTATCTCAGTTACAAGATTTTTACAGTTGTTCTGTTTGGCTTTTTTTTTTGTTGTTGTTTGTGCGATCACCAGAGGGACCGTCCTTTCTTTCTGCTCTGTAAGCTCCACTTCCTTTTCTCTCAGTATCAAAGAACTGATGTTCCCAATACTCGTTTTTTTTTTTCTTCTGCGATCTTCCCATGTATTTGTACCATCTTCAAAGAATCTTTTGTATATGTATTTGCAATAAAAAAAGAAAATGCTATTAAAAAAACAAAATGAAGTCTGTCATTTATCTTTCAGGATAAACATTCAGTTATGCAGCATCACTGTGCTCAACAACATCACACTGAACCACCTTTGACTAGATAGTAGTCCGAGTGTTTCCTCAAGCCAGAGTCAGTGAAAGGGTTAAAAGAAGAGAAGCCAAGAAGCAGGACGAGTGTTTGTTTTCCCAGAAGCCTTGTTTTTTTTTCCCCCCCTGCTTTTATTTTCTTCCTGCCTCTCCGCCCATCAGCTGGTAGCAGCAGGGGGTTGTGGGGCTCTGGGGGACGTGGATGGGGGCACTCAATATAGCAAGTTTTGTATATTGAGTATATTTCAATAGTGAAAAAAAGAAAAAGATGGGTGGACATGTCCCGCTTTGATAAAATCCTGGTGGGGGGGGGGGGGGGGGGGGGGGGGGGGCAGAGATTAATACAAACAAGTCCAAACTCAACACAGACTTTAACCTACAGCTTTGAACTGCCATTAGCAGTAACTCAAAATGCACAATGGTCAGACTAGAAATGTCAGCTCAGGCTGTTTTTATTAGTTTCTGAAAGCTGATACGTGGAAAATACACAGCGTGAGCAGATATGGACGCAATTACTTACACACACAATCTAATGCAATCCAGTGCACAAGGCAATCAATAATTATGTCTCCCTCTTCTCAAAGACTTGGTCCAATAAAAGTCCAAGAAAAGTTATAGTGGCTTCTTAAACTTGCATTGCTACGAAGACTTCGATTTGAGAGTTTAATAAAAATTTGCTGGATCTTCAATGATCAATAAATCAATCAATAATGCCCCCAAAAAAATGCAGATTCCAGCTTCTCAAATGTCAGCATGTGCTGCTTGTTTCTGTTTTATATGAATGTAAACTGAATATCTCTTGAGTTTTTAACTGTCCTCTTGGGGGGTCCTGGAAACTGTGATGATTG
The DNA here is from genome assembly GCF_021018895.1 of Seriola aureovittata. Taxonomy (NCBI): domain Eukaryota; kingdom Metazoa; phylum Chordata; class Actinopteri; order Carangiformes; family Carangidae; genus Seriola; species Seriola aureovittata. The sequence continues at coordinate 5,191,896 of NC_079384.1, forward strand.
TGATACTTTTATATAGCGGGTGATTAATTGAAAAGGTAATGAACACATTAATTGATAATGACAGAAAGCTATCAACTTAATAAGGCTCCCAAGGTGCTCGGAAACCTCTCAGGATTTCTGGCTCAGTAACTCAGGGGATCAGCATCGCGCATAAATCTCAAAATGGATCGTGACTGGAATCATTTAAAGTTCGGACTCAAACAGTTTTCCAGTGATGTGATTGTGATCAGGGTTTTTAGAGCATTTGTATTGTGTACCGTTTGTGTTTTGTTACTTTGTACAGTAAGTGTTTCCTTGTCGGGCTGTGTGTGTTTCTGTAAAGGCCTTGGACCTCGGTCGGCCCCGATGTTCGGTCCAGATTCTCTGATAATGTGAGGGCTTCAAACAGATCCAGTCTTAAAACTTTCAAACTGCTCATTTTCCTCATCAAGGTGGCCCAATAATATCAAACATGTTTTATATTTAAAATTAGGATGATTAAGATTATGATTACATGTGTCCCGGAGCAGCTGATGGCGTTCTCAAACAACAATAAACATTCTAGCCCTAGAGGCTAACGTTAGCTAGCATAATACATACTTTGTTTACCTCTGCTTCCCTCACGTGAGCTGGTGCTTTGTTCCCTGATTGCTCGCTCTGACATGACGATCTTAATAATATCCTGTAGTGTGACTGATGAGCCATTATTTTCACATCTTGTAGTGTGTGCGTTAGGCCTGGGCGATTCATTTTATTGTATTTACGAATACGATTTTGGCTTCCAACGATCTGTTACTCAAAAATGTTAACTGAGAACATATGGGAAAATAAAAAAAAAGGAGCATGTTAATTCTGCTCTTAATTTTTTTTTTTTCCTCTTACAAAATAACAAAAAGTACAGATAAGAGTAAAGTACCAGATCAATAAGCAGTATCGATAAAAGTAGTAGTACCATTATAATCTTAACAATGACCCATCCCTGTACGTCGGAGTGTGTCATCTTGAGCAGTTTGCTGGTTCAGATATTTTTCTACACACAGTCGGGAGAGACCACGCCCTGTAAATATTCGTGATCTCAATATTGATCAAAATAATCGTGGTTATGATTTTCGCCATAATCGAGCAGGCCTAGCATGCGTGCTTGAGATTAGACAGAAGAACATCTGTGAAGTTTTCAATCTGATTTCAAAATCAGATTTCCAAACTCCTTGATGAACACCAATGACTCGTGACTTCACTCCGACTTTTGATTTGAAAATACTTGACACCTCACACCAAGACCAAAGATTAAAAAGCAGCGTTTCCCCACACATTCATTTATTTGTGGCGGCCTGCCACAAATAAAGCACGCAGCAAACAGCTATGCTCGCTGCTGTAAGTACAATAAAAAGTAAAAGCCACTAAGTACTTTATCAAACCGCCATGTTTTATAGAAAAGTTATATTTTCAGCTGTTTTGTCAGCAGCCTCCCAGCGCCGCGCTGGTTGAGCTAGTGGCGCATTGTTACGACGAAGCTGAAACGAAAGCTGTCTGTATGTCGTCTAACTGATTATCCTAGTTTGCCATAAATCTTAAAATGTGGTTAATTCCTGTAAACGAAGTTACTGGCTGAGACAAACCAGCTCCTCTCTTCACCAGCAGTACCTGCAGCCAGTGAATCACACCAGCAGCAGAGGGAGGAGGACAGAGGACAGGAGGTAGGATTGATACTGACTGATGTTGCTGCTCTAGAAATATTGTATTTATAATATGAATCAGTTCTAATCCTGTTGTAATCCTGAATTTATTCTCTCTTTTTTATGATCATTTGAAAAAAAAAAACCCTTTAGTAAAATTCTTTAGTGATGAAAAGGAACCAGTAGCAGCCTGAGTCAGAATCAAATCTGCTGTTTTTCAGTTGATATCTCTCTTGTTACTTCTTCAGAGGGTTTCAGGGGATGGATGGAGAGCCTGATCATGGACCAGTCTTTCCCACTTAAGCACAGTGAGCTCTTTCCAAGAAGAGCAGCGTCCATCTCCTCACCGTCTCCCCCAACAGGCACCACCTTGTTTCAACAGATTGTATTATGTTCCCAAAGCTTGTGCTGCTTTGCACACTGCAGCAGCCATATTAGTTTTGATGGTTGTTGCACGTTATAGACATTTTAATACCCTATGAAGCAAATTTGTGATTTTATTATACAAATTACATTGACTTAACTTGATTACTGGAAAACACAGCAAGCATAATGTTCATGAATGAAAACCTTGAAATTGATACTGACTGAACTGAAGACTTGTTAAAAGCGTCAGATCTACAGACCTTGAAACTACAGCGTTGCGCAGACCTTGGACATGTGCATGACACCACAAACAGCGCTGTTTAACATTTAGGGAGCTGAAAGTGAGGAAACTTCTGAACACTATGATTTCCTCGTCACGGAACTATGGGTTTGTTCTTGGTGTCCCTTCAAGCAGAGCATCTGTTACACAACTAAAACTATCAGAACTAATTAACGACTAAAAAGCAACAACAGCGCACAGAAAACTCCATTTAATCCTTTCAGTTGTTTCTTATTAGTTTTCTGAAATATTAGATATTGAATATCTGACTGGGCACAAGCTGCTTCGACAGCAAACCCCTCCCGTCAGGTCCTTGGAGCTGGCACCCGACAAAGGTCAAGGAAGGGAAATGCTGAATGATGTCACGCTGCCTGGGGACCAAACACCATTTTCCTATGATGTGGATTATGTGTTAGGCGACACAATGTTTTCATACTCATTGGAGGCAGCTCTTGAACACTCCATTTAAGGAGGGTTGAAGAGCCCAACGGGTGAGACAGAGATGAAGCCAAGACTCACTTCGTACTGCACGACTGCTGATGGACTGTGGCCGTACAGCTTCATCCTCATGAAGAGATTTTTGGAAAGGAGAAAAAAAAAAGGGGGGGGGGGTTTCTGTCATCACAGCGATTGGATAACGAAAACAATGTTTTTGTAACTAGTCAGTTAAGAGCTATAAACATTTCTGTCACTGATAACATTTTACATTTTGAGTTCCACAGTTGGATCCGTCTGCAGGCTCTTGTCACGCACACAAAACTGTCACTGTTGCAACAGAAACAAGATACACCACACTGACAGCAAGAACACGGAAAAAGTATCAATTATGTTGTTGATAACGACAACATGTACAAGTGAGAGGTCACGTGACATGACGACATGTCATGACGTGTGCAGATGACGACATTCCGGAACAGAAAGAGCTGTCGAAGGTAAAAACACAGACAAAAGTCCACAGACCACACTCAACTACATAAGATAGAATTGGTTTTATGACAGGATTACATGATCACAAGATGCTACTGTGATCATGGTACTATGTGCAACACCTAACAATACATTACACTGAAGGTGGATCGATCCAAACAGCCCAGTGACTCATGAATCACAAAACAACTAGAATTACCGCCTCCGCCAAACCAGCTAAGTTGCAGGAAATATGGTCACAAGCTCCCCTTCCTGAGTTACAGCATGAGTGTTTTTGCAGAACATTATGATGTCATAGTGAAGTTGACCTTTGACCATTTGGATATAAAATGTCATCACTTCATTTTATCCTTTGTGTAAATTGTGTCATAATTAGCATATGAATTTGTGAGTTACAGCCAAAAATGTGTTTTGTGAGGTCACAGTGACCTTGACCTTTGACCACCAAAATCTACTCAGTTCATCCTTGAGTCCAAGGGAATGTTTGATTGAAGACGTTCTCTCAAGGCGGTCCTGAGATATCGTGTTCACGAGAATGGGATGTACGAACATGAGTACGAACGTAAGAACGAATGTAAGTACAATGGAGGGACGGACAACCCGAAAACATAATGACTCCTGTCGCTGGTTTGGAAGCAGAAAAATGACAGAAAAATTTAAACGAAATAACTAAAATCTATTTAGAATGTGCATATAAACATGAAAAGTGCCTGATAATTGTCTACACATGGTAAGTTAAAGTCCGGTAGATACTGAATATTGTCTTCTATTGATGTGGCAACTGCTTTATTGGGTTTGAATAGATGAGCATTGGGAATAACTATACAGTGAGGTTCTTGGTGTCCCTTCAAACAGGAATATTATTAGGGATGGGAAGGTTTACAGCCCGACTTTTACAAGGAAATTTCACCCTGTGCACTCAAAGCATTTTGCTGAGCTCTCAGATATTAAGGAAATGAGAGAAAGAAATATGAAGGAAGTGAAATGGAGAGCAAGTAAACAAGAGGGACAGACAGATGGAAGGACATCATAAGGTGGGGAGTAGGCCGACTGCGGTCAAGAGCAAGTAGCACCGTGTCCCATCTGAAAAAGCCATCAGTATCTGCAGCGCTCGCATGTCAGGGGAAATGGTAGTAACAAGCGCAGGACAGATGACATGTTTCATATGGATGTTTTCCACAGCGGACAGCCAAGCAGACAAGTCACGTCACATCACAGGCATGAGCAACGACTCTGCCAAATAAACTCTGATGACAGAGCTGTCCGTACATCTCACGCTCAACATTATCAATAAAGCCAAAGTATTAAAAAGAGCTCCACTATGTGCCATCATCTTTTTAAATGATTAATAATGATGTCGGCACTTGCTGGAAGAGAGAGAGAGAAACCAAACCAAAAGAGTCACAAGAAAGCCTTTCACAAAAAGCCATGTTTTAAGACTCAAGTTCTGCTTGGAGGATGAGTAAGCCCTGACAATTAATAAGGTCTAGGCCGTGCGCACCCTCACAGGTGTTTGCATTTACTCTGCATCAGAAACATGGGCACATATTGTCAAAAGGAAACGTAATGTGACTACAACAAAAATAATGGTCAAACAGATGCCTGTCGAGCACAGAGAAAGTCTCTCACCTGCTTGCCTTGCTTGCCCTGACGGCACGCCACTGAGAAAAACCAAATAAGTGATCAGACTTGTGAGGGTGCACCATAGGTGTGTATGACCTTTAAATGGTTTTGTCCATACAATCACAACACATACAGTGTTTGTGAGGCTGATTCTTCAGTAGAAAATAGTTCCAACAAAAACAAACAAAGAAATGAAACCTACACATTGTTTCTAGAAAGATGCATTGATATTGATTTTTTTTTTTTTTGCTGTGAGCACCACATAAAAGTCTGGTCCTCTCAGTTGTATTGAGGTGGACGCAAAATATATCACTGACATCTCAAAAGTAAGTAAGCTTTTCATCAGAGAATATGTTTCCAGTATTGTTGTTTTTTTTTTGTTTTTTTTTTTTTTTTTTGTCTTTTTACATTTTTAATGGAAAAACATGCAACAATCAAACTGAGGTGTTGTGTAGCCTGATGGCAGTGGGAACAAAGGATCTCCTGAACCTCTCTGTTCTGCAGCGGAGCGAGATGAGACGTCTGCTGCTGTAGCTGCGTCTCTGTCCATAAATGTGTATATAAATGTAATTTCTATTAGACAGGGTTGGCATCATGACTTAATCCCACAAAGTAAGTGAGAAAATAAATGAACAATAAAAAAAAAAGAAAAGAGATATATAGAGATATAAAGATCCTTACTTCTGTTATTCATAATCTGTAGTACTATATGATAATCACGTTCAGAAAATCCTACATTCCAGGCTCCAGACAGGACGGCAGCCCGAGCTCCTAACCACATTCTCCTGCGTCACAATACATAGTTCAAATTTACGACACTGCAAACTCTTAATGAACAATGTTTGTCCCATTATAGGCATTTGCAGGACACTGATCACGGGTGACAATGCAGGTCAGCTGGATGCGAACCAGAACTAATCACACAGGCATGTCGCTGTGACGTCAGAGGCTCTGAGTGACAGGGCTAACTGCAGCCTGCCGTACTGATTACCATCCGATACCCCTCCAGACGGGTAGGTCCGGTTATAGGCTTGATACGGCTGACAATTAAGGACCACACCATTGTTGGAGTAGTGTGAGGTTTGAAAGACGGAGCCTGACAGTCACCGGGGGAACCTATAGGGTTCGGTATGAGCAGGGCAGGGAGGGCCGACGAAGGAATGGTTATCTCATCAGTCTCTGAGGTCACCGCCACAGATGCAGTAACATGGTGTGGTATAGGGTGGAGTGACAGCCAAGAGGGCTAAGAATATAGCTCCGGAAATACCAAGGAATGTACTTCTGCTTTAAATGAGTTAATTCCCAATATACAATCAATTTGGGGAGATACCCTGAGTTTATCATTTCATATTCTCTGAAAATGTAAAAATGCCACAGGCTTTGGAATGGAAACTATTGGCTCTGTCTGACATTTTAAAAGTAAGAAAGAAAACATAAACTAAAGATTTCTTTTTAGTTTTTTGTATTTTGCCAGGTGCTTTCCTTTGAATTAGTCCGGGATAAAAAACCTGCTACGATGACCGAGTTTGATTAATTGCATATAATCAAACTACAAATGCCTATTAAGAACATCAAAAGACAGACTGCTGGCAGCAAAGTATAAACACAGAACGCTCTCATGCACCTATTGCCACTGAAGAAAACCAAACATTAAAGCTGCTATCAATATTTTTATATGAACAATGGATCAATTGACTATGTGTATATGGAAGATGTTGCTTATTGTGAATAGCACAGAAAAAAATTTCAATCAATTTTGCAGTTCCTTTTAGCGCAACACTTTTACAGTTTTAGCGTCTATTACCTAATTGTTTTGGTTTAACAGCCGACAGATTTGCTCCTTTGGTTCACTGTCACTGCTTTAATCCACCTCGTTATGAGTTTTCAGTGAAAAGGCAATTGATAAAACCACTTTGCATTTCCTGCCCAGCAACAAAAAGAAAGCTAACGCTAACAAGTTCATCCTTGTTAAACTTTGCTAAAATCATGAATGGTTCAAAGTCTTCTATCTACTATATATGTTTAACTGATGTCAGGACTTCAGCTCTCAATTTCAAAACTGCATTAAAGTAAATGAAACTTCAAAATAAAATCTGAAATAAATAAAAAATACAGTAACAAATCTAGACCTGTTCAGTTCTGCATTACTTGGTCAGTGTTGATCAGTGAGTCTGTGCAAACTGCAGCCAACATCTCCCAGAGTTGCTTGCATAAACTACAGTTTGTCTATGCAGATCAGAGGTTTACATGAAAGTGGCCGGCAGCGTTAATGTGGGCAGTTTTCCCAGGGGGGGAAACAGAAAAAAAAAAGAAAAAACAATTAATATTCTAAACCAATTCCTCTCTGAGAGTCTGCCCCCTCGTGAACCCATGGGTGGTCTTTTCAAATGCAAAATACTGCACAAAGACTAAAAGAGGGTTAGAGACCAAGAGCCTGTGATAGAGACACGCAGAGAGAGAAAGCAGACAGATGGAGAAAGACAAAAGAGAAAGAGAATATGCCGACTAATAACCCTGGAAAATAGAGGATAGTCAAAGCATGCGAGCATAAACAGATAAATGAGTGAAAAACTATATGTGGTAAAGATTGTTGACAAGCACAAAGGAAAATTTGATTGTGTTCTAATTGCTGGGGATTTAAGTTCTAAGTGTGTGTGTGTGTGTGTGTGTGTGTGTGTGTGTGTGTGTGTGTGTGCGTATGTGTGTAAAGAAACAAGAAAAAGCTGTGTGTACCCGACAAGGTACTTGTGTTGTGTTGTGGTGTTTTTAATTCCTGCTCACAGGCAACATACCCTAATGAAACAAGGACTTTAATTGTATTTCTGTTGCCATTCAACAACACGGGAAAATGAAAAACACAACGTGAGACCTAGCTGGTATGAAAATCAACTCGTTATTAAAAACAATGGAGAACTCCATTGTTTTTGCTAATTTAGCTGAGGGGCAGAAATATGTAAGAGTTGGCTTTATGGTGCTCCAGGGCCGCTTTTACTGCATGACTCTGGACTAATGTAGGCAAAACATATGCCAGTACATAAGTACAGGAGAAACTATGAACACACAGATACCACACACACACACAAATACATACACCTCCATGTCTCAAGGACTTTTACCCCCTTGTGTGTATATATTTATGTGAGTACCCCTGTGTGCCCTCCCCATTTCCTTCCTTTCTGGACCTGCTCTTGGCCTCTGTGTGTGTGTGTGTGTGTGTGTGTGTGTGTGTGTGTGTGTGTGTGTGTGTGGTGAATGACCCTTCTTTACAAACCTCCTGGCCCTCCCAAAAAGCTACTTCTGATCGTAGCGGAAACTGTACATCAATGTGGAAAAGCCAGTCTGGAAGTTTTTACTACACTTGTACACAGTTGGAGGCTATAGCAGCGGGTCCCAGGTCTCCCCTGGAAACAGGCATCTGTGAGTCATGAACAACAACCTGGTTGGGTGCTGTGGTGGAAGAAAAGGTCAGTTCTCAGTAGCGATAGAAAAACTATAGTCTAACCAATAATCCCTTATAATTAAAAGCCCTGCATTCACAATGTTACTTCAGTAAAAGTACAAAAGTAATCTCAGCACAATGTGCTTAAAAGTCTAAATCTGAAAAGTACAATATTTCCCTTTGAAATGTGGTGAAGTAGGAGAAAATACTCAACTGAAGTAAGAGTACTTCATAATTAAAAAAAGATACCAAACATTTGATTATTGATGGCCATTATCCAAGCCAAACTCTACGTGGACAGGCAGGGCTGGCAGGAGCAGACACGCGTGCGATCCGCAGCAGTTCAGCGAGGTTTCCGTCACGCACGCACACGCACACACACACACACACACACACACACACACACACACACACACACATACAACACAGGCAGTGAGTCCCGGGAGTGAGAGAGAAGAAAAAGCTGTGAATCCTGGATCAGCAACATTACTGACAACCAGGAGTCAGTAACACCGAGTCCCAACAATGTACATCCCACAGGATCGTCTGTATAATGGCCACGTATAATATCTATCTTATACCTAATATCTTTTTTTCTACACTACTAAGATTTAGTGAATCATTTTCTGACTTAGCAAATACGTGTTTACACCAAGCAGTTTATCCAGAGGTTACAGCTGTGACTATGTGAGTAGCGTTCTATAATGACAACTGAGAGAATAATATTCCTTTCCCTGCACTTGTAATTTGTTAGCCCTCGGCCCTTACTGAGAAACGCGAGGTTAACTGAGGACTGGGCTCTTGCTGCTTCACGTCACGAAGATATCACGCATGCAGATGAATCACAGCTGGGAGCTGCCAGGTAACAAAACTGTATTGTTTTGTTATACACCAACTGGCTCTACTGGAGCTGGTGTGGGATTAAATGCTTTGTTCACTGGCTGATGACAGCACCTGCTGGGCGCACAGGTACTTTTCATTTTTCATTCATTTTCCTCACTCAGGTTTTATATCTGCCTTGGATTCCAACCAGCAACCTTTCCTTGACTAAAAGAAAAACCTGCTACCTCCACATCCCAACTGGTCAGTGCGGTTTATGGGGGTCTTGAGTGTTCCACCAGGGGTCTTAAATGTTTCTAGTGGCTGGTGGATTGAGAGAGTTTATGAGCTTCTATGGGCCTTGACAACTGGCTGGGTCCGATAAACCAACTGGCTGGGTCTGATAAAAAAAATGTTTCACAGCCGCAGAACATTTCACTGATGGAAAAAGGAAAGATACTGGCACAGAAAAAGGAATGAGGCTCATGGGCAGAAAACAGCGAGATACGTGCAAAGACACAAGCACCAACTTAACAATAATAATGGAAGATGTGAAAATTAGAGCTGGAACATTTAGTCATTAATCCACTACAAAGATTACAGTTTAAAGCATAGGGCAATGTCTGGAGTTTCGTACACGGAGATTGTCCTTTTCAGATGAAAAGGACAATCCGTTGAGTCTAGGGGAGGGGCGGCGCCTGGTCAGAGCGCGCAGGACAAATGATAGAAACGTCATCAACACACCCACTCGCTCACTGTGGACAATCTTTATTCATACAATCGGCTCAACCAGACACTACACAGATTTTATACGAGCGTAAAAGTCAGTTTAACGTCCGGGTGAACTGATTCAGACTGATTCGTGCTGACACGTACAGCTCCTGTGGGTAATGTCTACAAAAGTTCAGGGTTGGCGTGCACGCGTGAACGCAGATAAACAGTTGTTGCTGTCTTTTCATTGTCATGACTTTCATGTCGAGGCTCTATCTCCCCGACTCTGTCTCTCTCGGCCTTCTCTCTCCATATCGTCCTCTATCTCCACTTGTCGGATTTTTACTCCCACCAATAATTTCCCTTTCCTGTCACAGCTCCTCAAAACACCCACTCACCTCACACACCCACCGACCCAATGTGTGAACCATCTTCCCTGCCAAAGAGCACACACAGCTCTCACACATATACAGAGCCACCACATAAAACGGCGGCTGTGCTGTAATAGATAGGCAGGGCTTTAGATGGTGACACCATGTATCCATCACTGGGGCTTATCTGTCGGCCGAGCTGGGAGGTTCAACACAGCGCAGCCAGATGTAGAGGAGAGGCAGCGAGGGAGATCATCCCTCTCTCTGCTGTTCTGCAAACCACCTAGTGAACTGCACTGCATTGGGGAAGGGGGGGGGGGGGGGGTTGGAGGAAGAGAATGAAGGGAGGGGGAGAGGAACAGCTGTTCTGCACTAACAAATAAACATATTCGTGGGGGAAGCTAAATGCTGCACAGGTTACCTAGTTAAAACATTTAAGTAAATATGCATCTTTTATTTCCTTTCATGTCGTTCAAGTCACTTACTTTAGCTTAGCATAAAGACTGGAAGCAATGCCACAGCTAGCATGACAGTGAAACCGTGTCTTATTTTCACATTGTATCTTGTTTGTTTCACATACTTTATAAATACTACACACAGAATGGAAGAAGCACATGTTGAGTCATGACTGTACCAAACCTGGCAACCTCAGCCGTGACAAAAAAGACTTGGGTGGCTGCATACGTACAGTCACTGCACATACCTGCTGTTATCAAGACTGAATTAAAGTACAATGGGCCCAGGGGGCGACAGCAGGGCAAGTCTTTTGAGCCTGGGACGGTTACAGATAACACTTGTTAGCCTAACTTTATTATTATTTGTTCACAAGATTTGCTCATCTTGTCGAGTTAGCCAACTACTGAAGACCTAGTGGCCTGCTAACCAGTGGAAGCAGACATTCCTGACATTTCTGCAAACACTTGTACCTGAACTGAATTTCCACTCAATCCAGGAGTTGGAAAATAACAACTCATTCATTGGACAATAAAGACAGGCATGTCATACGTGTGACTGACACTCTCTCTGAGCCTCATGGGCCCTCTCCATCGTCTGGCCCTGTAAACCATGCATTAATTAATGTTGTGGTTGTTACCTGAGAAATACTTTGACACATAATTGCTCTTAAAAACACAAATTGGTGCTTTTAGATTTCTGTTTATGTTCAAGGTTAGATTAAGATATATTCATTTGTCGGTTTTAGAGGTATTGGTAAGCAGTAGTTAGTAGTTAGTAGTAGTACAGTAGCTTCCAACTTTGCACGGAGCTAGACTAGCTGTTTCCCCCTCACTACAAAGCAACACTAAGATGCGTTTGGAGTTGTGTTTGTGCTCTCCACCAACTGCTGAAGAAAATATCTGTCTCTATTCACAGGGGAACTGAGCAGCCGGGTAATAATTCTCTGTGGGTTTGTCACTACTTGTGTCCCTTCTCACGTAACATGTAGTCATTTGACTTATTGTTAATATAAAAATATTGTTTAGAGCAGCTTTAAGAAATCACAGATGGTGCGTCGGGAAGAGCGAGGAACATCAGGGAGAGACGGCGAACGTGTGTGTTTTCTCTAAATGTTTTCATGCACTCAGACCATGTGCAGGTCTGCTGGATAGAGAGATAACCTCTATGATGTCACTGCCAGTATCTGGCAACACTCAGTGGTTTTCTGTCTCACATACACACACATTCACACACATTCAAACCCTGACTCTTTATCTCGCCCCAGCCCTTCAAAAAGCGGCTTATCACTAATCACAAAGTCATGATTTACAGCAGCGAGTCACCCTGCACAGCTCACACACAGGTTTTCTGAGTGACTAAACACATGTTGGAGAGACTTGTAATACTGGGAACACAGCCAGGTCATCTGCAGAAAACATTCTTGTATTATGCAGATAATATAAATAAAACTTGTTGCTAAGTTGACATCAAGCCTGACTATTGCAGACAATTGATTTTGTAGGTTTCAGGGGAGAAAGCCAGGAACAGTGAGCAGAGCAATCAATTCAGTCATTCATGTTCAGAGCACTATATCCCTCAATAAATCACCGGATCATCTTCAGCTGTTGTTTCAGTTTAAAGGCAGACTGTGTAGATGTTACTGTTTTTTTTTTTTCATTTGCTGCGGTTGTGTTTGCTTCACAGGAAGGACACCAGAACTAGAAAATGTGACATTTAAACTTTGCAGTTAGAGCCACCAGTGGTGGAAGAAGTAAGATCCTTTACTTCAGTGAAAGTATTAATATGATGCTGTAACAATACTCCATTACAAGTAGAAATTCTGCATTCAAAATTTTACTTGGGCAAAACTACACAAGTATTATCCATTAAAAATGCGTTAATGTAGAAGTTATTATCTTGCACAACAAGGTCATAAATTATTTTTCCAGATTTCAGAAGTTCCCTTGTTAGTTTTGACATGTTCCAACTTTGTCACTCTTATCAGGACCTCATGTAAATCCCAGCAGAACTTTGCACATCTACAACCTCAGTAAATCAAATCATTCACAGAACTGACGCCAGGAAACATGTTGCTGTTCCGACACATGAACATTCAGGACTCATGGCTTGGACCACGCCCCCCCCCCGCCTTTCATTTTGATCTCAACTACACACCTTTAAAGTTTTTTGACTGTATCTTGCAGGTTGTGATGCCATCAATGTGACAGCCGTAAAAACACCTGCCAAACTACTCAAAACCACCTCTGTGGTAGTTCCTGCTACAGTAGATGTCTCCAGGGCCATATTTTGACATGATGAACACACACACACACACACACACACACACACACACACACACACACACAAGGTGAAAACAATACCAACCACGCTGTCCTGGCTAGTAACAAGGAGTGAGACGCATGCTGAAGACATTCACACAAATGACAAATGGCAAACTGCGACTTCTGTTTGATACATTTCACTTTTCACAGAGTGAAATTTAGTGAAAAGGTCATAAGAGGCGGAAAGTCTTTTCCAGTTATGGCCTTATTTGTTCCTGGTAATTCTGCTAAGCCAACAAAATCTACTTGATAATATTTAACTTACATTAAAACGTTCTCGATAGCAGCAGCACCATTTAGCATCGTGACCTATGAGAGGTCATTTGACAAGAGTAGCCCTGTGATTTAGTTTGAATTTGGAAATTACAGGAGTTTTAAAAAAGAACGATTAGACATATGGGCTCAAGCATTTTAACCCCTGGATCCTACACTTCCCATAATGCAACTATGGAGTTGCAATATACTCAATATCCTTTAAACTCCCAAAGTTTATAACACAGACTCTCCGTTAAAGACCAAGCTGAGATAAGACTGATGACATCACCGGGGTTTTACAACTGTTTTCACAGGTGAAGTAGTTCTCTCCTGAACTTCATGTGTGCCCCTTTAAACTCAAGAACATGAAGGAGAGCCAAAGAACTAACGAGACAGCCTTAGCTAACCGTTTCTCGATAAGCTGAGGTTATGTTATTTTTTGTTATTAATCGTTTCTCCAACAGCTTGAGTCGTGATGCTGCACGTTGTTTTATTCACAATCCAGACGACTGATCATATTTGTATCTGGACAAAGGAGCAGAACAAGTACAGTGTGTGATTTCTAAAGTTAGTTCAGAGATTCTACAGATGCAGTAAAACGTATCATCATAACTTTCCATCATGGTAATTGATAGGCTGTCTGGAGGAAAAGGAGCATTCCTGTTGCCTGAGTCCCATGTCTCATTTTCACTAATAGGACATTGCAGTGAGGAGATTCTGGCTCGGGGAAAAGAAGGAGCATGTATCGGAGATCAGCCAGGGAATGCAGCTCGGCAGACACAACAACTCAGAGTGAAAGTAAAGAGGGAGAAGGAGGAGTGGGAGTGGGATGTAAGAGAGGGATGAAAGAGAAAGAACAGAGGAAGAGGTGGAATGAGAATAATAAGAGTGAGGGATGGATGTTTTTTCACCAAAGTAGTAGAGTCTGTTTTTTTGTTTTATACAGACAGATGAAGTCCTAAAGCTGTGAAATTCAAGTCATGGAGTGGGAGAGGTGGGACCAACACACACACACACACACACACACACACACATATAAGTGTTTATGCTAGCAGATGCTACAGACATACCTGATTGAAAGACCATTCTGCAGTAGTCTTTCATCATATTGCATCATCTCTCATAATATTACAAAGCTTGGTAATGTGAAGCTCTACTATGAAAATAATAGTAATAGCAGTCTGGCCTGGGGGAGTTATGTTTGCAGTAGAAGCAAAAAAATATGACTTCAGGGGAATTTTAATTATGACATTACTCTCAAACTTTTGAAACATGTTGCAATCATCCCAAAAAAGATGCTGCTACAGCTGCTGCTCGCACATTAAAAACACTGAAGCCGGCCAACGCAGACATCACTTCAAAGATACAAAAAAACACCAGTCTTTCCTCATTGTTTGTAGATTATTTCTACAGCAATTAAAAGATTGAACTGATTCAAGGAATCATGAACATGGGCTCAATTTGGAGCTAAATAGGACAGCGCTGACATAAAACACCATCCCTCACATGCTGAAAGGGTTAAAGGTTATCACTCAGTCGTGACTTGGAAACCTGGACAGTAAAAGTTTCCCTTACTTTCCGACTTCATTATCCAACTTTATACGTATAACAATCATGTGAACCTTTATTCAGGAAATTCATTTTTCCACCGTACCATATCCGACGGCACGTGACTGCGAGGATCCGTTCTGTACTAATGCTCCTCAAACAGCCTCTCCAGCTGATGCCCCCACTTCCCTGCTCAATCATCCATGTTTCCATTGTTGATTTCAGTTTGTCTTACATCTTCCTGTATTTTGTTAGGAGTGATTATGTATTATATTTTGACTTTGCTGCCAGATGCAAATTGCTCAGGAGAGATGATGAAGTATTAGAGTCTAGACTAAGCCTTTAAAGAGGATGTTCTTTACTGTGATTATGGGCACAAATGAAATAAGAGCACAGAAAGATGGCATGTGTGCTGAGTAAGGCCGAATTAGGAAGAATGAGCTACTTTATGCATGTTATGGCCAAATGTTTTTTGTAGCAAACAATACTTATTATTATGCTTAATGTTGTCTATGGAAATATGTCTTAACGAGCACAGCTCATTAGGACTAAACTGAAGCCAAGAGCTGGTCTCTTTGCATAATTTTCCCAGCGACTACCAGCACATTTTAACGTATAAATATTAAAATTAATAAAAACTAAACGTTTGTGACTTCAGGTTGTACACAGCATGGCCATATTTAGCATATCACAGTGTAGAAGTGTAAGTCTATATCAAAGAAATTACCTGACAGCATGAATAAATATTTGCCCTTTCACTGATTTAGGAATATGAATCGCTGCAAGGAGCTGCGTTGGTTCGGGCGTGTTGTTCCTCGTACTGGTGAGACATGCAGTATGGTCCAGGTGGTTCAGTTTGAGTCATAGATCTGTAATTTATGATGAAGGATTTTATCAATCAGCTTCAGAAAGATGGTGAAGAAATATTCAGATCCTTAATTTAAGTAGAAGTACAGATACAGCGATGCAAAATAGGAGCTTTACTACTTTAAACTAAACAAGTATTAGCAGCAAAATGTAGTTACAGTAATAAGGTAAAAGTTGAGTGAATTATTACATATGACATCATCAGATGATTAATAATGAAACATCTTTATGTAAGCAGCTGTAGCTGTTGTAGTTAGTTTGAACTACTTTACATTCACTTTTCTGCGGAGGGACACCAGATAAATCATCTGATGACCTCTCATCAGATGATTAATGGGAGAGAAAATAAATTTCTGATAAACAAATCTGTTTTCAATTTTTGGACTTTCGCAATCACACACACACACACTCACTCCAAATAGTTTCACAAATATTCAAAACGTTCAGCAGCAACTTCTTCAGACTTCTGAAGGATATGTTGTTTTAGTTTTTAAGCTTTAGTTGGATTTTGGATGGAATTATTTAAAAAACGAGGACACATTATGATTTAAAACAATCTCTCCTGCTCAGCTGTTGTTACTTTCCCTCTTTTAAAACCTAATCATGCATGTGTGTACATGTAAAAAAGCAGACTGGCAACCTGCTTGCAACATAGAGCCGGTAAAGACATTACAGCTGACCTGGAGAAGACAACCTGTGGAAATCAGGTTTCTCTAATCCCGTGTCCCGATGACAGTCACCAGGTTTCTCCTTCACTTGACCTTTACAACATCAGCTCACTGGAGAAAGCCTAACTTATTGGGTTAGTTAAGTGCATTTAAAAGTACACTTTACAATTGCAATGTTTTTACAACTTTTTCAGACATGTCCATCATTTGTGAGTCGCCTACTCAGAATGATAATGCATTCATTAACACTCCAGGCCAGGTGTTTGATATTACAATGAGGCATCAGCTCTGTGCTCAATATCAAATATAAATGGAAAAAACACCTCTCCCAACGACTACTTTAAATGTAAATTTTCCCAAACCATGCAGCTGCTCAAGTGGAGCAGTGCAGTGCAATCTCAATAACTAACAGCAGAAGCCCTGTGGTTGCCCTGGGATGCTCCCGGGTGTAAATGTGTGAAATTGTGTGAGTGTGAAGCAGGAAAAAGAACACACCTGCTGAGTGAATCTTTGCTGGATAAATAATATTTAATCAAGTCAAATAAAGCTCAGTCGGAAAACCAGTGTGGCCAAACAGATCACTTGGCTGGAGCTCAGGATTGCATAAGAAAATTCAACAACGACCTTGACGGTAACTGTTTCTTTCCCTTTCCTTGTATCCTCCTGACTGACACTCCCTTTTCCCGCACATGTTTGGAATCATGTTACTGATGCTCAGAAGAGTCGAGCTTTATTGGACAGTTGCGGGATACTTGCATGAGGAGCATAGGTGTTGATGTCTTGTTATCACGTTTGCTTTTTTCTTTTTTTTTTTTTTTTTTAACAGCAGCAACAGTTCCAATAAATGGAACAACTATAGAGACAAGAACATTTGGTCACCAGATTTTCCATGTTCTGTCTGTCTCTCATTACCATTAGCAGGCGGACCTGAGCATTATCAGTCAGTGGCCGTGGACCTGACAGGAAGAGAAAGAGGCTGAGGAATCGAGGAATAATGAAAGTAGCACTGAGGAGATGATGCTGCCCTTGAGGAGCACCGAGCCCCTGTGTGGGAGTTTGGGTGGAGGAGGCAGGACTGAGGCTCATTGCTCAAACAGGAGCAATCTTATCTCATTGTCATTAATAGCATCCTGCTGTTCACGTCCTCTGCTGCAGCGTATGTGGAGCTCTGCTGCTCCCCTTTGCCTTTTTCGTTCCAGATCACGTATTCTGGGATTTGTACATGAACGCATCAACCTGTTCAGGTCTCACAAAGATATGAAATTCATAAAAAAAATATGTTAAAAAGAGGCAGCATCTCAGGGGGACCTGGTATTTGGACATGTATTTTCTTTTTCATGATATTGACATAAAAAAAAAAACAGTAACTGACTTCCGTTTCAGTCTACAACAACAAAGAGCGGACAAGTGATAGAGATAAACAAAACAAACAGGTTACTTCATTTTACTGTAAATTCAGTTACATACTGGACTAAACACAGCCGCTTCACTCCCATCTGTTAGCTGTCAAATACCGGCAAAAACACCACTATAACAATGGTGCCGATGATGTGCTGTCTTCGGATGCTCAGCTGGTGCAGTCCTGCTTCGTTCACCTGAGACATTTCACCAGCATTAGAACATCGCTCTCATTAACTCATCTAGAGAAGTCCATGCTTGTCAATCGCACTCACGTTTCTGGTCTCAACAGGCAAAACATCCAAATATTTATACAATATATATATTATATTTATACAAAACGCTGCTGCCAGGCTTTTAACACGTTCTAAGAGGAGAGACTACATCACACGAGTCCTCATCGCCTTTCACTGCCCAGTTTTAGATTTCATTTTCAGATTTCACTGCTTGCATGTCAGACGCTTGCTTATTTCTGTGATATGTTGAGTCCCTACGAGTCTGATCGCTGCTCGTTATCCTCCGGCAGGGCTCTAACGTGTGCTTCTAAAATCTGACCTTCTTACTAAAAGTCACAAAGCGCCCAGGCCTCATTCTAGGAAAAGGAATAGAGAGGGTTGTTAAAATATTGCTGACATGACATCCATATAATACACCCCCATATGGTGCTTAAATTTAGTCTGTCCTTAACCTTTGTGTAAAAACTTAATATGAGATAATAACAGATATTAAAAAGCTGGATTTAAAGGGAAATCTGCTGCCTTTCTTTCTTTCTTTCTTTCTTTCTTTTCATAGTTCTTCAAACAGAGTGTTCAGAAATGCTGATGAAAATGTCTATTCAAATATGATTATCCTACAAACAGAAGAAATTAACTTGGTGACGAGCATTATGGGAAAAGTGGTCTTTTTGAGAAACACGTCTGCTGTGAGGATGTGTGCCTCACTTATTCATTGCACCTATCATCATTACCTGTGGTTCTTCACAGTCCCGTGTCTCGATATATACAGAGGATAGTAACTAGTAGCACGGACTACAAAACAGGTCAGCTGTCAAAACACCACCCACTCAGCCAGAGAGCGTTCAGGACATGCAGAGAGGGGATGGAGAGGAGGAGGAGGACGCCAAAGGAATTCTGGGATGCTCAAACCTTCCACCCTCCTCTGGCCTCCTCTCAGCCTCAGCCCCCCCCCCCCCCCCTCCCTTCCTCAGTCAGGAAACCCCCAGTGGTTTTGAATGGAAACCAGATCTCTCATCTCTCGTCTGCATGTTGCGCTGGGATGTCCCGGCCTCATTATCTTGCTCATTAGACTCCCCTTTTATTCCCAAACATAAATACTAGCTCCCCCATGTCTTTGTCTGTCTCTCCCCTTCCCTCTTTTTCTCTGTCTCTCACTCCCGCTTTCTGTTTCCCCATCTCTCTCTGTCGCTGTTTCTGTCTCTCAACCACCACCCCCCACCACCACCACCTCCACCCCGAGATCCCCAGTTGACCATTAGAGGGCGAGTGATGTAATCATCTGCTCATTAGTCATTGTGATTGACAGCTGGCATTGTGTGTGTATCTGTGTGTGTGTGTGTGTGTGTGTGTGTGTGTGTGTGTGTGTGTGTGTGTGTGTGTGTGTGTGTGTGTGTGTGTTGGGGCACATTGGCGGGTCAGCCCGTCAATGCTGGGCAACCTCTTGATTTACTTTCAAGACAGAGTGAGAGACAGGGGAGGATGTAAGAGAAACAGATGCATATGTAGGTGTGTGGTTGTGTGTGTGGTTGTGCAGCAGACACTGGCTGATCAGCAGAGACCTGTCATAAAGTGTCTTAGATGGTTTCAAAGTTCAAGGTCAACCTGGAGTTTTTCCTCCAGGTTAGGAAATGTAGCAAATGATATGCATATCTTAAAATGTGCTCTCACCTCGCCATAAAAGTCACTCATAAATTCAAAAGCAAAAAAAAAAGGCTCTGATATCTCATCTGTAATTCACAAAAGACACAACTCTTCGGAGGCGTCCATCTGCTCAGTCCACACTATCTTCGACCTCCATCATGGCCGACACTCTCCTCCAGTTCAGCAGCAACGTTCCTGAGGTTTCTAAAGCATAACAGCTGCATGGCCACACTTTTGATTTTGATAGAGTATTCAGTGGCTCCATGAGGAATGCAGGGAGGGAAAGGCATTCTCTTTTATTGCTTTTTATGTCAATCATTTGTTTTCCATCCCCATCACAGCTCTATCGTCTCATAGTGAAACTGGAGGCCACAGTCTATCACTATTTTGTATGCAAAACAGGAGATGCGAGCAACTCAAATGGCAGTGGTATCACTGGGCTTTCAGCAAAAAACTAAATAGATTATGAGCCAACAAAACAGAGTGAGCTGCATATCTGAAACAAGTGTAGAATATAAATATGCTATTTTCCACTTGATTTAAATTTTTATACATCAAATAAGTATTTTTGCAGCATTAGTGAGTTCAATTATCACTTGCTGTTGTTAAATGAATTATATAAGCTGGTGAATTTCCTGTCAATAAATTTAATGAAAAGACTAAAATAAACAGTGCATTAGTTTCGCTCTCTCTTGGACCGGGTTAGGACTAAGCCTGTGTGGTGCGCGCTCTACCAGGTGAGCCACAGAGGCACACGAATATGTTTTTTATTAAAACTTGCATAGTCCATCCAAATTGTGAATCACTGAGCAATTACACTTGCTGCTATTTCAATTCAATATGAAGACAATCAACAACACTGAACTCCACCCTGTTAATCACCCAGGCAGGGGAGACAGATGGAGAGTGCATTGCTCTGGTTGAAGTAACCTCAGTTCAGGAGTCTGTCAGACAGAACGACGTCCCGTCTCTCTGCTGATGTTCTCCTCAATACAAACACTGCAACAGCAACAAACAAGTGGCTTCATAACATGTCAGCTCAAACAGCAGTCATTAATCACGACTGCCTTCCCCCTGTCTCCTTCTCACTAAGATGGGCCCCTTATTATGTCACATTACACTAGTGGCCATTGTAGCTGTCACTCCTCCTGCACCTGCCAAACTGGGCAAACACCAAGACAGAAGTTAGACAGGGAAGCATTGGTAGAGGTGGCTGGGACTAAAATCTGGAGTATTTACATTACACTGCTAAATCTGCAGTGTGGCCTTCAATCAAAAGACTGCAAACAATTAAAGTTTGACAGATGGATAATGATACAGAGACTGAAGGACAGAGTGTGAAAGTAATGGACAGAAGCATGGCAGGAAAAGATGGATGAAGACATGTGAGGGATGCAGATGAAGGGAGGAGAAGTGGGAAGTGTGACATTGATTAATGACCCTCTTATTGTGTGTGTGTGTGTATGTGTAAGGGATGGTCCTTGTATTGTTGTGATGGTCACTGCATACAGTTTGACAAGCTTGTTGGGGCCTTTATTAAACCTTTTATTATTAATCAATGCAATGTTGACGTGAATGTTGAAATAAAACAAACATCTGCGTTTTTCAAGAGAACAGTTAAGAGTTCCTCTCCAGACATGCTTTAAATTGTGTAAAATTACTCCGCTATGATTAATATTTTAGAGCTGGGACTGGAAGCACATCTACTCATACTTCCTCAAGTCACTCACACTATGTCTTGTATTATATAAAAAAAACCCATATGGACATATTAACAAGGTTAAAAAAAATTATTTTTATCAGAGGGGGTCTTGAAATGATTGTATGAAAAGTTATGAAGTGGGGGCGGGTTATGGGCAGAGCAGGGGTTATGTACTTTTTAATTTGGTATAATTTTCACTTTTTTTATATTTTATTTCTTATTTTCTTAAAGAGTTAAGATTATTTTGTCATGTTACTTCCGTACTCACGCTGAAGAAAAAAAGGTTTTTCCACAAACTCACAACATGAAAATGAATCATTTTCTGTAGTGTCACTTCACTGTGAAACATAAACAAGCAGTGAAGTTTCAAGGAACAGACAAACTCCTGAAGGCCGTGACCTCTGCCCTGAGGACTTCCTGTCATTATCCAACCAGATGATAACATCCTGGTGACATCACCGCTCATCCGTCATTCGACTACAGTGATTGCAAGGCCACTGATAGTGATTGGTGATTGTGGTAGGATGCTGATTATGGTAAGGCAGTTGTGTACCAATCGTATGTGTGTGTGTGTGTGTGTGTGTGTGTGTGTTAGTGGGTGTGTGCATGTAACAGTAAAAGAAGCTCCACTCAGTCAGCTGCAGAGATGCATTCACATTAAAACTTGATTAGTGTTCAACCTGCTGACCCTAACCATGAACCCTGACAACTGCACGGCTGCTTCTTCTTCCTTTTCCTTCTCTCCCGTTTCTCTTTTTGTCATCCCATCACTTATCCTTTCCATCCCCCCCATTTTTCTTTTTGCATGTTTGATTAGGTTAAGAGTTACATACATGTCTTATCGCCCTCAAGAAACATATTTTAAAGCCTGAGTTGTCATGACCACCAATTCAAGAGAAACTCATCAACATCATGGCACTTCAAATGCTGTGGTTAGACCTTGTGTAAGAAAATCCAGCTGTGCAGACACTCAGTGCTCACCATAGTTGCACTTAATCATAGTGTTTACCGTGTTGGGGGGTATAAAATGACCCCCTCTGGTCTGAATTTCAAGAAAATATTAGTTTGGCTATCATTTCTTTCCATCTTTTTTTTTTTTTTTTTTTTCCCTTAAATGGAACAAACATGCTTTTCAAACCAGAGCCGTGGGTTATTCAAGCCATGGTTGCACCATCATGGAACTGTGCTAACCACAAAGCCAAAAAAGATACTTTAAACTTACCCTGCACCCCGCAAAACACACTCAACCTTTCCCCCAAATCCTCTCTCAAGTGAAAAATGAGTGGAAATGAATACAAATCCCCCACAATCCTCTTTTGCTGTATCCCTCCCCCGGTTCTAGGGCAGCTTTTTGCAATCACAACACGCACGCACACACACGAACTTTGTGGCTACACAACTGTACTTAACACCTCTAGTCCCCCCCCTGTGTATCCACCCCGCCCCGACTCTCCTGTGTGTCTTTTCACCCAGTGTACTGAGATGCAAACCGCTGCAGGCCAGAAACACCCTGTTAGCAGAGAGAGAGAGACAGAGAGGAGGAGTTAATTGCTCTGGGTGAACAACTGTCTGGTAATACTCAACATTAACTTTTAAAGCCTGTAATAACTTTTTTCCTCCCCTGCTGTTTCTTGCCTTGAGAACACTTGCCCAGGGTTACAGAAGGTTACGTTGGCTGATCAGCTGAAAAAAAGACAAAGGAGATGCTGAAGGGAGACAGTTTGAGCTTAAAATGGTAATTCTAGTTATTACAACTTGGCTTTCTCATAGTTTTGGCCATGAATTCTATCGAATACGATAACATTGTATTCAACAAAGTGAATGTTGAGATCTCAGAACACAGAGACATAGCATAACAAAGTCTGACAGGAGCAATTCAATTATTAAACAGGTTGTAAACAGGCCAACATCTGAAATACTTTATTTGGAGGTAGAACTGTAAGTCAGTGGTTGTTTCTCTCTTCATATTACAACTGCACAACCACAGAAAGTATGAACTTGGATAATGGACTGCAGTTAAACAGCGCTTGTCTAGTCTTATCGACTATTCAAAGCATTTCCTGATGGAAGCCACATTCATACAGCACTTTTCCAATGAGACACTGGTGGCAACTTGGGGTTCAGTATAGTAAGGACACTTTCAAAGGTGGACTGGAGGAGCCGGGAATCGAACTACCAAGCTTCCGATTACCCGCTCTACCTCCTGAGCCTCAGCCCCATGGTCTGTAAAATGCAGTGTTTTTTGTTGCAGTGGTCACAGTCAGGACTGTAGGATCACGATAACACACACACTTGCCCAAAAAAACGCTTTGCTATAAAACAGCAAATATATTTTTTGAGGGTCATAAATATCCCCAAAAAACTTTTTGTATTACGACACTATGATCCATTCAGTCCAATAAAATATGAAAAGTTTCAGAGAAGTATATCAATAAATTATTTCATGCCATTCATGTGGTGCACAGAGCCAACAGGAAGCAAGCCAGAGGAAGTCTCTAATACTTAGTCTATGGGCCTTAAAGTGCAGAAAGCCTCAAAGAGTTTTTTGGCATACGTGTTCAGTGGGCAACTTTCATTGGAATGGAGCGCCATGTTGGAGCATGGTTTCCCATTCTCCTGATACATCCATTGGAAAATGTTTACAAATCAACCTCCCCTTCATTTTCTCTTCAAAATAAGTTTGGCTAACACAGGGCTTAGCTTCTGTTTAGCAATTCAGCATCTTCGGACATGAACGATCACCTGCCTGAGGGTAATGTTGTTCTTAAAGATACGAATTGTGAAGAAAACTACGAAAATAAGAGATATTTTGTAACAACCAAGACTTCATGATATTTATTCCTGATCAAAAATGTATCAATCGAATCTGCCTCGATGGCTATTTTGTCAAAATTGCAACAGAACAGTGAATCTGAAGGACACTAAAACGCTCTGCAGGGCTGACAAAGTGCAGAGTTAGGTAAAGCACTCTCCGTGGATTCATCACTATGAACAACTCCTTTCACATCATTTGTCACAATGTTATTATAAACGTCTATCAGTCCAGCTTGAAGGATTATAATGTTACACATGTCTTCACAGCCAAACAGCACAGCAGCTGATTCCAGTAATTTGTTTCTCCCATTCCCATAAAAAAAAAAAAAAAAAGTGTAGTAAATCAGAGAAATCAGCAGCTTGTTTGGAATGAAAACGTCCTCACTCTCGGAGCATTTGGCACATGCTCGATAATCACCACCACGCGTAATCAATCCACTCATACCTATTTATGATCCCCAAATGAACCCTTAACTCTTTCTTTTTTTTTTTGCTTTGTGCAAGACACTGGCAGAGAGCTGAGGGTCACACTGAGAAGGAAAACAAGACTCTGTGGTTATCCCCCGAGGCACAAACAAGCAGAGCAGGAGATGTCAAGGCAACCTCAGACAATTAAGATTCCCTTACTGATAAAATAAAAGGCAACTCGGGTCGACATTATCTTAATTCCACAAAATAGAATAGAAAAGAAGAGAAGAAAATACTTAAAAATAGTGCGTGTCGGTGTGTGAATGCGTCCACATGCACTCATGTCCACCAGAGACTCAGTGTGTGTCCACATGGATATTATCCGCTTCACTGACTACCTCTCTCTCTGCTAAAATGTTGTTTCACAGTCCAACGGATGATCAAGTTTCCGAGCTCCAATCTGTGGTGAACAATGCGTTGCCAATAATAGCGTTCACATGAGCCTTGATACTAGCCCCCGTGAGTGCCAATGCCTAATTTTAATTACGGGAAACCTCTCGCTTCGCCAACAGCTTTATCGTTTCTAATTGCCCCGGTTTCGAAACGAAGTTGTCTCTGCGTTGAGCAACGCTGAGGGATTCTTGGAAGGTGCGGTGATAGATGTTTGGGAAGCTTATCCTTCCTGTGTCCTGCATGAACACTCCCAAAATATTCCTTGTCACTTCCAACGATAACTACGACAGAATAACTTTTATTTTTCCAAACATTCTGTGGAGAATGGAGGAGAACTGCAAGGATGGTTAAACTAGAAAAAAAAAAAAAAAAGTGGGCCTTCTTCAGTGGCTTCATCTGAGATGCTGAGCACAGAGAAGCATCTTATGATCATTAAGCAGATACAGTGAAGGCAGCATTATCTGAGGAGCGTAGAATATAATGAATGACTGATACAGTAGAGAAGATGAGACCCCATGGGAGAGGGGAGAGAAGAGCCTGGGGAAGACAGGAAAATACATTATGGAGAGAGAGACAGAAGGAGGAAATATAGGAAAATACCAGAGGGTGAAAGGTGGAAAAACAGCAGAGGATACAGTGTCCTCTGGAAGGTCAAGAAAAGAAATGTTGATATGCTTTGCAGAAAGCTCTCCCTGAAATATCATCTTCTCCTGAATCTTAAGGCGCGCGGGATAAGAAGTCAAGAGAATAAAAAGTGTGTTTTCCGACCCGCAGCTGCAGCGTCTTACACATGTCCGGCTACCAAAAGCCTACTGAAGCCTCGCTATAACAAGCGCCTAGATGATGAGGTGCCTATGAGGTAGAGGTGGAGAGAAGGAAAGAGGGAGAGGAAGGGCTGGATAAGACGACGGGATCAAAGTCAGATTCAAACCGGATAGCTCTCCTTAAACCCTGCCGTCACATTAGGTCACCCTGTGAGCTTTCTCACCTTATGAATTCTCGTGGAGCGTTTTATGATTTTTTATGATTTCCACTCCTTACCATAGCCACACCCTGACGCAATGTGCTGCAGTTTCAAATAGAAGGCTTTTGAATTGAAAGTGCATGTTTCTAAGTTAGTGTACATGTGTAACACCCATATAACTTCCTCTCTCTTGGTTTCTGTGTGTTACCTTTAAATTAAATCCCTCTTATTTCCCCAAGGTGTGTGATACCATTGAGCTGCACTCCGAAAGCCAGTTCACATGATTAAGGTTTGATCCTCCTGTTAGCTTATGGACTCTGACGCGCAAACACACACTTGTAATCACACACACACAAACACTCTCACCCGCTCTCAGGAATCACAGGGATCAAGTTTGTCCACCTTCGGGTGTGTGATGGGGTGGGTAAGCCTGGTTACTATAGAGCATGGTGAGTCCCTTTATGGACCTACACTGAAGCCTTATAACTAAATGTTATAGTCTGCTGCAGGTATTGACACACATGCTGCCTATTGAGTCAACAGGAAAATTGTACTCCAGTAACAGTCCTGCTATACCCTTTATACGCCATAATTAACATGGGTAAGCAGGGTTTTTTTTAAACGCAGGTGAACCCGCTAAAAAAGGCAATTGACCACTTGTACACTGCCAGATGAGTTTGCCCGTGAGGACACACACAACTACAGGGACCAATGTCATGACAACTATTAAATGGATCGCTATGAAATTTGGTAGAGACATTAAAGCCCCCCTTAGACTGAATTGTAATAAATTTAGTGAACGATCTAAACTGCCATCGCCTGAAATGCGTTAGCTACTTTGATTTTAATGGTAAATAGCAGCTGTTAGCATGCTGACTTGTGAAACTAAGATGGAGAACAAGGTAAACAGTAAACCATGAGTTCATGTGCACCGTTGTATCTGTAGATGCTGCTCCAATCTAACTTAAACTGCATTTTCTGATTACGTACTTGGAATAATTTACAAGATAATCTTTTCATTTCAGAAATCCAAGCATCATATTCAAAAAATGTTTCATGAGAAATGTTATTGTTTTGAATAATCTCTCGGGAGTTGTTATGATGTGTTATATGTAACTGTTGTAAATGAATGATGTGTGTTCTTATGTAACTATGTGACACTTACCTTATGTTACCATTAAGTCTCCATTAGGTCTCTGCGTGAGACAGAAGGTTTCTCCCAGTTAAATAAAAAAATATATATATATATTGCCATGCTAGCATTAGCACTTAGCTCACTGTGTCTAATAACAGCCTCACAGAGTTGTTAGTACTGCTGTGGTCTTGTCTTGTTTAAAATTAATGTGTTGTTTAGGTTCACACAGCCTTAATGCAAGTGAACCAGGACATGTAAACAAAAAATCACATGGACTCACAAGTTGCTCATTTATTGGCCATAGTTTTGTCATGTGTCATCCTGCAAGATTACACATTCTGGCAATAGCAGAAAACCAAACAAACTATTCCAACCCCTATAAATGTATTCCATAACAACAAGGTATTCTAGTGTTGATTAGCTAATGTCTTCTTCGGTGCCACTTTGAATTCAAATTCGATTAGCGTTACCTGCTCAAACAGGCCAAACTAATTCTAATAAAAGACACTGTGAAAGCACCCATAACCTTTTCCCCCCATTGGAAGTGTGCTAACAGATGAAGCCATCAGACATGGAGTTGGAAGAAGACCCACAACATCTGGTGGACATTTTGTCAAGAGTCATGGCCCCTCTCCCTCTCCTTCTATTTGTTGGTTTTCTCCTCCTCCTCCTCCTCCTCCTCCCCTACTACAACCATTCTACCCGCTCTGGTCATGCTGGGTTGCGCTGGTCCGTGCCTCACTGTTTGCGCAAGGAACCAAAGGGGAGAAGCTGGAGTACAACCTAAATTGTCGACAAGTGTGTGCTGAGGTCAAATAAATTGTGTCAAAGTGTGTGCACCAAAGTGTGTGCCCTTATTATCATGTTTTCCTGCAGTGGTCGTCATTGTAAAAGGCTGGCTTCATGCACCTCTCATTCATCACTATCCTTTTGACCCCTGAAAGAGGAACAAAATTATTTTTGACAAAGCGTACTCCTGAGGATGGAGCAAAAGTGCAGCGAGCTCAGCAAGCCTGTAGTAAAACGAAGGATACTTAAATAGCTACATATGTTCCTGCGTCATATCTGTGGATTAATAAGACATGAGCTGGATACCACTTAGAGCTGAGACAGTATAGGACACTTAACCCAGTCCTTGTTCTTACAAGTTGATCTCATTTTACCTCCACGACCCCGGTGGTTTTGGATCAGGTTTTACGCTCGGCCCAGTTTAGCAGGAATTCATTTGAGAGGCACCGGCCTCTTTAGTCTGATCCAGAACTGAGCACCATAACCACAAGAGACATACGAGTGAGTGAGCATGTGACCATGTAGCTATAAAGCAGCATGTTGTCACGCATTTTTTAAAATAGTTTTATAAGTGTGCAGTTACTGGACTTTACACAAAAACATTTTATTAATCTATTAATTTCTCATCTTTTCATTTTGCTTGAATAATGGCTAAAAAGTGTTTTCTGAAGTCACCGTGACCTTGACATTTGACCTTTGACCACCAAAGTGTAATCGGTTCGTCTTTGAGTCAAAGCGAATGTTTTTTGTACTAAATTTGAAGAAATTCCCTCAAGGCGTTACAGAGATATTGCGTTTACAAGGCCAAAATCAAGATTTGTGAGCTCTCCGTGACTTTGACCTTTGACCCACCCCACCCCTAAATCTATTCAGTTCATCCTTGAGTCCTAGTGAATGTTTGTGCCAAATTTGAAGAAGTTAGATCAAGTCGTTACCGAGATATCGTGTCCACGAGAATGGGACGGACAGACAACCCCCGTAAAAATGTCACCAACCAATGAAATCAAGTACTTGAAACTGAGTTTCAGGTCCCGCTGTTGGAAACCAGCAATTGAAAACATTACAAATGTAGTAGTGTAAGTTGTCTAATTTGGTCACAACAAAAACTAACAAGTTCACCAACTTGAGTGTTCAGCACAAAAACACCTTTTTTTTTTTTCTTGGTGCTGCGACACGAGAAAGACACATTTAGCAGCAGATTACCACTTTAAAAATATTATTCTAGGGAAGACTTCTTTCTTATAGGATGCTTGAGTTGGCTACGGTAGCTATACACACACACACACACACACACACACACGAATGCGCAAACTAATCAAGCTTTCCAATGCCTCACTGCAGCACCCAATATCCTTGCAATAACAACGATGACCAATCCACAGCAAGTGCCCTCATAAAAAGCATCTTGACGTGTGACTGCTGATGGAAACTCTCTGTTCTCCTAATAGTCCTGGAACAGAACGGAGTGTCCCGTCCACTCTGAGAAGGAAAAGTCAGTGGAAGAACCTTTAAAAGGTCCCTCTGCAAAGAAGTTCCACAAAGGTTCTCCGGAGAAAATGGACCTCGAGTCGTCACAGCACCCTACAGGACGCTTTAAAATGTGTGACGTTCTCCACTTACTGCTTGTTGTGGCGAGAAAGGTTGAGGTGTTTATTAGCCTCCTCTTTAAACACCCCCCAAAACAAATCCTCCTTTAAAGAGTGCACGCCTCAGCCCTGCCCCTACAGAATTGCCTCTATCTTCAGCCATAAACATCTCATTTCATGGGTGGGTGGGTGGGTGTGGTCGAAAGGGCCGAGAGTGGTGAGTGTTGCTTGGCTCGATGTCATGTTTTCCAGCTTGAAGAAAACAAGTCTATTTGTGAAGTCGCCACAGGAGCAGAATGTACCTTTGCTACAGGAGCGTGTGCCGAGTCCCCGTGTGTGCCTCTGTGTGCGTGTGTGTGTGTGCGTATGTCCATGGGTATGTGTGTGTGTGTGTGTGTGTGTGTGTGTGTTTGCAGGAGCCTGCTTGGTGGCTGGCTGACTGGTTAGTCTCAGTGGCGTTTTGTGCTGCCACTGGGCAGCTTGGCTGGTGAGCAGTGTTATTACCAAAGTTTGGTTAAACACAGGCATGACCAAAATTGTATTATAATATACAGGAGCTTTCAAAAATGTATACTGATTGAGTCATTTCATCAGACATCGGAACAACCTCAAATTAAACAAGACCTCATAAAAGATGTCTTCTTAAGGTGTTGAATACCCCTTCTTCCTCTGAACTCTTACTTCACTCATCAGTGTGTGTGTGTGTGTGTGTGTGTGTGTGTGTGTGTGTGTGTGTGTGTGTGTGAGGCGAATAATGAAGCAGGGAGAGTGTACAAGGCCGTAATTTAGTAAAACCATGAGATTGTGGGGATATCAACATGGCAGAACAAATCAAATGTCACAGTCACCCCGTCTCTCTCTTTCTCAGCCACTTTTCCATCAGGGGTGTATAGTTAGCATGATGGGTATTAGCCTGTACCCACATCCCACAGCCATAACTTTGAGGTCCGTGCTGCTGTTTTAAATCGGACCAAACGGCACCAGAACAAAACGAGGCCAAGACCTATCAAAAACTTTCCACTGCAGTGCCTGGGTCAATGAAGTCCAGTGACATAGCAAATAAATGTTCTCTGTTTGCTAAGAAAACTAGAATGACATAATAATAATCTTAACATACACTACTTGTTCAAAGAAGTTTAATATTTCACCAGGTCCCTGAGCGTTTGTCTTTCTAGCTTAGTTTTGTAAAGCTGATTTATTTCAAGGATTCAAGTGTGTTTATTGTGAGGTGAAATGTACAGAGTTGTGTCATCAAACACCAAGTACTGTAATGTGAACAGCAAAGTGACACCTCACAGTGACACAGTGATATTTTACAGGAAAACACTCCAAAGAAACCAAATCCTGCACGGCTGGATTCTGGGTCCGGACAGACCAAGCTCGGGGCATGGCTGATGGCATTGCCTGCTTTGTTGTGACATCACAAAGTTACACAAATGCAGACCGCTCGCTTTAGGGATCAGTTTCTGAATACAGGCTCTGTGCATTTCTCTGTGGACTGAGCGCTTTGATAATTTCACAGTATTAATGTAGAACCTAGACCTGCTTTATAATCAGAGAAGACAAGGAAATCTCACATTATTCAATATGGGACCTTTAATGTTTGTCTAACTTTAGCATGAGATTCCCTGAACTTTATCTATATGGTTTAGTTACCTAACCTTAACCATAGTT
Source organism: Seriola aureovittata (assembly GCF_021018895.1). Taxonomy (NCBI): domain Eukaryota; kingdom Metazoa; phylum Chordata; class Actinopteri; order Carangiformes; family Carangidae; genus Seriola; species Seriola aureovittata. Next base: position 5,223,002 of record NC_079384.1, read on the forward strand.
TTCACATATCCAGGCCTTAACCGTGGGATTTAGTTGCTTAATTTGAACAAGGGATTCCCCAATTTGCATTGGCGCCAATACTGACCTGATTAAGAAGATCAGGTATCGCAGGTGATCAACATTAGTTACAAATTCCTCATCAATGTTATTATTAAAAGTCAGTGTTTCCAAAAATAACCACAGCTATGCCTGACATCATGTTACCTTATGTATAAATGATGGCCTCAATGCAGTGAGGTATACAGTATACAGATGAAGAAAGACCTGGTATTTAATGGGTAGCCTGTATTAGCAGATATTCTGACTTGAGGTGTAGGAATTGGTTCCTGGAGAAAAAGTTGCTTCAGTGCATCCCTAACCTTAAAGTATTTGCCATGCAAAGATGACTGAAGAAAGTGAAGCACACAGTGTTTATACTAAAAACAAAAGAATGTGGTCACTGACCGTAACCAAGGGTTTTGCAGAATCGTCCAAAATCAGCGTTCTTGTCTGGTGATAGGGTTGTTGCAATAACAAGCCAATATTAATGTGTAACAGTAACCCACATTTGGAAACCCTTGAAAGCTTGCTGGAAGATTTATTATATAAATCCAAAGTCTCTAAAAAGCCCTAAAGGGCTACTAATTAACCTACTTCGAAGGTTCTTAAAATTCAGCTGAAATTGACTGTACTATGTGAAACCGCAAAGGTGAAGGAAAACTTCCCTTCATCCATAATTTGACCAAAACAGGGGGATATTTGTTGTAGCAGTCTGCTCTATCAGGTTGCTGAGCTCCAAGGCATCAACACCGGGATCAGTGAGGATGGGCCATGACAGGCAAAAGTGACTCAAGAGCAACTGGGAGATGAGAAAGCTCTGGAACAATTGAGCTTAAATGAGGTCATTGATATGCTCCTACATTGTCATAGGTTATGACCGGTGTGTGAGTAAAGTAATTGCAGACATTGCAGTGCATTACATAGCAAACTTATCAGTTTACATTACAAAGGAAAGCACTTCACAATGGAAGGCACCGTCACGTTTAGTACTGTTGACAGTCGTGCTGACGGTTGTACTGTAAAACCATGAGTACATTCTCAGTTAGCTCAATTAGATATAGAACGTATTTTAACCTAAACAAACTACTATAAGTCTGGAAGAAATAAGACAATCTCCCGCCTGAAGAGAAGAAGTCTATTCTGTTTTAGGGTTTGTCCCAAGTTCAGATCTCAAACACCCCCTCAATCTGTCATGCCTCAGTTTAAGGCCATGCTGTTAACTGTGACATCAGATGATAAGCAAACATGCATGCTGAGTATGATTCAGAGTATTCAGTGCGAGTCCAAGGTGGAAAATCCTGTAGCACTTGTTTTGTGTATCAAAATTAAGGTTAACCAAGCAAGCTGTTCAAACATGTCCCTGGCCAAATTCAAATTAAAAAAAAGAGGTGATGCACAAAATACATCCAAAGTGTGAAAGGCTTTTGACCCAGAAAAAGCAAGTGATACCATATATTACCGAATCCACAAACCTGTCAAAGACTGTAACTCTCCAAAATTATTAGTCCATGCATGTTTAGCACACGTTGCTACAGAGAAACCAAAAACTTGAACCCTAGCAGCAGGGGTGTGCACTGGGGGGAGCCAGGAGGGCAAATGCCTCTTCCTGTTTTGTTGGGGGTCCTGCAACCACCAGCAACAAAAGCTGGGTCTATGGATTTGTGTTGTTGACAACACATTCTCACCCTACCATCTGCATGCCAGATCCATCAGGCCATGCTACGTTTTTCCAGTCTTCAACTGTCCAGTTTTGGTGAGCCTGTGTTCAGATTTCTGTTCCTGGCTGATGTGGTCTTCTGTTGTTGTAGCCCACTCACCTCGTGGTTCGACATGTTGTGTATTCTGAGATGCTTTTCTGCTACTAAAAAAAATGCCTGGATGTCTTTTTTTCCCCAAATCTTTAGGCTGATGTGGTGGTCTGATTTTTGCCATGTTGGTTAGTTTGAAAAAGCAGAACTGAGAGATTTCACATGGTAGCTCTATACTGAGAGACTGCTTTTACAACACAGCAATCTTTTGAAAATGATCAAAATGACAGAAAAGATAAGAGTCTGTTTTATATTACAGTTTTATAGTTGTGTAACATTTAATAGTACTAACAGTCTCCTCTCCAGGACACTTCTATGTCCTAATGGAACACATCCAACAGTCCCTCAAGCCATTTTCAAGTACTCAATGTCTTTCTAGTGTGGTAATAATGAACATTCAGCAGCGCTGATGCCATGCTTAACTTTTCATGACTACAATTTTTAACTAGCTATCAGACAATTTGGGGAACTTGGCACTATATTTGTCTGGTTTTGATCTGGCAATTTCCCCCCGCCTCATATATTAGTAATTTAATTATCTGTTTTTGATATTGTGGCCTTTACTGTTCTGTTTCTGCTGGCCACTTTAACAGGAACTGATCCAAAACCAGCTCCACAAAAACGACTTTCAACCTGTCATGTAAAAGTGCACAATTGAGGGAAAAATTCTGTGATCTGTGATTTAAAAGAAATAGTAAATTATCTTAGCAGTCATTTTTCACCCACCTTGTTGATCCCTAGAACTTAAACCCTTGGCCTGGCAGAGGTGGGTCATGGCCGACTCTGACTAAGTGCCATTGTTCATAGGGTGGGAAAGAGGAATAAGTGAGGTACGGAGTGGAAAACAAATGGAAAGTTTCTTTTTTAAGAGAGTCATTTTCATCCTCATCCTATTTATCTTCTTCTTTCAGACTGCTGCAGAGAGGCATCTCATATATCTTAATGATGAATATGAATTTGTTGTGGAGCTACATGGAGCTTTGAAGCCAAGTGGCGCAGTGGACTGACAGCGAGACTGACCCAGACAGACAGATAGACAGACAGTCATCCTTGCCCGCCAATCTCACCTTGTCCTTTGAGAGGCTAAAGTTTCTGGGAAAATCCCACTCCGCTTGCTGCCCTGTCAGTTCCTTACAGCTGGCATGGGCATATGGATGGCTGACAGAATGAGGGAAAATGGGATCCAGTGAACTGGTAAGACAATGAGAGCGGGAAGGATGTGGGTGAAGGAGTGGATATGGTTTATTCCACGAGTGTCTCTGTGATTGGATATAATCTCCCACCTCTGGTTCTTTCTCACCTCCTCTAATTGCATCCTTTTGCCCTCGATGTTTACGACACAGACACAGAGACTCAATTAAAGCAGTTCGGACACTTCCCTGGCAAACAACAGCTCCTGAATGTCACTGTCTTTCAGCAACACTTAAATCACCACAAGTGTGAGGGTCCAAGAACAAAAAAAGAAAAGAAAAAAACACACCAACATATAACTACAGGATGCAAGCCTGGGGAAGTAAGGTGGCTGGAGAAAGCACTTGTTTTTCAGATTTTGCTTTACAATGATTTCTCTCGACTTCCGTACAAATTAGGTGCCATTATTGAGCCGACAAACCTGGGCATTTGCTCCAAAGGGGAGGGTCAGACTTGGACAGGCTGTCTAAACAAACGCAACAATGGTTTTTATTGTCGCTCTGGCTCAAACTCACCCACACACCCCTGGCAGGGAGCGCAGCTTTCAGTGGAGCAGCCCGTCAGTAAGCATAAACTTGATCTGGCTGATTATGAACCTGAGCAGTACTCTTACTGAGACATGGCTTCACTTTTTCTCTCTTTTTCTTCCACTCCAGTGTGTTCCCAGCTTTGTTGGGTGGAGAGATAAAGTAAAAGGGGGCTGTCAGAGACACAAAAGTGGTGGAAAAAGGGAGTTTTTTGTTTGTCCTTGAGTGTTTCCCAACTGTGTTTTCTTTAATATCACTCAATAATAGATTTCCTTGGAGCTGTCCATTCCCTTATGCCTTTCATATGTGTGAACAATGAATATTGGTGGCTGCCCAGCTAACACAGCCCTCCCGGCTGGCACCATACATCCATCACTGTGCTGGCAAAGTGGCTGTTTAAAGCGCAGCATGGTCGGTACTGGAAAGCCTCTGGTTGTTAGTGGTTAACCCAGGGCTCCCCACGGGGCTTGCTGCTCACTCATCATCCTGCCAGCCTCCCAGTGAATTGCATAAAGTTTCCGGTGTTAATGACGTAGGAGTGATCATTGAAAAATATAGGATGGCATATATACTTAATGGTGAGAAAAGACCATATTTTCCATGTTTTGATATTACCAGAAGAAAAACAGATTTTCTTGTAACACAAAAAAGTTTCCTCATATGAAGCTATCCTACACTGGTCCTGTGTTAATACCGTGGGAAATTCTGTCTTAAAGACCCCCTCCAATGAAAATCAACCTCATAGGGAACCACTTTTTATTGAAGCCCAGGAGCTCCTCTGTTTAGCTATACTGAAAATACTGTGCAACAGGTGTTTATTAGAGGAATCCAAAAAAAACTAACAAACAAAATACTATTGTTTGAAATCCATGCATCCTGGTGGTACAAGCTTCGTAACGTAGTGAGTTTTTGCAGGGATAGTAGGCTAGATAGCTAGTCTGGCACACTAGCTGATTGTAGCTTTCTACTTGACTAAGGAGACATTAAGTCTAAACAATATTTTTATAGGTGCTGTTTGAAAGTTTTCTCTGCTGCCAAACATGGTTCAGGCTGGGGCTAGCTGGTTAGCGTGCTAACTTCAGTAGAAGAAAAGAGGTGATAGAGACAAGAGTTAACATTGGCATTGCTTTCGACCGCTGTAGGCAGCTCTTGGCGAGTAAAGGAATGAACTTTGATGCTGAACTCTTAACGTTTCTTCTACACTGATAAGTAAGCGTTAATGCTAATGCTATATAGCAATAGCAAAACTACAAATAGCTCCTTTAAGATACTCTTCAACTCTTGTCTCGTAATTGCTACAGTGACTTTCTTGTGGAGCAGTTTATACTCTAACACTGCAGGATTAAATGCAAGTGGATGGTGTGACAAAGCTGATAAGCTGTGATAGCTTCTTCAATCGCCTCAGACGGATAGCTATTAGTGGTCAACAGTGTAGATTTGGATGTCACCAAAGTTGAATGAATGTTCACCGTTTTCAATGCTGACGTGACTAGGTCCAAAGTTACAAAACATGATTGTGTATGCAGCATATTACTGTTTTAGGCTGTCGAGCTACAGCTAGCTTGAACTATTGTATACACTCTTTCTGGGTTCGAGTCCGACCCACGGCCCTTTGCTGCATTTCATCCCCCTCTGTCCAAGAAATATGACTTAATAAAATAAATACATGAATATAGTGGAGTAAAAGGAAGAGTGGGGGGGCCAGATGAGTAAGTCCATTGAGTCCAAATAGTGGTGATGACAAAATGAAAGGTAAGGAAGGTTAACTCCTGCCCTGGATAAGATCTCATGCCAAGGTCACACAAATCCCTGCTCCTGACTAACAGATAGAAGTGTTTCCTCTCCTTCCTCTATCTGTCTGTCCTTGACTCCATTTGGACTTCCCTCCCTGCACTCCTCTTTCCTGACTGAGCTGCTTTATCTGTTGTTTTCCACCGGTTATGATTTTGTCTTTATGTAAAAGCTGTGAGCAGGAGTTTAGATCACTGACATTTATTACGAAGTGATAAGAGTCAATTGAGAAGGAAGGTTATAGAGCAGACATGTACCCACGCACGGTACAAACAAGTGAATACAGGCTGTTTAATACACCTGACCAGTGGAGCCTTGTGATGAAAAACCCAGAAAGAGAGAGTAAGAGTCTCATTGTACCACATGGAACCACAAAATAACAGACACAACCCACAAAGTGTGCCACAGAGAGCCACAAAATTCCTCAAAGTACCATATAAAATCATAAAATACCGCGAGGTATTGTACCAAAAAAATCCCCAAAGCGCCAAACTTATTTTTGAACCACGAAATAATGTAATAGCCCTTGCGGCTGTTGTAGTTTGTGGTAGTTTATGGTTCTTTATAGAAGTTTATGTTTATCAAGAGGGATAACAAGTGGGAAAAAAGTTATATCCTATCATGATCCATGAAGGCTCAGCGTACTCCCACCTTATCATCAGGATCCGACCCAGTGATGCTACATCAAGCCTAGCGCTCACGAAATGCTCACTGAATTTATTTTCAGTGCCTATACCTCAGCCTAACCACAAGTCCTGGCTGCGACACCAGGCTTCGGCTTTATTACTTCTCTCATCTCCTCCAATTCCCTCTTCTCTTTCTCTGATGATTATTTCTCCATGCCACTCTCCTGCATAAGACTGGTCTTGGGTATCGCTCTTTTCCTGAGACTTTCTGGCAAATGCAGAGCTGGAGGGTAAATGTTGCATGGTGTTTTGGTTACTGTGGCAAAGCCCGGTGCCATTTAGCACTTGAACAGTTATATTTCAATATGTTCTATGCCCATCTTGGGGACAGAATCATTACATAAAGTACACCATGCCATATTTCTTAATTATTGATGATTTGGTTTGCATAAGTGTTTGCCATTTTGTCAACCAAGCACTTACAGTAAGTTACTGAATGGGTGCCATTTTCTGTTCTAATTATGTGCTATCAATCATTTTGGAAGAGTACATGTTGCTTTTTGCCAGTGGTGTGTATATCTCTCTCTCTCTCTCTCTCTCTCTCTCTCTCTCACTCACTCACTCACTGTCTCTCTCTCTCTCTCTCTCTCTCTCTGTGTGTGTCAGAAGAGCTGCCATCAAACATCGGAGCAGAGGTAGATTGTCTAAAGGGCACGACTCCCAAAACCACAGCGCCATCAGAGGAGAAAACCACAGACGCAGCTGTTCAGACAGAACAGAGCGAAGGATATGTTTCTCTCACTCTCCTTCTCCGTCTCTCATTTTTAAAGACGGGCCTCATTAAATGGAAGTAAGGCCGCTCAGGTCCAAAACCAAAGAGAGTCATGCCCCTCGAGAGCGCTCTGCTGCTAACCATAGCGCTGGCAGAGTGCAATGTGGAAAACAAGTGAATCAAATGCAACCGCTGAGCTACAGCGGGCATACAGAGACATAATATTACATGGTATTACGTGGGTTCAGTAACAAGGGGATCAGCTGTAGCAACAGCAGTGCTGCCTCACAAAACAGTGGCGAAACACTGCGTGACACTGGCTTTTATTGGCACTGGAGGAAGTCATGTACCAGCCTGTGGAAGCACACAGTCAAGGAGAGGGGATAATACAGTCATCTCAGGCTCACTTCTTTCTTTTTTTTCAGACACACTAACAAGCGTGACTTCTAGGGATGACAATATCGATTCATCAGTACACTACTGTGTTACAGGCTGAAATATCTCCACACCTATTAAATGGATTGCCATGATATTTGGTGCAGACATTTGTTGTTCCCAGGAGATGAATCCTGATCATCATCAACATCTTGACCAAACCAAAAGGTAGTATGTCTTTTGTTTGATTTTCACAGACAGGACTGAGCTGTGTGGAGTCTAATAGGTACATTTGATACACTGTTATTGTAGAATACGAGTTATAGCTGCTTTAAAAATTATATAGCAACTATCTATTATATGTTTTTCTTTGCAAGATATCATGGGGAAAGTTATATAAAAAGTAATACAAGTCAATGACCCTGAGAATATATTAGAATTACATTTATATCATATGTATGAGAGTACTATGAGCAGAGGAACAAACTATTACACAGCAGCTCAAAGTCTCCCCATTCTGATTTGCTCTTGTTGGCAAAAAGCTGAATGACGACATTTTTTTTTTTTTATTAGTCTTAGTCTTATTATTATTTGCAATATTTGTATGAGATCACAACCTCAATTGTAGCTGTAGCCATGACAAAACATAAACCTTGCATCATTTATTTGAGTAAGTCGTCATATTTGACATACCACGGCAGCTTTAACTGCATAAACCTGACGGACAAGGAGACATAACAGGGAGACTTGATATGTTCTTGTACCACAATGTAGCAGTGGAACAGTGTTTTGTGCTACTTTATGCTTTGGGTATGCTTTGTGGTTTGAAATGGTAGCCGTCACTGTAATTTGTGCCTGTGTGATGTCCAACTGGAAAAAACAGACAGGTCTTTTATTTATTCTTTTTTGTCCTGTCAGTTATTGTTTCAGATATTGGTTATGTCCTGCAATAGATGTAAATAGTCACTGATCAGGCATGTGCAGCAGTTCAGAACTGAGTATCAAGTCCGGCGATGTGGATGTAGTGATTTGCCAGAGAGAGACGGACTTGCTGAGACTGTCAGCGGGGGGGGGGAGACACGACATAAAAAGACAGAGAAAGGGATGTGGTTAAGAGTCTGTTTGGTCAAGCTCCATAACCAACAGCCTTAAACAAACATGCATTCTTCTCCTTCTATAATCCATTGCTACCTGAGTCTGCAGGTCCTTCATGCCTTGGCTTATTCCTATTTTTTTTTTTTTTTTTTTACTTAATACTCTGTCCAATGTACACATGTCTAATGATTTCTTTTTTGGTAATGGCTAACTTGTAATCTCCAATGGTACTTTATCATGCGCTGGAACTGAAGAAGATTTACAAAAGGCCAGACTTTTGTCCGTCTTATTCTATATTAAGGTAAACTACTGCTATACCTTATTGACATAAAGTAATTATAAGTAATTCTGTGTGGATTAATACGTCTGATAGGCTTCAACATTGACAAACATAACTGTCTGGAAGGTCCCATATTTTACACTCTTTTCTGGTGTTTTATTTGAAGTGTTGATATCCATAAAAAGATATATTCAGTGTAGTTGTACATCTCCTCTCTGGAGCTCTTGCTCTTTTCTGAGTGAGTGAATAAAAATGTAGCAGATTTCAAGTGAACACTCAGAGAAATCAAATCCCGCAAGGTTGGATGGGGGGGGGTCCAGGTGGGCTGGGCATGGGGCACGCCTGAGAGTGGTGACTGCTTTGTTGTGACATCACAAAGTTACAGGAGTCCTGACGGCTTGTTTTAAGGCTCAGTTTCTGAATACAGGCTGTGTGCATTTCTCTGTGGACTGAGCGCTTTGATAGTTTTATAGTATTAATATAGAACCCAGACCCGCTTTATGATCTAAAAAAGGCATGTATACAATATGGGACCTTTAGAAGGAAATATTGCTATATAGTAAAACACATTTCACCATGAGAAAACCTCTCAATGAATAACAAGACTAAGAGTCTACAACCATGTTAGCTGCTCTGTGATGCTGCAATTAAGCACAGCAGTGGTCCGAGCTAAACATTAACATCAGGTTCGCAAACACTGATACACTAACAATGCCAACATGCTGATGTCTAGAAGGTATAATATTTACCATGTTAGCATGCCAATATCTACTCATTAACACAAAACAGAGCAGGTATGAAGTTTAGCTTGTTCGCTATCTTTGGTTAGCATGTTAGAGATGTTATATTTGTGTATTTGTGTAAGTGCAGATAGGGATGATGAGAATGTTGTAGGTATTTCTTCAAAGTTATTTGGCAAATTAAAACTGTGACAAGATGATGAAGCCAGATATATATAAAAAAGAAAGTGGTGATCACTGATCATCCAAAAGGGCATAGTAACGTACCAAATTTCATTGTAATCAATCCAGTTGTTGTGATGCTACCGAAAAGGTTGGGGGATCAGTTATTAGGATTAATCATCTGATAACCATAAATGTGTGTGCTAAACTTTATGCCAGTTCTTAAAGTGGATGTTGAGGTATTTTACTGGATAAGTGAAAACTTTGATCTGCTAGATGAAAAGTCAAGCAGATTCATTCTCAGGGGACCAAACACATCTGTACATGCCATTTCATAGTAAACCATCAAATAGTTGTTGAGATATTTCACTCTGGACCAAAGTATTTCCATCACTAGAACCACGCTTTGGTTTAAAAGAAAATGTAGTTTGATTGCCTACATAAATAATGACGTGGTGAAAGTTTAGCTGATCTTGGCAAGCTTGTAATCTTTTCTCAGTCCAAATGTAGTTTCCACCTAATTTCCCCCAGATCTCAACCAGTGAATTTCATTTCCATTTTGCCATCCTCAATTTTTTATGTTACTTTAATTTCATAAATATGACAGTGTAAAGAAAATAATATACTGTAGCTGGCAATGTCCCTTTTCTTTCAGACATTGAGTCCTCGCCGTGTGTGGTTGGGATACCTCAGTCAAGCTGAACAGCATTCCCCCCCTCCACCACAGATCGAGATCAGATAACGTCTGAGTGGCTGGTTAACACAGCCTGTTTGGCTTCTCCTGCAAACAGAGGATCAGGTTTACACGTGGATGTTCCATCACACGACTCCCTTGACAGGTTTGTTTGGTCAGTGTGTTGCCCCACGCACAAATACCTGGAAATGGAAAGCACGTACACACAGCACACCCAAAACACGGGCATGCACACACACACAACAGTGCACATGCAAGTACACACACTCTCTAGCAACAAAGAAAGAAAAAGCTGGAAACCCACAATGTTGTCTTTAATGAAAACATCTCCTGATTGTCATGGCAACTGCTGTAGTCAGCCAAGGAAATTCAAACCACAGATTTCACCATCTATCCCGTAAAGATGACAACTATTTATCTTGTCCCATATTCAACAGCAAAATGATATGGTATCAAATCTGGTCCACGAGTACATAAAAGACTCAGAAACCTCAGCTAAGCTGCTGTGAAATACATAATGTCATGGCGGGTGGAAAGTCAATTTTTGATCACCACTTAAATAAAGCTCATGGTTACAGGACTACGGGTCTAATACACAGGTAACAGTAACTACAGACAAGCGCAGAGTGCTCTCACACAGCGTGAATTTAGCAAATTAGGGCACAGTCACATTTCACTTCTGTCCCACGTTCTCCCACTTACTTAACTGAAGCCTGTACAGCTGACAAATTCAGTGTGATCGCCTGGCAAACTTCCATGTCAGAGTTCACCTTTGTTTAACTTTGTTTTGTGAGTTCACACAGTCGGCCAACACAAACATCGGTGCACTGTGTCTGAGAACTGGGAAGTCATTATTATAGGGATGAGTCATCATTACAAAGTGCAGCTTTGCTCTCATACACTTTTTATAACTTGTGATCACTCTGCTCAGTGTTTATTTGGACCTGTGACATCACACAACATCCTTTTCTGGTCTGAGTGTGGGCCAGTTTAGCGATGAAGACAAATGTGACCGTTCCCTTATGCAGATCCATCAAGGTGATGGTGAAGGTGATTGGTTCAATGTAGTTCAAGTACCTTGATTTGTTTTTGATTCATGGTACTTATTCATGTTACCCGTATTGCTAGGTGCGTAGCCTCAGCCTTGATGAATGAACAAAATGTATGCTGCTCTCTAGGAAACAGTCTAAGAGTACCATGTAGGTCAATATTACCACATTAAATGGAATATGAATGAGTATCCTTTTATAAATACCTTGGGTTCTGGAAAGATGACAAGCTGCGCTTCAAGAAACATATTGACGAAATGACTAAGTCTTTAAAAGCAAAACTGGCATTCTCTTATGAAAATAAGATATGTATTCCCAGAAATTACAAAAAGCTAATTGTTCAGTCAACCTATGTATCAGTTATGGATTATGGTGATGTAATTTATATGCACTCTCGTGCTTCTACTCTTAAACCTCTAGATGCAGTTCATCATTTCACATCATTTAAGGGCGAAGTCAGTGTAATGGCACATGTAGTGAAAAATGTCAACCCTTACCTAAGTACTGTCAAACTAATTATATTTAAATTTAGGTTGTCTTATGTTAATCAACATTTGAATGAAGTGCTCAACACTTGCAAGGTCATTTTTTACAGTAACATAAGCTTTGAACACAAATCAGTCAACATTAATGTTGGAAGGCTGTCACGAGACATACAGTGCAGTACCACTCCAGTGACATGTGTTAAGCCTTCGAGCTTATTCATCTCAACGCTGGGTATAATGTGTGTTTTTCCCCCACCTCAGGTTTAAAAGAAGTAGCTTGCATCATTGTACAGAAGTAGTGACACCATGGGGACTGAGGAATTATATAAACAACCGACTGTTCACACCTTCGTACACCATACACAACACACTTGCGTCATCCGTTTATTAACAAAACGCAGTAGCAGCAGCATTTGGAAAGGAGAAGCACTCCGGTGTTCAAGCCCCATGCCATGCAGGTGAAAATTTGCCAGTAAAAGATATGAGCTCTCATTAACTTTAACAGGGCAACAACCCCCTACCCAGGGTCCCGCCCCCGCAACAGCCAGGGTGGGATTTTACTGGCTTGTTAATGTGACTGACAGCTCAACAAGGTTCGGTCTGTTTGTCTGCTGCGATGCAACAGCTTCCATACTTCATAAAGAGGATGACGACAGCGGGTCAGTAGTGCCAGTGAATTACTGGCTGCAGATATTACAGCATACAGGTTTGTGCCAGCTGGTTGGCTATAAGCTCTGCGGTCATTAGACACGCATAGCTCACTCTCTCCCTTCTATCATCCACCATGCTTGTTAAGTCTTGACGAAAAAGAAACCAGTCGGCCATCACATAGACAAACAGCTAATGAAGTTACATTCAGAGCTTAATGCCAAACCAAACCGGGTTCTCTCATCTTTTCCACCACAACAATCAATTCCCGACAAAATATTTGTCGGTTGCTTCACGGTACAACTGCGTCCGTCTCATCTGCATTACGAAGCTTTAGTCTTGTCGCTCACTTGTAAGTCGCTTTGGATAAAAGCGTCTGCAAATTTGTAAATGTCAATGTAAATCTGCATGGCTGTGGTTCTCCTCTGCACATCTAACAGGACAGTGGACATTACAAAACACGATACAACAGATACGAAAATGCACCTAAAGCTGTTTTCAACGTGTTCAAATATGTTATTTGAAAAAAATAAATAAATACTTGTTTTATGTTTGTTTGTTGTAAACTTATGGTTTACGTGAGGATGCATGTTTTGTAATCCAGATGTTTAGCATGACACAGACATAAAACTAAATTCTTCTATTAATTCTTCTATTACATCGAAGGTTGTCTGTCGTCAGGATTTGATCTTATAATAACATGCATTTGAATTGCAGGTCAGTTCGTAGTCAGCAATCAATGACCCAATGTTATAACGCCCTAAATGCAAATTCAAAATGAGTCTCTGTGGGCGACTCTGTGAATGATATCTACTCAGGACAAACTGGTTAAGAAACTTTTGAATGAGAAGAGATCCAGAGATTTTGGAAAAGAGTAAAAATGTGTTAAGACTGAAGTTTTAAGCCATGATGTTTTGCAATAGTAAACTGCACATTATTAATAGCTACATTATTTGTGCTGTGTAATAAATGAATACCAAATCAATTTAAATATTTGAATATGTAATACTATCAATAAATAGCTGCTATTTGTAATTCCAAATATCCTACAGCCATAGACAGATTATGAGACAGCAAAACTCTGAATATGGGCATGTAAAAGGTCCACCACCCCTCCTGCAGGATGCATCATTTCTAGTCATCTCTTCATTCAGTCACTCCATACAGAGGTTCTGATGTTAACAAGACAACTATCACCTTCTTACTCTTGTAAGGACCAAGGGTGGCCAATCAGATGCCAGGCAGGGCTTGGCCACCCCTCTGGACCTGCCTGAATATTCTTGGCAAAAAAAAAGTCCTCCTCCCCAACACACTGCAGAATATTTGCAGATGTCATTAAAAAGAGATTAACACTTTAATCTGTACTTCATTGCATTGAGCACCAAGGGATTTAATATCCAAGTGCATTTGTATAAACAGACCAAGGGCAACAAATATATTTTGCTGATTTCTGTCATTCTCAATTTCAGATCTATTTCCACTAATGTCCAAACCATACAACATGTCATGAACTTTGTAATTTCACATTCAGTGTTGACAGGACAGTACTGAGTGTAAAATCAATCAAATATCGGCAAACAGTTTTGTTATTCATATTTCATAATACCATAATGTGTGCCAAATGCTGTCAACATCACAAGCTGTTCCTTTGTTGTTCCTGTTTCCTTCCAGGCTGAATGAATGCTTTGCTACAGTACACATAGACTCTGCAATTGAAGGTTTTGTTCCCTCCCAAAAAGCTAGTCAAATAAGCAAATGTCACCGGTGCCTTCGCTGGTCTTGTGACCTCTCAGTCAGTGACACTAAAAGGCTTAACATGGCCCCAATAACTGCAATGTTTATTACACAAATAAAGTTTGTAATGAAGATGCCAAAGTAAGAAGAAAAGCAGGTCAGCAGAGTGAATCAGAGAGCTGCGTAATATAGTGCGCTCTGTAGGTAGCTCAGAGGTTGAAAAATATAGTGCCAAAGCAAAGTGCTGTTTTCACAGGAAGATAAACCGCTGAAAATATATCTGCATGAAGCCTATATTTAAACCAATATTTGCTTTCCTAAATGGGAGTGCGCTGAGCAGAATCTACTGTGGGTAATGTACCAACTATTCATGAGTACCTCACACAACCCCACGTCAGACAACCAAAACTAACCCTTGAATTACATTTCATGAACATCCCCTCCATTGGATTTTGGTCCAATAGGAGCAGCATAGGAAAGCACAAGGAGTCACCAGAGCATTAGGATTTGACAGCTCAATAACATGGATATCAACAATTTCCACATCATAGCAATGAAAGGAAATGATATACACTGCCAAGTCTTTTAGTGCCACGCCAGCATGACTCAGCAGTTCATTTTGGTGCAGGTGAAACTCGCTCTCACAAAACAAGAGTATTTTTTTCTGGTTAAATTATGGTGGGGCTAACCAATATAGCGGTGTCGCTCAAATCAATGTCAGAATTTCAATGTAAATGCATAACCAATCGAATAGCACATCCCCACAGCTAGAAACACACACACACACACACACACACACACACACACAGACCAGCAGCTATAGCAGATACAGTCAAGATCAGAATGGGCCAACAAGACAAACCTGGACACACAGATCACCCAATTCAACACTGCACATTTTTCAGAGTTGTCCTACATGTAGACTACCCAGACCACAACAGAGTCAACGCACATCACCAACTAATCAAATATAGGCAAATTGGGCAACCAAGAAAAATACGCAACAACAAAGTCACCACAGCTTCCAAAAGTAATAAAAATTCTTATTCACTCACCGTTGAAGTCTTCAGAGGAGTTCAATCCGCCGGTTGTTGCGATTGGGGGCAAACATGTCAAATCAAAGCCTTCCATCCAAAGCCTTTGTTGATGGCGAACAGGGCCGAGTTGCTGTTCCGGGCATCGCCGCTGCTGTTATCCGTAGATGGTTCTTAATGCGACGGAGGCAGGAGAAGCAGAGGTCACGTGCAGCACATCTGGGGATGTTACAGATGTGAGCTCAAACTCTGGAAGAGGCTGTGCCCGTCTCCTCTCGGGTGTCCCGTCCTGGCTCACACTGGCTTTGGTGCACAGGTATACCAGTATAACGTAGGAACAAAACCACAGCCCTCACGTACTCCCTGTTTTCCTGCACGATTTTTATATGACCCGCATCCATCATATTTCCTAATCTCGAGCCATCTGTCGCTTTGCTGCGAAGCAAAAAGTTGCGTCCATCTCCACTGAATATTCAAGCCAGCTGTATGTGTAAAACCAGGCAGCATTAAGAGATATCTGCTGGTTACCTATTGGCCGTGAAGGGTAACTTTTCCTGATTGGGCGCCGAGGTCCATCTCCAGGTCGTTAGCTAATGTCAGTGGTAGCATTAGCATCATGGCTAGTGGTGCCGGTCCCTTCCCTGCTCCTCCTGTTGCTGCTCCATCTCCTCTTCTCCTGGCTCGTCCTCGTCTTCGTCCGCCCGAGCCTGGCAGGTGGGTGAAGTGGGGTGGTCCTCTTCCCCCGCAGGTGTCAATGAAGTGTGGACTCGGTAGTGACCATGACTTTTATCCAAACGCCCGCCAGTCGCGGCCGCCACCGGCATCTCTTCTTCCGCCCGACGGCGTTTGAAAATAAATCTATCCACGATACAATTTCCGCTAATGCTAACTGAATAAAACTATAAGCTACTAGCTTCAACATCCAGCTAGCTTCTTGCCTCTAGTATACTCGCAAAGCACGCTCACAAGAGTGACGTACGAACGTCACGAACGACAGGTCCCCGCAATAGCAGCACCTGAGGCTGCAGTTTCAGGACCGCATTTCTAGGACCCTAGTTTCTCGAGACAGCGCCACCTAGCGATGAGGAGTCCGGGAGGCTGCAGTTTCTGGACCGTATTTAACTGGCATAAAGGTTTATTTCACCGAAATGCTTTTTATCCAAGTAATTGGAGTTTCAAAGGTGTATTACACCCAAAATACTACAAATAAAAATGGAATCATATGCTATGAACTTTGCAGTCATCAAGATTACACACACACACATATATATATATATATATATATATATATATTATATATTATTTATATAGCCAAACCAAGCCATACCCTGGCACCGCCCATGCTCACAAACACTGTTAGACACTCACAGATAGACCTTTCTCATGTCTCAGTAGGATAATGATTAATGATGGCTGAATTCCACTTAGTTGCCATAGTTTCAGGGTCCATATTGTGTGTGCTGGCTCACTATCGCACTGTCATGGTTAATGTCATTAGTAACACCTGTGCTTTTCCTACTACAATATAATTGTACTTCAATTTGTCATTTTCTACATTTTCCAGAACGCCTTTTGGCAATTTTCATAGAAAAAAACAAAAAGCAAATGAGCATTCAGCTGTGGGTTGCATGTTCTTATGTATACTAAGACAGAGTGAAAGCCCTTTGAATGAATGGGATGCAACCAGCCTTGCCACTGCATTGCATTCCGGTCTCTTTTCTACTACTGTGGGTGAAGAAAGTTTTCTCTGTTCCCCTTCTGCCACTCTACATGACTGTTGAGCGCTAGTGCAAAATAGCAGCCCTAGAGACCACCTCTTTGTTTCTAATAGACCGATACCAACACCTGACATTTATTGCACTATTAATGGTTCAAGTCCCTCAGTTATCTACAGAAGATGTAGCATATTAAATAGCGTTAAATCGCATAAGCTGATTTTTTTTTTTTTTTTAGGTACATTGTCTTTGTCCACTATGTATGTACGTGTCTACAGATGTGTACAGAGTGTTATCTGCAAAGACAGTATCCAGCCAAAAACAAAGAAAAAAGTCTGGCTCAGACGGAGCCTGGGGACAGATTTACACAGAGGAGATTTGGATGATTACACACCATGAAAGTTCTCAGTGATTGAGATTGGAAAATCACACCGGCCAATAAATCAACTGTGGGACACAGTAGCCAGTGCTTAAAGTCTGGAACTCGCAATGCAATGTAATATAAAAGTAATCTTCTATTAATGGTACAAGCAAATAGAGACGTCCAGATGTGGAACTGTACTCATTGTTACAAAGTTCTGTTATATGTTCATGGAAATAATGCTGTATTGTTTCCAGGAGGAACCACCTGATCGTTGAAACATTAGGAGATGTAAGAGTCAATCCAGAGGTCTTTCACAAGACTAAGTCAAAACGGATAGTTGGCATTTCACTTCCTGTCTCCCAAAACAGAAACAGTAGAGTAAGGGTGGAGGGATGGATGGGTCAACAGATGGATGGATGGATGGATGGATGGCTGTTTCCAATTCTCAGTCATATCTGAAAAATACACTAGAGCACGCAATGGCATAAATTACAAAATATTTAGTCTACCATGGCTGAATGTGTAATAACTATACCAGCAGCGTACACATCCATCTGCTGTGAGTTGCTTTAGATTGAACAATTTGTTAAGTTACATATATTAAAATGTATTTTTTCCACTGCATGAAGTCATTCTAGATGCTCATTGATTGCAAATAAGCTGTTATATTACCAGCTTTGCATGAGCTGAGTTTATCATTATATTTTCCTCAGTTTATGTAAATATTGGTGCATTGTGCCAACATAAACATTGTTGTGCATATGCACCATTTTACTGCATTTGCCATCTTTATCTCAACTTACACCAGTGGACGGTGGCTGCCTGTATGTTCTCCTTCTCTGATTAAATCCTTACACAAGCTATTATTTCAACTCAGCAATATTTGCTCAGATGCTCCCGTTCACGTTACAGGTCTCAGTGATTCCTTCCTGTGTCTGTCTGAAGAGGCCGATTGTCTCCTCTGTGCGCTGGTCAGAGGCCAGCTGGCAGAGAGTTAAACAGCAGCAGCAGCAGTGCAGGACTGATCCTGGAGAGCATTAACTGAACCCAGATGACCTGATTGGCCCACCTGTGTGTGTGTGTGTGCTCGCGCAGCGGTGTAAGTGTGCTGATTAGCACTGCTCCTCGTTATCTCTCTTCACTGGAAGCTGCTTGCTATTTTATGAATCTTTCTCTCCAGGGATGTGTGTGTGTGTGTGTGTGTGTGTGTGTCTGATTGCATCTTTCTAAGATTAGTTGCTTAGTTGCTTTCATCTCAACATAGCACACACACACACACACACAGACACACACATACATACATGGCCAGAGAAGAAGACTCATAAAGAAGCAAGCCATTGCTTAACCAGTACAATTTGTCTGGGAAACACAAGCAAACATGTACATGTTCTCTGCCACACAAAACACACAGTTTGCCTCCAGGAATCTTGCACCAAACACCTTTCAGCACACATGGTATAATTATCAGTCCAACATACTGTATACCACACACCATAATGCCTTGGCACACAGCTCACATCCCCCAGTCTCTTTACAGGGCACCCTACAGCCACTGTCATGCACCGAGGGCAGTTTACGATGCATGGGAAAACGCAGCCTTGGCACCGCAGCCAACACACTGAACACAGTTCGGTTACAAGTGGGAAATGGTGGCACACACTGAAGTGTGCAAACAAAAGCAAAGCTTGTAATGTGTGTTGCTTTGGAATGTGACACAAAAACACAAGAGTTATGATTTTGCTAACAAGCTAAACTAAACTGTAGCATCACAGAGCCACTAGCTTGGCTTTAAACTCTTCGTCATCAATGTTATTAATCGATTGTATCTTTATTGTGACTTGTCTGTCAATTCTGTCTTATTGGAAACAATAACTTAATGTTCACCTCATCGCATCACGTGTATACATGTATGTATTTTGGCATCGGTATCCATGGTGAACATGTCTGACTTTCAATTTTGACCATCACATTCAAGACTAATGGAGAGTTAGCTATT
This sequence comes from Seriola aureovittata, assembly GCF_021018895.1. Classification (NCBI taxonomy): domain Eukaryota; kingdom Metazoa; phylum Chordata; class Actinopteri; order Carangiformes; family Carangidae; genus Seriola; species Seriola aureovittata. The sequence goes on from NC_079384.1 coordinate 5,242,127, forward strand.
TAGACATTAAGTAGATGTTCAACCATTTTGTGATGCTGAGAAAAGTTTGCCACAGCTGACCTTTTAAGTGCAAACAGATTTAATTTGCAGCCAGTTTTGAATTTCCAAATTCTTGTGGTCTCTCTTTTTTTAATTCCTTCCTTATTAATAATGTTCACTCCCTTTCCCCTCCAGTTATCTTTTCCTCTTAGTTATTGCACATTTGGAGCACAGACATTAGTAACCGCATGTGTCAGGATCCCAATGATAATAATAATAATGAAAAGAAACCACTAATTGGAGTGTGTAGCACTTTGGAAAAAGTGTACCAAATTATGTGTATTTTTGCTTTTTTTTTTTTTAATCACTCTGATATCATCTGTCCAATAAAAGCATGGTGACTCATGTGTCCCTTGTAGCCTCCTGTAGCTCATCCTCATCACCAGGAACTATAAAGAGCGTGAAGGTTGACAGACGGGGTTAAATAACATCATCGGCCATACATCATAAAATAAGATCTGTGATTATTTACCAGGCTTTGTTACCATGCTGGCTTTTTTATAATTTCTGTTATGATGAACCAGCATAAGTAACTGTTTCCTGTTTGGACGCTCACTGATGATGTCATAGTCTGAGAGTTTAGAGGTCGATAAGCACTGTGAGGCAAGGAGGTGAATGTGTGTTTGTTGTCATGCTGGCATAAGAACATAAGGTAACAGCAGGATTGATTGTGTGGCGTTAAGCCGTCAGTAGAACTGGGCTGGAAATTTGTGGGTTGTGAACAAAGAGAAAATGTTTGAAAGGCATTTTGCAAGGGAACATAGGTTGCTAAGGAAAGAAGGTAAATGGACCACACACACACACACACACACACACAAATGTGCACATCAATATTAACAGGGTAGGAGTGTTAAATAGATGTAAGTCTTAAATTTTTAAGGATAAAGTTGGTGAGTGCATTGTCCAACAGCAGTCGAGGGGAAGTCAGGGGTTTTATGAAGAATCCAGCCTGAAATAAAACTAAATGTTATAGAAAGCAGCTACTTTCAGCCAAGAACATGTTCTAATCACACCTATAATTCTTATAAAGTGAACAGTGATTTAACCTGACTTGGCTGTTGTGCTAGCTCTTGTGGTAAGTAATAACTTGGCATTCTTCCTTATTTTCCTCTGTTTTACTCTTGGATATGCAAAAGTAAAGAAAGAAAAAAAACAAAAACCTTTACAATCAGTCAACCATGAAGCCAAAAATAGTGACTTTAGTATTTATTTGTGTAAAAAAAACAAAAGTTTTGTGTTAAACTGATGGGCAGAAGCATTCAAACCAAAGCATTAACTGAAAAACGTATATGTGCAAACAATACAAATAGAAAATGTATTAAATGCTGTTTACTGTAGCTTGCATGGAAACTGGGGCCCTTCCAGGTGCCATGGATCCAACTCTGCCATTTTATTGATGATTTTCTAAAGCCCTCCCTCAACCGGCAACTGTCCAATCACAGCAGGGGCACAGCAGGCCTGTCAAGCCACATGTTGAAGAGGGGTACATGGGGCTGTAGTGAGTGATACTCTGTGTCTGAAAAGTACGGAAGGTGGAGTCTGTTGTCCTCTCCAAAGCAAAACACGCAAGTGCAAAGGGAATGGTTTAAAAAAGTGTCTTTATCTGCTCTAACAGTTAACTGGCTTACTGTTCTCTAACCCAGGGTCACTTATAAGAGCATTACTACGTTATTGTAACTTTGGTAAGAAGCCATGTAATACAGTGTTCCTCATTCTCAGGTCACACTGCTTCTTGTTAATTAGTTCATTTCATTCAGGTGTGACACGGTTCCTAGTCAGATCGTCTGGTTGCTATGGAGATTTAGTTAGCCCGTACATAAAATTCTTTTTCCATTTCTTTTTCCGGTGTGTTTTGACATCACTGAACTGTTTGATTTTATACCATGTGGTCTAAAAGGCGAGCATTGACAGACTAAGCACTGAAGATACTGATGGATATTTGATAAAAACCGTCACAAACTGATGAAGAATATGTTTACAGCAGTTCCGTTTCCTTGTCCGTCTGTGTGACATTTGATGAGACTGAAACATTCTTCACAGGACAGAGGCAAACAACAGATCAGCTGATCAAGGTCTAATAGATTTAGACGATCTTGTGGTAAGCTCAGGACTAATAGGCAACAAGCACGCAAAGGAGGAAAAATGAGTGAGGTGAAGCTCATGTCTCTTATTTCACATGTGCTGTGTCATCTATCCTCACGTGACCTGGAAACTGGTTGCATCATTCAGGACGGCGTGGGCAGAGCCGTAGTACCAGGAGAAAAACAAATGAAGAAGATTGAAAAATGAAACGGAATTTCTTGAAATGTGTATGTCTTTATATATACTGTGTTTATTACAGTATAATACTAATATAATTCACTTTTGTAAGAAACAGTCCCAAAGTCAGTCATACAGTGTACAATGGTGATATTATGAAGCTTAAAGACTGGGACTTTCTCTTTTTCAAACCTCACACTATTAGAAAAACACTACAGTTTTCCTCTTCGTGTGAGGGTTACAGGCCAACAAGAGTAATTTGACATACAACCAATTTCAACAATTTTATGAAATTTAGTGCCAATTAAAGCTTTTATAAATTTGCAATGGTTGAGATAATGCTTTTGCTTTGAAGGAGTTTTAACGTTATTGCTGCTGGCAGAGCACATGCACAGCACAAGATTTTTAGGCTCATCAAATTCATTCATGCTTCAGATCGTATTCTGGTCGTCTGTGAATAGGACATTTGAAGTTGATTACATGCTTCAAGCTGAACCCACAGCTGCATTTGGAGCGAGTCCTGGCAATATCAAACATGCATGCTTGATATTTTGTGACCCAGAGAGACCAACAGTATCACTCCGCACTACATTTCAGCCTACATGTCGCCATTTGCATATTCAGATATGCATTTTACATGCAGTTGAATGACAATTTACTTTGTTTGCAATCCAGGCATCAAAAAAATGTTGAAAGCCAACCTCATTTAACCAGGACTCCTGGAGATCTTCTGTGCTGTACATCACTGATTAGTGCTATAATCAAATTCACAGTATAAAGGTAAAAAAACAAACAAAAAAAAAAGTCGTCAGTTCACATCATGCAAATTGCACTGCTGTGCTCACGTACAAACATTCTTACTTCAGCAGAAGAAGTGACTGTGAAAAAACACTGAGATGAACAAAACAACCCCACTGCCTGTTAGCAGGTAACAGCCCGTGACAGCTGTCCTGTGACACGGACATTAAGTGAGTCACTGTAGCAGAGTAGTCAGACCATTAACCCTGCAGCAGAAACCTGTTTGTGGGGAGCTAGGATACGGTGGCATTTCCTCTACACCTTTGTACAAACATTAACTAATGATGTCATCTACAGTGTTGTATGATGGCGGCGGGGGGGGGGGGGCAGAAAATGATTAGCTTCTTTAAGAGTTTCGCCATCGGCACGCACAGAGGTAGATGCAGACAGTTGATCTGGCCCAACAAGTTAGCAGAGCTCTCAGTTCCAGTAACTAGCGGAGCAAGTCAGCAAACAAGAGTCTGTATTTCACCGAGCCTGGAGGTTAATGACAAGCACGAGCCAGACATTTCAACCCTGCCAGACAGCTCCCATCACTCTTGCCCACAGCTGTTTGACCTCTGGATGACCTCAAGGGGAAGGGTCAAACTCCCAGGGTCAAGTCCTACATTAATGTTCCTCATGACACACACTTACAAACATGTCGGTGCTCAGTCACACATGAGTAGACTCGAGTAGGGTTGGACACACACACACACACATACACACACACACACACACACACACACACTCTGGAGGGTCCAACGTGAACTGTCATCCTAAACATCACCCACTGAACTCTGTTCACCCCCATGAGATAATTACCTCACACATTTATTTATTTATTTTTAAATTTATGACTTTTTGTGACTGCCCTGCTTTAATTTTCTCCATAAATAATGAGTTTTAACCCCAGTGGGACACACATCATTTTACAAACATTCTAGGTAAACTCAAATTGATGCTTTTACACATAGTAACAACATATTTATACTTTTCATAGCTTAAAATATGAAGTAAAGTCTTAATCAAGAGCTGACTTTTTGTTCTGGGCAAAGATTGGGAAATCAAGAGACAGAATAATAAACACTTATTAACATTAGCATATCTAGGTCAGTTCCACAACAATAAAATCCCGCTTTATTGCTATTCTCATGATGACAGGACTGTGGTTCAGGGGATTTCATTTTCTCAAAGCCTGGTGCCAGTTCCTTTACTGTAGGCTATATGTGATCATTCCAAAAACAAAAAAAAAAGTCTGTGGTTGGCAGGATTTTGAACTTAAAACATTGAGGTTTGGGAATAAGACAAGAGGAAGCAAGACATAAAAATCAACCCAGAGATAAATTAGATGGAACAGAAGGGGGGAGGAGGGTGAACAAAGGGGTAACGAGGAGGTGTAAGGCCTTCGTTTGCAAAACTGTTCCCGCTTGCTGTCTGTTTACCTGACTAAGTTTTAAAAAAAAAAGGTGCATGACTTATTTCATCCAGCCCAGAACGTTACGTTCATTTGATCAGGCTTGAAAGCAGAAAAGAGACACAGTGGAAACAACTGAGAAACCGGTCGGAGGAGGATGTAACTTGCTCTTCTTTTTAATAATCCTGTTGATCTTTATCTCCTGTTTCCTAACGAGCTCCTCCTGCGTCAGGTTACAGCAGCAGAAAAGATGCCGCAGTTCAAGCAGCTTCAGGACGGAGCTAGTGACGGAGCATGTTGGCTTTCTTTCAGCTCGGTTTCAGCTGGTCCGTCTAAGCTCCTTCACTTGGAGGGTAATTACAGAGAAATCCTTGTTTCTTCTTTATTACAAACAGGGTCACTGCCTTGGGATGAAGTGTGTGTGTGTGTGTGTGTGTGTGGTTTTCTACTGTGCATTTGTGCAAAATCCACACACTGATCCGTCTCATATGTCGACCCTAAGCATCTGACCAAGGCCTGTAAAATATGAACCAGTGTGGATAAGGTCCCAGTGTTGCTATCATGTATTTGTATATTACTCAGTTACAAACCGATAAAGACGTAAGCAAGTAGCTCATTTACTGGGATGGAGCTCTCCGTCCGGTGTCCCGCCGCTGCCATGTTAGCTTAACATCCCATCAGGTTGCTGCAACGAGCTAACTGTTACATTGGCTAACATGTAAGTAGCTGGCTAGCTATCATTTTTAGGTGTGGCCCATCACAGATTAGCATGAAAAAAATGAAGTGTATTAAATTGATACACGAGCTCCCGCCCTAAGGAGGACATCGGTCTATTTCCTCCACGACCACAAACAACACATCGGCATTGTGTCCCAATGTCCAGTGTAACAGTGACACCACTGTCAGGGTTGTTAAGGAAGGTCGCTTGTAAAGCTTCCACTTTAAGTCGAGTGGAGGCAGAACACCTCAGTTGGAGTGTGTAGAACAGATCAGGGATTATTGGTTGTGGCCACAGTCCCTCAGCACTGAGTAACCTGACACCTGAGCCTGACCCTGGGCAGAGACAGATCATTGCATGATGTCAGATGGTAACACTGGTAAACTAGCAGGAGAAATACTATCTCCTCCTTTACAAGCTTCTGATAATCCTGTGCATGTGCTTCCCACCAGAGACCTCATCAGACCCAACGGAAGAGTTTGAAGGGATGGAGTGGGGGAGAAACAAAAACACATGAAGGAAAGAAACAGTGAATAAAATAAAGTGAATAAAAAGAAAAACCAAAAGAAATAAAAGAAAAAAAAACTGATTTAGTGTACGTGTGGCTGTGTGTGTGAGTATGTGTGTGGCTGAGTGTGTAAAACCGCACGCCCGGGTCCCACTGGTCTGATTGCTATGGGGGAATGAATTTGAAACGCGAAACACACAGACTGGATGATGTGGTTTAATCGTCTATTAAACTTTTTAATTAGAGGCTTTTTTAAAAGATTGGACCGAGTCGCTGAGACGTTCTCTAACACACAAAACTTGATGTAACTTCTCTTGTCGTCTCTCTGCTGTTTGGGCCGAGCGCCTAGAGAGCTGGCCTGGATGCTGGATGCTGCTGGAAGAGGGGTGGAGGCGTGGGCGGAGGCATGTTGAGTTTCAGTTTATACTTGATCCATTGAACCTTTGCTGCTCAAAACACTTACTCAGTCACTCAGATAGCAACACAGATACAGACAGCCCATTGCCACCAAACTTGTTTTGAAGAGCATCTGCGCATGGCAACTACAGTATGGTTGAGTAATAATAATAATAAGGTTAAAACATAATGGCAATAAATTACATTGTGAGGATCTCAGGCTGCATTCGGGTCATAAGGGATTAGCATGTCAGAGTTATAAGAGTTGTGTTATGGCAAATGAACTATGGCAAATGTATGGTCACGCTTGATTAAGGTTGTGCAACACTTGTTTGGGACTGTCTCGTCCACTGCATGGGAGACAGTCTGGTTAACCAGACATGCATTAGCCTAACTGACCAGTTAGTTCTCACCTTTGAAGTCTTTGCTCTTGGAAAACTGAACTATACTGTTGAGAAACACTTAAGTTAAAGACTTAAAGGAACTATTTGTAAGTTGTAATTTGCTTGTTGGTACATAGCGAGCGTTAGCATTAACGGCTCTTCCCTTACCAGTCTAGAAGAAACATTGTTCAGCATCAAACTTCATTCATTTACTCAACAACAGCTGTTTCCCGTGGTGGAAAGCAACACCAACCCATTTGCACATCAGCCAAAGACAAGACACAGCAGAGGATATCTCAGTGTTACAAGTGTTACAGTGTCTTTCGAGGATGAGGACAAACTGGTTGGTTTTGCAAATTGCGTGTTTGCGTTAGACATCAATCGTCCACTATGGATGTAATTCCTAGAGAAGCTTCCTCTGTTGCCTCCACACACCTGTCCACTAGTTGTCCCCAGAGCTCCTGCCTTTGTCACATCACCTGATACAGTAGCTCACCTGCCTGCACGCCTGTTCCCCATGACCACATTAGTCTCAGCATGCAGAGCGCCAAGCTAATTGTCAAGCTAATTGTCACTTTGTGCTAGACTTTTCAACTTTGTTGCAGTGTTTTGTCCTGCCTCGTCCCCTTCTGTCCTTCCTTCCTTCCTTGAGAGGCAAAGTAATAGCCTGCAGCTGACAAAGGCTTTAAAGTTAGAAACTCAGGAAAGAACAGCAAAAAGACCAAATCGATGGCAGCATCAAACCAAAGACTGACACATAACTTTTTAAAGCCCCATCGGGGGTATTATGGATGTTACCAACACCTCTGCAACCAAGCAACATGTGACATCTAGAGGGAAGATGCCAAACTATGCAAAGGTGTGAAACCTAACTCAAGGTCTCTGCTGTGTTTACACACTCCCGCTGTTTTCATCATGCCTCTGCAGATACATGTGCTCTCCCTCCGGACAGGCTCTGTGGACTGCTTCTAATCTGTGGATCTGGTGGGAAGTCACACTGGTCAATATTTGTCAGGCCGGCAGGTAGTGATCAATATGAACTCTGTTTTCACACAATCAATAGGAGGCTCTGTTTCATGTGAGAGCTGTGTGTGACGACCTGTTAGCTGTGACCGGGCATGTGAAGAAATATGAACCTGTGTGTTCTCCTCCTGTGAGCTGACGGGTAGATTTCAAGAGAGCGAACACAGACGGAGATGATGGATAAAATGTGCAACAAGAAGTTTTGGCAGCTAAATCACGATCTGTTCTATAGGTGTAAATCACAAAGTGGGGCCACAATGGAGGTGAATGCTATCGCTGTATATGAGACACCCCCAGGTAACCCAGAAGCCTCAGGTACACTGGTATCAGTTTGTTTTTTTACATGTTCAAAAGTGCTGCAATATTAATCAAATTAATTAAATCTAATATAATAATATACATTTTTAATAATGTTTAACTCGTTAAATAAAAAGTTTTCTAGCTTTTAGCAGTTTTATGTTTTCAAATATATCCAAACACAGGAAATAAGCAATGAATATCAGATCTATCAGATCTTTATATGCAGTTATCCTGCAGCAACTGACATGACAGCTCATGGTTGCTAGTTGTCATGGTAATGCAACAACCTTTTCAGCTCATACGAGTCAGAAACTGCGACTGTCCAAGTGAGAGACAGATACATCTCAGTCATTACAGTTGAAAAAAAAAATTGGGGTAAAATAATTCCAGCATTGGGGTAAAGCTTCCGGGGTCTCTGTCCTCATAATGAACTATCATGTATAATCTTCTGTGTGCTCTGTACATGATGAGAACTTGGAGGCATACATACATGTACATCTACACAGTCCGCAGAGTGTGTGTGTGATGCCTTCAACAGAAAACGTTTGCCCTTGTACCTGCAGAAAGGTTCATCTGGCAGTGATTTAATCCACTCGTTTCCTGTTCCTGCTCCTCACCATTTGGGGCCGTGAAAGGCTGGATCACTCCCAGCATGCATTTGGCAACAGGTAGGGTACACCCATGTCTGTTTGCCAGTGTATCACACACACATAAACACACACAAGCACATTTACGCGAATTTCGTCTCAGTTCGCCAAGAAACACGCGGAGAACAAACTCAACACAAAGTGCTTCATCCAGGAAACACCCTGGACCTTATTGCTGTGAGGCGGCAGCGCTAACCACTGAGCCACTGTGCCACCCTCTGCTGATGTCAGCTTCCAGGATCTATGAGTACTGCAGTCAAGTAGTTTCCTCCAACTGCCATTTGGCCGTCACACTTCGCCTTCCATACAGAAAAAAGAAAAAGAAAAAGAACTTGTCGCAGTAACCAGGAGACGAACACATTCAAAAACCCGGCTGCATTTCCTCTGAGTGTCTCATCCTCATTCTGTTCATCCTCTGCATGCACACATAGGCGTGTTTGTGGAAGCTACAGACACACGTGCACACACACATGCACACACGCACACACACACAAGCTTCATCTTCCCATTCATACACATACACATGAAGTACAAACACCCATACTGTACACATTTATACACACGCACACCTCATAAAAGGTCAAACCACAAAACACTGCACTGTGTTGAGTCATCACCAAAAATGGAAAGTTTTAATCTTTTCAGTCTTTTTTTTTTTTTTCATTTCATTATTTTTTTTTTTTCTCAACACAAAGAACAAACTGAGAAATAGGAAGAAAAAACAGCAATAAAAACCAGGCCATTTGTCATAGTTTCCCGCTGCCGGTAGCTGTGGACAGAATGAGAAAGTGGCGGCGGTAGCTCAGGGCATGATGGTGCATCTTAAACAGGGGAGTTCCAAAGCAAAAGGGGGGGCGGGGGGGTGGGGGGCGGGGTGGGGGGTGGCCCTGGTGTGGCCCAAAACAACGCACAGGTCCAAGACTGGAGGGACCGAGGTGGCCCCCTGATGTGAAGCGTCGAGTGGACGTGGAGGTGATAGATGGAGCTGGAGGCAGGATATCTGCGTAGTGTTGAGGTGTGTGTGTGTGTGTGTGTGTGTGTGTGTGTGTGTGTGTGTGGGTGTGTGTGTGGGTGTGGGTGTGTGTCTGGTCAGTGTATAGAGGGGCTTGTAATGATGTTGGTCTGGCTGGACTCACGGCCGTAGAACACAAGCCATTCGTTACACAGAGACAGTTACACACCAGGCTAAATGAGGCTTGTCCAACAGTCTGGCTGGAGGTGTGTTTAAGGGTGTGTGTGTGTAGGTGTGTCTTAAGAGTGTTACTGTTTTTAAGTATGAGTGTGAAGTGTGTGGTTCTGTGTGTGTGCTAATGCTCCACTGTGCCATGTCACCGAGCTCATAAAAGCCATCACAACGGACGCTAACCTCAGAACCCGCATGAAACAAAAAAGGAAAAGAAAGTGGCCCTTGATGTGAGAGGAATCAGAATTGAGCTCATTACTTTTTCCACAATGAGAAAGTTGTTTGTGTGACACTCCTAATTCTAATACTTGTGCATAGCCCGCTTTTATTTGGAAATTTCTCTGGCTGTCCTCTTTACTCTTCTCAACACGCTAGGTCTGCTCACTTTTTCTGAGCCGCATTTTCCAGAAAAGGCAATAAGTTTGACATAATTGACAATAAACAGAGCATAAGCAGATTAATTAAATCAGCTCAAGACAAACATTGTAAAATGAGCTTTCTTTTGGATCCGAGCAAAGAGACCAAAGACTTTAAAATCCTGCCTGTGTGCCAGTGACAGAAGAAGAAGAAAAAAAAAGCCCTCAAGTAGTTAGAGGACAAAATTGATAACATAATGAAAGACTGTATTCCAAAACAATAATCTGTATGGTCCTGGCTTTACAGCCGCTTTGGGCTGCAAACAAATTAACTTCTTGCCATTGATTTACTCACAAAGAAAAAGAAAAGAAAAAAAGGCTGATGCTGCAAACATCGTTTCTTTTTACGTCTGTGTCCAATCTCTCCTCTTGTCTTAGTGTTCGCTTTCTGAAGGATCATTTTCAGAAACACTTGGCTTCACGTTCAGGAAGTTATATTCACACTTGGGAGCTGCCAGTTTAACCAAAGTCGACCATCTAACAGCCCCCCCCACCCCACACACACACACACACGCACACAAACACACACACAAACACACAGTGGTCTGATCCTTTCCTCTGAACTCATTCAGTAGCCTCTAATAAAATTCTTTCATACATTACATTTGGCTTGGTGCAGGAATGTTCAGGTAATTTGGCACGAAGGTCCAAGTGTAAGTGACAATTTGGAGCGAACATAACACAGATACGGGTGAGAGGATTAAACATGATCCGGAGCATCCACATTTCATTCATTTTAAAAGGCAGTTGTCAGTTAAGAAAACCTTCGGCAGCTGGATATAATACTATGAGACAGGATTTCACAGCTCCAGAACATTATCATGGAAGCAATCGGTTTATTCTCTTTCTGGACAATCACAAAGTAAACAGTAGAAAATAGACTGTTCACTTTACCAGTGTGCACTTGTGAGCGTTTGTTGCGCCGGTGCAGCGCGATGATGGATGACACTTTTTATTTTTTTTGCCACACAAGCCTGAATCAGCTGCTGCTGGAGCCCCGTATGTTGCAGTGTGGTGGTCTCATCTAAATGATTGAGAGCGCTGTATTTTTTTCCCCATGCAGTGCTAATGTCCGACTTTAACAAGTTTTTTTTTCTTTTTCAAGATTATTTTTTGGGCATTTGCACCTTTTATTTTTAATTTTTTTGGGCAGCTGACAGTGGAGAGACAATCATGACATACAGCACAGGTTCCCGCCTGGAATCGAACCATGGATGTTGCAGTGATGTGACACGTGCTGTAATTGTTTTAACCGATCTCCGCGCTCTGTCGCTGTGAATGAATGAACTTAAACACGGCTGCTGTATATTCACTAACGACAGAGGAACCTTCCAGTGTTTGTTTCATATCACAGAAAGAATAAAAGAATGTAAACACGGATTTTGTGTCAAAAAACGCACCGTGAAAACCCAATAAAACAGCACACATTAAGTAATATATATAGTAATATTAAGTATATAAAGTAATATACACCTACACCCCACTGGAAAATTCCCCATCATCCATTCATTTTCTATAACCGCTCTTTTGGAGTACGGTGGCCCTGAAGCTCAACACACGCAAATAGACAAAACACAAGCAGATTCAGAAGATTCATCATTCATGTCACACACACACACACACACACACACGCACACACACACACACACACACACACACGTTGCAAATACACACAACCAATAAACACAAGCTGCAAATAGCAAATACAGAAACACGCTGCAAGTAGCACAGATGACACAGATGAGACGGTGTTTCCAGTGTTTAGTGCAGAGCAGTCAACATGTGCTCCTTGCATTGTGTTTGTTTGTGTCGTGTGTATTTGCAGTGTATTGATGGTTTTCTTAATTTGCTTTTGTTTTGTCTCTTTACATGTGTTTTCCTGAGTTGCAGTGCGTTGAGCTGGCACTTTTCAACGCATGCTACATCCTCCTTAAAGTGGTTTAGAGGGGGATCAATATTACATCAGGCTTAGATTAACCTACATGTGTCTCTCTCTCTCTCTCTCTCTCTCTCTCTGTAACCTCTCATCATTGATTTGTTTTCACTCGCTGAATGAAATCAACCTTCTGCTCTCTCTCTCTCTCTCTCTCTCCCTCGCTCTCAGCCCACAATTCATTTAGCTGTCTTGCCATTCCTCCTACCTTACATTCCTCCGCTGCGCCCCTCTCCCTTCTCTCTGTTTCCTCCATAATGATGTTAATAAAGTGAGCAGAATGGATTATCCAGATTCCCATGGCAGCTGGCCTGCCCTCTGCTCCGTCTCCTGCTCCCCCGTCTGTTTACTGCAGGGAATCATTCACTTAGTCTTATCGCTTTGCACCCGCGCTATCTGAGCACACACAACGAACACACACACTCACACACACACACACAAACACACAGGCCATGCAAACACATATATACTGATTAGTGGCCTGTTTACACGGCTGTGATGGGAACACAAGGCAACGTGAAGAGATGGGAAACACAGACGGGATTTGATGGAAGATTTTGGAAACTAAAGACACAGATTGAACCTGCTTGTAATGTAGAGGATCAGAAAGAAAGAAAGAAAGAAAGAAAGGCAGCATCATCTAAATGTTTTCCAAATGTTTCCTCCCTAAAACACTAAGGAGACATCAGTGCACAGAAACAGGCCCATATTCCCACCATTGGTCACGGTGTAATTGCTCTAGCAAACCTCTCCCGAATCTAATATAAACTAACGAGGCAGATCACTCCATCAGACGTTAGCAGACAGTGGACAGTGAGCAGAGAAACATGCTGTAGTTCCATTAGGACCAAGGTTTCTCAGGGCTGTGGGGGGAGGAAGAAAAGGAGGGGGGGCGGGGGGGTTGCCTGGATGTGGTATTTGTCCAGTTTTAATAAGTTAAGCTTCTACATACCGCATGCTTGTTCTTCATTACTCTCTCCCTCTGTCCCTTGTTGGTTGTTACCACAGTTACTCTTCCTGTAAAACAAGAGAAGAAAAACCAGCGTCGAAATAAAATCATATCGGGCGATGAGGATTAGAGGAGTATTAAGTGAGAAGCAGCTGTGAGAGGTGATTTACTGGCGCTGACCAGGATGCACCTCTCCCTTCCATCATTGCCCTGAATGGGAAAAGGAATCTGAAAACTACTGACAAAGGCCAGGCCAGCTGTTGTTGTCTTACAGTGAGAGATCGGGCACATCTGGAGGATATCAAAAGGAACAGGTAGTGTGATTTTCCCAGACATGCTACCCGGCGCAGCGATGCCTCCGTAGAGCAGTGGAGGAATGTACAGTAAGGACTCGAGCACTTGACCTAAGTATACACTCTACGTACTTGTACTTTTACTTTTCACAAAGTGTATCCATCATACTTGGACCTCACATTTCAGAGGTAAATATTGTATAGTTACTCATCAATTTTACACACACTCAGTTTATGAAGAGCTTGTAAAATATGATGCACTGATATAAATTGAAGAACCCACCTGTCTATAAAAGTTTAAATGAGCCTCAACTCAAACATTTACAACAGTAAAATGCTACGCAGCCAATTATCTAGTAACATTTAGAGCAAAACTTGTTGGGTTGTTTTGCTTGTATTGGCAGCTACTGTCAATCAAATCTGATCAAACCACACCCACAATGACTTCACAAAGCAGATTAGCTTCTAAGACCCAATGTTTTATTTTTTTTCAAAAGTTGGACTGTGATTGTTCCTTGTTTATCGATTGCACTTAATTTGGAAAGTCCGCCAACACAGAGTTTGTCTAATCTTTGTTTAAGATTCTAATGTTCAACAGCGCTGAATGAATGAATGTTGGACATTAGCTGAGATGTTGAAATGTTGCAAATACTCTGTAAACTGTATAAAATAGGAGCCAAATATCTAATGTCTTTAAGCAAATACTGAGGACTTCGAAATATCTTATTTTCAAATGAGTCTTCAAACATTACTCACGTGTCTATGAACACGTTTACTGCAATTGTTCCATCACGCTGACTGTGAAGAGAACTGTTTTCTTAATGCAATTCCTGTGCAAGCGATTAAGGCTAAAATCCACAGTTTGAATTAATTAAATTAAGTGGGGTTCAAGCATATTATTGTCTTTTTATAGAACCAAAAATCCCTCATTTTCTTTCTCCTTCTTTCTGTATTTGCCACTAAAAAGACTGTAAATCTGTAAATCTTCTCCCCCCCCATCATTAAAATCAATATAGGACTTTTATATTTAGTGGAGCGTTTTCACTGTGTGGTGTTGCTACTTTTACTTAAGCAGAGGAACTGAATTCTTCTGCCGGTGAGAAGTTAAATAAAACTTCTCAGACCTGTCCGACAGCTGACGAGAGAGCTGAGGCAGGAAAAGAAAACCTTCCTTTCTTTCGTGAGGATGGAGTCAGACGAAGCGGCCGTCTACCTGCGGGGGAATAACCAACACAACGGCAGAAAACAGGGTGAAACAGGGAGCAATAAGTAAGAGGGGAAAAAAGATTTGTGAAAGTAAACGCAGTAAAGAGGAATGAAGGGGGAAGAGAAGGAAACAGAGGTGAGATTGTGGCAAAGGGGTGAGAGGGAAGACGGGGGGGAGAGGAGGGGTGGGGGGGCAGGAAGAGAGGCACCAGCCAATTGGTGGAAATGGGATGAAGACTATACCTGAGAATGAATAAACACATTGCAATTCCTTAACACAGTTAGCCAGTTAGCTAAGAGGTGTGCACATGCCAGCTCCGAAGATTCGTTACGGCCTCAATCAAGTCATCCACAGTCGAATGTGCTGGCAGTCGATACGGAATCGAAATGGAAAAGTGCTTGATTGAGTTTAGAAAGGAATAGTTCTTAAAGAATTAGGAATAGGAATACTTCTGTCTTTGTGTTGGTCGCGGTACAACACTTGGATGTTAGAGCTCTTTTCACTTTGCTCTCGGAGGTCAGGATGACGCAGCAACTGAGGAGACCAATTAAATTTAAGCAAAACGGGAGGAACAACTCTTCCCTAATCCTCCCCCATCCTCCACGCCCCCCCGACAACTCTCCGGCCTTTTCCTTCCCTTCATTCATTCAGTCCCGCTCCTCTCGTCTTTCAGACATCATCCATACGTCCATATATCTTTTTCCATTAGTCAGCGACTCTATCCATCTATCAAAATATCTAAATCTCTTATCCCTGTCCTCATCGCCCCCATCTCGCTCCGCAGCGGGGCTCAGCAGAGCGCCACCGGGCTCAAGGCAAACCTAATTTGGGCTCTTAATTTCTGTCAGCCCTGTTGGACGCAGTCATGAGGAGGAGGAGGAGGAGGAGGAGGAGGGGGAGGGGGAGGGGTCTGTATGCAGCCTCGAGCGAGAAGAGGGAACAGTGCAAAATGTTCTTGCTCCTCTTTTTTTTTTTTTCTACCTCTCTCGTCACTTTTCTTTATTGTCCCCCTTCGTCTCTCTCCAAATATGTTTGCACTCCTCTCTCTCTCTCTCTGCCGCCCCCTCCTCCCCAAGCCCCCCCCCCACCCCACCCCCCCACCCCCTCCCATTCTAATTAATTCTGCTGTGAATTAATTATCAGGAGGAATCTTCCCAAAACAGAGGAGAGAGGGGCGAGAGCGGGGAGTAATAGAGAGGGGATCTGCATTAATCACCCCTCTATTCCTCAGCAACAGAAAAATGAAAAGCTTGAAACAAAAGAGGCCACGAAATGAAAGAACAGCACAACAAAAACACGATAAACAAAATTGTTTACTTCGCCCTCACCTCCGCAGCTGAAACCCCATGGGGATGTGATTAGGAAAACAGAGCTCTTTCTCTCCCTCTTCTTCTTCTCTTGTTTTTTTTTTTTTTTTTTTCCCTGCCCCTCCTTTGCTCCGCTCGCTCTTCTTTGATGAAGTTGTGGGAGTTCAGAGGGAAGCGGCGCGGCTGGGATATCGCCCGAGCACAAAGCACCATGGGAAGAGCAAACTTTGGCTCATCTGAGGAGGAGAGGGCTGGGAAGGAAGAGGTGTCTGCATTTGTGTGTGTGTGTGTGTGTGTGCGCGCTGTGACGGCTCTGTGCATGCTTATACTCAGGAGTGCTGTCATACTCGGCTGATTAAAACTTCCAAAGTGAGGAATGTGAAGTCGAAGCCGTTCACTGATGTGTTACCTCGTGCCAGATCACCTCACCGTGTCCTGCATGCTAATCAAGACGTTTGTTTAGCAGAAAACACAGAGGCTTGTCAAACTTCAGGGGGCCCAACAAACCCATGACTCAGTCTTGCTTATGTGCGTGTTGCTGAGGTAACCCAGACTCCCAGAAAGAGTGACAACGAGGGGATATGATGTCAGGAAGGCACAACCTGATTGGACACATCTACGTTGAACAATATCGCACTTTTCACATGTCGGATTTCTCAATTCTCAGCTCGGGCGGGAGACAGAAGACGTTTTAATTCTTCTCTCCCAGATGGATGGCATGTGAGTAAAATCCCTCTATCTGTGTGTATGGGGGGGGGGGGGGGGGTTGCTAGTCTCACTCACAATGAAGATGTCATCAAACCAAGCTTAGCCCCCCCCCCCCCCCTCCTCTCCTCCTCTCCCCGCAGACACATGTCCACACAGCAACTTGCCAACCCCACCCAGAACCGAACACACATTGCATTCACACACACACACACACACACACACACACACTTCGGTCTCCACGTCTGCGCCAAGCCCAGATCATCAACACAATGGCTGTTCCCCTTCGCAATAAAAGGGGGATTTGAATGAAATCCTAAACTGTGGTGCACCACATAGGAAGTGTCTTGACCCACTGTCAGAAGGAATAAAACTTGTCTGCTCAGATATCTTGACGCACATGCAAAACAAAACGGCCCCCCTCCCGCTCTGCTCCCAGGGTGGGACGACACCTTCGGGTTTCTCTCAAAGTCACACGGACTCACGGGAAGCTGCTTTATTAGTCAGGCTTCCATCCCCGGTAGCACTGAAGAAAATATGAAGCTGAATATGAGCAACCATCCAGACTGCGGTTTCCCTTTAGTTCATTTTGTTATGACCAGCTTTCCAAGCTGGAATAACTGCTGGCTATCACATGTCAACATCCGTCTCCTCATCCCCATAAAATTAAGTGATTCGGAGTTTGTTTCCTGTTGTTGGTTCAGATTACGGTTGTAATGAGAGTCAGTGTCGTTTGCGCGGCGGCGGAGTGAAAGCCCACATTTTCTGTCATCACTTGATGCAATTATTTTCATGCGGACGACAGTTCAAATGCCATCTTTACTTCACCTGGCCAAATGAAACACACTAATGGAGTAAAAAGCTCCAGAGGGTGGAGTAACACACTCCAAACGTTGCTCTGAGAGTGCGCTGAAGCTTTCCTACATGGCACCCCCTCACAACCTGACACCTTCCTGCAGAGACTAAATGAGTGGCCAGTTATTATCATAGAACAGGAGCCAAATCTTGTTATGATTCGTGTTTGCGAGGTGATGCTTGGATAAACACGGCTTGAAAAGGATTTTGGATGAAGAGTTTCTGTGGGAATAAAATGCTAAAGTGTTGCCAGCACATTACAGTAAATGACACTGCATGGGAATGAAAAATGCAGACATGTTACATAACTTCTGGTAAAGTTTGTACTTTTAACTCCAGCCTGCTTCAAAAGGGTAATCGTGTTTTGCCATGCTGGTTTGAGTGAGAGGGATAAATACTGCTGGATGTTTTTTCTTTTCTCTAAATGTCAAAATATCAGCTGCACCAGCTGAGATTAAAATTTGAGTAGTGTTAATGCCTTGCACTCTTTGTTAACCCTTTGATTCCAGCCAGGAATCTCTGCTGCCCATTGAAGATAATTGTCTGTAAATATTTTAAAGGGCCTGTATTTTACACTTTTACAGAGTTTAATTTGAAGTGTTGGTATTCATAAAAAAGATATATTTGTGGTTTTAAGAACCAAAAAACATCTAAATGTAGTTTTACATCTCCTCCCTCAGGATTCTCTCTGGAGCTCTAGTCGGCGAGCCACTTCAGAAGAGAGGCTCAGATCCTCTCTTCTGATTGGCTGACTGTTTTCTGAGTGATTGAATAAAAACTTAGAAGATTTCAGGTAAACACTCGGAGAAATGAGATCCTGCGTCCATCTCCTTGACTCTAGCACACTCTTGCATCCACTGGACTTAAATTTTATTATACCACTCACTGTAGGATTTCTTTTCGATTGATGTTTATTTATTATCAACTGTTATTATTATTATTATTATTATTATTATTATTATTATTATTATTATTATCATCAACAATGAGCTAATGGACACATGAATTTCCCCTGAGGGATAAATAAGATAAAGTATCTATCTATCTATCTATCAATCAAGTCCAGGTCATGTGACCCAGCCAACACTCTGGGTTGCCATGACGTCGTCACATTCCGAACCCCATTGTGATGTCTTATGGAACTTTGTGATGTATCAAAGCCAAAAGGAATTTCAGGCAGTTCCAATGTATCTGTATATACAAGCGCAGGAGCACAAGAAGATCATTCCACTTCGACCACACCCACGAGAACAGCACTATAAATATAACGCTATTAGGATTTCTGTGTACGGCGAAATGGAGAACGTTAGCACTTGGAGAAATGAGGTAAGACTTTCTAAGCAGAAAACACTAGTCAGTAGATCACTGCACTATTGTGCCGTACAATATAATTTCATGTGATTACACTCAAAGTTTTGAGAATTTTAACAAGGAGGGAAAATGTATTGATGGAAGAAAAATTCATTTGGTTTCATGAAAATGATGTAATTTATTGTTGGTTAAAGCCACTGAATAAAAATAGTTTTACAGTGTCTTTAAAAGCAGATGTACGTAAATGGCTAAAATTCATTCAGCTGTGTGCAAAAGAAAAAAGAGCTCCTGTTTCTTTTTGTGTATCCAAAGTTAGGATGGGACTGTATTTTTACTTGTTGCATGTGCTGTGTGTTTGTGTCTTTCAGTCACCTGGACGAGAGCAGCCTGGGGATGCTGCCCCAAAAAAACCCCTTCATCAAAGTAAGATGCTGCAGGCCCTCAGACGGGCCCTTCTGGATGCCAAGAGGCAAAACCAAGAACTGGAAGCAGAAAATGCAGCTCTGAAGCAAGAGGCAGCGACCAAGGTCGTCAGCTGGGAAGAAGAGAAGAAGAGGCTCCTGGAAGAGAAGGAGTCGTTACAGTCAAATCTGCTCATGGCCCAAAGTGAAAAGGTCAGCATGAGTAAGATAGTAGAGTCAGAAAGAGCGGCAAAGAAACACCTGGAGGCAGAGATCAAAGAGAAGGACAACCGAATGAGAAAGGAGGAGAGAGAGGTCCGCTCCTTGAAGGAACGCCTGTGTTTGCAACAAGCAGAGAAAGAGAAATTCAAAGTCCAGTGGATGCAAGAGTGTGCTAGAGTCCAGGAGATGGACGCTGGCTTTGACCAAAGTATAATCCAGTTCACTGCAGCGTGGGAGAGCCGGCTGGCTGCCAGGGAGCGTAGGGCGGTCGCCGAGCTCAAAGCGCTGCAGGAGAGCTGCGAAAAGAGGGTCGCACACATCGACCGGGAACGAGAGGAGGCCAGGGCTGAAAACCTGGTCCTGGTAGAACTAAATTTTAAGTACCAGGCCACCATCAAAACCATCAACTCTGAGATCCAGCGCAAAGAGACTGAGTGGCAAAAAGATATCAAGAGCCTGGAGGAGACGCTCAGGTGTGAGATGTCAAGAAAGGAGGAGGAGCTGCAGGAGCAGAATAGAAAAATCACCCAGGAACGAGACGAAGCCGTCGCCAGTGCCAGGGCTGAAAACATGGTCCTGGTAGACCAAAATCTTAAGTACCTGGCCAATATGAAAACTGCTGAGGCTGAGATCCAGCACAAAGAGACTGAGAGGCAGAAAGACATCAGCGCCCTGCAGGAGAAGCTCAGGTGTGAGCTGACCAGAAAGGAGGAGGAGCTGCAGGAGCAGAGAAGACTAACAGAGGAGAGCTGGCTCACCAGGCAGGCGGACTGGATGAAGAAGGCCAGCGGCACGGAGGAGGAGATCCAGCGCCTCATTTTGCAGAATGTGGAGCTGCAGGTACGCCACATCAACCCATCGCTTTGATTGGAATTCTAACTTGTTAGATTGTAAATTTCTTCCAGATTGAACCTTTGAAAGAGAAAATACTGCAACATGTGCTGTGTCTGCATCTTTTCAGGAGCTCGCATTAAAGTCAGACAAAGACAAAGCCAAGATCAGAAAGAAGGAGGAAAAGAGGCTGAAGAAGGAGAGGAAGGAGAAGAAAGAGCAGGAGAAGAAAGAGGAGATGGAGAGAGAGAAGAAGGAGAGGAAAGCGATGAAGGAGAAAAAGGAGAAAGAGAGGATGGAGACGAAGGAGCGGAAGAAGAGAGAGAAGGAAAAGGAGAGGAGAGAGGCGACATTCTTTTAACTCCTCCAACCCTCTCCCTCACCCACCTCCCAACACCCCCCCACACACACACACCTTTTACCCCATTACCCCTCCATCCTCTTAACCCCTTTCACCCCTCCCTCTCCCTCACCCACCCCACTACCCCCCCTTTACCCCTCTATTCTCTTTACCCCGTTCACCCCTCCTTATCCTCTCTCCTATCTTTTCTCTCCCTCCACCCCTCACCCCCTAACCTTTAAACATCCCCCCCTTTACCCCTCAATCCTCTTACCCCCTTCACCCCTCACTCTCCCCTCTTTCCTGTCTCATCTTTTCTCTCCCTCAACCTTCACCCCTTAACCTTTAAACATTCCCCCTTTTAAAATGAAAAATAATTAAATATAAAAAATAACGGTCCTTCATTTTCATCTTGACACAATATGTAGTGATTGTGGAGTCTGTAGGTTTTACTGCAGCTGATGCTTTTCATACAGCAAACACCATCAAGTCATTAACATTCAGCCTGACAGGAGCACACATTCACAAAGGTTGCACAATTCCTCCAATTTTGTTATTTTAACAACAGAAAGACGCATTTGCACACAGTCATAGACAGATGTGTCAGTCAGTCAGTCAGTCAGTCAGTCAGGGACGTTCACCATTATAGGGCTGGCCCTGCTGCTGCGGTTCCAGCTAAAAATGTAATATCATCTTTAAAGGTCCCATATAGTATAAAGGCAGATGTCCACGTCTTCTTTGATTAAGGATCAGGTCTAGGTTTTTTATTAATACTGTGAAACTATCAAAGCGCTCGGCCACTAGAGCTCCAGAGAGAATCCTGAGAGAGGAGATGTAAAACTACATTTAGATGGTTTTTGGTTCTTAACACCACAAATATATCTTTTTATGAATATCAACACTTCAATTTAAACACTGTAAAAGAGAATATGAAGTGAGTTTTAGAGTTTTAGAGTTAACGTGAGGATAAGATTTGACACGAATTGGCCTGGGATGATGCAAACCGATGAGAGCTGAAAATGTTTCAATATTGAGAGAAAATGTTTACGTGTGTTCCAGTTCTGCTTCATAAACTAACGGAGACAAGAGGAAAAAAGGAGACTGTGTGGGAGTTTGTGGCGAGTTCTGAGCTCAGTCACGGGCCGAGCTGAACACGACACACACCCTCTGCAGGCACGGGTGATGTCTCTGCAGCTAGCTAGCTTGGCCATTGGCTTTGCGATGGTCAAAGTCACATGAAAATCTTCTGTCTGAACACACCTTCAGGAGAAGAGGTTCAACATTTGACACAAAAAGCATCAGTCAGGTGTCAAGCTGCAAATGGTTAAAAGTAAGACAATTCCAGACCAGTGCTTTTCTCAGCCCAAGTAAATTACACAAGACCATAGATTTCCCAGACTGCCGCCATTCATCATTGCAGACACACTCCATCACACTCAGTGACGCTTCTTTCTGGTGTTTAGCGAAGAGGCTTCAACTTAGTCTGGGCTTCTGTCCTCCACACAGAGGCCTATCGACACCGTTTGGAAGCGCGGATGATCGATGAGCTACTGCGTCATTCCCCAGAGTACGTCAGAACTGTCACCGTGCGCCTCGTGCCAAGCCCGCCGACGTCCAAACACAATGTGATGCATCCGTCATCGAGCCAGATCTTTTCCCCGGACAAGAGGATCTGAGCCCAAGTTAGAGGGCGGTACATTTTCCCCTTGCTCTAATCCCAGCTACAGCCATGAACCATCAGCTGCTATCCCAACGTAGGCCACATAGAATTTAGCTCACTTTATCACCCTGGTAATCAGACCACTGCTCCTACACAGAACAAGATGTCCTGTTCCTTCCAGATTTACGCCAACACTCTGTCCAGTCCGGTGTATCTCAACGTCCCGGCTCCTGGGTCAGTAGAGACCGACATGTTTCTACCTTATGTCCAGGGAACCTCTTGTTGTCTCGGTCCTGAGCTGGCAGCCGCAGCATGTCTGGGAGGGGTAGCGGAGGAGCTGCAGGATGAGAGACATCCACACAAACGCAAACCAGATGGAGGGATAGAGCGATGGATGAGTAGGGAGGAGAGCCTGAGTCATCATCTCTCTCTCTCTCTCTTCCTCTCATTCTGTTTGTTTGAGAGGAGACGATGTGTACTGTGTTTGTCATTTCAATTGATTGGTCAAAGCTATTAGAATTGGTTCAGCTACGCAACAATCTCTGTTATTTATTCTTGCACAAACAAACATATGTTTGCAACCTCTTATCCTCTGCTCACGTTCAGCTTCTTCAGGTCCCCGTCAGTCGCTTGGATGCTTGATGGAAGTATTTCAATGCACTTTGTCTCTTTCAGTTCGAGGAGGTTGTCGTATATTTGTGATTGATTATTGGGATTTTGTGCTTTATAAATGAAAGTGAGTCGACTCTTGTCTTTTCTTTAGTCAATCAAGTTTGCATTTGTACCATTACATCTTTGAGTAGCAGAGAATTGATGTTTCAACCATTAGTCAGTATTACTTTATCCTTTTATGGCTTTTAGCGAGTTTCCATGCCGACCAGCTGCCCTGAGCCCTGACCTGAGCAATCAGACTACCATTTGTGCATATTATCACGACATCATTTCTATTTTTGTCTAATTAGTTGAGCTACTCCACAATCTTTCCAAACTCCCACCTTGTACCTGCAGAAGCACCACTAAGAGGTAGAACTACCCGTGATCTGAAATCACTGACGTAGACCTGGACTAGCTTAGCCATAAATATGAAAGTCACCATGTACTTGAACCCATTTCTCCAACCCTGTCTCCTGGAAAAATTAAGTTTCCATAAAACTAAATTGCAACAGCAAAAACAAGTTGTAGGAAACGTAATCGCTGGCTGGGTTATGTTCGGCAGCAACATATTTTCTAAATGAATGAAGCGCTACATTTATTAAAGCCAGCGGAGTCAGTAGGAGGTGGCTGGGGTGACGGCAGCATACAGCACACCATTATCACTCCAGAATCCCATCTGGGCAACAAAAGCTCTCTGGTTGGTTGGTTAGGGAAAATATGGTGGTTTTGGTTAAATGTAGATAAACACATTGAAGATTGTCTGAAGTCACTGTGAACTTGTTTTCTGTATTAAACCAGACCATGATCTGTCAGTATCCGTCTATTTGCAACTTACACAAATATGTAAATTCACATTACCGAATTAAACTTAATCTGGTTAACACCAACAAAACATATTTTCCGCTGCGGTTTAAATGTACAGGAACGTAGTTTTTAGGAGATACGGGTTGTATTTCTGATACCTTGTATGTGATCAGTATTTTCGAGTCACTGTTAACAGCACATGTAACAGTCCCTGTATTGATATGTTGCACAAATCAGATCCTGAGCCACTGAGCTGACATGGCCCTTGTACTCACTCACATTTCCATGACAACAAGTAAATCTTGCGTCATTCACGTCTGAGACAACTGTCGAAGCTTTGGCAGCTTTTTCATGGACAACAACAAGATACAACAATGAAAAGAGCCAAATCGCTGACACCACTGGAACTTGGGGAGACGCCTCATTTCAGGAGTAACTTCGATGATAGGCTACACCATGACTGAGATGTGTTTGAAACACGTGTTGTTAATGTTTGTATGGTTTTCTTTATAAAAAAACAAAAATCACTGTCAGTTCATGTAGGTATTGGCTGGTATCAGTTCTGGCGGGAAGGCCTGTGGTGTGAGCCGTCATATTTTCCCTTCTCCTCTCCTGTCTTTTCTTCTTCTGACACACAGTTTTCATTTCTCCTCCACCCAGAGAAGAAGGAGGCAGACGGAGGCAGGTACAGGACTGCGCTGCGCAACGCCACTCCATTTGTCAGACTCTCCTCCATCCTCCTAAATCTATCAGCGCACAGGCCAAGAGAGGCTGAGGGCTGCAGCGGTCCACATACAGACCCATACGCTTCACCTCGGAGAGAGTTAAGGAGTGACAGAGAGTCCGGGGCTGAATTGAAAGAGAAGAAGTGAAACATGACAGCTCTGATGTCATTCACCATTAGAAACCATTAGTGAGTTTGAATGTTCCATTGAACGGTTTTAAGTCAGTGTAGTGTGGGTGAAAGCCCATTGACATCTTACTATCACCCCATAAGTAACTTCACACACACTTGCGTGGATATTTAGTGGTAAATTGGGAGTAATGAAGCAGAAGTGGGGTCACAGTAGCTCTTTGACGAGCGTAGCCTCCACTACACCTACAGAATCCCACGTGAACACACAGCACATACACGGGCCATCACTCCGCCGCCACCTTAGCAGCCGATGGCGTGATGTCGTCAGCAGTGGCCCATCCTGTTTTTCCCTTGGCAGTTGTGTTTGGTGTGTCAGGCTGAGGTGGCGCTGACCTGAGGAATGAAAGATGAAAGAGAGAGGGTGAAAAGAGAAATGAGGAGGGCTGCAGGAGAAGACAGACGCGCACACAGAGGCCTGTCACCGCCTCCACGCGGCACTATTTCCAACCACTTGACCACTCAGGATTTCTCCCTTCTTTCCATCCAACTTACCTGTGACTCTCTCGTCTTATTCTGCACTGCTTTGAACGTAGCTGTATTTCTTTTCGTTCTTTTTGAATTGAAATGTGGAAAAGAGAGAAATTAAAAATCTCAGTTCTGTTCATTTGTTTTCATGCTGTGGTTTCAGGGAGACAAGAGGAAGCCAAGCCCTGACTTAAACTGCATCTGACTGGCCAGTGGGACCGCTCATCCCGCCATCCCTGCTCTCTTTCATCACTCCTGACAATCACGGCTGGTTACATGGACCATTTGAGGTAAATGAGTTGCACAATAGACAGAGAGACAATTTCACCATGGACAACAATAACAAACAGTCAGGGAGTCTGGCTTGATTTGCAACAGTCAAGGCACATTGGCATTCACGCATTTAGCTCTTTGTTGATGTGTGTATGCTAAAAGGAGGGCGCTGCAAAACAAAACAGTTATCCAAAACTGACCAGTGGTTCCAGTCCAACCGGTCCTTGATGAAGGCTTCTGACAACATTGTCCATGTTGCATGCAGCTCCTGAATGCAGAAAACATGCTACATTCGTTTTAACCTTTTACTACCAGCTTAGAACTCACATATAACTTTCCTTGATTGCAAGTACCGCTGGTGCCGATACGGTCCATATTGGGATGATAACAGTTTCCTGATGTGCTGAGTTCATGTGCTGACTTTGATGCAAAAATTCTACAGCTGCCTCTTCACTTTTGAGGCAGTTATTTGTACCTTTTGCTAATGCTACATAGCTAACGTTAGCATTAACAGCTGTTTACATATCAGTCAGAAAAGAAACACCTTGTTTTACAAACCGGGTTCAATGCACAGCAGACTATACAACTAAAGCCAGGTAGACCACAGGTGCTGCTGTGTTAAGAAAACCTAATGGCTGGCACCATATGGGTGCAGGGGAGCAGATGTGGGTCACCTTGGGCTCAGATTCACATCCAGAACCGGCACCAAGACCAGAGCAAGCTGAGCAGAGCGGAGCCCAGCAGATATGCAAGCAGCCTGCCAGGACCGCAGCCCAGCCAGGGAGCTTTATAGGAGCTGGGTCTGGTTATAATAGGAGGGAGAGGGAGGATAGGGGGAGTATGGTAGGGTGGAGGAGTTGGACAGCGGGGGTTATGTTTCCATGCCCCTGTGAGTGTGGATGATCCAAAACCCCATGTCTGTAAATGTCAGAGTTAGGAAGCATAATCCAAGTCTGAAATCTCTATAAGCTGTCCTGTAAGAAGCAGTAAACCCAGACTCCAATGGAACTGAGATCTTTATCAAACCATGGACCAACACACTGTGCTGCAAAAGGCGCTGCTGCGCCACAGTGGCTGCTTTTGTGCGAGTCCTTCATTCTGCTATCCTCCATCTACCTATGCCGTTAATTGATGCCCAGACTGTTAGAACAAAACTCTTGTGTTTCTATACAATGTACTTAACAGACCAGTCCTTCAAGCTTCTGACAGAAAAAAGGGAAAAACAGTTATCTCATTTGGCCTCTTCGAAACTTTGAGGGACCCGTTTGGCATCAGACCTGCTGTTTGTTTCCAAAATTTGACACAGTTTTCATGGTCAATGAACACTTAGACGGGAGATAACTTTACTCCAGTCATTACCATTCGAGCGTTTCTCACAAAATGTGACGCATGGGGACATGGCGATAAATGTAAGAGAAACACGAGATTTATTGTATGACTCAACAAATACAATAAGAACAGATGAGTCATTTGCAAATGTTACTGCTGAGTTTGGATGCTGCAGGTCACCTCTCGAATCTGCGCTTGGTGTACAGTGGAAATCTGTCTTCACAGCGCTAGCTTCTGGTTCTCATTATTCTGAGGAGAGTGGATCTCCTCTGCGAGCCCTGCACTGTTAAACGCTTAGCACATTTTGTGAAATCTGAGCACAAACACTGACTGGAACCTCTAGAAAGGTGATCAAACAAACTGATTGAACTGATGCTCTGTTGAGTGCCCAGTCACGTTGGAGCTCCCAAAGCCCTTGAGCAACAGTGAATGTGAATGGATGATGGCATTCAGAAATGTACAAATTGGCCTTTACAATGCCTCTCAGACTGTGGCACTTAAACCTGCAAAAACAGATGGTTTTTTTTCCCCACTTTGGGGGCAGCAGAACCAATTTGTGAACACAAAATTGACTGGTCACCTTTTGAACCTTTTTAGCAAACTTAATTTTAACATCCATAATTCATTTTGAGTCGTGTTTCTGTCCGTCTGATACATTAAATCCCATATTTACTCTCTTTTAGCTCCGTTTTTGGTCTCTACCAACCCCTAAGAGAAATATCTGGTTCTTTAGCTGCTAACTGTGTCTGTTTGCTGTTTGGTGTTGAGTGGGGAAACTAAGGGGAGCTACAGATTTGGCCGTTCATCTGTCATCACTTTCAACCGTATCACACAGTCTTCATCAGCATATGGAGCTCACTCATTTGTCATGGAAATGGATCTGATGACCTCGAGCTGGGATCGTTATCTTAGCAGTGTTTTTTAGGTGAGAGCCACCGATGTCCAGATTACAACAATAAAACCCAAGTTGTAATAAAAATGCAGGTCAGGAAGGCAAAACCCGTTATCAGAAATAGGTTTTCTATATTTTTTCAGCAGTTTCAGCCTGCAAAAAATTTTTTAACGTTGCGATTCAGTCAACGGCTAATGACCTGAGCGAGGGGAGCGATACTGAAGCAGATTACAGTTACTTGGATGAAAACAACAAAAACACTGATTTCAACTTGCTAAGATGCTAACCAGCTAACAAATGCTAAGGGTGAGACATGTCGGAGGAGGAGGGGGAGAAGGACGATCAGCTAGCTGGTAGCATCGCTAGCTAGAGGTAAAGATCCACCTGATGCAATGCTCTCACTTAAACCTTTATTTCTCGGCCCCTGAAGCAGATAGGAACATGAAATAAAACCATTTGTGCATTTAAACCTTTGGCTTCCATTGTAAATCATTGGTTTTACCCTAAAGTTCATTAACATAAAAAAACAAACAACACAATAAACATTATAAAGAGTTGAACAGAACTGAGAATGTTAGCAAATGTGCTTCTTTTTCCAGCCAAATCCAGTTTCAAAGGCAATGATTTACAATAAAAGTTAGAGGTTTAAGCTCTCAGATGGTTTTTATTTCATGTTTCTATCTGATTCAGAGGCTGGTTTTAATGAATGTCAAGTTTTCAGAAATCCCTCAGGTTTTAGTAGGTAGTTTCCAAATGACCCTATTTAGAGGGCGCCTGAGGTCTTAATGGGTTAATCAAATTAAGCCAGATTTGATTTTCACTGTATCACTACATTACTTAACTGTGTTTTTGTATCAGATCACAGACCATGTAAGAGTCACAGATACACATTGCTTTAACTACACTTTACACTGTAAAATCTGACAAGTTGATTTTACTTGAAAGGAATCTAGGAAACAAACTGCCTTGAAAAGGGTCAATAAATATAACTATTACTCTTAAGTTGTGTTGACTTTTTTTCCACTTGTTAAAATCTACATAAATTTTAGGTGTGTTTACTTAATATTGTGAAATTGTTCCAACTTAAAAAGGCCAAGTAAAATGAACTTGCTCTAAGTGTATATGTTCATGTTCCAATATTGGAAATTATTATCAATGTTATTGTAAAATATATTATATTAAAATATCCATCACATGCTAAGAAAGCAAAGCAAACCAGCTGCTCTCGAACTAGAGAGAGAGTATGGGGGGTGGGTGGGTGGGGTGGAGAGTTGATCTCAGGAATCCCCAGCAAGGTTTTTCAACCCTGCAGCCTTTTAGGAAGACCAGGGAGAACAAACAACATAACAACATGGGGTAAAACACAGTCAGACCGGGAGATGACTTCAATGTCTACATCTATTTACTATACAAGGACTGCAGTGATTCTGCGGGGGATCAGCTGGATGTAATAAAATGATGAAAATGACATGATGGTTTGTAATATGAACCAGATTTTAGAAAGTGCTTTCCAAATGGCTTTACATAAGAAAAAATATTAAAAAATATGAAAATAGAGAATGATGTGAAAGAAGCGATTATTAGAAACACAAGAAACCACACAGCATGACAAAGTGGGCGAAAAACATTCTACAAAAGCAAGTCTGTGAAGAGCAAACCTGGTGACTCCTTCTGCCCCAGGTGGTCAAACAGGTGGCAACAAAATGCCCCCCTACTCGCTTTCCTTACAATAAAAGCACCTGCAAATGTTATAATTAATCTTTGAACTTTCGGATGAAAAAGCATATGAAGACATTTTGTATATTCCTGTCAGCATTTGTTGCAGCAGTCATGGTGTGAATGGGTTTCCAAACCGACAT
Organism: Seriola aureovittata; assembly: GCF_021018895.1. Classification (NCBI taxonomy): domain Eukaryota; kingdom Metazoa; phylum Chordata; class Actinopteri; order Carangiformes; family Carangidae; genus Seriola; species Seriola aureovittata. The sequence continues at coordinate 5,271,399 of NC_079384.1, forward strand.
CAACTGTTTCCTGTGCAGAGATCAGATACTGTTGGGGATTTCTTCCCTGTATGGACGAATTAAGAAGTGCATTGGGGGACGTGTGCAACTAGTGGACTATGTTGAAGTTAGACCATCACTGACAGGATAACATTCTGTCATGTGTGCTGCTAACAGCGGATAGGAGATCATAAAGATGACGGTTCTCATAAAAGTGACAACAATCTGAATTCACTTCTTCTCTGTCATTTTTTGTTGCATTTGAAAAAAAATACAGCGTGTTGTTTTGTTAACTGCCACTTCAATGTGTTTTTACTTTGGTGCAGCTCTCTTCAGTTTAATGCCTCACACAAGGCTTTTCTTTGACGGTCAGTTCAGCTCATTTGAGTGCTGACTGATCAGTGCCATTTTGCAATTACCAGTGAGTTTTACCAAGCTACAGTAGTGAGCTACAATCTGTAGATAAAACACAGGAAAATTCTGAAGTATGGGACCTTTAAGTAAAAGTACCAATTTAAGTTAAAAGACCCCATTACAAGTTTAGGTCCTGCATTTTTAATCTTACTTGAATAAAGGGGCAAAGTATTATGATAAAAAATGTACTCGAGTATCAAAAGTGAAAGCACTCATTCGCAGAACAATTGTCCTATTGACTTATATAGTTTCTTAGCAACTAGTTTGACTACTTCATATATGCTACTTATTCTGGAGAGTAACTAGTGGCTATTGGAATGTAATGGAGTAGAAGTATAAAGTAGGGATGGGAAAAATAAAGTACAAATACCTGAAACTGCTCTTCAGTGTTGCCTTACAGACAGCAGGATCATCGTGTCTGAAACAGGGTTTACAGTAATATGACAGGAACAAGGCAGAAAAGACATGACCTGGGTTTCATCTGTTTGTAACAGTAGTTAGAACATGGTTTGTTTGACAATTATTGGTTAAAGATGTAACATAGCACTTACAAGAGTATAAAAGAAAACATTATGTAAACTCAAGCAAATAAAGCACACACACACACACACACACACACACACACACACACATAGACACTGTCCAGCTGAACACATTATGCATTTTTTGGCTAATGGCTCACGTGGCTGGTGGTTAACCGGGCAGGCGTCTCCACCACCCCCAGTAGTGTCTGAGGAAAGACCACAACCACCATGTCCTCTCCTCAGCCAAACCTCCAGCAGCCTCAGGAGAGGGTGAATATTCATACGTGTGTGTGTGTGTGTGTGTGTGTGTCCATGTATACGGCGTGTTTAAAAGGCCTCCAGAACCTCCAGCACCTCCCTCCTCTCAGCCAAGCCCCAATCACAACAAACCAGAAACAAACTCTAAATGGGGTTGCAACACGCTGCATGTTTGGATCTCACTCCTCCTAAAGATCTTCTGTTTTTTTTTTTTTTTTTCCTCCCAGGGGCAAAACTGAGTTACAGAGACCATCTGCTGCCATGCAAGTTAGATAACATTCCTAGTAAAAGTGAACCCCTGGCGATCCTAAACTCAGCCAGAAGATATACTGTACATGCCAAGCTGAAGTAGCAGAGAGAGTGTGTGTGTGTGTGTGTGTGTGTGTGTGTGTGGGAAACAGAGACAATGCGAGAGGGAATGTGGTGGGGTTTGTGTATTACCAGTCGCTGTTGCAGTTAATGGGCTTGATCAGTCACTTACCGGGGAGATTTGTAGCCCGTACAGTAGCTGCCAGGAAAAATCCAAAGCAACAAACATATAAAACAAACTTAGAGCAAAGTTTATTATTCCATATACAAACATACAAATCTTCCCTCAGCATCACTCTGTCATGAGACTTCTTCTGCTATCATTTAGCAGTCTTTTTGCTCGACCTATCCAAATCTTCTCTGACATTTCCTCCAAGCTAGCCATCTGGCTGAACCAAGAGCTTGTCACCACCTTCACAGTAGAAGACCTTTAATCTAGCTTTAGCCTGCAACTCCACCCTCAAGACACAAGTTTTCCCTATGTGCCTCTTTCTTTGTAAACTCAGTTATGTGAGACAATCTGTGGTTAAATACACAATCAAATCCTTTGGCTCAGAGAGGTAAGGTAGGTCATTCAATTGTCTGCGGTGTTTGGAAAGCTCCCTCTGAACCTCGCTCTCCCTGTGCGGTTCACACAATGAAGGAGATGGACGTTCTTTGAAACGACGCTGCATTTTTAGCACATACAGTATATGTAGCACTCTAGCCCTGTCGTAACCACTTAGCACTTAAAATACCCAAATTCTATGGAAAAATTCATTTCAGTGGAATCAGTGTAATCGTTGGTAAGCTGTTGACCAGAAGACAGGGCTGACCTTTGAGGGAAAGAAGAGCCATTAACACTAGCTAAAGCAGTTCACCTACAAGCTAAACTGAGGGGCGTGTGTTGGGCTGATGCTGGATTGTTGCAAGGATACACTTACCCACCTGTCACTCAAAGCGACAAGCCATCAATTATTCATAACTTTAAGCCTTAATAAATTGTAAACGGATGAATTTTATAAAAATTCACCCCCGCGAACAGTTGTCATGAAGAGGGAAATTAGCTATACAGACCAAAACTGTTTTTTGTACCAGGCTGCAAACATGTTTATTTGTGCTGTAAAGTTGGGTATTTTAACATGGGGCTCTATGGGGATTGACTCGCTTTCGGAGCAAACCTCAAGTGGACATTCAGGGAACTGCAGCTATTGGCACTTCATCTTTCAGCCCTGGAGGTTAGCGCTTGGTCTTACCTGGTCAATATGCACTCAGAATGCCTTTATCTCGTCTCTCTGTGGTGAACGTAGGTAGAAAGCGAAAGCTGAATGAAACTGCCCAGCAGTAAATTAATAAAAATTGTCTTACAAATTGCAAGAAATGTGATCTTATTGTTTTAACATTTATTCATTTGTTGGAGCATGTGTTTCTGAACAAACATTTAGTTGTTTATATTGTGTTGAACGATTATAAAAATCTATTCTTTCCCAAACTAAACACAGATGTGCTGAAAATGCCACGTCCCGGTGCGCCAACAAGTCTTCTTTTTTTAATTAAAATTTAGAAAGTGAGTTTGGTTTTTTTGTGCTCCACCCTCAGCGTCCACAGTTCGGCGGATTTAACGAACTAAACCGGTGTCCATGTTAACATTAATATCTGATTCAGAGTTCCTAAACTCGACCTGGTTCCCTAAGTTAACTGGGCTCTACAGAGGTCGCCTCAGCTCGGTCCAGCGGTGTGAAAAAGTCCTGCATGTGGTACTACAGTGGTATTGGTCTTAATTATGTTACAGCAATGGAGCTTTCTCTGACCGCAGCACCAAAAGTTTACAGGGCTCTCATTATACACTTAGCTTCTACTGTAAACCAGGAAACAAGGAGCCTGTGAGCTGCTGCTCCAAAACCACAACGCTTCCTCGTTCGTTCAAAAAAAACACTTTGTTCTTTTTCTTTGTTGTCCGCTGTGATCACTGTCAAAAATCAAATGAATGTTTGACCCGTTTGCCAACTGGCACACACGCACAATCAAAATTGTGTTGTGATACTCTAAACTCTGCATTTGCATTTGTTTTGATTTGGTTTGATGTTTCGCTGATGGTTGCGTTACATGATACTTCAGCGATTTCCAATTCCTCTGACATCTTTTTTAAAGTATATTCCTGTGCTAATGGTCACAGCTGTCTTATGAGCGAGGATGCATGTCTCAAACAAACACATTTTTCTCTGTTTCAAAAATGTAGTAAAGAGTGAAACATACTCGGACAGTCCTGTTGAACTGCTCAGTGTTATTTCAAAGGACTGGTTCTGAAAATACAACACATTCCAGTTAAGTACATATTGAACCATTAATCCTTTTGGACTTATAGTACAGTATAACACATCATTTGCAGAACTCTTTCTCAAAGAGCCTTACAGCACTTTTTGAGTGCATATATTTTTAGCAAAAGATTGTCCCTGTGGGAATCAAACCCCCAACCCCGTCACTGTTAGGGCCTTTCTGTGTGCGTTGACTCCTAAAAGACATGATTATGGATTTATGTATCATAATTTCCATTTGTCATAATATACAGTAGCTTATCAGCATCACAATTGCTTTAGTACCGTTGATAAAGAATAAATAAAAATGTAATAATGATAATAAAAATGAACAAACTGGCATAAAGTTTGTCTGAGCAGATCACCGAGCCAAGGCCTTGCATTAGTAGAATTAGAGGGTATTTGAGAGCGGCTCAGGCTAAGCCAAGAGTATTGGGCATACTGTTGAAGATTATAACCCGGTCTGCAGCCCTCTGCAGTTCTGTTTCCAGCTCATTTCTGCAAAAGATGATAGTCTATTGGCTGAGTACCGCTGCACTAAGTGCCATGGAGGGAGAGAGTCGTACTCAGCCAAGTACACTGGTCCACTGGCAGCAGAGGCTGGCAGGAGAAAGTCCCAGCTCCATAGTTTAAACAGCCAACAGTAGATGATTGGTCTGGCAAAACAGACCCTCTCTGCCTAGCAAAACACATGGCAGTGCTTATGTTCTTAACCCTTACTCAGGTCCTACACTATAGCACAGCTTATACATGCTAGCAAAGTAGAGTGGATGGCTCAGACAATTGTCCCTTACATCAGTACGGCCCATTTCTGACAGTGACTTCAAAATGTGTGCGTGTGTCAGGCTGCAGGCTGAAGTAGAAGACCTTTAATCAAACAAATGGTTAAAATCTGATCCCAGAAAATCTGAAAAGTGAATCAGGAGTGTGCTGCCAGCTCGCTGCTAGTAGCGTCAAGCTGTGTTTAAGCAAAGCACAAAATGCACAACTCCGCTGGAGCTGCTCAGTGGAGCTGTGAACGTTCTGTTGCAGTGATTTAAAGTGTTAACATTAACAGAGTCATCAATAAGTTCAATGATATGCATCTTTCATGTATATCTTGCTATATCGATCAGGATTGAGGTAATCGCATCTGATCTGATGATAATAGGAGAGGAGGTTGCCGTGGTTGTTCACCATGACCTTGAACTTTGACCTTTGCCCACCAAAATCTGATCAGTTCATCTTTCGAGTCAAAGTGAATGTTTGTGCCAAATATGGAGAAAATCTCTTCAAAGAAGTCTTGAGATGCATCATTCAAACCAAGATTTATTTGCCTTTTTCCTGATGAGTTTGCAAGTTTCTAATGATTATGATTCTAACATAAAAAAAAAAGCAGAACATATATGTGGACTGGATGAAACAGTATAGTGTCTTTCACACACCAACAAACACACATAGTAGCGACAAGCACATATTAACGTGGCATCTGTGATGTCTGATGTGGAGTTGCCACAATCCTGAAACTGGAGCCAGAAAGTTCTAATTTGGCCAAAGAGGTTGGAGCCTGGACGAGTGAAAAAGCAAGCAGCAAACACTGAGATAAATATAACATCTTCCTTTAAGGTTTAATGCCTTCTTGATGATGTTAGAGGAAAGGTAGGAGGATCACCAAAAGTCAGACACATCGTTTAGACACTTGGAACACACCGGCTCATTTTAGAAATGTAGTCGCAAGTCACGTTGTCCATTACTTAAACCTGCAAAAACTGATTTTTTTTTTTTGTAAGAAACAAGTTGTGAACAAAACTTTTTTTTTTTTTTTACCCCTGAACATCTGCTGGGGTCAAAAACAATGCTATGTGTGTAACAAAGCTATGAGTGGTTCGACTCAACCAAATCTGTAGAGTTGTGAAACTCATAAAACTCCATAAAGCATCACTACGAGAGATCCCATGCACATTGTCATTTGATACATTGTTATTATACAAATATTGATTATAGATGATCTGATGTCCATTCGTTCTTGCTGAACAGTGCAGAAAACTTAATCTGCAGAAAACTGAAGGTCAAGCCTCTTCGTATGCGTTTTTCCCTCATATGTACGGACTAATCACTTGCAGTTACCAATGATACGGTTTGAACATGCATATTCACGGAACCTTTGAGTCATTAATGAAGTGCTTCAATGATAACATCACAGTGAAGGGGGTAAAACTTTCAGCGTAGTTTATGGAAACACAATCAATAGTATAATAAACCCTACGCATGAATGCAAAGCATCTGCGGCGCAATCGATCCGTCATCCGAGAGGAACAGACTTCCATGTGAGAGCAACACCTTCAACAAATTAAATGTGAGCGAGGGGTGCAAGTGAAGTGTTCATTCAGCCATTAACTGGGAACATAAATCTACACCTCTGGGTTAACTGCGACAGCGATGGCAGCTGCAGCACGAAGCTTCACGTCTACTACAAACCTAATGTTCAAAAGCACAACGAACACTGCCAGATACACAAGAGTCTCAGTAAACAGCACGCTGCGACTGGAGTCCAAAACCTCAAGCCCCAGACCTCAGACCTTAAGGCTTGCTCGTGGCCTTAACATCTCTTAACATGCCGTCTTGAGACACAGGCAGAGTGAGTGAGTGAGTGCCAGACAATAAGAGACAGACAGACTGACAGGAAGGCAAATTGGTCTAAAAAATCCCCTAAAGCCGATTGTTACACAGAAGGAAGAAAAAGTCACAAGGAGAGGTATAAGAATAGATAGAGCCCGCAGCCTGTTTCACTGTGTCTTTTTGGCGCTGTGTGTTGGATGGAGGGGATCGGATTGCAGCGCTGAGCCGGGCCAGCCAGATTTCTTGGAGCGACCGACGCCGCGTTCTGCCAGGATTGTGTCAATAATCTGAGGCGGTGGACTCCTTCCACCTCCCAACCCACTGCCTGTTTATCAGTCATGCCAACCCCACACACACACACACACACACACACACACAAAATACAGCAGTGCACAAACATATGGAGACACAGACTCGTACATAAGCTTGTTCATACTACAAACAAAACCAAGTGGCATGTTTTTTGTTTTTACATTAACTAGGCAGGAAAAGAAGAGAATGCAGAAATGCATACAGTACATAGTCTATACTTTCCTCCCGCGCTTGCTAACATGCATGGAGCACATATGGCCCATAATTCAATACTACACATTAGGTGTTGAAGATTTGCCATAAATTAAATTGCACAGATGTAGTCATTGTAAATTATTGTCGGTTGCATATGTTTATACAACCCCCATTTAGTCTGTTCGTATTTATATCCTATTTTTCTTTGATGTATCCTATTACTTATGGCTGCTGCAATAACCATATTTCTCAAAGGAGATGATTAAAGTTTCATCTAATCTAAAGTAAAAGCTCCATTTTTACCCCATGCGGCACCTCGGCTCTCTGTCCAAGTGGAATTGTTTGGAAAAAGTTTTTGAGTTCTCGCTCTTTCTCAAGCTGCCAGGAGTTGCAAGAAATGGTCTGGTTGGTCGAGATACAGCAAAAGTTTTATGTAACAATATACTAATCTGCTCAGCTGTATAACATTCAGAAAATAACCTCCTGCAGTAGTTATGAAAGAGGGATGCTAAGTAAATGCATGAATGGGGACTTACTCAATAACACACATTAGATGTTTTCGATTTAAGTGTAACTGTAGCGGGGATATTCATGCAATCAGTGCGGCTGAACTGTGAAAAGGTACACACGACAAGCTGTGAACTCCGAGATAATGTTAGATTGTATTACATAAGATCCACAGAGAGGCTAATTTGAGATCCTGCAAGATTCTCTCACACCCTGTTTTCTCTGCGATCGCCGAGGTCTGAGAGTCCGCAGAGGGCCAAATCTGGTCAGAGGCGAACCTCCAATATGAACCGATGGGAGAGGAAACGCTGAATAACTCTCATCATAATAATAATAAGACTCTCCATTTCTCACTTCCTCTCCCTCCATCTGTCTCCCTTTCTCGCTTCACTGTCTTCCAATCATGCTTTTCACTCTCATCTGTGGTGAGTTTAATGTCTTTTCTCTTTTCTCCAAATCTTTCACAACACATTATACTTAGTTCTTCTCACATTTATACGTGGCATGTATAGAAACTAAAACTTCAGAACACCCATAAACTACCTTTGAAACTGATTATGTTAGTTTAAACCTCGAGCATCTGGGGCTGGGCAGCACACAGTCTTTTGACACAAGATTATCATTTCCAGACATTGAACACATCACACAGTGGATGTTATATTTAATGTAACCCCCTGACCCCACAAACTGATGTAGTGAATAATGTTAAAGACGTGCTCCTTGGCCTTGGAATAATGCTGGCATAGGTTTTTACTACTGTAGTTGTAGTAGTAAAACGAGCCCATAGGTCAATTGAGCAGCAGGCTTTGTTGCTAGGCGACATCTCGCAGTCGCAAAAGTGCGGTGACGTAGTATAAAGAGAGACAAAGTCCTCGTCAGGATGAGGTTGGTGTGGACGGATGGGTCAACAAAACACAGGAATATGACACGGGAGAGTTCGGTGTGAAACCAGCAGTTTATGTCGTTTCTATCATCCATGACCGTTCGACAAATTAACCACGTTGTTATCATTGTAACCATGACAACAAAGATGGTCTAATGCGGAGAAAAGTTCTAATTCGAACCGAAATCGCCATCTTTTTCCTAAACCTAACCAAGTAGCTTTATGTGCCTAAACCTAACCGTCATTCGAGTAACCATGTCAACGATAAGCCACTCTAGGTACGAGGACATTATTGTAACCATGACAACCAAGGTATCAGAGGGTTGAAAAAAACAACTAGCAACAAAGATAGGGACAAAAAAAAAAAAAGATGACAAAAATGGTAGTTCGCCAAACCCAGATACTCTCTCGTTTCTCCCTTTCGCTCCCTGTTTCTTTGCTGTCTAAACAGTGAAAGGATATAACGTTGGGAAAAACACAAACACAGAACCAAATGGTAACAAGCTGAAGTAGTTATGATTCATCCTTGCCGAGACATCTGGATCAAGGCGGCAGATGGGATGGCGGGTGGGGACACAGACCCATGGACCCAAGCCTTCTGTCACGTCCTCGCACAGGCGAGGGATGTCACATGTAGCCCCCCGGTCCTGTGGACTGCCCTGGACCCCTCTGAGCTCTATCATCTCCAGCACCTTAGATAATACGCTGATTTAGAAATGCACTAACTTCATACAACCGGGGGAAACACACTGAGAGAGAATGTTTTGAGGCGTGAAAGACAGATACAGCGTTAAATGCCTAATTTTGTATGACACTGTGTATCAAGAAAAACAGTGAGACAAGTTATCATCTATGACATGAGATAATAGCACGTTTCCAAAGCACTTTCACTTATTTCAAGAACTTCCAAGTAAGTGTGTCAAAGCAAGAGAGATTAAGGCATCCAGTAGAATCGAGGCAATGGCACCATTTCAAGGAAATTCTTCAAACTGACTTACATTGGCAACAGATGAGGTTATATCACCCTACTTGCAGTTTTGTTTCACTTGTTAAAAGGAAAATTACTTGTTTTTGTTGTTTTAAGACAAATAAGATGTGAAGACTGTGACCTTGATGGCTATTATGCTCTGTACAAGCGCCCACACTCAAACAGCTCAGAGACCCGAGCAGATGGAGTGTAAGACTGGCGTCCAAACCTCAATCCCCAGACCTCAGCTTACACTTGGCCTTAAACTCCTTTAACGTACCATCATGAAAGGGGAAGGGAAGGAGAAGGAGTGTCGAGGAGGGAAAGGAAGGAGTAAAAGTGGAGAAGAAAGAATGAGAAAACAAAAGTTATCAAACACTCGAGAGTGAGAGGAAATGGAAACGCAGGCCAAATCACACCAGGCACCTGATACAGTCCAATTCCATTCAACATCCAACTCTGTTTCAACATATCCTTTCAATCCTGTAAGTCCAGATCCAAAGCCGTTGCTGTGTTGATATCTACACAATCCAGGTCGTGAGGGTCTCCCAGAGCGAGAGCCACCGTCAAGCCCCGATACGAACTAAAGTCCTGGTTCTATTTTTATTTTTACCATATGAAATCCTGTGTATGACGGGGGATAATGAACAGCTACAGAGAGTCAATCCGCTGAAAGATGTGTTACCATTTCAGTTCGCCTGCTGGCTGCCGTTAAACACAGTTCTTCTGCTTCTGATGTTTAGTTAACGTTCATTAGATGCAAAGGGATTTTTTCTCTTCGCCACTCACAAGAAACGTGAGTATGTTCAATGAACAGGTGAGCAGCTGAAAGAAAAGGCTAAAACTGTCATACACAAGTTCACCACTTAAGATGATTGCAGTTAGGCATTGAGGAAAAAGCTGGGCAGTTTCAGACCTGTGTCACAGGCACACTGGAGTCATGTTAGTCACATGATGTTGACCCGTTCCAATCAAATAGCAAACAGGTTCTTCCTGGGACCTCACTGTGCTCTGAAAGTAGTTGAGTCCCAGGCTTAATACCACTTGTAACCCGACTGCCAACCCAGTTTCCATCCTCAGTCCCTCAGGACAGGTCCTCCTCTTCTACTTCCACCCCCCACTCCAAACCGGTGCACCATCCGCATCCCCACTCCCAGTTCCAGCCCTAATCCAAGTCTCAGTTCCAGCTCCTGTGCTGAGCTCCAGAGTATCCAAACCCCAGGCACAGTCTAGGGCTGGGGTGGGCCCACTGGTTCGCCCGCATCTGGATCCAATCATGGGTGTTTGTCGTCGGGAATTGAATCAAATTAAAAAGTTTAATATTTAATGCGACACCAGATGGAAGCGGAGAGGGGAAAGAGGCCCTGCGGTCAGCACTAATATCCCCTTCTGAAGAGCCATGCTGCATTCCTGGAGGGAGAACCGCTGGAAATATGTACACACACACATAGACACACGCACGCACACAATTAGTGCATCGGCACTGGCAGATATAATGACAGGCATACACAGACACACACAGACACAGACACACACACACACACATAAGAAATGCACAAAGGGTGAAAAGGTACAGCACGTGTGACAACATTACAAACCTACTGGACGCAAGAAACAGTGGCTCTGCAGGCTGGACGGGCAATCGAACTGACAGGATGTGAGATACACAGGTGATGAGTTCAAGAACACACACACACACACACACACACTTAAGAAAACAATTGGTGAGTCATTTAACACAGCAGCTCTTCAGCTCCATCACTTACTGTCATATGAAAGTATTAATCATGAAAACTACAAAGAAAAAGAAAAAACTACAAGCTCATATATCACTGATATTTCTGACAATTATTAATAGTTGCATGTTACTGTATATTCCCCCTATATGCCTCATTTACTGAAAACATAGCATCCGTCAGAATCCAGTCACTCTCATGACGTAGCTTTGTGTAAATGTGTCTTTAATTTGACTCTCAGACACCAACAGAATCTGGGTTCACTCGTTTTGTGAACTCAGGATATAAATCTTTCTGACACTGTTCAAAAAGTGTCCAAAATGTCTTTTAATATAAGCTTTTATATTTGGGCGTGTCCAATTTTATGCTTATTTAGGTTGATATGAAATGCTCCGAGGACAGCATGGCACCAGTATTCAAAAGTAAAGTCATGGTAGATTTGGTTTCCGTCATTTGTTACTGATGCATTATATTATTTGTTGGGTTTTGATGTCTTTAGTGTCAATACACAGCACAGTATGTGCGTCTGACGTGTCTTAATTCTCTTGAGTGCGAGTGGTTTTTATGATTCTCTCTGGGGTCTATAAAACTGAAATAGACCTGACCTACACTCAATCGAATTAAAGTAAACTAAATTAGTTTATACCTACAAAGGCTTAAGGCCCAGAGCTGCCCGTTCTAATCCTGTGGTCTCCCACCGTCATAAAATAACTTGTGAGGCTCTGCCACTGATTAGGTTCCATAGTGCTGTTCTGCTATAGGGCATGTTGGATTTAACATCTGCTTGTATCAAACCGGGTGAAAATCTGATTTTAACCATTATTTTTTATTGCCAGTTTGTGATAAGTTAGTAACAGTAATAAACTGGACAAATAGCATTGAGTAAAGCGACTGTCTATACTGACTGAGGATGTAAATTTACTACGGTCATGTGACTGCATTTACTCACCATTATAACCCTTCTCAGAAGCTGTTGCTAATTTTAAAGCTGGGTAGAGCTGGGCTATTTGACAAACCAAAGAGAAAGATGTACACTATATTCTGTATGTGCTCAGATAGTCCTAGAGAAGATCTCTGAGTGGAAACATCTGTGCAGATGTACCATCCCATGCAGAAATGTAATCTGTGACATGTGTCCCTATATCGAGCGTTGAAGTATGTCACTTGTAAAGTTGTATATGAACAGATATAATCAAAAAATATCTATATGATGATTGTTTTTACATGGTTTAACATGTGACCATATATTAATTAAATATATATTGTTACCTAAAATAACCTTAAATTATAGAGGCCTCTGCTTGTACCATTTTGGGAAAGTGTTCTCAGACTTTTGGACCCTACTGTTTAACATCAACATGTACTGACAGGCTTTGGGATGGATATATTTTTATGTAACATATGTCTACAATATAAGCATACATACATAAACATACATATTTGTAAAGTCCGGACATATATGTCAATATATGAAGTTGTTTTGAATTTTTACATATATGCTTTTCTTTTATATGTACATATATTTCATAGGTGCAAATTCAATATATGTACATATGTTACAATTGCAAGTGATTTGTTAATCCTTCAGTATTTTATCTTTACACCACCCTGTGTGTTCGGTGGTAGTGCTTTGCCTTTAACATATAAAAGTCTTTTTTTTCAGATTTGTAGGATATATATGAGACGTCAGTGTGATTAATACACAGAAATAATACAAGAAAAGAGTTTAAGATGAAATGTAGATTTTTTTGCAGCATATGTGTGAGATGTCTCCAGTTATACCAGGAAATGTGAAGTGTACTGCAACACACATGCTTTGTGATTAAATTGGCTCATTGTGCATGTGTGTGTATGTGAGCCTGATTAATGTAATGAGGATTAATTTCAGCCCTTCACAGAGGACCACCCTGAGAGAGACACAAGACTGGGCACCACCTGGTTAGCTTTCTCTCTCTCCCTCACACACACACAGCAACACTTTGTTCATGATGCAGGAATTTGCATAGCAAATCACTGTTACCATTACCAAGCCATCTTGCCTCAGTGTGTGTCTGTGTGTGTGTGTGTGAGTGTGTGTTCCCAAGCTCATACATAACAGAGCAACTCATCACAAGTTACAACCCAAACTTCTGTCACCACCGGCTAATACATGCGCAAAAAGCACACACACATGCAAAATCCTCTGTTGCATTATCTCATTGTCATATGTTGTGTCAGCATCTGTCCAGCCGCTCACACACACACACACACACACACTGGGAAACCCCATCAAGCAGTGAGGAATCTATAGGAGTGGTGTGGAAAGAGAGAGGCTGGGCTGCTGGGGAGAAATCCAGCAGAAGTGATTTCCATCCCGAAACGGTTCACTGGTGCCCGACTGCTCTCTGATCCCCTGGCGGTAACAATATTCAGCTGACATTTCACTGGAGAAACTTAATCCCACCTTCCCCTGCCAGCGATACCTTATTGCAGGGCTGGCATGCACGCACACGCACGTCTCGATGTAAACCATCCACACATGCTTGTACACAACTGGAAAAACACAGCTACGGCTGATTCTCATCCAAGTCACACCCTCTGACCACCAATATTTTCCCCAATCATACATGTGATATGTTCCGTGGGTCTTATTGTGGATTTGGTTGATACACAGACAAAACAAGAGCAGACCATGTTACAAATGTTGGGAAACCACTCACTTGAGTCGTGGTAAGAAGAGTTGAAATGCAAGATAGAACGGCTGTAAAAGCAAACATAAGGGAAGAATGAGATGTCTGCACGTTTACTACTCATATAAAATAAGTAACGATGCAACACCAGACTAAATAGAGAGTTGATGATGAAAAGGTAAATCTACATTGAGCAAGTTACATATCTAAGTCCATCAGACTGAGTGCTGCAAGTGAGAGAAGCATTTCATTTCATTTCATTTGCATTCAATTCAATTTAAGTGAGAGATCGAGCTACAGCAATAAGAAATAATAGATTGCAGCAAAAGAAAGATTCTTAAAGACAATTCTTAGATAGTGAAATCTTACAGTTTTTATAAATTTATTGATGATATTTAGAATACCATGCATAGCAAAGAACGCTGTTATTTGTGGAACATTTGAGCCTGGTGAGAACAAGTGCAGCTTAATACAAATGTTGTAACAGTTTTTCTTCACTTTGTCTTATTGTTGAAGTTTGTGACTGTCGAGTTTCCATCCAAATTTAGTGCAAAATTTATCAAAACTTTCAGAAAACCAGGCAACCACGCAAACCAGCATTATATTAGGCGTTTCAGTCGGACTCTGGTGTGTTTGTGGTGTGAAAGCAAAGTAGACAAGCCACAGCAGCAAGCTGTGAGAGATCTATAAGTAGTAAACTGTCAAGAAATCAACCTTGTAAGCAACCTGTATGAGCAATGAATATATTTCTGCAAGATCATCACATCACCATGGTAACGGGGATTTTTTTTTGCTGATCAATCAGAAAGTCTGAAGGAGTTGAAACAGTCTTGTGTCCCACTCCCTGATTTTCAACACGTCTCTATACATTATTTCACCAGACGCTTGTTTTTCATCCAGCTTCCACTTCTCTGTCACTTTTAATGCTGTCACAGTCTCAACCTAATTTTAGAGATGTCAGAGAAGATAAATGAACAGATAAAGCACAGTAAAGTGCTCCATTACTCCCAGTCACTGAGTTTTACTTGTTTCAAAAAAAAAAAGAAAAGAAAACTGTCCAAAGAATGACCGTATATTTATACATTGTTAAATTGTAATTAGAAAGTGTGTACTAGGAATTGATGAAAACTAAACGGCAAATATCAGTCAGAAATGATTTCTTTCCTCTGGTCGGACCAGATGCAGCTGTGAAAGCAATTACACTCTGGAGTTACAAAGTGTGAAACAGGTGTTCTTTAGGACAAAGTCAGTTTTGATTCTCTAGACCTGTGAGATAAAAGTTGCTTTTTTACTCCTAAGGCCAGAAACAAACTGGCTGCGTGGCGTGTGCATGACTGCTGAGGACCCTCTTGGTTTTCATTCCGGAGCACATGTTAACATGATATGTGAGATGCCTCACGGCTGTGTCACGAGAGATTTGGCTTCTCGCATATTTTTCAAGTGTGACGCGCCAGCAAAGTTGCTTAAAGTTGATACCGTTCTCTATAGTTTTTCTATGTCTAGGCTTACATGAAAAAATATAAATATATCTTTTAACCATTTTAACAGCTGCATGTGAAGACAGTGGCAAACATAAATCAGAAATGAATTTAGAATTAAAATAAAGCCAATATTTGAGTCGCCTGCAAACGACGGAGAGAGATCGACCTGGCAGTAGCAGCGACACAGCAGACGCACAGTCGGTGTGAACGCACGCATGCGAGCTGCAGCAGTAGCGCAACTCAGCCGCCACGCACACGCAGCACAGGCAGTGTGTTCCCTGCTTGAGGTACATACAAAGTTTCGACTGTACACAGGTCTGATTTGATGTGCACATCTGGGACAATTTGGTGCAAAAAAAATGCAAGAGTGTGACCAAAAGTAGTAAATCTGTGTGACTGAATCAGACAAGCAGGGCACAGCTGACAAGGATCCAATATGCACAGTCAACTTTCCCCAGATAAATAAAGGTTAAAGGAAAAATCAAACAGACCTGCAGGTTTTCATTCCTAAAATTTGGGGTGCGTGATTTGGGCCTGGCATCTCAGCATTTTCCAATGTTTTCCACTTTGGGAAATACTGATGAATAAGTTCCAATGTGTGAAATTGGGAATATTTAACAACTTGAGTGGTAAAGGCAACTACTACTGTTGGAAACAGTAATCCTGATTTTTTGGATTTTGTCGGCTGGTGTGTGATTCACCAGCTGGTCCTCTGATTGCTACATGACTCCCAGGCCTAGAGCTGGGTGTCACATTCAAGTCCTACTGTTTACATTGGAGTGTGGACTTAGCCATGTGGGCTTCACTGCCACTGTTATAGAAGAAGCAGTAAAATAATGGAAAAGGTTTAACACAAGTGGGTGGTTGTATATATTTAAATGTGTGCGTGCTTGTGTGTGTGCTTGTGTGTGTATGTGTACGTCTGCACGCTCTTAAACGTGCATATGCGCAGCTCACGTGTGTGTAAAGGCATGTGTGAGTGTGGAGAGGCATGTGCGTGCATGTGTGTGTGTGTGTGTGTGTGTATGCGTAGGCGTTCGGTATGCCTGCCAGTCTGGGGTTCTCCTGGCAATGAAGGCTTCCCGCTGCAGCATCAGAGGTGACGAGGTGCGAGGGCGTACACACACACACGTACACACACACGTACACACACACAGACACACACTGAGGGTTTTCCTCAGTCTCATGCCAAAGCAGAGAGAGGAAAAGACCAGTGTGAGGTGCTGGGAAATAAGCAGCATTAAAATAGTGAGGGCTTTTTCCACTGGCACAGTACCACATATGGCGAATACACAGAAGTGACAGGTGACTAGGCCTGGCGTGACTTCTGTCTACACACACACACACACACACACACACACACACACACACACTGAAGCCACACAAACACATGATCCTCGTACACATACAAGCAGTAAAAAACACATTAAAAAACACATAAACATAAGCATGCATTGCAGACACTCTATACACAACGCGTGCATCGCTCTGGATGCCCGCATACTGATACACACGTACTGAAGCTGTTCAAATACCTTTAAATACATCATTAATACAGTTAAATCCACTATTAAGGAGGAAAAAAAGTGATGTTTTTCCTTGCCATGTGCTTGGGGTTTTGGCTGGTGTGTTTGTGTGAAGTGTTCCACCATGAACTTGATTTATTCATTTGTTCAAGGAGACTCTCTGGACCATGTTGTCTTTCTTGCAGCTTTCTTACTGCTTCCATTTTATAGTCTGGATGGTTCCGGTAAGCAATAACAGGCCATCATGTTCTTATTGCTCTCCAGTGTGTCTTCTTAGCTTGGCAGCTACTAGCAAGCTAGTCGCACACAAACACAAGACTGTGCTCACATACACTTACAGGCACATGGGCCCTTAAAACACACATCATGCATCGAGGTTTACAGAGTCAGATTTACTGACATGCGTCACTGAACTCAGGAACTGAGCGAAGTGAATGTTAAGGAGCCTTATACTGTCTTGTAATCAGTGTTGTGCAACTTCACACCTCACAGGCGCCAGCTCAAAGGTCAGTTCACACAGATTAAAACGAACTAGTTCGCACTCATTTCTTGTTTTTTTTGAATGAGCTGCTCTGAACTATTCTTTTTCCAGAAGAACCTTCCGAACATCCATCCCCAACTCCCAATCATTGCCACATTACTGTATGTGACAGACATTAGTTTTAAAAGCCAAGAAAAACCAATGTGAGTATATACTTTATGTGTACATGCTGTGAGTTTGACTTAGGTGGAGGAACTTTGCAGCTGTTGGCTCACGGTCCTTCAACCTTTCTTAATGATTTCTAGTGATCATCATTCACTCAGATATTTCCAAATGATTGGATTGGATGATTCAACTCAATTTGTCGTTTTAAATTAGTTGCTGATGTTGGCTGATGTTCTGACTTGTTTTTTTCAGACCCATTAAAATGTGAGATTTTTTTCCCGTCAGAATCTGCACTGATTTGTCCATAAAAGTCCTTCAAATGTTCATATGAATTGCCTTCAGAACGACCAGCAAATCCTTGGATGCCACTGTTCTTCTTCTGATGATGTTTTTTTGGCGGTTGGCAAACAGCTTTATGGTGCATTCCCGCCACCTTCTGGCGCGTGAGCTCTGGCGAGAGTTAACAAGGCTCACGTTCACGTTCATGAGTTGAAAACATATGTTCAGTTCACCATTGACCAAAAAAGGAGCATGTTCAAAGATCAGCGCTCATATATATATATATATATATATATTTAGCAGCGAAACAAGCTGAGAACACAACAGTGACCTAAAGTTGATATGGCAAACATGGAAGCAAACATTTACACATCCAGCGCACAGAGAACAATATTAGCAAGCGTTTGGAGTTGTGTGTCTGGTTACCAAACAAACCTAATATTTTGCTGTGCACCAGCATCTGAGGGAAATATTCGGCTCTTTAGCTGCTAAATGCTACAGTACAGCACACACACCAGCTCACCACTGACTGTTTCAGAGGGCCATTCGGTGCTGGCCAGGTGGTGTACTTGTACATGGCTTATCAGTGCTTTGTTGTAAAAAACTACAACAGGTGAAAATGACACCAAAACAATGAGCTGAAAGATGTTAAAACGCTCCACAGAGCTGCAGAGTGAAGTGATAATTCCCTGCGACTACGTCACTACGAGCGACCCGTTTAATCACTAAACACTTATTATTGCAAAAGTTCTGGCAGGATTAAGACTTCAGGATCAAGCTTTTACAAAGTGAAATAATTTACACCAAACCAGACAGACTGAACACTTGAATTGGCAACGATAAGTCTTGGCTTTCATTATTCCTGCACTGGACCACCCAGCTAATAAAGTGAATGTCATGCTTGGCAGCAAAAAAAGGTCAGCAACTTAGCTAGCGGCTATAGTGGTTCAGATAACCACCACTTTTTCCTCCTTGGCTGAAGTGACCCTCTGGATGAAACAGATAAATATTAGTTGTATTATTTATAAGAAATATTTGTGTTGCTATTGCTGACATGAGTGGAGGCGTGTGCCTGTGTAACTCAGCCACTCATCGTCAAAATGTCTCCATACATCCCTGGATGGTTGTATATTTTGAGTTCCTAACTTCCCATTACCTTACCCCATTTGCCTGCGGCTGTGGCTCTTGTGGCTCGGTCCGCTGAGAACTGACTCAAGCAGTGAGTTAATTTCTGCCTCTGGGAAAATGTTTCAATATAAATCCAGTGTATTTAACCGATACGCTCTTACACAAACGTGTAGCCCTGATGTGAATAGTAGTGGACATCATACACACATAAAAAAAAAGGTGTCAGCTTTGCGTGTGAAAAGCCAGCAGCGGACAGTGGCACAGTGGCTGTTCATCATTCACCCAGCACATAAAGTAATCAGCACCAGCAGATTACGAGTACCTGAGCGTTCCCACTTAATACCCCACTGTTATGACGATGAAACAATAAAACCGACGGATACATTGATGTAATGTATACCATCTTCATCGTACCGTGAAATACACTATAACCTGCCATAAGTTTCCATACGTTACGGGGAGGGAGGTGATGCATCAGGGGGAAAAAAGTCACGGAAAAGATGGAGGGAAGGGGACAGGGAGAACCGTGAGAGCGTGAGCCGTGTCGCACAGACAGCCGGGCAACACCAGGGAAAATTCTGCAGACTGTAAAAAAGTTCAACAGAAGTCTATTAATAATGTTTTTAGTGTAGACAGACCTAAAAGTTACCATCATTCTAATTTGTTTGACATGTTTGTTAAAGAATGAAAAAAAAAAAGTTTTTATGTTGCAAGTTAATTTTCCATCCGTCCATTTTTTGCCACTCATCCGAGGTCGGGTCGCAGTGTCAGCCGGTCCAGCAGCAAGTCCCCAGCTCCTCCTGGGGGATCCTCAGGCGCTCCCAGATCATTTCAAGAAATCAAAACGTCTCATAAACTTTGCTAATACAGTGTAATCTGTGAAAAATGACAGAGGCTGCATCGGTCAGGTGTCATAAATACTCAAAGCTCTAAGCTGCTTGTTGTAATGTAAGATTTATAAGCTTTCACATGTAAGTGGAATCATTTAAAATTTCTGCAAAAACCTGCCACAGTTTCTCAGACAGTTAACTCAGAGAAACTCACAGACTCAGCTACCACAGACTAGATGTGGTTTCCAGAGGTCAGCCTGTATATAAATACTGGTGATGATGCGACATGGCCAAGTTACATGACCCTCAGCTGTGTGTTCTTCTCTTGGCCTTTTATCTCGTCACTGATCTACATGAGGCATTTCCTTCAGGGACTGTGCCACACTGCTGTAATGTGTGTCAGTCCACTACCACATGTGGCCTGGAAGTCTGCGAACAGAGAGAGAGAGAGAGAGAGAGAGAGAGAGGGGGAGAGAGAGAGCTCATGAGCTCATCAGGTGTCAGGGACTTCCCACACAGCAAACCGGTTTAACATTAACTAGGAATGACTGCGGCAGGTAGAAGTGAAGCAGTCAAAGTCAGAAGCGGTGATGTGAGATACTCAGCAGTCATAATGCGCAGTGTTGGGCAGTAATATATAATATACAGGGCCACGTCGCGTAAAGGATGACAATTAAAAATAGATATGAATTGTGCCTGTGTACCTTCAGGAGAAAGACTGGATATGTTAGCTTGGTGCAGGAGCCTCTCCCAAATTATATAATAATATTTGCACCTTTTCAATTAGAAGTAATTATTGGGTATTGGATTTTTCAAGTAACTTTCCCAACACCGTTAATTACATTAACATCAGCCCAACTCACTGCATGCTAGCTCACCAGTTGTAAATGCAACATTGTCGTATCATCACCTTTTAAGTTGATACGGCTAACATGCTGGTAAAGTCTCACGTTTCTGGCTCTTTTATCGCTCTTTTTGGTCTCTACCAGCTCCTGAGAAAAATATTTTGCAGTTTAAGCAGCTACGTGCTTCACCATGTTCATCAGCTCATCGCTAACTTTGTCCGCCTGCTGCAGAGACAGTGAACGAAAACAGTAGAGGGGCCGGACTACGATCAAGCCCTTTTACTGAGGCACATTGTTTGCAATTTGTCATTTGATAAATTGTAAAATATCGCAGCCACTTTAAAAGGGAACCTGCTAATTTAATTGTCAACACATTTTAATGGACCCGGTATTATTGCAAAATGTAGCAAGCTTTGTATTCACCTAACGAGCATCATTCATGGTGGTGCAGGGTGGCCCGTGAGATCCCTCAGCGGTAAAGGGAATAATTGCTGTGTGATGCAGAGCGGTGAGGGTGATAGAGCGGTGAATATGAGTCACGCTGGTTTCCCCCTCGGTCATTATTCTGTCATTGAGATTTCACTTGAAACTCAGGCGCACTCGCGAAACAGTCCAGACACTCATTCACATACAAGTTAATACATTACTAATTATGGTCTACGCCCACTGTACGGACAGCTGAAGTCACAGACAGGCCGTAAATGCAACATGTCCAGCAGCAGCCATTGTTAGTCCTCCTTTATATATGTATCCTGCATCTGTGAAGTTTCAAAGCATATGAATTTCTGAAGGCAGAGACTGACATTGCATTAGAGTTGCCAATGAAGAGTATTCAATATCTTCAAATTTGAACATTCTTATGCCAAAGTATCATGCTATTTTCTGTATTTCTGTCCACTCAGAGTTTCTTGGCAGGATGGAAAAGCCTCTGAAACTGCATTTATGCCATTACGCACTAAAATCCTCACTGATATGAAAATAATAATGCCTATATTTATAATAACAGTCTTGTACATTTGTGAGGATCAGTTTAGTTAAGTGCTTCCCATGGGCTAGATAAAATTGTACATCATGCCGTTGGCAAAGAAGCAAATTAATGGCTTCATCTTTATGCACGGAATATGAAATGCACAGTGTGTGGACATGCCAGTGGTGTAAGCGGCCACGCTGCAGCCGGGACACTGCACCGGGGCCCAGTAGCTGTCAGGGTCATAGTCTTTTATATTTTCATTTGCCTTATTGAAATGTTACAAAACTGCATGTTTTATTAATAATGAATATTATTATTTAATTTGGTTACTTTCTTCTCAAAAGGCTTGCTGGGAAATCCTAATATGACCAGTGAGCATGCTCGTTGTCATTTCAGAAAACTTGCGTGAGTGTACGTTAGTTTTTTATCTTAATCTTTTAGGAAGAAGCTAGTCAGTCTCTCCGTCAGCAAATTGAAGATTCAGTTCAGCAAAATGTTTATTAAGTCCAAACAAGAAAACGGCGTCAGCAGATGAAGGATAAAAGAGAACAGGAGGAGTTTACTGCTAAACTAAAGATATGAGATAAGTTTTTACTCACTATGCTTCAAGTCCATTGAGTGCTAGCAAAGCTGATGTGCAGCCGGAGGCTAGCGCTAGCTGGATTAGCTATACTCTCTATAGAGAAAAGCAGAGGCAGGATGTTGGACTTGAGCAGTGTTGTTAACGACTTTGCTGAGCGTGAGGCCCGGCAGATGAACTTCTCACGGGTGAGTACAGGTTTCTCTGTTTATGGAGCAGGATCAGGGATTTAAATCTATAGCGGTGTCATTGTCACCTACAGGGACATGCCAAAGCCGGCCCACGTCCATTCAGGTATATTCTCAAGTCTAAGTCTCCTGTAACTTTCCTGGTTGTTGTGATCTCCTCTCCCGTGTCTGCAGTCCAACGCAAACAGCAAGACCTGTTGTTTGACTTTGAATTTATATAGTGTTTGATTTTTTTTTCCCCCCTTCACAGGAAGCACATGTCAAGATCACTCAACACGATATTGCAAACCCAAACATCCCATACTCCACTCTTGGAATTTTAGGAATTAAAATTTTCCTCTGCACGCTTTGCAGGAAGCTATGACCTCGTCTCTCAGTGGTTGCAAAGAGGAGTTTGTGGCTTCAACTTTGACCTCTGCTGATAGTCTGACGGACTGTCAACCTGTCATGAAAGCACACAGATGAGTGTTGAGATGCTGTATGCTATGCACACTATGCACTGTAACTTCAGATCGAAAGAAAATGTGCAAAACGACAAAGGACAAATATTGAAGACAGAGATGCGGAAAAGTGAATGGGAATGAAATGTACGAGGGAAAAACAAAGGAATAGACATTAGGGGGCATTTTCTCTGCAGCTTGATTGAAGAGACTTTTCTTGGAGAACCTTCAGAAAAGCTCTCATTCCCTTTCCTCTGAGAACTTCTCACTAACTCCCAGTTGTTTTCTTAAAGAAGTGATCCGCCAAAATACTTCATCGCAGCAATAACAGAATTATGGCTGACGTCAACAAGAATTGCACTTGAAGTGTAGCTGGTGTGAGTTATTCGGGGTGTCGAAAGATTTGATTCTTAAACTCAGTTTCCGTTTAGGTTTTTTTTTTTTTAATACTTGACGTTAATGAAGGACATAAAACCAGTTGGAAATGAAAAAGGGGTGTCTGTTATTATTTCTGAGCAAATCCATTAATTTCTTCAAGCTCTGTGCATTTTACTATCTCAGCGTCTCACTTGGTGCTAAGACTAACTTCAGCAAATCATGAAGTGATTTCAGATGAACTTCAGTGCAGTGGGCACAAACATTTTTTACCTGCCGCCTTGGAGTCTTTAAATGTTCAACATAAACCCGGAGAGAAATAGCGATGTATTACACAATGTGAGTATATTGTTCAAGCTGATTTTAAGTTGAGGCTTTTGCGTTGCAAGAATGTGGTTAATGCTTTACAACAACGCTCAGGCAGATAAGCCTCTCTTTGCCTCCTTTTATGTCTTTTCCACTCACTCAGTTGTGCATCCATGCCGCCTACATTTGGCATGATGATGAGGTCCCACACTTCGAACCCTGCTGCTCTCTGAAGCAGCAGAATATTACAGCATGGACTTGGAATGCCCTTCATATCACATAGTGATAAAAACACCAGACATCTTAAGAACCAGGCCAGAACCATGGCAGACAAGGCAGTTTACCCAACTAAAAGACGTCATCCATACTGTAGTAATATCAGGGGAAAACAGTTATAAAGAAAGGGATAACGTGTAATGTAATGCAATAAGTCATTAGAATTTCAATTACAGTCCATTAACAACCTCGTTACTGGCTCTTTGCATAGCAATGTTAGTCAGTCATCTATGGGATGTTCCACCACCTATTTCGTCCAAACTGAAATATCAACTATTTGATGAATCGCTATGTATTTTTGTTGAACCATTCATGCTCCTCAGAAACTGTCATATGGTTGATTTTAAATGTCTCATTATCTATTAGATGGATTTCCCTTGAATTTTCATCCCGTAATTTCAAGTTCATGACTAAAGCTAATGACATTGCAATTAGCCTCAGATGTACTTTTGCTAATGTTGACATTATTCCACACACCAATTGTGATACTTGATAAACAACAGCAATGTTACCATTGTCACTGTTAGCATGTTATCATAGCACTTAGCTCTGTCCCTAAGTACAACATTACAGTTGTGCTAGCATGGCTGTAACTTCCCTCTCCCTTAAGCATCCACTTTTCCAGTCATCCCTTGTCTTCCCTGTGATCTGCCCCATACACCCCTCCCTCCATCCATCCATCCCTTCCTTCCTCTAGCCCTTCTTTTCTATTCTTCTCTTCCCCTCCATCTGCATCGCCCCAATTAGTATTACCAGTCAAGCATTTGGCCATCTCAGTGGTAATAACCTCTGAGCCAAACAGACCCAAAAAGCACGGCTTTACGAGCTGTGACTCTGTCCGTCTCCATCTCCAAGCCTGTTTAAGCTGTGATCAAGTACATGCAAGTGATGCTGCGAATGCCACTAAACAAACTCTTTATGTTGGAGAGCAGCGGTTGGAACATTGGGGTGGGGGGGTGGAGGGGGGGTGAACAACTTGGTTGCTGATTGGAAAAAGCTTAAATAATACAATCGCCTGCACTTTGATGAGCTTCCATACCATGGAAAGAAGCAGGATTGTAATGTTCGACTTCTCAGACTGGCTCCAGAAACATCAGAATCAGGATTTGTTTCACTGTAAAATGACTCCACAATGAGAGACAACAGAAATCAAAACCTTTTACTAATTCCCATCTGGAAGTTGCCACTTTTTCCGCTATTATTCTTCCTAGCAGCCGGGGATGGGGGCGGTTTGGGATCCACCAGGATATGCCCTGGGAGAGGGTTGTGTTGTACCTGGGATGCGGCGCATGTAGTACACTGGTGGTCCCAGTGAATATCAATAGATATTAAAAATCTATCAAACTTAATGTTAGCTTAAATCTATCTTTATCTGTTCTCTTTCTTTCTTTCTTTCTCTCGCTCTCTCCCTCTTTCAAATTAAAAGCCCTCTTCTGTCTTGTAATTGTGACATCATGACATTGCAGCAGTGGCAATTAAGTTGCAGTGCAGCGTATAGTAGACATCTTCAAACTTTTCAAGTGTTTCCCATAAAGTTTGAAATTTATTATCATCAGCAGCAGCAGCAAAAAAAAAAACCAAAAAA
Organism: Seriola aureovittata; assembly: GCF_021018895.1. Classification (NCBI taxonomy): domain Eukaryota; kingdom Metazoa; phylum Chordata; class Actinopteri; order Carangiformes; family Carangidae; genus Seriola; species Seriola aureovittata. Next base: position 5,296,499 of record NC_079384.1, read on the forward strand.
AAAACCACTCAATGGAAACACAGACCACTCCAATTGTGTTTTGTCGACTTTTCTAAAAGAAAATCGCTTCCATGTTGCACAAAGCTGCAATGGAAACCCGGCTACTGACTGACTTTGACTTGACTGTGATGACTGATAACGACATCCGTGACATTGGTCCCAGGGCTACAGTGATGCAACAGCGAACATGGTGACAGACTGGTGCAAAGAGCCACCTATTGAAATACTTTGCTGCCAGCACCTGTCGGGGAGGGACGGAGGAGTGATAGAACGTAGACGAGGGCTCGGGTGAAATCACGGCAAGCTTTTCAGTGATGCGGTGGTGATGGATAAGCCTGCGAAAGCTTCTTCGCGCCTTCTCGTGACTGTCAGGGCAGAGAGGTGATGAAGAAAACAAACGCACTCAAACACACATGAACAGAAGAAAAAGATTCATCTTGTGCAGCATACACTCAATTTTTGTGTGTATGTGTGAGTGTGTTTTTGGCGTGCTGATCGTGTTTGCACTTGCATCTCCAGATGCAGCTGAGTCCAGGGTAATAACACTGATTAATGTGTGTATATGTGTGCATGTTTATGTGTATGTGTGTGTTTCCATTTGCATCCAGATGCAGCTGAGCGAACAGGAAATGTGGTGTTAACTAGAGTCTCACTGCAGCGGCCCACAGGTTAAATGGTGTCACACTCAAAGGAAGGGGTTAAATGGAACCACATGGATGCGCACACACACACACACACACACACACACACACACACACACACACACACACACACGAAAAGACACAAACAGATGCACATATGAACACATTGTACACAAGAAAGAATATACACAGACGCCTTCTCTCTGCAGGTTTTGGATCATACTGTGTACACGCTCAACACGTGTGCATGTACATGTGTGAAAATGCAGATGTTTTCCCTATCTCTCTCACTCTCTGTCTTTCTTTTAGTTTCACACACCTCAACACACACACACACACACACACACACACACACACACACACACACACACACACACACACACACACACACACACGTAGCATTCCAGCATTATATTCTGTCACTTGGCCTCTTCCTGCGTCTCTCTATTGTCTGCTTGACAGGCTGGCTCAAGACCGTGCGAGTGTTGTGTGTGGGTGTGAGAGTACGAGTTGGCCTCTCTGTGTGTGTGTGTGTGTGTGTGCGGGCGGGTGTGTGTGTGTGCATGTGTGCGTGTGCATGCACTACAGCCCGGCAGCTGAAAAACCTCTTCTGCTATGTATTAGCGGTTTTGTCAGAGCTGTGTGTTTGGCCCTGTTGCCACGGTGACAGACCCTGCAGACAAGCTCCAGGGCTACTCTGTTAGCGTTAGCACTGTTTATGATGGCACAGAGAGAGGGAGGGAACCAGAGGGAGAAAAAAAGAAAAGAAAAGCAAAGAGCAAGATACTGAGAGATAGAAAGAGAACGTCAGACATGGTTTTCATCAATCACCTCTTATTTTTATAATTTGTTTCTTCCTTTTTGTCATTTCTTTCCCACCCTTTCCCCTCACTATAAACATCTATTAACAACTATTAACTTTCTTGACTGGATCAGTTGCTACTTTTCTCTCCTCCTCTTCTCATTTTCGTCTGTGTTTTCTCTCATAGGTGTAAAGTGGTGTACGTGCAGACGGACTTGTTGCTGTGAGGGCATAAAGCAACACTGGTGACTTTTTTTTAATTATTTTTTTTAAATATCATACCAATCAAAAATATTAAAAGATCCATAATGGTTTCATCCATCAACAAGCTGAAAAATGTAGTTTTTCCAGTCCATTTGCCACTTCTTGGAGTTGTCCGTGTGCGCTCCAAGCCTATTAGTGATATTTCCAACAACAAATGAAGGATTCAACTTAGATTTAACTTGGACTCAACTTTGGATTTTGGCACCATAGTGTTTTTTCAAGGACGTTTTTCATCCCTCAAGGGAAAAAAAAACACAAGTTTCCTCTATTTAGCAGGATTTAACATTGCCAGGATGGTGCAGTCGAGTAACAGGTGGGCCACAAAACACACACACATGTAGTTTGGTAAATATTTTCCTGGCTTACAGCCAGTTATGGCTGATTTTTAAAAAAGGACCACAAAGTCATATTTTTAGGTTTAAACAGATGAATCAAAAACAGTAGCGTATATGCATTAAATGTATTTAAAAGGAGTCGATACGATTGTTACTACAGTTGTAGGGTTTTGTCGGGCGTAAAACACCCTAAAGTATCATTTCTTGTGTGGTTCTGGGGGAGCTTTGTCAGAGCTGCGTAAGAGCGTCAACCCCTGATGATGTCATTAGGGTTTTCTCAGTAAAAGTTAAGTTAAAGGACGAGGAAATTCAGCCTCTGCTATATTAAATCTAACCGGTGTTTTTATATATATATATATATATATATATATATATATATACACATATATATATAGTGTACAGCATTTACAGCATATCAAGAATCCTCCCTCCTCCAGATATGTAAGATCATTGTCACCTCCAATCATAACTGCACGGTTTGAAAAAAGTTGCTCCAAAAATGAGTCAAACTCCATAGGCTCCGATGTTAAAACACCCAACATCACAGCATAAATAAACATGAGCTAATCAGCTGGAGCTAATTTCCCTCTTCATGACAACGGGGGGGGGGGTTAACATAACTCATCAGTTAAAATTTTCTGAAGGCTTAATGTAATGCATAATTGAGGGTGTGAACGTGGATGAGTGTATTGCTTGTCACAAACCGGCACGCAGCGAAGTCTCGGCTCCACAAACGCCCCACCTCGTTGGATTAGCCAGGAGTCCGGCGGAGTCAGGCCGCACACAGCTTCAAAACAGTCTTTGGTTTGAAATCATTCGGCCTGAAACAAAACAAAGAAGCAACAGACATTGAGAGAGCAGCAATGGCAAAAAACAACCATTATGTTCTGCTAGACGACGGTGACCAATCAATAATTACGAGCAGGGAAGAACTTGGTATAATAAAGTAATTTTGTACATTTTAAGATAAATATTTCTCCAAGCTGATAAAGACAAGCTAAATCTAAAAACAGGAATGTGACAGTAAAGGAGAGCAAGTCCTTTCTGCAAGACTATTTCTTAGATTTAGTCCTAAGGGAGTCATTAACAGGAGGCACAGCGTAATGTAAAGCAGAGCTGGTATGAGAACTTTATTTTCTCTAAAAAGAGGGAACTGAGCCCTAATACCTCCAGCTGTACTGACTGTGTCATATCACAGGCTGGGCCGTTAAAGGGGCGAGCTCTAAACTGGCGCAAACTCTGCAGCTCTTCTCCAGAGCTCTCATCTGTAATTAGTTGCTTCACTCGTCACACTGCTAAACGACACATTTCCATTTGTTTATTTCTGTTTAGGTCAAAAGGAATAAATCACAGATTAGTTTGGCCACTGGTGACCATTCATTTCACAACAGGTATTAAAAAAACGTCAACATGCAAGTCATCCATCACGGTAAAAAACTGAGCAGCTTTAGCTTTTTGTCAAAGTTTAATGCAGTGGCAAGCTTCAGCTGCTCTGAAAAACTCCTTACTGGTGCATTCAAGGACGAGTTGGCAACAGCCAACAATAAGCAAACATGGATCATGTAAAATTGACAGCTGGCTCTCTTAAATGTCAGAATCACAAAATAGTCCCAAAACAGTCTCTGTCTGCAACTCAGCACACAAAAACTACGTGACAATGTCTCCCTGACAAACATTTTTTTGATATAATGTAATTTACACATTCATTTTTACTTTAAACCTACTTACCTATAAGTTCTATAATGGTGTATGTTTCTAATAATTACACAAAGGGGAAAGTAACAAAGTTTTGAGCTGTATGTATGTTATTTTGTTATTTTGTGCTGCTGTACATTTCTACACCACATCTTCGACCGAAATGCATTTGACTGTTGCAGTGAAGGTAGTTTAACGATCATAAATAAAAGTCCGAATCTTACAGGTAAGCAGAGGCACTGGGAAAAAAAAACACTTGGGAAATATGAACTGGAATCAGGCGGCAACAAAAAAACAGGAACCTCCACACGAGGAGCACGAAGGAAAACAACCAGGAGCTGACAAAGAGAAGAGGAGCAGGTAACAAGACACAGGTGCAACTGATTGGGGTGTGGCAGGAAGTAAAATCAACAGGCACCTAAGGAAAATGGTTTCAAAATAAAACAGGAAATAAGGAAGTCACTCAGAGGCAGGTTATGACATAAGACGGCTGTACAAGTTAGTTGACTTTGTAATAAAAGCTTACAAAGATGCATCACTGTAAACTACCCAACAGTAACAATTAACTTATAGGCTCAACACAACCTGCAGCTAAATTAATGTCAACATCAATAATTAAATTCTCTCTCTCACACACACACACACACACACACACACACACACACACACAAACACACATATACACAGAGTTATAAAAATGTATATTGAACGCACACACATGAATATTCTTGTGTACATGCACAAAAACACAAACACAAATATGCTTAGTCATTCTATGCATGTGTGCACATACTCAACACATTCAAATTAACTACAAACACACACACACAGGCACACATTCACATGCACACACCATGGGATCCTTGTTGCACATATCCAAAACACTAACCACAATGTTTACCCACCTACGCTCAACTGTAGCTTGTTACCACGACAACGTCAGCAGCCATAACTCCCTATATTGACTGAAACGATCATTAATCTTTTCAAGTCTCTCCCAATGGACCAGTAATGATATGTTAGTATTCCAACCTCCTAGTACCACAGCTTTGGTGGACTATCACCCACCAAATGAAAATATGAGGCAATGGCATGTTGGAGACGCAGAGACACACAGAGAGAGAGAGACAGAGAGAGAGAGAGAGGCTTGTGACCAGAAGGTTGCCAGTTTGAATCCCGGAGAAGCAGGGAAAGTTTGAGTGGGGATAGAACATGTCCTCCAGTCCCTCAAAGACTCCCACTGGGACAGAGTGGAAATAGTGAGCCTGGATCAATAGTCATTTTAGTGACTACTGGTGATGAGAGAGACAGGGCGCCATGATTAATCATCATGTGATGAGTCTCTGTCTTCACCAAAGCGAAAGTGAGGGGCCGTTCTTAGCTCAACAGAACATTCATTTTGTAACGTACATGTAAGTCTTTTGTTGATACGCTCAGAATGTTTTTGGCCACAACATGAACAGTAGTGAATGTCGTAGTTTTTTCAGTGACAAAGATTATCTAAGAACATGCTGCTTCTCTTCTTACAGCTACTTTGTTATTTCAACAGCAGTAACAAGCAGCAGCCCCTGAGTTTGTGTGAGTTCTCATCTGTGTAGTTCGTACACAGTGAAGTTGTTGTATGCTGCAGGTCATGTTGGTGTAGATCATTTGTAAAGAGCAGACTGAAATTGAAAAATGTTATTGATTGCAAAAGTTTTTTGAAGAACATGGATCTGGGAAGACACGCAAACAACTTCCTGGTTCGGCCACAAAGACAGGATGTCCCTCGGTCCTCGCCTCCAGTTGCTTATCTTCTTATTAGCTTTGCGGTCAGTAGCTGAAGTCACTAAAGTGTCTGAAGTCACAATTTAAAAAAAGTATCTTCATTCTGTATGTGTAAAGTTACATAGGGGAAATAGACAGGTGACAGATTAAAGGAAAATCCTAAAAAAAAATTTAAAAAATGAGTGGAGAAGCAGGATGAAAAGGAATCATATCCTATGGCCTTCACAGTCTTCACTAGATCTCAATACAACTGAACACCTATGGGAGTTTTTGACAATTAATGGCATCCACCAAAATAACAGTTATTTCCACCGACTTGACAAGATTACAAAATAAGGGTGATTTCGCAACTTAATATCATAAAATTAATTTGTAAAATCGCTTAAATTCGATGCACTCATGATGGCGACAACTACGCCTAAAGAACTTAAATACTCAGGCCTCAACCTCGTCCATTTCTGAAGCTCCAAGCCACATAGCGCCTGAGCATCACTAACAGTAGCATTGCCATGGAAACATAATCTACTCTTGCATTTTCCGTACATTAATAATATCAGGGCGAATAAATCCACTTTGACTCCAAAGATCGCTAACGTTGCCGTTAAGGAATCTGTCAAGTCACTCTGGCAGAGGTTTATTCCAGCACTTGATTTTACCGCTCCAATCTTGCAACTCAAAACAAACCACTTACGGCATATCGAACATACCCGAGGCTGCATTCTCCATTCTCCCGCTCCGCCCGATCGACCGCAGTGGCGTGTTTGTTTTGCTTGCACGCTATGCAAAAGCTAAGATAAATATACAGCATTGGGAAAGCTACATGTGATTGGTTATTAATGCGGCATTTTATGATGCACAAATATGTCTTGATGCAGGGTGGAGGTGTCGGCTGGGGTTGGGGCGGGTTGTGTAATAAGCACATTTTCATCTAACCATAATGGCTTTGGGCTGAGCGAAGAGGAGAGCAGAGAGAAGGCGAAGGGCAGGCACCGGCAGTAACTCAAAACCTCCATCTCAGTTCCAGATCTTGGAGTGTAAGTAAAACTGATTGTTACATGTTTATCTAAGACCAAAGACAATATACACCGAGTGATGGAGATGCATTGGAATTGCTTTGGACGATATTGTGAAGCCTGATGGATATTTTTTTTTTTTTTACACACTGCCTCTCTGTGCTTTCTCTCTCAGCATCCCCTCCTCCCCTATTCTTTTCTCTCTTTTTTGGCTTTATCAAACACAAAAAAAAAAAGTATAAAAGAGCAAGGAAGTCAAATCCTCAACTCAAACTGTGTGTGATATTAGCTATTAGCCTGTGGGGGCCTGTAATCTCAGTGTCCATATGACTTCACAGGCTAGGAACTTGCTGTTTCTGCAGCTCATGCGCTTTCACGGAGCCGATGTAAATGATGAAAGGATAAACAGGGTGAGTCTGTTGCCTGTGTCTACACACATGCACATGAAGTGGATGGTCAGGCCCAGTGAGGTCAAGTGAGTTTTGAAAGGATTGATGAGTATTTAAAAGAAAACAGAGACGCAGAAGGAAGACAGCGCGTTTTAGAAGGAAATTAAAGGATTAAGTTCTTTGTTTCCACACAGTTACACCTGCCTGCTGCCACTTAAACACCCATAGGCCTCTAATTCTACCAGTCCTTTTTAGTATGACTATATAAATTCTGTTGATTTTACCATTTTTATTTGATAAGCTAGCATTTGGGGCTGATATTGGGCTTTCCATATTCATATTCTACAATAAATGGCTTTAATAATGGCCATTTTTGATTTGTGACACAACTGTAGAGGTCTATAACACAAGTAATTGTCAGTTTAAACCTGCATAATTGATTTTTTTTAGCCACCACCAAGTTCACTAGCTAGTTGCTAATGTTGCTGCTGTTAGGTGCTGGCCAGCTAGCATACGCAGTCATCTGTCAGAGCATTTTCACTGACAGCTGCTGCTACTGGAAACAAAGTTGAAAAGAGCAGTGAAAGACAACAAAGGAGAAAAACTTCAGGCTGCGAAACCAAGACAGTGAGCTGAAAGATGCTAAAATGCCAGATAGGTCTGTGGTTTTGTCATCATGAATGTCGCCTTTCACTTGCACATAGTCAGTTGGCCAGTTCTCTGTATAAAAATGTATAATCCTGCAGCTTTAAAATCCAAACTTTAGGCAGCTTTAATATTATTGTATGTAGTAGTTGATTTATGCAATACACACACACACACACATTACGACACTTGCATGTGCTCACATGCAGACACACTATCAACATTACCTGGTACAAATAGCCTACGTGACAAAGACCGAGACAGCGACAGAAATGAAGAGGGGAAGGAGAGAAACGGAGCAACAGTACCTCTTTCCATCCTGTCATTATTTTCTCTATTGCAACTGGAGCTCAGTGAAAATACAAGGTCTCGTTTTTTTTTTCTCTCCTCTATCCTCCCACTCCCTCCTTCTCCCTCTGACGTCAAACTCAACGGCAGCAAAAACACGCTGCCTGGATGTGCCTGCCTTACAAAACTTATTAACACATGTCAAGAGTCCCCTACCCATAGCCAGTTGTGTAACACCGGTGGATTATGTTATGTTTCTATTTTTGCACTGCTTTGGCCACAGTCAGTCTATTACACAATAAAAACCCACCCTTATTTTCATTTTTGCTCAAGTCTTACCTCCATATACTACAGTACATACTGACAGACGCCATGTCCTGACGCAGTGTGTGTTAGTGTTGTTTGAACCTGTGGAATATAATCACATACACGAGTTACATAAATGTGCGGTGAGACGATGCAGAGTGTGTGTGAGTGACAGTTTTCCAAAGCTGTTGCAACATACCTTTAACTTCTTCCATCAAAACATCACTGAGTGTCACAATTTATTACGCTTTTAATTCATTTGACCGAACAGCGATGCAACATCCAACCATGAAGGGACTCGAACCCTCAGTCTTCTGATCCGAAGTCAGACGCCTTGTCCATTAGGCCACATGGTCACGAGAACACACCTCCTACCTGAACATCATAGAAAATAAGACATTAAACATTGATTGAGCACAAAGAGAAGAAAACATATTTTTTGATAGTATGTAGGCAGGAAGTAGCCAGATAGGCTGAACAATTGTTTAACAACAGCAACAGTTAACGTTCACATAAAGATGCATAGAAAATATATATATATGATATAGATTTCAAGAAAGGTAGGTAGGTAAATGATAATGTGGGTTAATGTTTAACCAAATTTTGACATCAGACTCATATTTAATATTTTATTTTTTCATTACCTGTAAAAAAACAGTGCACTTGTGACCCTGGTTTGTACCTGAGACATCGTCTCATCATCTCTGCCCCTCTTCAACCTGCTGTACACCGAAGACAGGAAGTGAGCACTTCAAAGGCGAGAACTAAAAGGAGGAGCATTTCCAGAGCTTTCCAGGATGCTCACTGGGTGACAGGTTTTTCCTTTTCATCCCAGAAATAGAAGAGATAACCAGCAATGTGCCAGGAGAAGCTTTGAGGGTCTTGCCAAGGTACACAGAGATCAGAGAGAGATGAGTCTTGTTTCAGAGGAAAGAGAGAGGAACCTCCATGGTGAGATATGACCTAAACCTCCTCGTTGACTCATGTTACTTCTTGCTAAACCAAAATGCCTCTGTAGCAGATGGTTTCCCTCAAAGCACAGAAAGATGAGGACAGTTCAGTTTTCATTTCCTCCAACACTATAATCACATTTTGAAGAAATTGACATATGATAATATTACATTTCCCAGTTATATTTACCAATTTAACATTTTGGCGGAGACTTCGGGGAGAGGGAACCGGAAGTGCTAACTCATTTCCACATTTAGGACTCACTTCTGCGGCACTCTATTCTCCTATTTATTTCATTATGATGCAGAAACAGTAAACCTTTAAGTGGATTCAGATCCTCCGAGCAAAAAGAAAAAACTAGTTTGAGAGGAGCCATGAAGCTGTTGTTTCCTTTGCTTTCGTGGGACCTGGGGATTTCTGGGTTCACTTGAGTCTCTGTGTGTTTGCATGTACTGTATAAGTGCATGCATATTGTTGTCCCTTTTTTTATATTGAAAACATAAAGAAAATTGTAATGAAAAATAAAGTGGTGCTACGATCAAAGTCAATAATACAAAAGTCACCCTTGTTTTTCAGAGGGATAAGCATGACTGCTTATGTAACTGCTGGCCACATACAAACATGAAGACAAACACTGGCTCTCTTAAATCCCACTCTGCTCATTTGTTCATCCAAAGGTCCTTTCTTTTTATTTTCCCCTCCTGCTCCCTGATCCTCACTCATCTACTCTGGTAAAAAGAAAACAGGTGCACGTAGCTCAACAGTTCCTACACACTGTGCAGATCCAACAGGATGTGACAAGGCCAATCTATACGCAACATTTCCTGAACGCAGTGTGTAGGAACGCACACACACACACGGTGGAGCGTCCACGTGACTTTCGATGTCTCCCCGGTGTAATACTCAGGATGAGACTCATAGCTTGTGCTGCAGGGTTATATGTCCTTCGTGGTGGATGTCAATCAGCTGCCCGAATACACAGAGATGCAGGGATTTGCACGGGGGGGTGGAGGGTTGGGGGTGGGGGTCTGTAGTTAATACCCAATACTGTAGGACTCTGGTGCCTGGTCATCTCCAGCTCCATGATACTTGGAGCTGCTTGTGGGCAGAATAGATCAGGGGAGCTCTGGAGACATGCTGCACAGGGGGTTTGCTGAAGAGATCAGACATTCGTCACAGAATGAAGGAAAATACAAACACTGAACCAGGAGCTAATATTTGCAGATAACTCAAAGAAAACAAACAGACTAAGACATCTGTAAATATTAGGATCTAAGTTTTAACACTATTGGCCAGTATGGGGATTGAACCCATGACCTTGGCGTTATTAGCACCACGCTCTAACCAGCTGAGCTAACCGGCCTGACTGCTGAACAAGCTGCTCTAGAATCAAGCGGAGACAGAACAAACCACACCACACTCTATAGTGCATGTTTAGTTTGGTGCGATCACCTCCACCTTCTGTGGAAGAGAAATAAAAAGAGAGACAGCTTTGTTAATGTGCGAGAGGTTGTTCCTTTCTCCAGTAAATAATGTTTGTGTGGAGCAAAGTCAGAAGGATTTTCTCAAGCTTTGCATCAACACCTTAAACTTCAGTTGACAACTGTAGCTGAAGGATTCGCTCCAGTGTCGTTGGCTCCTTTGATTCCTTCAAACACATTAGATAGAGCAACAGGTAGGATACAACTTTCAACCATGAAGGGACTTGAACCCTCAATCTTCTGATCCGAAGTCAGACGCCTTGTCCATTAGGCCACATGGTCACGAGAACATATCTCGCACTTCGACCACAGATCGCTCCCAGTTTGGAGCAGCAGCAGCACAGAAGCAGAGCGATGAGCTGCTGGGAACAGGGTCAGCCAAAACACCTGTTTCATCCACAGGAAAAAGTAAATTCAGTTTAAGTGTACGTTTTATTTTGAACCACTTTATCTTGCCGTCAAACAGCCCTTTCTTTTGGAACTACAGTTTGTGAACCATTGAACTACTGTATTACTACGCACAAGCCACCCGCCGCGCGCAGTGTGTTACTCCGCAGATCAGCTGTTTGAGTCAGACAGAGCGAAGCGTAGGTGCGTTTGTGCGTAGGAACTTTCTGCAGAGGAAGTGATTCTGTGGGAAACTGCTGCTGCCATGACGGATATCTATTTTAGCACCAGGCGCTGTGCACCGCCTGCAGCGATGCCCGACTGTTTGCCGTGTGACTGTCCACTCTCACCATGGATAAAAGTATAATAAACATTCTTCAGGTGTAGGGTAGAGTATCTGTTTGGACATTATAGCTTATTGTGGGACTGTCGGTCTGATATCAAAATAACCTGGTGGGCCACTTTTGTCCAGTGTAGGCCCTTAGTGGATAGACCCAGCAACACTCACTGGGTCTGACAGCTCTGAATGTTAAATTACTAAACTTTTTGAACCTCGTTTCTAGTGCCTTCCCCTTAAAGCCAGAGTAGTGATGTTGTATTTAGTGCTCAGGTGGCAGGAGAGAGTTAATGTACAGCTGAGGGTCTGAAACAACAGAGGACCGTCCCACTCTGAGCCGTCCAAACTCTGACTTATCGCACTCCAGCGTCTAACAATGCAGGAAACGAGCCCAAGCCGGATCCAGCTGCCTCTGTTACATTAGCCACTTATGCCATGGACTCTAATACCACTCTCTGTGTGTGTGTGTGTGTGTGTGTGTGTGTGTGTGTGTGTGTGTGTGTGTGTGTGCGATGCAGGGAATTTGAGAGTGGGGTTTTAGAGACCTAAATCTCTTACTGCTCTCGCTCTTATGACCAAACTGTGCTTTGTCCTATTTACTCGCCGCACACACTGGCACAGGTCTTTGCGCACACCTTACACAAAATGTACTTCTACTACACACTACGTAGAACTTCATCAGCATTGCACACACAGTCAGTAGATACAGCTAAAGTGTGTGTTTGAGTTGGCTTCAGAACAGAAGAGCACAGAGCAGAGCAACACACCAGTTGCTAAAACAACCCAACATTCCTGTCAGGAACCCACAGGGAAAGATGGATGAGTTGATTTAGCATGGAGGCTTTTTTTTTTTTTTTATTTCACATTAACTATTAACAACAACTATCATTAACAGCATTAATGATTTCTTTAACTGCTACTCGTGATTCTTCAGCGATGTGGGGTGAACAGAAACACCCCCCCCCCCCCCCCCCCGACGCCGGGCAACGCTGACATCTTATCACATTATGAAGTTGATATGAAAAGATGTTAGCAAACAGATGTCGGTTTAGACGTCCAGCACTGTTAGCATGTTAACCAGTGTTCACACTCTGCAGTCCAGGCAGCAGCGGGGGAGATTTGTCGTCGCTACAGAGTAAGAGGCAGCTGTGCTTCTCAGATACTTCAGCGATTATCCGATTGACACAACTGCTCACTAACGACCTCCCGCAATTTTATTTATTAGCTTTGTTTGCTGATACATCAGTAAAGCATGCAGCAGGTCCCGATTACAGCGAATTAAACTTTCAGACCACAAGGCAAACAGTCTGTTGTGCTTTTGGACTGTAAATTTTGAATTCAAACAAATCATTACAGTTTGAATATTTCGTCTTTTCCCACAGTCAAACAATTTCAAATTAAAAGTGACAGGCCTACCCACTCCTGAGGCAAATATCTGGCTCTTTAGCAGCTAAATGCTCCGCCGTGTTCACCAGCTGCTCTCTAACTGTCTCTGTTACAGCCAGAAATGACGAGAGCAGTGAGAGCGAACTAAACATGCAGAGACGTCCTGTAGAGCTTCGTAGAGAGCTGGTAATAATTGTTACTCATAATCATTGAATTTATTGTCAATGTAAAATCAAATAAAGCATTGATTAGAGCAGCTTTAACTTTTTGTGTTCATGTATTTTTGCAGCTACAGCTTTATACAGTAAAAGGCAAGATGCCAAACATGAGTGATGTTTGGTATCTGACATTTGGATTGATGGAGTTGTCAATTCATCAGTTTACGTTGCATAATTAAAAGCTAAGACAGTAGGTATTTTATCAGCTGAATCCAGATGTTGTATGTTACATATGTTTCCTATTATCAGTTAAATATGATAACTTCTTAGTATATCTCTCGGCAGTGTAAAAAAGGCTTTGAAACAACATTTACACCTGCATGTTGGGACGAAGCAGAAAGCACAAGTGAACAGAACACGTAATCAAATCTGTAGATGGTGGGGGGTGGGGGGTGGGGGGCAGGGGGGGGGTGCATTGGGGAGACCTATGACCTAAGTATGTTTACAATCCTGGCTACAGCCCTGTTGACAGTTATTACTGCTGTGTCATTTCAACTGCATGAGGAATTTCACCGCAGGGGTAATAATGGCCTATTTTATTATAAGAAAAATGGAATACACTCAGAAGTCCATAAATTTGTCATTTACACTAGAAAAGCACAAAAAAAATGAGATTGTCATAGTGTTTGTTCATGATTTTCCTTTCTGCGCTTGCGGTTTGGCGTTTGGCGTCCGTCCCTCCACATATATTCCACTGAAGCAAACGGCCTGATGCGATGTGTGTGACAGATATTGTTTTAAAAAAGAAAAGAATCTACACAAACACTTTAATGGTAACCAAATGGCAACACATCAGCAGGCTGTCCTCTGCGCCTTTGATGATCGCTCTCACAGCTCCGCCGGTGTCATTAACGCACTGAGTCAGTGTAAAAGGCAACATCAGCGGCGGGGATTTGTGGTGAGGGGAGGAGGCGCCATTAGCGAGGTGACACGGGAGGGGACGACCATATGGGTGATAGAAGGACAGGAGGGCTTCAAAGAGGGAGTTGGTTACAGTTAAGTCATCGGTCGACCCCCTCGGGGCCCATGTTCGAATGTGAGATAAAACGTGAGACGGAGGCAGAGTTCGGCAACTAAAGGCTGCGTTGTAAACATGTCATACAAGGACGTGTGTGTGTGTGTGTGTGTGTGAAGTGAGCAGGGAGCTGAGGACTGCAGCCCTCTGTAATGTTTGTTATTGTAGCACATTGTGCTTTTTTTCCTCTCCCCTCCTTCCATCTCTGTTCTCACTCTCTCTTGATGCTTCATAATGAAATCCATCCATCCCAATTAGGAGGTGTCGCAGTTTGTTGTGGTGTGGGAGCACTAAGGATGACTGTGTGCGTGCATGTGTGTGTGTGTGTATGTGTGCACGCACGTGGGTGGCGGTTAGTCTTTTGAATTGGGGCTTTACATATGACAAACAACTGTACTAATGTGTATACAAAACGGAATCAAATCAGGTCAAAAGCCTTGTGTGCATATATGGCACTGAATGTATGCATGTGTCTGCCCACGCATGTTAGCATTCACACACACACACACACACACACATACGCACAGCCAGATCAATCACCCCCAACACATGCTCCAGGAGAGTGTTTTTGTTTTGAGAGGAAGAGGGGTTAATTACTTACATTCTTCAATCGGAAACATCTTTCCACCTTCCCCCTCCTCCGACTCCTCCGCGTAGTTTTTGTTCTACACTCTAAAAACACGAGGTCCGGCCTGGAAAATGTTTCTTAGAAAGCAAATGTTTTCAGGGTTTCCCTTCTGGTCAATGCATCTTTGAATGATACGCCCAAAACCTTCTTAATTGGATCTTTCCTTTTCACATGAAGATAAAAAAAGAAACTGCAAATCAATGATCCTGGACTCATTTTGATTGTTCATGAAGCCCCTGTGGGGGAAAAATGTTCTTTAGAAAAAAGGTGTTTGATGGGGATTTGGTGACAATTTAAAGAGTGGAAAAAAATTTCCTAAGCTCTTTTTTTTTTCCATTTAAGTTTTTAGAGTGCAACTAATGGCGGGGGAGAGAAAAAAGGGGGGATGAAAAGGAGATGAGGGGGTTAAAGTCCCAGGGAGGCTCAATGGGGACCAGCTGCAGGGTACTGGGCAAAGGCCAGGGAACGTTCTGGACGGATAAAAAGAAGACGAGATACCCCCAGGAGAGGAGAGAAAGAAGAAATGATTGGAGATTAGATTAAGAGAAAGATTGAGGAAGCAACACAAACGGGCAAGAAGTGGCCGAAGAGGAAAAGAGATAAGCAATACATATACTGTAATTAGTAGTGCAATAAATCAACTTTAACAGGAGGAGAAGTGAAAGAGGCAGGGATATGAAGAAGCAGTGAGTGATGACCACAGTGGAGAGATGTTGGTTCAGATCAACCAGAGTAATGATGTATTCAGACAGAAAACAGCTCTGCGTTAAAGAAACTTGTGGGTAGAGGTGTGTTGATTTCTGTACAGCTCAGAAGTGAAGTTTCAGTGGTACATCCACTCATCTGAAGGAGCCTTAGCAGATGCTTAAAACGCTGCACAGTGGGTTTAAATATTGAGAGTACCGTGGCGTAATGGATTAAAAACCAAAAATCAATTTCCAGAACTGCACGTCTCTAAGTTGACCTGATATCACAACCAGAGAAAAACGGTTTTTGTGGTTTGGTGAACGGCGAAAAGACCCTTGTTTTTCCACCGTGACGTAGTGTTCAGATAATAAAACAGCCCAGTCTGCACCGGTGAGGACGTGTTGCTCTGGTGCTGCTGAAACATCGTCCCGTCTGAGAAACAGATCTGTGAGACTGAAGGCTTATCAGATAGTACAACACTGACATTAGCTGGGAAAACACTAGAAATATGACCTTTACGTTACAAAGTAATCTACCAGGAATGTGTCCTTGCACATTTGTGACTGGCCGGTGCACGTAGTACCTACAGTACTGTTCAGGCTTTGAGCTCTTACCTTCCAGCTAATTCAGTGGAGCTGCCCAGATGCCAAGAGGAAAGGACTTGAGCTTTACTTTGCACATTCCAGTGTGGGGTGACAGGAAAGTTGGAAGAACAGTTTGGTTTGGCTTAAGAAACAAAGATAGGTGTATTTTTTGTGAACTGAATAAAGATATCTTAGATATAGTAAACAGCAAACACAGCCAGTCATCTCGCAGCTCGAACCATGTATTATCCTAGCAGCAACAAAGCACTGGAGCAATATGTTCTGACAAAAAAAAAGAAAAAAGGGGATTGTGGGTATCTAAATAAACACCTATCAGGGTGGTTCACCAAAGGCAGACTTACGCTGAGTGGCTCTGTGGCTAATGTCAGTGCTGTCAGTAGCAACATCATTAACAACCACACATTCACTGAGAGAAACATTCACTGCTCAGTGTTCAGAAGAACACTAGAGTTTTCTGTGTGGACAAGAAGCCTCAGCTTGTGTTGTGCCCTTACGGCACATTAAAGCTCTGATATGGGTTAAATTTGGGTTCAGTAGCCAGCAACACTTACGAACACCTTAGTGGAGCGTTGCTGCCACCATGTGCCAGCAACGCTCCATGAACATGGACGTTTACGCTCGGGGTAACTGGACCCAAACAATCAAAGCATGGCGGACATTTAGTAATCGTATACACTGGGGGATTGTATAGAGAAGATAACACCCACTGCAGAGACATCTACTCTACACTGTATGTGTCCCAAATGATAAATAAGGATAATTGAAATAGTTTACAGTGTACTTTTAGTACTCAGCAGTTCAGTTCAGTTCAGACAACTTTATTAATCCCCCATGGGCAGTTCATTTGTAGCTTCCCAGTTTCAGAACTTCACATTCAGTCACAACAGACAACCAACCAACAAACCAGATATGGTTAAAATGTCAGAGGAAACATATTAAAAGGCATGGGACAGTTACAATAAGTAAAACAACAACTAGAACAACATATCTTATGTTATTACTCCAAAATAACAATCATTTAAAATGAGTATTGTCTGTGTTGAGCAGCCTAACAGCAGTGACTGCATAGCGACATGAACTCATTCCCCATATGTGTCTTTCACGAATAAGTATAGCAAAAACACACTTATAGAACAGCACCACGGTGTGCATCTGTAGGACTCTTGAGGCTGATATGGTGCTGTAATGGTGGATTAAATTATATTGCATCATATTGCCGACTTGCAGTAACTGAACTTTTAAAGTTTTTAAATTGATGTAGCTAACTCATTGCCTAATTATACATTCACAGAGTTGCCCTATGAATGCTCATGTCTCTTGAAAGTTGCCTTTCGCCATCATTTGTTGTTAGATTGTTTGGACGCATGAATATTATTCAAGTGGATTTTCAGAAAAAGTAAAAATGCCGTTACTGTACATCAGTAAAGAGATTTGAATCTCATTAGATCAGGAACATTGAACTTGTATGCATGTCGTGATGAAAATAACAGATCGTAAAATGGTTGTATCAAATATTTTTACACTTTTAAAACTCAATAAAAATGTTCATTGATCTTATCTGATGCTGATTTATGTTGTAAAGGTCAATCAAATGTGATGAATCGTTCTGCAAAGTAATGACTGGATTTCTATGCTATCACCACCAACCACAAAATCAAACACTGGGCACTGCTGCCATCTAGTGACTCCTTTCTGTATTACACGTATGGAAGTGATGGTAAAAGATGTCAGGGTAGCGTTTAGGATGCCGTGTCTCCTTTTATCCCTCCTTGTGTCGCATGGGTGCATGGAAGAGCCTCAGATGAAATATTAGCAGTTACTACTGAAAGTTGTTATTTCTGTAAATCATGAAAAATCAAACGACGACAGTGTTCTTTCTCTTAATCGTGCGATGGACCCTTAATAGCTCATTGTCAGCTCACCAGTGGGTCCATCTCATTTCTTTCTGTAACTACCAATCTCTCTGACACATGATTTAGCTAAGACTAAAAAAAAAATATATATATATATTTAGGTGTGAGGTTCTTTCAAATAAAACACGTGCATGATTGTAGATGAAAAAACCAGCGGTTATGTAGGCAGGCTGGACTGAGTGCTTTTTATTTTCTAAACAGCTCAATCTGTATCTAAGAGACAACCCACTCGTCACATCTGTTACTATTTCAGCAAGGAGGGGATCTACTTATATCACTGACTCACTCCATTTGTGAGCGTGTAGAAAACTACAGAGACACTGGATACTGACGAAGGATGCATTCACTGCTGTCAAGATGCAAGTATGTTTTTGAGAAACATAGGGAGGAAGCTTGGAAAACAGGGTGAGACAACAAGACTGATAATGAAGAAAAAGAGAAAATGATGAACTGTACAGAGCCAACCATGAAGTCGTATTATTAGTCTTATCATTATCCCTTCACATCTTCCTCAAGTAACACTGGGAAAATACTTACCTAATATTTATAGTGTCAATCTCATGTTCAGTATCTGTTGGTAATTGAAGCAATAAGATACTGACGATTGGGTTGAATTTCAAACCCAAGAAAGCATCAGATACAGTAATCTGAAATGTCTTGTGTTTAATTTTGGAACAGATTTCTAAAATGTAGGTAAGCTGCGATAATCAGTTTCAATGCTCTCATCAACATGGTTTTCACATACAGCAAAAGTTTCTGATAAACCGACCGTTCGCTACCTGCCCAGAACCAAACAGCAGACAGATAGCGACCAGCTAGCGGGGCATTTAGCCATCAACGGGCCAGATATTTTTCGTCAGGAGTTGATTGAGACGAAAGCAGAGCTAAAAGTAGAGTAAATATGGTGGCCAGAAATGTGACTTAAAATACACGATAATGTTGCTCCATGACTGCTGGATGTGGAAACAGTACGGTTACCAGACATTTGTCAGGGATCGTCCTGCTTTCAGTTTGCTAACATGTTAGCCATATCAACTTTAGGAGATTTAAGTCTTGAGTTTTAAGTCTGTAGTATTTGACAGGCTTACAAGTCCAGTCTGATTGAAAAGGTTGGAGAATATCAACACAGAGTTGAAAACCACTTAAGTTTTACTTCCATCAGGTTTACATTTCCCCCCCGTCACTTCTAGCACATGCTAACTCTAGCTGCTTTCCAAAGACACCCTTAACCAAAAGGGATTTGACAGTAAAGTTGGCGATGTGTCACTGGCAGATCTGTGACTGTCAAGAAGCAAAGCAATACTCAGAATGTTTAAATTACCATAAATAACAGCCTCTAACCGAAGCCAATGATGGCATTATCTTTACTGAGATGGATTACAGCTTTCAGTGAAATCTGTTTTTCATAGTGCAGGAATTAGCAGCAGCAACTGGCTGATTCCTCAGTTTGAAAAACGAGTCCTGATTTTTCCAACTACTGCTCTGAGCTTTAAAAATAACGTGAAGGAAAAAGGAAGAATTAATTTATTTATTTATTACAGCGTAAAAAGATAATTATCCCTTACATCCAGTTAATTTTGTTTTAAAGCATTATGAACACGCAGTGATGTTGACGCTTTAGACATGGAGCTTAGTGCTGACAAACTGATTTCACACACTTCTCACCACGTAATTGAAGACGACCTGGAAAGACAGCACATCGCACATAACCAATCACAACCAATCATCCCTCCACAGTGCACAGCATGGTAATCAGCCAGGAGACACAGTCAGGATTGATGAACGCTGAATCCAAGGGGATGACGCTACAAAATCCAGTAAACACCACAAGACACGCTTCTGAGGTGACGTTAAAGTATATGGAGAAACACATATGAGTAAAAAACACACATGTACAGTATGAGAACATTGCATGTTTAATTAATGGGATGAATTAGTCTTAGTAAACAAGAGGTAAAAAAAAACAATCTGACATCACTTTCACATATTAAAGTGATTAAAAATTCACCCACATACAGTATAAACACATGTATCCTTCCATTTTCCTTCCATTTGAAATCCACTCCATTTTTATTTTGTGGGTTACACGGGATCCAATTCTTAATCACACTCCCTGTACTGTTATAGCTTTCACATCACCACGTTTTAATATCAAGGCTTAGTGTTAGTGCACTCAGTTGTTTTCTGGCACCAGAGGACCAACTGTGGGCCAGCTGTGGCCTGTACTGTATACGACTGCCAAACCTGGTTAGGTTTGGGTGGTGCGTGTTTGTGTTGAGTATGTTCCAGTTATCAGCATTTTGGTTTTGCACTTGGTCAACGGATCTATTTGAAACATCATACCTGGGCCCGTCCTGGGGCGTCGTTTGATACGAAGAACAAAAGACAAACTGGCACAGGACACAGGGAGCACGCAGACTAAATACACAAGGAGGGGAAGACAGTGAGACACAGGTGCAACACATTAGGGCCGGGGTCGACAATCACAGGTAGCGGGAAACACATGATGGCAGAAAGTATAAATCTAGAACGAGAGGAGAGGTTAGACACACACCAAAAAAGGAACTGAAAAGCAAAAGAGTATTACAGTATTATAATAACGTTTGATGCTGTGTCTTTCACCCAGTGCAGCATGGGATAAGCTGCAGCCTCAGTTGATTCTGTATGAAGAAAAAGCTGGTAAATGGCTGGAGGCAGATTTTTAGTGCTTTTCTATTTCCAGGGGAACAACCAACGATAAGACAAGCGAGAAGGAGGTCACAGAGAATTTATGGAGAGCTCAAACCGCAGCAACACATGATCCTTTAATGGAGGAAGTGGCATTATTGGTGTAATGGGCCCTTTTACAAAATGGTCTACTTTATCTTTTTTTAACTATTGTATTTCACAGGCTTCTGCCCAGAACAGTAGTTATGGCTTTAATTATTCAGCAGAGGCCCTCAGGCACCCACTGTGACACCTAATTAGATTTGGTACCACTTAAGTAAATGTTAAAGTGTCCCACAGTGTCATGTTGCTCTGTTTGTTATACTGTTATCTACACTGTAGATTTCAAAGCCGTTTCCAACCCATGATAAAAGCAAGTATTTAAACATCGCCATGCTATTTTTCAGAGCTTTAAAGAGGAGCAGGAAACATCTCTGAAAAGCTCTTCATGCTCTATTATTATTTTCATATTTTTTAAATCAATACTGTATGTGTTGTGGTTTACTAACAGTGTGAATGCAGAACGCTGACCAGAAACGGAGCCACTCAGCCTATCTGTAATAGACTGCTCTCTGCGAGTGTGACTCATCATCCGACCTGCGGCCCCTCGCTCTCTCTTGTTTCATCAGATTCTTATCAGTCATGATAACCTGCCATCACCCGGTTTTTCAGCCGCTGTGTTTTGAAGAGGGTTGATTTGTGCGGGCGGACCTGTCGGCTAACCTTCCCGTAGCTGGGGTGGAATAAATTGCCACAGTGCAAATGGAAAAAGCCTGAGCGTATGCATATTTAGACATCCATAAAGACAAACAAACACAAAATGTGCAGGTATTGGCAGTTTGTTAAAGGGGTAATGCAATCTATAATCAGCTGAGACAGTAGAGCTTTTTTAAGTGGCTCTGACCAGAGCAGATATTGTATTTGTCCTCAACGTGTCCTTGGCCAGAAAGCAAACTTTTTGTTAAAAATAAGCACCACAAAAGGATCCCGTCTGAAAGTGTCTCTGATTCTCTGCGCTGGAAGCTCCTTGCATTCCTTTCACACAATATCACGCTACTGGGCTGCAGTTTTATTCCTCAAGGGCACTTTAAGTTCTACATGTTGAGAAGAATAGAGAATCTCTGCTCATACACTTTTTTTCTTGCTGAAAACCTCTCAACCAAACACCCACGATCTGTATCTCCACGCCCACACACACCTACACTCACACTCACAGTATAAACTCTTTAGGTCCCAGCTTTTTTTTCCCGCCAGCAAGAGGTGCTGTTCTCTTTCTATTCTCCCCCCTGCACAGGCTTTGGTGAAGGGTAAATGGTAAATAGACTGTATTTATTTCACATTAACAAAGCGCATCACACACTTTGCAGTGACAGGATTACAAAAGGAGAACAGAACAACAAAACAGCATATATGTGTATTGCCAATAGACATGTTCTTTATTTGTGTTTAGCGATCACAATGATTCATGCCTGTGACACCACGACCGGTTGTCTAATGCCTTGAGGAAAAATTGTAGCCAGACAGTCTATGATTTATAGTGGTGCCATGCTGGGGAATGTCCGTCATTAAATAGAGACAGACTCTCAGAGGTCAGATCAGATCAGAGATTATTAATGGAGGTGAGGTAAGACATTATTAATCAAATTAACTTAAGCTTTCTATTGTGTTTAGGTGTATTAATATGCCTATTTCATTAATGTATTCATTTATATTTTGGGGGGGGGGGTTGCACTGATGCACTTTTATTTTTAAGATTCTACAGTTAGATTTCTATTGTTCAGTTTAATGTCACATGATTAACTGCATCTCTAGCCTAATGTATTTAAACACCCAGGGACCATGTTGGAAATAACTGTTTTCACTTTCATGTGTTATCCCTTGAAGTGTTTTTGTAGATCAAAAAATATAAATCTTTAAAAAGAGCTGTGCGTCCGGCACGGCTCGTGTTTGCATGAATGCCTGAATGTGTATTTATTGTCACGGATTAATTTGTATTGTGTGTTTAGTTTAGTTTTGTTCCAATCACGACTTACACAAACATCGGAATAATTGGAAAGTATCCAAGTCTCTCGTGTATTTGTTCACGTACAGTGTTTTTTTTCCATGTCTAAGGTCTGTTGCATGTTTTATACTATGGTGATTTTACTCTGCTGTAGGAATAAACAATCGAATGACTGTTTCATGCGAAAGGAGTCTCGTTGTGAGAAACCCACAGAGAATTATCACATAACTCTAGTTTATCTTAGCTCTATGGACCTTTTCTGCATGTTTCAGCTCACTGCTCATCTCTCAGTGCTGTTTCCAGCTGCAGCAGCTGTTTTCAGTGAAAAAGCTATGATGAACCCACTGAACTCAGCAGTTGGTAGAGACCAAAACAGAGCTAAAAAGGAAAAATGAATATTGTACTTACATTTTTCTGGTGGCTAGCAACGCAACTCTCATTGAATGCTAATGTTACTCTGTATCTGATGGATGTGTAAGTAAGCCACTGTTTGCAAAGACGTTATTATCATACGTTATACGTAATAAGTAAGCATTATATACACAGCTTGTTATGCTGCTATCTGGTGTCCAACAAAAAGTTACTTGAAGCCACTTTAAGTTTAACTTGACGTATATGTTGAATAATTCTTTTACAACATGAGCTGGGTACAGTTTTCATTTTTAGTAGCGCTTCATTGAGTCTAATTACTGTAATAATCAGCCGGTGTGTTGAGAGGGTCATACAGCTCTTTTACTGTAAGTACAAGTGGGCTGATGTGAACCAACAGCTTTCTGTTCATGATTCATAACAGATATTTTAACCACTGGATCATGTGTCAGAATGAACAGTCTCAGCCCCTACTCAATTTGGTTTTTGTGTTTTTAAGAGAAAAGTCACCAGTAACTTTATGTCAAATAAGGTCTAATAAGGTAGATCCTATTTTATCAGGCTGCTGCAACTCTGGGCTTATGATGTTTATGGTTTAGATAATGAAGCTTCTTCCGCCGCTGCACTGTCTGAAAGTATCAGCTAAAAGCTAAAAGCCTGAAACAGAAAAAATAAAACGACAGAAAAACCCAGCCAATTAGTCCAAAGCACAAGCAGCAGCATCCAGGCGGTGATGGCCTTAGTATCACTTCCTCACAGGCTGTCTGACCTGTGTGGCCAGGGTGTGTGTGTGTGGTGGAGGGACATGCTGCATTTTTATGAATGTGTGTGTCTGCCTGCAGCAGACTGCTCTCACACACCCCCGGCTTCTCTTCATCTCAATCGTGACCATTTGTCTGCTTAAAATTTAGAGTACTACATGAGTCACATTGAGCGTGTGTGTAACAGAGTGTGTGAGAGGAACAGAGATGGACTGATCATGGGCTGCTATGTCTGTGTGTAATATGTTTGTGCTTTGCCTGTTTTGTTTGAGCCTCATTTAAAACCACAAGATATTGCTCAATAAGTAAAGCTTTAATCAAGTGCAGGCAGCAGAACCGGTCCATTATTCCATTATGGCTTTGACACAGAATACTAATAAGTATGTGGAGTTTTTAATCTGCTCTGTCAATAGCACTATCCAAAGAGGACTGACCTTTTAGAAAGAGCTAACAATGACTACAGAGGTCTCTAAAAGGCCTGTAGATTCATGCTTTTCAAAATGTAATCACTGTTTTTTTTTTAAACAAGTGTAACATTAATTATTGTACACATTTACATTATTTTAATTATAAGCTTACCATATTAATTTGTGTTCTATTTGAGTTTATTGTATTAAATAATATTACTTCAATGAGTTTATTATATAATGTTATAATATATTATATAAAAGAAAAATGGAGCCTGCATGTCACCCACAGCCCAGAGAGCTTGGAGAACGCTATCGACCAAGAAATAAGCGTTACAGAAGGAAGTAAATCCCTGCTGAATGTTATAATGTATCTCACTCCTCCAGTCCACTTTATAAAACTGCTACACATCAAACCAAATTTCCTTCTATGTATGGGGTCAGTATGTTTCAACCTGTTCAAGTGTCGAACAGTGTGACATTCTGACATGCAGTGATTGCCCACCTCAAGAAGTGGGAAAGTAAGCACTTTTCATGTGTACAGACGAGCGCCGAGGAGAGACTGAAAAACTCTTATTCCCATTTGTAGGATTACTGCGTCTCGGCCCTCTGTATGACGTCAGGCTTTTTGGCCGCACCAGGCTTGTTCAGAACGGCTGTAAAATGTTTTGCCTTTAAAAGTGGTCAGAGCGCACTTCATGCAAACTAGTTTGTTTGAAGCAGATTCTCAGTTTTTAGCATTACGACATAGAGCTGTGACAGATGAGAATAAGAACCTTTAATTTTTAGAGAAGTGCTGGTCAGAATATGCAGCAGGACGATGCAGGTTGAAATATTATTCACAAGTAAGATTTCATGTTGTACAACAATTAGTAAAAAAGATTATTTGATCATTTAGAAAAGGGTAAAAATGATCAATGTACATTTTTCTTTCCATTTTTTACGATTAACACTCAATACAGAAGAATGAGGATGAGAGTTGCGTGCTGGGTTCTTACAGTCAAAGTAATGCTATAGATGCAATCAATCACTTAACATGTTGTCGTGCTTAAGTGTTAGTTAGCACGATTATATTGGTAGCCCAGAACAAACAGAGCACAGGTGTATATGCTCTATGCTTAGCCCTGTGATAGACTGGCGTCCTGTCCGGGGCGTACCCGGCCCTCAGCCAATGTCGGCGGGGGTTTGGCTCCAGCCCCCCCTGCAACCCTAAAAGCGGATGAATTAATGAATGTTTTACACCATGATGTAAAAGTTGCATCATGGTGTATTGGACGCTGTATATTTAATTTGATATTGATTGATTAAGAAATCTGTTTATGAGGCATGATGACAGAGTAATGAGATCCAATCTGTCCAACTTTGGAACTGCCTGCAAAGAAAAAAAACACTTCAGTAAATTGTCGTCCTTTAGAGGCTGTTAATGGAAATTAGACACTTTGGTTAATCAATGAAATCTAAATTTTACAAGACGTGAGTTGTAATTTGTTTGAAGAAGTTCAGCTCTGGTGAAAGTGGCTTCGAAGTATCACAGGTGACATGTGCAGGTGTTGTTGGCACTCACGGTATATCAGTATATGACAGGTGTTGCGATGGCAACAATGTTCCACTGACACCGCAGATGAAACTGCAGCTCTCAACAGCTTCACATGTGGATTTATATAAAGATTTCAACTAATTGAAACTTTTTTTTTTTTCCTTCAGTAACACAACACCCACAAAACTCCCACACAAGCTTTGTCATCTATCTTTATCTCCTGGCAGAAACTCACTGAAAACTCAACACACTCTTACCAACAACAGGCTCCCTGCCAATATTCATCTTCCCTGCATCAGGATTATTTAATGTCAAGTCTATTTTAATTTATTCTCTTCTTCATTTAGTTTTTTGTGTGAATATCTTCTCCAGACTGAGCGTTGTAATTTTCTTCCTGTGCCAACTTCATTAATGTCTAATTATTTATTGGGGAGAGTTTTTTTTTTTTTTCCTTTGGCTCTCTCTGATAGCTTGCATTTTTTATAACTTCTCTCTTTATAGTCATTTGTCTCTTACAAGTGAAGCATTACAGTTACAGCGGCTGTGGAGGTGGAGGGAATGTCAACCTTACAAATAGATGAAGGGGAACTTCATAGACACATTGTTCCCTGGTGAGCATGAGTGGGTGACAAGAGGAGACAAAGTTTAAAGAGCTAATCTACAGACTTTGTTTTCTCCATTTTTGGTGCCATTGTATTGCTGCACTTGTTAAACAGTGTGGGCTGTGCTGTGATGCTCTTTTCCTTTGACTTACGGTTGCAGTAAATCAAGTAGGAGAAGCTGCCACCTAACATTTTGTAAGATTATTCTGTATAGCTTTGTAAATGTGTAAATCATTTTTGCAACATGGTTCTGTGTCGACACAAGATGTTGTATCATGAATACTCTTTGATTTACTTTGGTCTACAAGTAGCTTTAAAGGCCCCATATTTTAACACTTATATTTATAAATAACTGATGCCAACGTTAATCTTACAAGTCTCAATCGTCAGGGTTCCTTTTTAAGAAACTTGTTTTCTTAAACACTTTTAAACACAACAACAGTCACAACATTGGCGTTATCTAATGAAAAAGGAGATGATCACAGGAACTGAGAGGAGCAAGACGGGGACAGTGGACAGGTTACGTCCTGGAGGTGTTCATAAGGATGTAGGTGGACGGCAGCATAACCAAGGCTGACAGGGCATGATTTGGCACTGGCCGCAGCCAGATGGGCTTGACAGCATGAACCTCGAGGCAATAGTCAACCTGCCAAGGCTCATATCAGCTTTCCTGAGCTGCGCAAGAGCAACACCACAGGTGCATTTGTTTTTTTTTCATGTCGTGATGGCCACTTGGGAGTTTGTACAGACTGTGCGCTGGCTCGTTCCCAGAGCGGCGGATCAGAAAAAAAGAGAAAGATGATGGTCACTGCATGACTAAATAAACAACCACATGGACCCATGCATGCAGACACTCATCGTGACACACACTAACACATATGCATACCTACTTAATGTCGTCTTCACTCCCTAATTTTCTCCTCAAGCGTCTTCTCTTAAAGCGATAAAGCCACAATGGAGAAACAGTGAACTAGAAGAGAAGTATTCAGAGTTCTACATAATTACAAAATGACACATGACTGTACGTATACATTAACACAGTCTATTTATAAGTATCCCAACAGTTTATCCAACTTATGAGTTGTATAGGTATGTTGTTTTTTTTGTAAGCGCATAGACACAATGTACACACATTAATACATGTACACTTAATGTTTCCTCCACCTCTTTAAATGCTCTTTCATTAAAGCCACAATAGGCAAGCTGTTTCATGAATTTACATTCAAGTTATACTAATTGGGAAAGAGCAACAATAACAGCCAATTCCCACTAAAACATTATATTCGTAACCTTTGGAACTAGAGTAATACAGCGCACGCCGTAGGTGCGCTTGTGCGTAGTAATATGGCAGTTCAACGGTTCACAAACTAGTTTCAAAGGGCGGTTTGACAGGAAGATGAAGCGGTGCAAGCGGTCAAATAACCCGAACTATCATTTTAATGGCTCTGACATTGGAGATAACAACAAGCAAAACAAACATTTATCACCTACATAAAGGCTGTAACTATGTGCCTCATGTAAACATTCAGTATTACACAGTATATACAAATATTACCCGCATGTGTGTATTTAGTGTAAATGAGTTGACATTGTGCATGTGAACATGCTGATTAAGTAGTAATGAGGATCCCATCACAGCTTTCTTCTTCTGCTCTTTGACATTTATATCAAACCTTCTAATGTCAAAGCTTTACAACACAAAGTTCTGTCCCACTGCAACTGTTTCATACATAATTTCAATAAAGTATGTAAACTCTTGTTTCCATTGCCGCTGTTGACCATGAATAATTCACACACATGCACACACCCCACATTTATATCTCAGCTTTCTGCACTGAGATATTCTCACTTTGTTCATCTCACCTCCTGATAAACAAACACCAGCTCCACTGACCGACAAGGAATCTGCCTTTATGTATCTGTGTTTTACAGTGGGTGGTGTTTTTGTGTGTGTGTGTGTGTGTGTGTGTGTGTGTGTGTGTGTGTGTGTGCACATGCCTATCTTCGGCACAAAGCTCCTCATTGTTACCAAGCGTGAACGTGTGACGGCAGCACAGCGGACAGTAGCGTGTAAGATCTTTCTATAGCTCTCATCTATTCCTCCTCCGCCTCCTCCTCCTCCTCCTCTGCCCTCCCTCTACGCTTTCACTTTCCCCACTGTGTGTGTCGAACCACTCACACTATCCATTATTGAAGGCTGCCTTCAGTTATTAGAATGACCTTCTTCTTCAAATGGAGAAAAACACTCACAGCAACCTGCCCTACGCAAATAAGCCTTTATGCTACACCGAGGTAACAGCACGATATCACTGTCACCGCAAGTGCTCTCACAAGTGATCATGTCTCCAGATTAAGAAGGGTTATCTCAGCCTTTGCTCTACTCCTTAGTGGCTGTGACACTACGAAAAACATCATAATGCAGCGCCAGAGGACATTCAGTGTAGCAGAGAGTAAACAGCTGATGTCTGGAAAAGGGTAGTAGGTCATTTTGGGACATTTACTACTGTGTTCCTTGTGGTAAAATGAACTAAACAAGCATCAGACAAGGGCCATAAAACCAGCATTTTACTGCAGATTGGCTGCATTTCCCTCTGCTTCTTTAACACCTGGAGAGGCTTCATGCAGGCTGGTTACCAGACAAGACGTCATCAAGACATGAGACAACAAACACTTCATAGCCAGGAAAGAAATGTATAGCTGATGTACATGGCTCTAAAATTGAGCATAGGCTATTATTATGATGCAAAAGAAAACATCTAATTAGCAAAAAGGATAAAATGGAAAAAGTAGTACTTGTTAACTTCAGTTAAATTGCTTTGAATCCAACAACAAGGGTGCTTTCCACTTCACTAGCTGCATATCGCTAATTATCACTGAGGCAGTCACCCGTCAAGTATCCACTGACACATAGAGTCATTTTATATCAGGTAGAAAAACTTTCAAATTAAACTTGCAGCTTTGATAAAAACACAATTTGATCATTTGAATCACAGACCAGGAAAGCGCAGGTGTAGCTAACGGCATTAATGAGGGTTCCAGTCCCCACACCTGGTGGGGACTGGAACCCTCGTTAATGTCAGCTGTGAACCAGTGTGAACACGACCAAAGTCCTAGACTTTTCAGGTTCCCATTATGTGCCATGTAAATCTGGGGAACATAGGAGGAGAATTGATATTAAGTAAATTATTAACAGTGACTCCTATAAACATCAAATAAAATTCTGCACTTGACTTTTCAAATGACGAGCAACCCTTTAGTTCCCTATTTAAAACTGCATCTCCTCTTGTAGCATTAAACTATTTAGCTGCACCTGGTAATTCAAGTTCGATTGATCATTTTTACTGCCATCAATCTGACGTGATGTCGTAGCAGGAAACATAAGAATGCAATTATTTATGCATTTTTAACGGTTGCATTATGTTTTGTTGTGCCTGGTGTTGTCCATGCTGACATGGCATACTGGGACATTTCTTAGGAAATTAACCATTAATAATGCAACGCCTGTCCACATATCCTGCCATGACAAGTCAAAATGTCTGCTATGAAAAACACCTGTTAGCAGCACTGACTGAAAACAGGTGTGAAGTTGAAGAGTATCTTTCATATGAAGGACAAGGGAAGGATTTCTAGCATTTTGTTGGAAAAACACTTCTCTCTTCTACCTGTTTACTGAGGCCACAGGCAGTGGAAGGCGAGGGAGATAAAGAGCTCCCATTCAATGGACTGGGTGTTATTTCCCACCAATTTATTATTGTCATTACTGTCATTTTGGTGTCTAGGTTACACTGACATTCAAACAATTGTAGCTTGCAGTTCAAAATGACCTATCAAATAATATTTTAAATCAATCTGAGAACTATAACCCAATGCCCTTGACAACTTTCAGATAAAACCAATGATGATGTGCACTGCTTACATGTCAAACTCAAAGACATATGACTAAAGCCTTTTGTGTAGTGGTGAGTGTAGTTGTTGTTTCTGAGTCGTCATTAGAAGAACTTCATGTTAAACCAGTTACATCTTCGATTCAGTTATCGGCTACTATGATTTCGACTTGAATATTAGCTGCTCTTACCCTCGCTGTGGTTCTGTGGTTCCATCGCTTGAGGTTGAACTCAACCAATGAGATTAGTGCTGCCTCCTGAGCAGCCGTGCCTCTGAGATATCAGCCAAAATCGGACATGGGATAATTACAGCAGATACCGTGGACTGGAACATTTCACCGCCTCAAGAAAAGAAGAAAATCATGGAGAATATAGATCAACGCACACACACACACGTGCATGCACTTACACATAACGCGCTGTATGACCTATTACCGGTGATACGTGAGCCGTCCCCAGGGATGCAGTTGGCTCATGTGTCCCACTGTCATTGTCTGAGAGGAGAGAGGGGAGTGTGAACAACAAGGGGACATATAGGGGGGGAATTTAACAAGGACAGTGACCGTGACGAGGCTGGCTGTTATGTCTTTGTGGAGGGGAACACGCATGACGCACATGATGTGGGACAGGAAGAAAGAGAGAGAGAGAGAGGAGAGGAGAGCCGTGTTTTAAATAACGTGGACGTTCTCACTGAAGTCCTGAATCACATATCACCGATGTCATTTGCTTGGTATATTTGTCAAATCTCAGGCTAATGAATATTCTTGCAATTTTAGTAGTCAGGCTAGGGATGCGCATAGTTTTCATGATGAACAGGAGACACTCTGGAGATACAAGGTTTCCACCTAACAGTAATGAGATTCCATCATCACCCTTGAGGTTGAAATCTGCACAGCCTTATAGGAAAATGGAGATATTGGTGGTTTTCACATAACAACAATGTGTGTGACAGCAACTGTGAAAAACGTGGAGAGATGAGAGACTGACATGCAGAAGGTGCTGCACACACACTGTGTGCGTGTCCAGCCAAACCTGGAACGACAACAAATCAGTGCTGGGGGCATGACAGAACTGGACGGTGAACCGACGCTCTTTGAAGCTGCAGCCTGCAGCAGAACGGGAACAAGGCACTACCTTCGGAACATCTCAAATTCCTCGTCACACTAAATAATGAATTAATATCAGTGAATGAGACCGCTGAACACTTTACCTCACTCCCTCCCCTCCTCCCTGAAATCTCTCTGCTAGAGGAGCCAATCAGAGCCCCGCATCCTTTCCACCACTCCCCTAGGCCCCTCCTCCTCCTCTCTGTGATTATATAGTCTATGGACATCGGCATCACAACACACACACGCACTCACCGTGCTGCTGCTGCAAGCAGCTCGGGAGACGAGGCTATTTTAAAAAAAAAAAAAAAAACCCATTCATGGACACTGAAAATACGAGGTGAGTGGATCCTTTCTGAAGCTCGTCACTGTAAAAAGGACATTTTCTATTTTGCATTCCTTTTTCTCTAACCTTTTTTTCATGTTACCCTTTTCTTTGTGAATGTTTGAGTCTGTAGCTCAGCTGACATGTTCCCCCAGTAGTTGTTTTTTCTTCTACGTCTTGCCCTATTTTGCTCCTGCTCTCTATTTTCAGCTCTTCTCTTTCTTTCTCTGCAAACGCAGGCACATGCTGGCAAGTGTTGAGAGCAACAACGGCAGCACCCTTCCTGGCATTGACAGCCCCAGAAGCAGCTTTAGAGAAACCCCCTATAGCGTCATAAGCACCAATACCAATCACTGGACGCACACTGAGAGGACTGCCGCCGCCAGCCTTTCTTGCATCGTTATCCAAGGAGAGCAGCTCCAGGATGGGCTGCTCCTCGGGCCGCCAGCCCCCGGCCCCAGTCCTTCATCCGGACCTGGACTGCGGCAACAACAGCGAGGCCAACACTTTACCCCAAGACTTTGAAAACCAGGGTTTGAATGGGCTTGGAGAGGGAGGAGAAGAGGAGAGGAGAGTTGGAAGAGAACCAGCCAAACCTCCGGAGTCTCTCCCCACGCTGGAGCGACTCGCTCAGGCTACAGGCGGGACAGAGAAGTCCTGGTATCGCTGCGTGTTTCCATTCGGTGTGATATCACTAGTGATTGGCATGGCGGGCACCGGAGTGACATTCAACTTTAACACACTGCTCCAGACCAAAGTGGTGTCGGTGGCGTTGCTGTGCACTGGCATACTGATGCTGCTCGTGGCAGCCGTTTGCTGGAGGGCCCACAGACTGAGGAGAAAGAAAAAGAAGGAAGGTGGATTCTTCACCGCTGATCAGGGCACTTTGTGATGGTGGGTGGACTGACAGTCAGATCCTTGTTAGCACTTCAAGTTGGACTTTTTGAATGAGAAGGACAAACTGAACAAGTAGACTTAGGGACATCAGTGCTTTTCTGCTCTGCACAAGGGCAGAGGGTAGAAGAGCTTGATAATACTGGAAACATTATTGAGCCAGGGAAACTTTATGATATGAGTCAGTATTCAGAAAATGCCAGTTTAGCAAAAGCATCATCGCACATCCCGAGCAGATAGACAGGGTAAAGTATGCGTCACACCAACAACTCCCCCTCTCCTCTCTTGTTCCATCCTGTTATGGATTTACCTGGGGATCCAGCGGAGCACAGAGCCCAGAGCACATTATAGATCATTGCTCCAAGAATGGCCTCTTTGTGTCAAGGAAATGTATGAGAGATAGGTACCTCAGGAATAGTTATTAAACACCTCCTGATCCTATATCTGCGGCTCAACAGCGCTCAGTCACCCTAAAGAGGTGTGTGTGCGCCTGTCAGGAAGATCTGGATCAGCCTGTTTTAGAAGTGATCAAAGCAACACTCAACAGTGTTTGTGCTTGCGCATGCTAGTTTAAGTGTGCAGTTGGTTTATAGAGGGACAATAGTTCTGTTCTTCCAGGGGATCTGTAATTGAAAGAGAAGCGCACGACCACAAGTATAAAACCTAGCCTGTCTGGAGGTAAATGAAACATGATTTCCCCTCCTTACAAAACCACTGTTGAGGTGCCCTTTTGCACGTACGCCACTTAGTCTCCGACTGCTCCAGTGCGGCTGCTTATTAGGCAAAAGTACAAGCAGCAGTGAGAGGTTGTATCTGGAGAGGAAGTGGGGAATCAGGCAAAAAGAGTTAACATGCTGAAGAATTTTTTTTTTTTTTTTTTTTCCCCAGGGTGACTAATCCTGTACACATGCAGCCACTATTCCTCATGTTTCTGTCTCCAGTCCAATTGAGTGTTATCATGTACAAAGGTCAACCCTTTTCCTTCCCGATAGTTTTCCTTCCTCTTCGTGTTGGGTAACCACAATCCAGCTGTGCCAGATCAATAGAAATCAGCACTCTGTGAAGTATTAAGCTTTTGGAGGTAATGGTCTGCATTTGCAGGACCTGCAGATGAAATTGCTTTCTCCCATCACTTCTAGATGACTTGTGCATTGTATGACAGGAAAATCCCATTACAGACATGCCTGAGTGAACACAGACCAACAAAGACAAAGTGAATAAAGCCCCTCATCCTTGCCCACCTGATTCCTCTGATCCTCGCCTCCTGCTGAAGTAAACAGAGGCGACACCATTGGACATTTAGGTCTGAGCAGTGGGGAAAAATCAATTCTTCCTTTCTTTGTACCCTGCATTCTCCAGCTCTGCGAGGAAGGATTTACACTATTGTTCACACAGGCGACCAGATGTGAGAAATGGACATTAAGTTAACTTCTCCCTGGGCGCAGTCTTAACCAGGTTTAACCTGTCATTCCTCATAGATCAAGTTAGTTCTCTTCCCTCTTAGTTGAGGAGCCAAAATGTAGCATTAAGTTAGCCACATTAGCTATAGCAGTGTGTGGTGTTTAGCAGCAGGCGATGTGATTCTAAGGAAGACCCAGCAGCTTCTTGTCAGCTGTAGCGACGTTCTCGTGTCTGACTGATGATCGGTCTAATTTTTTGTGTATGGAGTTACTACAGTTTCCATGTGGAGCAGCAGCTGTAGAAGTGTGTGTATGAGTGTGTATGTGTGGGTACGCACACACCAAAGCTACACTTAATCTTTTTTTTTTTTTTCCCGTTTGGTTTGCCTCACAACACCTGAGATGATCTGAGGTAATCCCTTTCAGTATTGATGTGTTCATTTGTGTGCGCACAGATTTATTCTGAAATACTGAGTATTCTTCTAAGTGACATATCAAAAATACTGTGTCCAACTAAGAGTGTAGCCACATTTCTGAATGTACCTCCAACAGTGAGTGTCTTACAAACATCCTTCAGTGAACTGTAAATTATTTATTAATCTTCTGTTTTGTCTAGACAGCAAATTTAGACATAGCCTAACATGTGCGTCAGTTTTACACAGTTGCCTACACTATTGTTTCTCTGGTTGTAATGATTTCAAGTGTGTAGCAGTGAGTTTAAATTGTAATCGTTTCACATTTTTGACCAGTAAATTTCCGAATGTACTTTTTTTTTTTTTAATCCAAACTTGATAAATATCCACGGTTTTGGAATGAAACTGTTCAGTTGCTTTTAAGTGATTGTTGTCAATTTGCTTTGAGTCCATTGGCATGGCCCAGCTTTTCTCTGAGTGCCTTTTACTTGCAACATCAGTATTTCTTGGTAAAGGTGCGGTTCATGTAAGCTGAGGAGGCCAGTATTAGAGCGAACTAGAAAGGGGCAGAAATATTTCTGTTCACTGCTGTTGCGAGTGTTTGGTGTGCATGAAGTTACCTTAAGTCACAGTTTGAGACAGTTCCTTAAGTAAATACCCAGAAATACCAAATATATATATTTATCAAGAAGCTTTTTTTGTCTCTCTTAAATGTGTGTAAGATTGTACTTTTTTTTTTTGTTGTTGTTTACAATAATCTGAAAAAGCGCTGGATTAAATGCAAAAATAGATTTTTGAAACAAGCTCTATGGTTTTTATTTCCTTTCACCATGCTGGGAAGGTGCTGCTGAAATGTAATTTAGTGTAATTAGTGAAAGAGTTCCTGCGGAGAGTTTGGAAAGCAGGAAGCAGCAGTTCTGATATGACCACCATTTCCTTCTCTCTGACCTTTTTACTCACTCTGTAGTACATCACAGCAGCAGCCACGATGTTATCTACTGCACAGATCTGACAGGCTGAAGTGAAGTTTTAGTTTTAGAATAGTGTAGAGCAGCACGTGAATGGAAAGATCAAAAATCTAAAGTAACAATATTACACATATTTAAAAATATATATATTATCTTTTTACCACATAGTTTCATTTTTTCTAAAGATTGGCTTCTGCCCTTTTGAGCTCCTGGTATCAGTCGAATGTTATATATAGTGGGCTTTTTCAGTCCTTCAATTGAATAATTATAATAATAATAATTTTGTTTAAAAGTTAATGCTTACTTCACATTAATCTTACTAAGCAAGTATCTTACTGAGTTACTACCATTTATAACTGGTAAAAGAAGCGTTATTGTTTCACACTTTACAATAAGGCGCCTTTTACCAGTTATAAATAGTAACTCAGTAAGATACTTACTAAGATTAATGAGTAGTAAGCATTAACATGAGCTTGCCAAATAGTAAGCCTGCATCAATATATGAAAACTGTGGTACAACTTGTTTATAATTGTTTATTTATGATTTATAAAGTGTTAACAACCAAAGTAATAACCTCATTGAACCATTTATAAATCCTTTATAATGGTAGTCTTATTGTAAAGTGGTATCTCAGAAAATGCGAAAATGCAGGAATGTGATTAAACAGATTACTTTGCT
Organism: Seriola aureovittata; assembly: GCF_021018895.1. Classification (NCBI taxonomy): domain Eukaryota; kingdom Metazoa; phylum Chordata; class Actinopteri; order Carangiformes; family Carangidae; genus Seriola; species Seriola aureovittata. The sequence continues at coordinate 5,332,305 of NC_079384.1, forward strand.
TCTCTGGAATACCCTCCAGTTACTAAAATAAACAAGTTGATAATATTTGTAACAAATTTAGATGTACCAGTAATAAGATCTGTCGTCAGAAACCACACATTCACTGTTTAAGAGTCATTTTTATAACTGGGGGCAACTGTTCAGTGAGATTTCCCTAGCCAGAGAGCCAAGAACCTTATACGGTTGTTGAGTACAACGCCACATAAAATCTCCTTTCTTCTGTCACTCAGGCCGAGACAAATCATGCCTCGCCTTCATAAGTCATTGCTCCGTCACATCGGCGTGTCCCACGTAACTTACTCATTAGTATGATCCACTTATTAGTCAAGCCTATCATCCAAACTCTCAGCGGCGGGGGCCTATATTGATTTTTTTAGCAGTGCATGCGTGCCCATCTCCATCTCAACACCTTTGTGAGCACAGCTGTTTCTATGAATATTCAGATAAGCACCCATCCTGAATGCGCCCACGCATTCTCCTCTAGCTTCCTCCTCCTCCTCCTCCTCCTCCTACTACTCTTCTCATCCACCCATCTATAAGGGAGTGTGTCGGTCTCTCTCCCGCTCCCCTTAGATGGAGCTAAAAATAAACCTGGGCTGATGTCAAAAGCAAAGGAGACAACGAGAGGGCTGCTGGTTGACAGAGGAATGTGTAAGAAAATGAAAATGGGAAAGCAGTTCAATTGCACTTCACGATTTTCAGTGGAGTTAATTGCCAGTAGGTGGATGTTGGAAATATTTAGACCAAGTGAAGATATAATCTCACACAGCCATATCAAACTGCATGTTCAAAGAAAATCATTCATTATAAAATACATGTGCATTTATATTGGATTTCTCTTACTACTTTTCAGCAAAAAAGCTCTAAAAATTCACTGTATGCTACCTACACAGCACCAAACAACATAGGAGTTTGACAAGTACGAATAGTTAGCGAATAGTTGATGAGCACATTTAAGCAGCCTAAGAGTCAAATGTTTTTCTCAAGGATTTCTCAAGAATTCTCAAGAATTTTTCTCAAGAATTTCTCAAGAACAAACCAGAGCTAAAAGGAGACTGAATATTGGACTTTCATTATCCCCTAAAGTGATAATTAGTCATTTTTACATTTATGTTACTGCATGTTAAACAAGCAAGACGCATTGTGCAAATCTTTAAATGTCTAATTTTTTGCTTTAGCCAAAGCTGTGCTAGCCTTCTGCCCCCATTTCCACTCTTTAACCTAAACAAGGCTAAACATGCACTTAACGTGCACATGAGATCGATAGCAATATTCTGATCTCTCTCTGACGAAATGCAAATGATTGATAAAATTTCACAACATATTAAATACCCTTTCAAACTAATTTGTTGTTATACAGATAGTACTGCTGAAAAAAGGTACAGTGCTACAAGTGCTGTTTGCTCAGTGTCGTTTACTTAAATAATTACACTATTTCCTCATGATTTCCACCTGCAATTGAGCAGATCACCATGGCGATGGCTAAGCTTCGATAAATTAGTTCTAATCACCCCTTAAATATCATTTTCCGCACTTCCATGCTGATTGCTTCTTTCCTCTCCTCCTCTCTTGCCCTTCCCCTTTTATCATTTCCTCTTCTGTGGTTACAGCAGTGTCATGGACAAATCATCTCATTAGCATGTTCTGTTAATTAGCCTGCTACGGATACCTTCTGTGTAGTTGCTACTTACTTGTGACGGGTCCAGTGTCAGAGGTTGCCAAATACCACGGAGTGAAGACAGCTCACATCTTCTGATCTGTCACCACGATCTCTCATCCCCTCTGCCATTTAAGCTGTCTGCTTCCTCTGCTGGGTTCATTTCAGCCGCTCAGTCGCTGTATTTAGAACAGGGCAAGAAAATACCAGGTGTTATCACTATTAAAGGTGAGTGGTGTCTCTCATTTTCAAAGAAAGCGCCTGGAAAATAAATTATAATTATACTAACAAGGCCAAAGGCACTACTTGGTACAAGCTCAGCTCGAGGAGCAAGGGCTGAGGTTGCCTTATGCATGAGGCGTTGTGTAATTATGTACCTGTGAATGCCTGTATCACATGTTGTAAGTTCAGTAGTAAGTTATTTATAATGGGTCTGTGTGTGATGTACGTAAAACCTGAGAAGAAATACAAGGTCAAAGAGATAAAATTATTCATATTCAGCCAAAAAAAAAAGTTTTCAGTAAAAAAAATAAGACAATTGCAGTGCCGTGTTCTGGAGTGTTATCATATGTGAGTGGAAACAAGTGCCAAATAAATAGTAGGGAGCTGTAAGGTGACAGATGATACAGATGCACGCATCCATTAGATTTGAGACACCGTCGAATACTGTCCGCATCCCTGAAGTGATCAGAAACTGCCGCTTGGATACTGTACATGATCTTCATACATACATCTTTTTTGTTTTGAAAAGCATAATGTTGTAAATCAGCCTCCCGGTCAACAGATGATCCATTTCCTCCCCATTTGCCTGGCAGCATGCGTACTAACTACGGTGCCACAATAGGCTTGAGCAGTGACATGATTGAAACCACTCTTTGTTGTCATGGTTTCTTTTGCTGCCAGCTCTTCAGGTTATAGACACTGCCACTCGTCACCTGTCTAGTGATCACACGCACTGACTCCGTTTGAACCTCACTTGTAAATGCAGAATCCATTGTGATTGGGATGTGATCAAAACGGCCAGACCACATCTGGAGACGGTGGCTTGCATTCAGATCAGATTTCAGCCGGGTGTAAAATGTAATCTATACAGCAAGACCAAAGAGTGTGGTTGAAGTTTAATATAAGGCATCCTTAACCTCCTGAGCAGCCTGCTTCTCCCAGCCCCATATTGTGCAGTATTGATGACTGATATCATTACCCAGATACATATCACATTTTAATTCCAGGTTTAAATGGGGCAGTGTGTTCCCACCTCAGCTCATCACAGACCACCTACTCAACTGACATCCTGTGCCACAGTGAAAAAAGTCCCGCCACAGTTTCACAATGAACTGAAAATAATTTCCCATTTCAAACGGCTGAAATCTTATTTCATTGTAGAGCTATGACTCGCTCAGTCCCACACACGAACACACTGCCAACGGACAGATCGGCTACAAACAACAAGTGTCTATCTCTGTAACTGCTCCACTGTCGGTGTATTTTAGTTCAGACTGTCATCAAGTTTCCACATGTAACACCTCAACAAAGACGTAGTAAAGATAGTTTTCTCCCCATCTGCCGAGGAACCCGACTCATTTTTCCCTTACCATGACACTTTCATACCTGAATATGTCACATCTTAGATCCTCTCGCACTGTTATATCTCATCAATGTGACACTTACTGTCATCATCTCGTCAAGTTTTGTGAATTACTTTTCCCTGTACCCTCTAAACCCCTCGCTCTCCCTCATTCTTCACTTCATTCTTCATTCTGCATTTTCCATAATGCTTTAATGATTCAATCTTGACAACAGGCATTCAACATTCTTACTTCTAATTAAGATGCTTATAATACTACTAATACTATTTACTTATATTATACTTAGAAGTGATGTAGTGACGTTCATATGTCATCGTATAAAAGCCAATACAGACATAATCTTGCATGTCTGGAAAGTCAGAGTTTGAGGGAAGCTTTCCATTTGGCTAACATGGCTTCTCCCATCTCCCACTCACGTCTCTTCTTTATCAGGGCTTCATGGAAAGTGACTGATAACATCAATCTTCTTTTTCTTTTCTCAGCTGCTCATGTGAGAGGTTCCCACAGCAGCAAATCATCCACATTTTTACGCCTGATGCTCTTCGTGACTTAAATCTCCTATATCCAGGCTTCAGTCCAGCAATTAAAATAACATCAATAGAATAGTTTTCCTCATCTACAGTATTGCAATTAAATAGTCATATTAATAGTACAGTAATGTTTCCATACCAGCCAGACCTGAGACACATTTAAATAACAGTCTTGATAATATTGGACCTTGACTGAATTGTAGGTCACGGGCTGGAGGACAAAAGGAAGCATAATCAGCTAAATGGAAGGAACCCTGAGGTCGGGTGCAATGTGGAAAGCTGTGAAAGGTCAGCAGGGAACAGGGTTAAAGTTCAGATAATAAGGGTATAATTTTGAGCACAGAGTGAGCGCTGATGACAGGTTCATCATCATCATGAAATACCTCAAGTCGTCAAAAACCAATTCAGCTGGTAATCACATGCGGACAGCCATAATGTCACTGTAATGCTGTAGACTGAGAAATTAGCTTCTCCAAGTGATTTTCTAATGAACAAAAAAAAAAAAAAAAAGATACTTGGCTTTCAGCTACATTTTTCTTTTCAAAATTGCTATGGAATCTTTTTACTCTATTACAAGGTGATCAATGATTACACCATGCATTGATATGAATACAAATTAAATTTCTATATGGATGATTTGAATACAGCTTATTATTTGTCAGTGTTAAATGCCCATGGTATAAACCAAGGCCAGGAGTAAATACAGAACAAGATATCCCAGTTCTTCTTTTATTCTACATTAACATGGCAACATTTTCACCACCAGTGGTCTGACTATGACTGTGAAAATGACTGCATGCTAAAGTTTGGGAACCCCTGGGAAAGTTACATATTTTGCTGATATTTGAAATGACAACAACTAAATACAACCCCTGCGGCAAACACATTAAAATGAGCCTCACTTCAAATGTTAATGGACTGTTAATGAACTGAAAAATATTTATCCAGTAATTGTGGGTTTGGACACCCTTCTTGTAAAACACTCCTCTTCCTCCTCCATCTTAAGTGACTCGTGACTTTTAAGACACGTCGAACCTCGACATTTCTCGAACCTGAAATGTCATTAAGAAACAGCAGTTGAGGGAAACTGTGGAAGTCGAGATCTGGAGGTCCAAGAAAGCTTTCAGATAAAACTCCACGTCTGCCTGGCAGAAATGCAAAGTAAATCTGACTGCAAACAAGCTGAAGGAAGGTTTATCTGACACAGGAGTGGTGGTGCACCATTCCACTGTGCAGCGTTGATGCACAAACCTCATCAAAAAAGTCAACATCCAAAGTATGCAGAGCAAGATCTGAATCAGAGTTGTTTTGGCTTTGAATAAAAATCACCAAAAGGTATGCTTGGAGGAAAAAAAAAAAAACAGGAGCAACATTTGATGAAAAGAACACCTTGCCAACTGTTAAGCATGTGGGTGGAAATATTCTGCATCGGGGTTGTGTGGCAGCCAGTGGCACAGGAAACACTGAAGGGACAGAGGGACGCAGATGTCCTGCAGTCAGTCAAGAAAGTGAAGCTGAAAAGAGGTTGACTTCCACAACAGCACAATGACCTAAAATAAACTTCACCATGAACTAGAGTACTTCAGGATAAACAAGCTAATGCCTTTAAAAGGGCTTTCACAGTGCCCTGACCTGAACATCACTGAGAAGTCTGTGGGTGGATCTTAAACACGCTGTGTGCACAAGACAGACAAAAATATCTCAGAACTTGACCAGAAAGGGAGAGAAGATGAAAAACAGAAAGACTCTTATAATAGCTAAAAAAATTTTTTTGCAAACTGTGTATCTGCAAAGAGGGACTTATAAGTACTGTCTTAATTGGGTGCCCAAACTTTTTGCACATGCTACAATTACTGCATTTCCATTTGAAGAAAAGACGCAAGAAAGAACGCAAGGAGCTATTTGTAAGTTTTGCTAATGGTACATAGCCATCGGTAACTGAGAAGTTCTTCTCAACTTCTGAAGCCCCCAGGGGTGGCGTCAACAGGCCACACCGACTCCCCAGAAAAGCCCAATAACACACTTATAATAGGCCTCTCAGAGCAGACATTTTGACTTGTCATAGCAGGAGAACCACAGGTGTTACCAATAAGATTAACGATGAACCGGCAAGCGCAAATTAATACCAGACCCCTGAAACTCAAATTCAGCCATGTTAAGCAAGTTTTATTCTTTCATCTATACCTCTTTCTTTACCTCGTAAATTCTGTGTTTTTTTTCTTAAGATCTCTGTGGCTCCAACACAAGACATTTCATTTTAAATTAGTAAGTGCTTTGTTAAGTGTGACTACTACTAGTAATGACTTAATTTAGGCAAAGAACATGTGTTAATCTCTCATCAATTTCTTTGCTTAAAGAGAAGAGGCCCATTTGCAAAAACTGCTGCAATTTTATCATTTATTTATTTATTTTAAATCGACATGGGGTAACTGGTGACAGACAACAATATGTGAACCTTTCTTCTCTATTTCTGTCACTGGTGTTATCTTTATAGTCTCTTCAGGTTTTCCTGTGAGCTCTCTGGTGTTTTCTATGTAGGCCTCTTTTCCCTAATCTTTTGAATTTATACATCGCGAGTAAGCCATGTGTATTTGTTCCCCTCTGAGATGAATCAGCTGTGAATGGCAGGAGAGCAAATTAGATCTCCTTGACTCTGTTTTGTGTGTGTGTGTGTGCGCGTGTGTGTGTTATGTTTGCGTAGGAAACACTAATAATAGGATGACCGTGCCATGTGAGAGTGGCTAAGTCTGACTCACTAATCAATAAACATCCCTGCAGACTGCTATGGACACTTCAGTTACACACACACATACTCTAACACACACAAACACAGACACACACACACAAGCACATGGGGACCACTCAATTACAGACAAACACAACACGCTCACTCACAAACTGGACAGTTCAATTACAGGGCGGCTTTGCCTTGTCACCACTTACAATTGATGCTATTTCTTCTCTGGTTGAGAAGCAATGTTGTGCAGATGGCCACACAGATGTATACAAGCACATAACACAGGGACAGGAAGTAATAACATTACACAATTACAATCCTGTGCAGTGGCCCCGGTAACTAATAGGATACTAATTTTGTTAAGTTAACACTGTGGTCATTTATGAGACTGTGGTTTGTCCTGTTGCACTGGAGTCAGTAGTGTAGTCTACTTGATACGCAGGTATACGCCGTATACCCACTAGAAAAGGTCCCGACTTACCGTACAACCACTAAAAAATGCGCAAAGATACGTATCAGTATGGGGTTTTTGACATAACGTTCAATTTCCCTTTAAAATCTGTGTCGCGAACGGTCGCGAAGCGCGCTCTTTTGGACCACAGGGGCTTCCGTCAGGCGTGACGCGAAACCTAGAAGTTGAAATTTTCCTGGCGGGAAAAAAAGTCAGAGTATACCCACTAGAAAAAAACTAGACTACACCACTGACTGGATTGTATTATATTGTTAGGCATACCTAATATTTTGTCCCAGTGGGTGAATAAATCTGTTGTGAGGAGTCTTACAAAGACTCGATAGCAATGTCCTGGCTGATAAGAGTTTTCTCCACTGTGTTACACACTAAATGCTTAAAAAAAATGGTTTGTTTCCAAAGGTTTTTGCCCGTCAAGACTACAATGCATATCCAGTGTTTCCTCTAGGATTTTTTCAGCAGTGGCAGCATGCTCTCCAAGTGGTGGTGGTGGAGGGGGGGGTGTCAGTTGAAAATGGCTTTTATCGCTACCATTGAACTTTTACAATATATAGCTCAGCCATATACAATGTCAAGAAAAATAAATACCTTTGGTTTGTGAAAAATAAATGTTACTTCAACTCTAACCAGTTGAAAATGTAAAAAATAAATATAACAATAACATTAAATAGATAAAAATAATAAATAAACATATAAAGATCAGCTAGATGGGGCTGTAGAGTCAGTGGCAAAGTTTGCACCCAGGCTCATCTCTCTCTCCTGCACCTTCACCCAGCTCTCCCGCTGCTGTGCTCTGCTCTCCTCCACTTTGTTTAACAACTCCTCCCTGTCTAATGTTACTTGTCTAATAAGATTACATTAAAAGTGTGAGTAACGTAACGCTAACAGCGTTATATAGTTTACACTCACATCACATCTAATTACAAGTGTGAACATTAAAATACAATTTTTTACCTAACCATCATCATTTACGAGTCAGTAAAAGGCTTATGATGCTACCTGACTAGCGTACTAATTATGGAGATTTAATAAAGTAAAATAAGAATAAAAAAAGTTGTTATTGTAAAGTTAGAGCAAGTGTTCAAAAACTTTTTTTTAACAGTAAAATAATAATGCTTTCTGCTATGAAAAATCAAGGTAGAGGAATTTTTCAGCACTTCCAGACTTTTCATATGCACAACAAACATCCACGTAGGCTTCTGTTCTATGTCACAAAAGGAGGCACTTCTCCAGAAGTTAATGGCAGCCATCTCTCAGCCACCGTAATCACACTTAATAATTGATACCTTTTCTGATAGCTGTCTTCAATTTTCCGTGACTTGTTAAGTGCCTGCCTGAGAACACAATGCACTCCTCTCGTCGCAGATATATATTATTTTTTTGTGTGCCAGAGTGGAAAAAATATACGGTTTATTATATTGGAAAGAAATTCTGGGGAGAATGAATAACCAGCACCATCTGCCATTATTACAGATTTGTCTTGTTTTTCGAAAGAGCAGACATCTGTCACTGTCGGGTAGTTAGCTTAGCTTTTTCTTTTTTCTTACAGGCAGCGTTCTCGTTTTCTCGAGATTTGTCGTTCTCATTTGGAGTAAGATGTCTTCTTATTCCCCTTGAGCCTGATCTAGCCCACACATTTTGTGATCCTTCTCTCTTCTCTCGTGCATTTGAAAGAGGATAGATGACAACTGAAACTAAAAGCCTATTATGTGTGATGCAAGTGTCTAGTTTTCATTAGCGGGACAATTTAAATGACATGTGATATCCAAATTACATGTGCATATCAGGATCAAATGTTTGTCTATATTGTTTGTTTTTTTTCATTAGCAAATTTGTGAATTCAAAACACCAGGATTTCAAAATATCAGGCCAAAAATCGCTTCATTCTTAGATAAATTTGGCCATGCACGACAGCCCTGACCTTGCAGTTTCAGTAATTAAGGAACTGGATTATCCGTTGCACTCACTGATACCTGTTCTGCAGACGTACAGTGTATACATGCCTACAATGTGAAAGTGTTACTACCTTATTGACTTTCTCTAGGGTAAATGCATATAACGCAGCCAGCTTATCCTGAGTGAAATGTCAAAACTTCCAGGGTAGAATCAATATTCATCTGATTTAATGTCATTTATTAAATGGCTTCGCTGAAGCCACCAAATTGTAAATGGATTAGCTGTTAGCTCTGGCAAACACAGAAAGTGTTCGCTCATAATGAAACTGTCGTCTTGACATTTCCCTGATATTAATTTTTCCATATTCACTTTCAAATATTCAAAACAGTAGAACACGTGATAAAGTTCAATGGTTTAACTTGTCTGTTTCTCGTGCTGGGGCCAGAAAAGAACCTGCAGAGCTGCAAACATAATCAATGGGGATTTTTCGAAAGCTTGTTTTATGTTTACAATTTTACTCATTCAATTCTGAGCCCTGTTCAGTACTACTACTTTTCTTTAAAGCAGCAATTTACGGTTTTAAAAAAAATCCTCTGACTGAGCATCAACCAATTGCCCACACTCCGCCATCTTGTTCCTCTTCATGATTGAGACAATGTCCACCTGAGGAACCATTTGTGGCTAAAACCTCATCATGTGCAAGAATTAAAGAAAACTTGAGAATAAAGCAGTGAGGGGATTTTTTTGTTGTATTTTTAAATTACTTTTATTTTTGTGTTTTTTATTTGTGGGTTGTTACCCATGTGCCACTTTTTTTATTTTTTTTATTTATCTAATTCAATAGGGAAAGTGAAGAGGCCAGCTGGGAATCAAATCTGGGATCTGCTGCTTCAGGCTCAGTAAACCCACATGGTATCCGCCCTAATTCATTCAGCCATCAGCATTCCCATCTGTGTGTGCCTCTTGATTGCATGATTCAACTGCTTGTTGTCTTGTGTCTGGCAAGTCAAAACAGTGAGCGAAATGTGGCTTAAAGAATCAAAGCCCTTTAGACCTTGATGCTGATTCTCTGTGAGAATGGTAGCACTAACAACACTTTCAGCATTTGACCCTATAAAGATTCACATCAGTCCCTGCTCATGAAAAATGAAAGAAAATCACTACATGGAGCTTTAAAGTTGGTAACTGTCATGAAAATGTTGTATAAACCACATACTGAGCCACAGTAATGCTTTCTTTGACTCACTGGTGTGGCAAATCCAGTGTACAAGCCAGGTTGCACTAAAACCTTTAGTACATTACAATAGCTAAAAATGCCTTGTACTCTAAATCGTTGGAGTGGGAAGATTATACTGTAGGAGTGAGACAGTGGAGATTGTCTGATCTGTTAGACAGATCACAGAAAACTTATCCTTTCACATCCCACCTTTCACTCAATGACATCTACAGTCTCTGTAAAAAGGCAGAGGAACCTTCCTATCTACCTTTCAGGTAAGACACATTTTGCCTCAAGCTGATAAATAGTCAGCCTGAGGGTTGTGAAATAACAATAGTTATATATTATTATATGTGAAATTACCCACAAAAGGTTTGCTGAGAGATCAGAGATCATAACACACCTTTCCGAAACTTGTGGGTTATAGATTGGCTATTGATATGCAACTGTCTATGCTATCTATCACAACAAAGGACATAATGATTTTGCCACAAATCATTTGATGCCTTCTTTCTCTTTAAGCTGGAGAGTTTAGGGTGGATGGAAATCTTTAATTCAATTGAAGTCTCAGTCCAAACATTTGAATTCCAGCTTCCTTCATTACATGCAGCAGAGGGAAGAGCATATCAATGCGAGTTTCAAAGAATGAATGTATGCTGTACGTTTGTGATCCCTGACTCAAAACATGTCATTGTGAACAAATGTACTTTCCAACTCTAGAAAAACTGTTTTTTTTTTGCCTACACAAGATAAAACAATCCATTTATGTGAAAGTCATAAAACATAAAGTGTTTAAATTAATTGCTTGAGTTATTTGAGACTAAATTTCCACTACAAAGGATTTGAATCAGCACCCTCCTAGCCTCAAGCGTACTTCATGACGACACTGATGGGGATGGAGGTGATTTCACACTGTCAAAAGGAATTCAGAAATACAACTGCCTGCTTGTGTCAAATATTAGTCCCGTGTCGACCATCTGCTGCCTCTCTGTTTAAGAGCTGTTCAGAAGGCTGAAGTAGGAAGGTTGCCATGGATCCTTCAGTGGCTGAAGATAGTATGTCTTTTTTCAGACTTCTCTCCCCCACTTCTTCTCCCTTTATATCTTCCTCTGATTCACAAAAACTTCTCTGCATGCCTGGCCGGGGAGGCCAATCTCTCCATATTTGGTCACTTCCTGTTCCCCTTTTCTGCCCATGACTTTGAAATACTCCCCTCCTCTCCTCTTCTGCTCTGGAGATGACACTTTACAAGGGAAGAGGCCACTGGGGTCAGCGTCTGGTGGCTGTTATCTGTGCTGTCTGGCGGACACTTACACACATTTTGGCAGATAGGCCAAGTGTGGTTTTGACAGTATATTGTCTCTTAGGCTGGCTTCCATGATGAGCAAAAAACACACCAGATGCAACCATAACTTAACCTGATTGCATTAGCTATGACTGCGACTGGACCAGTAAAGCTATAGCTAGAACCCCCCCCCCCCCCTTTATAATGTAGGTTGAACACAGTAGCTGCCACCGACCAAACAGGTGTTGAAATAACAAGAATGAGAAGTAACGGAAGTGAGAAATCTACGGTGGCCCTGAGAACTCAATGCACTGCAGCTTAAGTAAACACAAGGAAATAAACAAACGCACAGCAAATTCAGAAGACATCTTCATCAATTTCACAACACATGTGCTGCAAAAAAATAAAAATTAAAAATCACAACACATGTTCAATGCCCAATTGTGACTTTTAAAGTTAAAAGCATTGAATAACAAGTGCATCCCATGCATCAAAATTTGTAGACTGTCAGTGGAGCACCACGAAAGTTAAAAGTGTGTTCATAGAAACACTGGCTCTCTGATGTTAGTCAACTGCTGTCTTAGGAAACATTCACCCAGAGACTTGAATTTTCAATCGACCATCGTTTCCAGAAATATGTCCTTATAAAAACCAAGATTCAGATTAGATTTATTAACCATCTGCACAGGTACAGTGCAGTACAGGTACACTGGGATTCTTTGTAAATGTCACCACAGGCTCATAATGTGAAGAACACTTTATGCAGAACTTAATAAAGTATTAAACTCCTTTAAACTCATTCAATAATAAACGCATCTATGGTAAAGTATGATTCTCACTCTCTCTATTAACTACTGAGAGGCTAAGGGAACAATCCTGGTTTTAATAACCCAGTGTGATGTTACTACAGAAATATGTGAATTATCTCATCCATTATTCAGCATATACTGTGAAAAAACACAAACACATGTCCCAGTTTAAACTAAATGAAAAACATAAAAGAAACAGAACCAAAAGACCAGGGTAGTTTTAGTCTCTTTAGTTTTTTTTTTTTGAGTTTGTTTTAACCTCAGTGTTCTTGTTAGTTTAGTTTGTCCTTTAAGCAAGTTTGTATTGAGGCTCGTTGGCGCGCTTAATGGTGGAGGCCATGGAAAAACAAACCGTTGCATGGAGTGAGAATGAATCTTACCGTGTCTGGAGAAAACACCTGTGGTCACACTCATCTAGGTCCGCAGTTGCGGCAGCTACAAACAGCCGGAACCACTTAACAGGAATTACATCCTGTCTTAATAGCGGGCCGTCTTCAGTGACGGGCAAATCCTCCGCGAAGGCCGCTGAAGCTCCTCCACTCTCGCGCAGGTGAAGAAGGCGGTTGTTTCTCCCACAATGGCGGCGGTTCAGCCAATCAAGCTAGCTCTAGCTAGTTCAGTGAAAAAATAAAAAACATATCTCGTTGACCGCTAACAGTCCCAAACTAACACACACACACACACGGACGAGCGAGTTAACTAGCAAACAGTCCACAGTTCAGCATTACAAAATTACACGGTAAACACTTAATAGTCCGTGGCGTCTCTTCGTCACCATGGTACCTCCTCCAACCAACTTCTTTCTCCCGTGATCACCCACCAGAGGTCAACCGGAAATCACACTCCTTCAGATGAACTCTACAAATTGTTAATTTGAAATAAACCCCTTTTTCTATTTTCTTTCTTTTTATATATTGTACCTTTTGTTTGTTTAATGTGCTTATGCCCAATATCAATTCTTATTCTTTTCTGTGACAAAGATATATGCCTTGTTTGTTGGTCTTGATATGTTTTTGAACAATAAATACTTGTTTTTATTTTTTTATTAAACCTTCTCAGTAATGAACAAGCCTTAGAAACATCTTATAGAATATATATCAACTTTAAATCAAATCACTTTCTAAACAATTATGAAAAATCAAATGGTAAATCTAATTATAGATGCTCAAAAATATATTCAATAAATTCTAATCCACCTTAACATCAACCAAACGGAAATTGTATCTTATCAATAATTGGCAATAATACTAATTTTCCTTTTAAGATAAAAAAAGAAAGAAAGAAAAGAAATTAAAAAAACCCACTGATGATGTAAACCAGGTCATTACACAAAAATATACACATACATAATGACTTTAAAGAAATAGTAAAGTTATTGCGCAGAAATTATAAAATTATCAGACAGGAAATTATAAAATTACTGCACATAAATAAAGGACTGGTGTAAATACTGTGTATAACAGAGAAATGGGGAAACCAGGAGAGTGAGAGTGAGTGTGTGAGCTTGTTATATACAGGCACATGGTCTGTGGGAGGTTTTGTGTGGTGTTAACTGTCCATGGTGTGAATTAGGTGGGAGGTTGTGGTACTTCCTTCCAGCCTCAATGACCTTTGACATTGTCTGGAAAAAAAACTGTTGTGGGAGCCTGCCCTGTGAGTGTCGATGCTCTCTTGCCTATTATGTCTCAGGTTGTATCCTGAGCTCTTCCACCTGAACAGAGAGTGAGCTGGGTGATGGTGGACACTGAGGATGTTCTGCGCTTTCCTCCTGCAGTGTTGTGTGTGGAAGAAATCAAATTTCACTTCAGCTTCTCAAAGTTTTTCAAATTCTCTTCGGCATCTGCTGCACCATTGGTGTGACATTTCTTTTTAAATAAAACTTTCTCAGACGGATGACGCATCCTGTTCTGTATCAACCCCTGCAGACTTGTAGGTAATGTCACTGTTCGATGTCAATGAAAACATTGTTTTACAAAACCTCTTTCAGCCTCTACATCTAGAAAAGTTGGTTATAATTAGACTGGATTGCAGCTCTCCATTTTCAAACTGATCAAATGCTCACAGGAATGTACGTTTATTCATCCATTTCTCTGTCCCGAGGGTTTGTGTTATTCTTTCTGGTTTCTTAATGGGCACTTTTTCAAAATAACTCCCCAATGCTGCATGTCTAATGACAGCTCATATGACAATAAGAAGCAAAACAGACATCTCGTTCCTATGAAAATGTCACACTTTATTACTTTAATTGCACTTTTTCTTTGCCGTAGATCCCCTTACACACTCGCGCTTGTGTGTGTGCGTGGGTTGGATGAGCATTCCTGGATTGTCTGGGAAAAGGAGAAAGAACGAGAAATGGAGAGGAGGAAGCAGTGCCATGGTTAACATCGATCTTCCCTTTATACGGTTGCATATTGCATGACTCACTCATTTGCCAAGCGGCATGTGCAAGCGTGGGTGCACAGACATGTGTGTGTCCTGTGGTGTGTGGTCTTGTATGCTTCTCTGTGTACCCACGGTACATATGTGTAAATGCTAAACCTAATTTGTTGCACAGTTTATATCCAATTTGCTTTGAGAAGCCTCTTTTTTAATTATCTCAAGTGTCTCCCCTGAGCTTATACTTATATTATATTTGTTCCATCTCCTGCGGAAATTGGTTTACCCACATGGCTTGGCTGTCTTTTTCACCTCAAGTCTCGGGTGGGAAATGACAGCCTTGTGAATTCCCAAAATAAAGCAAAAATAAACGTGGGGAAATTTGCTGGGAAAAAAATGAAGACAAGTCAATAACCTCCCTTTATTTATCTGGAATTCACACAAATTTAATTGAGCTTCAGCATTCGCAGCCTCCGGGATCCTTCCACATGTTGATCTGGAAAGACAAATTGTAAGTTAAATTACGATATAAAAACCCAAAACTAAACTGTACAGGCCGTTAGCTCCCCAGCTAAAATAAACCACTGTTGCTCATTAATACAACAGAGTTTGTGTAGGCTCCATCTCATGTGTAATGACAAAAATCTAGTATGGTACAACATTTACCACTGTTTTCCTTGTCTGTCATGAAGCACCGTCTTCTCTTTTTTGCACCAACACTCTCTCTCTCCGCATCGTCTCATGCGGGAGAGGGAATGGCTCCCCACATGGTCCCAAAGTGCTCTTAGCTTCTTCACTGGTCCACCCACAGCCGCTGAGAGCAAGGTGTGAATTAACATGAACAGTCATTACCACCCTGGTCCCATTCTGCCTGGCCAGCATATGTGTCAGATGGTGCCTCCATATGCGGAGTGTGAGCAACATGGTGGTTGTCTCATTTGGGTGTGACAAAGAAGAAGATTGGATTTTCCAGTTTTAAAAGTTGAATTGTTGAGATGTTTGGTAACTGGTTATCCTAATTCTAATAAATCCCCATTTTCTTTGGAAATACTTATCATGAGTCATTAGTGGCTGCTTGTTTATCCATTTAGCCTCATTTTGTTTTTTATACATGTTAAATACAAACAATAACATATGTGGAGGCTTAAAGGCATCTTTACCGGAGCTCGGATGAGTAACCAAAGTAATAACTATGGAAGCCTACAGGGACTATATTCAAATGATAATGTAATTCAACAATAGCATTTTAATTTTCCACATATGTATGTGTTATTTGAGTAAAAATGAAAATGAAAATGCAATAAACCAATTAGCATTTTCATGTTCACATACTTGGAAAAGCTGTTTGACATATCATTTTCAAAGTCTTAACCTGGTTTACAATGGACAATATAGCTAAATGCAATTTGCAAAACATCTATTGCGTTTTCATTTACATGTCACCACGCTCTTTTGCGGTTAAAATGAAAATGAAAATGCAATTTTATAACAATCTGAAAATGAAAATGGCACTTGACATTTCATTTTCAAAGTCTTAAGCTGCTCTTTTCAATCTTTTCGAACTTTGATAAGAAATTGTAATAATTCTACATATTATTCTTTCAGTAACAACTTGGTATGTAAAATCCCAGCATAATCTTAGTCCTTTTTATATTACAATTCTCAAGTATCTTGCACAACTCAGCTTGTATGTAATATGATATACCTATGTTTATTCCAGGAAAAGGTGTTCTGTGTACACATGCTCTTTTTCAACATTCAGTCTGTTAACCTTTTGTAAACTACTCACTAACAAATGGCTCCCAGCTACCATCTCTCTCCATCTCATCCTGCCTCCTCCCCACCTTCGCCCTCTGTTCTCTGGGACACCTTAAGTATCCGTCATAAATGTTGCAAGGCAGGATCACTTTTCTAAATGGTAAAAAGATGTGTAGGAGGTTACTCATGGGAGGGCAGGGAATCATTGAAACCTTCTTTATGTGGTTTCATTACACTAACTGCTGAATCATACTTATCTTATAGGCCTCAGTTGCTTTCACTGTCTCTTTTCATTCCGTCAGCAACGACATAAATGTACTTATTGCCTCTAATGGGCATAAACAAGCGAGAATCAACTTTCTCTATTTCTTTGTATATTAGTACATTAGTGACAAAGTTTGCAACCTTTTGAATGGCATTTTCCCATTATGCATAATGCTCTCCTCTTTACCTAGAACACAAATTATGCTGTTATTTTACTCTGTGACCACTTTTGATCTTTCTTGCAGCCACGTAGCTTCTGCCCTTGGAAGAGCAATAACAGCACAAAATTAATACCTAACCAGAAAGTAGCAGAACAGATAGAAACTGGCAAACTACCCTTTGGACTACTGTACTTCACTTCATGACGCTTAAATTCGCAGCAAGTTGCAGCTGCTGATTAATGCCAGTAAACTTCTAAATATAGTTCTCGGCTGCAACTAACACAATTATATGTTGATTTAGAGACATTTGTGTTAAAGAACTCACCAGTTCTTGCAGATAATTATACAGTAAGATACGGTGGAGAAGTCTGTGAGGGAGATCTCAATAGAGATGGGAGATGATGTACTCACATGACAAAGACATACGTGGACATTAGCTCAAGAACGCCACAAGCTTCGGCACATAAGAAGGAGGAGGGGCGAGATGAAGGGAGCGTTGATGAGAGAGTATTAGCAGCAGTGTGTCAAGTTACAAAGGCAGCACAGAAGAATGAACATGACTGGAATGACAGTCATCTAGGCTAACAGCTGCTGTATGAGCCGCTGATTGGGAAATATAAATGGAGTAGCTGATGCAGATTAGCAGAGCGCATCATCAGGTGAACCTTCACATCAAGGTTTACCTTTTTTTTTCAGGTTTCTTTCTAAATGACACCAAGAAAATGCAAAGGAGCTGCAACCAAACGGTCCCTCTGGTGTCCCGGAGAGAAGGCAGGTGGCCTTGTTAATCACACCTCCTGTCAATGAGATGGATGTACACGCAGCCAGGCTCAGCCTCTTTTAAGGACTGCTTCTTCTCTCTCCATCATCTCTGCCCCTATGGTGTCTGAAGCTCTCTCTCTCTCTGCCTCTCACCTGCCCCTCATGTTCCATCCACAAGTAGTGCAACCCACTTTCACTCGACGCATGAGCTAGTCATCCGCCCAGGCTCTCATGTATGAGGAGACACGCACACAGGTTTGTATTAGTGTACTTGTAAGGGCCCCTGTCGACTCCATCTTCTCGACAGCAACTCCAAGAATTAATATCAAAACACTTCCTATCAGTTTTTATCAGAAACACAGAGGTAGTATGTTGTTTATACAGGTTAGTTAAATTCACTTCATGTGATGCATATTTAATTAATGATCATAATGATATAAAGAATCAAGGGCAGCGGTTCCTGCAGTGTTTTCCTCAGATTTCTAGCGTTGTCAGGACGTTTCATTTGCTCCATGAATATATAGACAGACTGACAGACAAAAACACACACACACACACACACACACACACACACATCCACATCCACAAACAACCTCCCTCCTTGCTATTATTAACTTCCTCATTTTGTCTGTTGCAAGAATTGGCTTTGGGAATAAATTTCCTTCTAGAGAGAGGGAGAGAGAGAGAGAGAGAGAGAGAGAGACAAAGCAAATGAAAAATTCACAATCTCAGTGATTTTATGTGTATGTGCGTGTGTGTGTGTGTGTGTGTGTGTGTGTGTGTGTGTGTGTGTGTGTGTGTGTGTGTGTGTGTGAGTTACAGCGAGAGATAGGAAAGAGTTTCCGCAATTGCACCCACAGTGATGGATGACTCATACATGGAACCAGCTGATGGACTGGGGCTGAATTTTTTATTTATTTTTTTTTCTCATTCACAGAATTTCTTTTCTGCGCGTCACTTTCCAGATGTCATGAATAATTCAGGACAACGTGTGTGGTTCTGTGTGTGGAGGAGAGATGAGGCTCAAGAGGGGAAATAGCTCCATATATCTGGTAACCTCCCCCTTCTTATGAAAATGTGAAATCAACCCTGGGATTGGAGATAGTCGTAGTGTGTGTGCATGTACTATATGTGTGTGTGCACAGGAAGTAATGAGGATCACTACTCTGCTCTACAAACGTGCGCTTCGCTCTGCATTACATGCCTGAGGTTGCAGCCGCAGGTGAGTGCTGACAGATTTCACTGCCTCTTCGTGTTTGTGTTCTTCTAGTTTCCACTCCCCGACCTCTAAACAGAGACGTCCAAAGAAATGCATCCAGGGTGAGTCGTTTGTGCCTGTCTGCGCCAAACTGTGTGTAGAATGAGGCAAAAGACTAACAAACATTTTTCATAGGAGATGCAAAGAAAGTCCTTTGTTGTTGATGAAGAAGTAAAATCAACAGAAATGCATTTGCTGAAAAATGAATGAAACAGTAACCTTTGGAGTCAAAGGCTGCCCATCCACTGAGATATCCCTCAAATGCCATTTGTGCTGTGGCTCAGATAAAAGCTCCCATCATGGCTGTCCGATCAAGAGATTATGTATTACTGCAAAATGCATTTCTTTGTTGATCTTTGGACAGAGTTTCAAGGAAATACAGAAGCCTATAGTTTGTATAGAAAAACAGTGCTTCAGTATGAATAACTGAGATACCATAATAATAATGCAATATACTGGATCTAATATGTTACATCCTGCACATTTAATCCATTCATTCAAAAAAGTGGTAAACAACCATAGACTGTATATGAAAGTAGGAAACAGACGGCTTCCTTCAAACCAGTGAAACAATGAAATGTTTAATTTTAAATAGATTAAAATAAATGGATGTTGGAATTTTATGCTGGTGTAACAACATTTTTAAAAAGTTCACTCATCTTTCATAATTGCCACTTGTTGTTTTTTTTTTGCTTCCCAGCATCAGATTTGAGCATGTCGAGTTGAACCAGCACTAAACACTCAATGCCTCGCTGTTTCGCAACCACTAAACCCGACACTCACGCACTCCACTCTCTTCTGACTCCATTAGAAAGAACACACTGGGAATTGAATTTTGCTCAGTGGTCACAAATGTGAATGTATCCAGAAGTTTGGCAACATAATCATCATGGTAACTGCAGGCAGTAGCATTTTCTAAGGGATAGAAATGAACCTCGATTAAACACAAAGGTGCTGATGCCTTCGTTTTCTCTGATCTGTTAATTAAAAATGTCTGGAACCAAATCTAAACTCGCAAAACCACAAGCATTAATATGATGCTGTTGTTGTTATGAGCTAACATCAGGCCCCGGCTTGCAGTCGGTTTGGAATAGAGTGGAACAGTTCATTAAAAATCCATCCCTTAAGTGTTGAACGGGGTAGTGGTCAGGGCTCTGTGGACACCAGTGAAGTGGCCAAAAAAAAATCTATTGATGCCCGTTCAATCCACCAGCTAATTTCGTTTTCCACATCACTCAGTGTTTTGCTGGCTTTCGCATTAAAAACAGATCCGCTGCCATGTTTTACATCAGCTATTCATGAGAATTACATATTACAAGAAGCAGCCTTTATGTCTATTTAACTCATACTCCAACAGGTTTGCACACATTTAGTGTCAGTTTCTCATACATGTTATGAATATATTTCCTGCTAGTGTCTTACAACAGGTTAACTTGTCTGTATAGTAAAATAACAAACAGCTAGGCGCTGGAGAGGGAGGAAACCCTGGTGACAGTCCTCTCCTAAAATACCAGGTGAGTGGGTGAATCTTCAGATAGTCTGTGAGATTTTTTTCCTACCTGCCTCTAAGATTTGCTTCAGTGTGTTGCCCTGACTGACTGAACCACAGTAACAGAGATCATGTTGTATAGAGAGTGATGAATGTCGCTCCGCTCTGTTCAGTGTGTCAGGTGGAAGGCCAACAAATCTGCCCCGAAATGCTGAAGGGCCTCCTCTTTCAAAATATATAGTGTTTGAATCAGTCCCTTTATAAAAGCCTTCTAAGTGTTATTGATTTAGTAATGAATCCGCAATCTGTCTTTTCCGTCTCCTCTCGCTCTTCTTTGTCCCACTCTCTTGCTTCCTCTTCTCCTATTGCACAGAAATTCAATCAATTCAGCGACTTATTCCACCAATGGGAGTGATGCAAATCGGCGCTACGGTGACGCTAGTTTGTCTACTTTTGTCAATACAATCAAATAATCAATACAACAGCAGATGTAGAATTACATAATCACGAGTTGCAGAACCTTCAAATGCGGATCTTATATCTGAACTAGGTGTTTGGTGTCCGCTGCTTTATTCATGCTTCACCATCAGCGGCTCATTCATCAGCTGCTTGGCTTCCAGCTGACATGTGTGACTCCAATCAGATTTATGCGTGCAGCCATTAATGCTCCAATGCACCAACCTTATACACACCTCGCACAGGTTTATTGTTGCTTTGGCTATATAAAGCTTCAACGCGTATGTGTGTTTTCGCCGCAGTGGATTAGCTCTCTCAGCAGTCCTTGTTGTTGCTAAGCTTCTTCAAGAGCCCCCCCTCAGAGGCCAGATGTAACTGCGTAAAGATTTTCTATAATGGATCGATGCCTTGATGTGTTTTTGGACTCAACGGACAAAAGCTGCTAATTGGAAATTCAAGCTAATTTGCCACACCTTTCTAATAGTGTTTACCACTGTAATGAAGTTAAGTAGCTTTTTTTTTTGTCTTCCTGCTGCTTTCTGTTTCCCTTGCAGCAGCACATTACTGTAACTGTAGTTTGTTTTTTGTTTTGTTTTATCGGGACAGTTTATCATGACAGCAGACCCAAAAGTATTCCTTTTTCCATCATTTGCATCTCTGCGTTTACAGTAGTGCTAAAGGATGGCACTGAAGATTGAAACTAGAGAAGAGCTTGGTGACTCATCCCAGGACCCTGCAAGCCCCCCCCCCCCCCCCCCCCCCCACACACACACACACACACACACACACAAACTGTGTCATCCCCTCCCTTTTTTCTACGTCGATGCCCAAAGCACAGGCTAATTTCTCATCTTATCTCACCCCCAGCCCTCTCTAGTCATTACGTTATCTCCTCATCCCTCCTTCCCCTCTACCTCTGCCTCCCAGTCCTACTCAAACCCTCACTCGTTCATTTTCCCATCTCCTCCCGAGTCTGGTGGTCTGTCAGCCCAGGAGAAATGCTTTCAAAGGGTGCAGAATGACTCAGCTCATGTTCCTCCTGAAGGTCACTGCTAACACATACCAATGGTAGTGTGGCCAGACGGCCGGTGTCTGGACTGGGAGGATGACACGAGGGCAACAGCATTACAGGGAACCAGCAGACAGCCTCGCTCTTCCTGCGGCCGGTGAGGGCAGGTGGCAGCTGGTGGAACAGATACTTGTGGCACGCACAAACACTCAGGGAGCGATGGCTGACATATACAATACATTGTGTACATACTGTGTATGCTTGTATATGTTTACACATTTCTAATGCCTGCAATGAATGAAAAGAGTAGGGTGCACCACACTGATGCAATCCAAGAGTAAAAGGTCATTTTTGTGATGAGATCAGTTCACTTGAGCCAGATGTATTTACTGACATAGATATATTATGATCCTTAAATAAGACTGATGTAAACTGTGTTATGTCTGCCCCGTTCAGGCCATAACAAATCACCACAGTGACATTTCAATTCAGGAAGAAATGTATAATGGAAAACTCGACATAAACCAACCATGATGTGTGAGGTCAGCGTGCAGTGGTGAAGTGTGGGTATGAAACCAGCATTTAGGTGTCATAGTTAGCTGGTATCAGCTCAGGTAGGAGAGGTGGACCCGTATACAGACACTGGCCTTGTAGCTCTGAGTACAGGCGTGAACACACGTTTCAGAGCCGGTCTGGACCACACTGAAGGACCGCCCACTCAAACTGACAGTTTCATTATGAACCTAAAATACTTTGACACTTCTCACATTGTTTCCCACACACTGATATATTTGTTGCGGCCCACCATAACATCAACACTGACCCCCACATATTGACTCGCCCCCACTCTCTCTCTCACACACACAGACACATTGACAACACACCCATCTGTAATAGTCAGACTGACTAATAACAACAGCGTGTTTGGTCTTTGCAGCGTGTTTGGTCTTTGCAGACAGAAATGATGCACATGTTCATCTGTATATAGAGCGGGGAGGTGAGATCTGATCACGAGTGGTCATTCATGTGGAGACTCATTCTAATGCCAGGTGTGAACTGAGGCACTTATAGCTTACCACCTGTGATTGAATCACCCAAGATGCCAGGTGTGAACAAGGCCACTGAGGCAGGGTGGTGGCGTCAAGGCTGGGAGGCTGGCTGGGAATCAAGGGTGTCCTTCGAAAGACTCTGCTGGGTCTTTTATTCGGTCGGATCATTCAGTTACGGTTTGCTGATATCAGCGCAGGCAGGGTGGAACCCAAATTGTTTGATTGATGAAAACGCAGAACAAACAGGAACAGGAACGAAAGCAGATGATCGGACACTGAGTGGGGAAAAAAAGGGCTGATGTTAGTAGCGGCCTGGGTAATGAGGGGACTGGGCTCAGATGTGTGAGTGGGAGGAGAAGGCGAGATGAGTGAAGATGAGAAACAGGTGAGCAGGTGAATATGGAGACAGGAAATAAGTCATAAGACATCTGGGGGGGTGAAGGGGAAAACATCCTCGATAGCAAAATGTAACTGAGTCTGGCCAATATATTTTCACATCTGGGTTTGTTATCCTCCAGTGTTGACAGCCAAGAAGATTTTCTGTGTGCATCAGGATTGGTCCAGATGTGCAAGTAACATCTGTCAGTCATGCTGTTTGTGGGCCAGACTTCTGGGACGGCCAGGGAGAAATGAAAAGGAGCTCAGATAATGGGCCGAGGATGAACCGAGGGGCAGACAGTGATACTAAGACTACATGTGGCATGAACAAAGGATGAACTAAATACAATCAGTGCCTGAAACCCACCAGCCTGTGAGGCGGGAAAGAGAAGCAAACCGGCTCAGATGAACTGCCAGACACGAGGCCGATCTGTGAGTGAGGTCGGAGGGACTAAGGTGTCAGAGAGGACCTAAAAGAGGGAAGCAGAAGAAGAGCAGAACAGCAGGTGTTGTCACACAGCCCGGGGGCCATCATAACTGAGAAATGTTTGAGCTGGTAATCATACTAACCACAGCTTTCTGCTTTAACAGCCTTGTAGAAATCTTTACTCTTTGGGAAATAGAATTATTCTCTTTCTTGCCAAGAGTTAGATGAGAGGAAAACAAAACATGAAAAACAAAATTATCAGTCCTTTGAGCAAAACGCCTACAAATGACAACAACAACAAAAAAAGGCTAAAGATGGAAGAGCTCCAATGATGATGGAGTTGTTGACGAAATTTTGGTTTTATCTGCTGGACACATTTTTTGCTCACACACGCATACTGACTTCCTGGAGGATGTCACTGCACACGATTTAAAAAGGTTTTATAATGAGTAAAAAAAACTAAGCAAGATAAAATGTGTTCATGTGTGAGTTTTATAGAGGCGTCGACGGCCAGACAGGCGAGCCCAAAATCAAGGTGAGGCACCGCGCCGCTCCAGAACATTCCCAAAAAACATGTCGACAGCTTCTGTATGCAACATTATTACCTCAGTGACAGTTCCTAACAAGTAACAGGAGTTTTACCCACTATAACTTTTAACAAGACTCCAGACCTCTCCTCTGCGTATCTTCCAATTAATGCAAATTAAGGGGGGGCCGAGCAGTGGCCAGGTGCTGGAAACCTCAACACCACTATTTCCTTTCCTTTCTTTCCCTCTTACAAGACGCTCATTATCAAGCAGAAACCAAATGTCTCATGAAAAAAGGTTATTAGCTGTATTGCATGCACATTCACTCACTCACCACATCCTGTATAACAGATAGTAGTGAGTAGTTAATTGAAATTTCAGATAATCATCATCTCAAGGTGGATTATATAGTAAATATGGAGCCATTTTGGAAACAGCCATGATGAACGGCGTTTTAGGGCAATTGTAAGTGAAAAAAGGTAATAAATGGTGGATCCAATGGAGGGGGGTTAATCTTCTGTGAAATAATCCTGACATTAAATGTCTGAGAAAAAAACTCACAATTTCATTAGAATCCATCCACTGAGACTTCCAGTGCGCTGAAGAGTATCTCTCCTCCTGATTAGTAAAGTAGGAGTAACTCCCACTTCATAGTTACTGTTGCTTCACCACATTTAAAAAAAAAAAAAAAGATTTCTAAAGGAATGGATCCTTGTTTCCATACGGATGTGCAGAATCAGGCTTATAGTTTTAATTCTATCCAGCAACCTTCACTTTGCGTCACTTCAAAATGACAACCGTTGCTAGCAGAGTTTAATTAAGCTAATGTCAGCTGTTGAAAACCCCCCTGTCTCTGACTGAAGAAACTGGCTTTAAAAGAAAAGATGCAAACATGCACTTGATCACATTAAAAGAGGAAAAGCTTTCAGGAGGAGGACCAATTTGTTTGGTGAATATTTCTGCAGCAGCTCAGACTGGGGTTGAGTGGAAATTGTTTTGTTTTGTTTTGGGTTTTTTTTTCAAGGCCCTTTGAAATGAAAAATACTTTCCAGCTTTGAATCCTGTGTCCCTGTGTTGTTCATTAATCTCTTGTTATATGCCAAATATAGATATAGGCTATGTAAAAAATAAATAATAACATCTTTTTTTCCTCTTCTAAAACAGTTTTAAATGTTTGATAACTCATCCTGCACTCAGACGCCGGCTTTGGATCTCAGCATAGAGCCTCACTCCTAAACATCATGGTACTTCTTCTTCTTCAGCCGTTCGATCGGATTCATCAGTAAAATCCACAGGTGTAGGAGAAGGTCAGCGCTACATGCTGCTGTAAACGCCAATCAATACCTCCTTGGCAAACATGTAAATATGCATGAATCAAATAACACTCTGACATCTGTGTCATGGTGACTCTAATGTAACCCTACCCCCGCAAAATAATGTAGTATCGAATGCTCCTCGGCCTTTGAAGCCGGGGCACTAGTGGCCGACCTGTAGTTCACACATGAATCATGTATGAGACCAGCTGACAATGCATTATGGCAAGCTCATAAATAAATTAATTAAACTGCTACAACGAGGTGAAACAGCAATAAGGACATGATATTCCACATGAATTGTTTCAATAAAACCTCATTTACATCCAAAGTTTGGACAAATCAGTCGCTTTTAACTTTGACGACATGAGCAGTGTTATTCATGATGTATTATATATTCTTCACCGCTGGCAACAATATGAGCAAAATTAGATAATTAAATTCTTGTTTCCTTGCATGAACATAAGTTACACTTCTTAATATTAATGTTAACAATCAATGTTTCCGTCCCTCGTTCCATTTACCAGGGGCACCAGATCAAAAGTCTAGGACATCAGCTCATCTCTCCTTGCTAGCTTGCTTTCTAACAGATACATACATGTATTTTTATGGTTATATTTGACTTTTTGCCGCTGTATGCTGACACGTTTTACCTAAGATTTTAAAGTCGGTGATCTGGGAATGAAACCTTTTTGCTACAGAGTTCTGGCTCGGAATCTGAGCTACATGATAAAAGCTGTGTAAATGCAAAAATATTGCCTCTGCACCTTTACAATGTCATAGTGCAGAGACAAACACGTTTGGTCCCAGCAGAAAACCACCTCTCCCAGCTGGTGCAGATGGGCCAAATCCCCATTATGTTGCGCTGATGAGCGCTATGGCCAATTTGGATGAAAATCAGCTATTATAGTGCTTGCCAGGTGCCTCATTCTCTTCACAATGACTATCATTCACCGCTAAATCCATTCTCTCCCATTGAGGGGTGATGAGGAGACAGATGGGGGTGATTTTTCCTCCATCATCCTGTCAGAGTATCCAGAGGAACCTGCAGAGGTGCCGCCCTGGGAGCTGCACACCTGCTGTAAGTTCCCTGTCCCTGGACACATAGCATTAGTCATATCCCTCGAAATGCCCTGGGCTTCCCCTGGGTGCCAGTCATTTTGTGAGCATGAGTAAGCATCCATTTACCCAACAGCACACACAACATATTCAAAGTATTCAGCGACATGACATTTTTTTTTTTATCATTCCATTTACTTCTTAATTTTTTCTTCCTCTGTTTATCTGTTTTCATCTTGTTCTTATTAGAGCGCCAATAAGGCCATCAGGAAATCAGTGCTCCGGTTAAATCACATTACTTTCTCCCTAAAGTCCCTGAGTGATGCACGCTGACATTACCGCCGTCAGACACACAGATCAGGGCCCCGAGGGAAGAGAGCTGTTAATGAAAGTTACCCCCCCCCCCTCAGCTCTCTCTCTCTCTCCTCTCTCTCTCTCTCTCTCACACACACACACACAGACAGTTTTTAAGGGGTGTAGAGCGGTGCGCCTGATCCAGTTTCAAAATTCCTACCTGCTATAAAACAGCACTTTTTATCTTGCAATCATTGAATTATGTGAGGACTTTATTAGTGCTTACAGAATAAAAAAAAAGGATCATGAATACATTCATAGTGGGGGGGGGGGGGGGTTACATTATATTTACGTTATACCCCGGCCACGGTTTGGGCAGGTGTCCACCTACATAATCATACATCAAGACAGACGTAGCTCCGATTACTTTTATAACTGCTCTAAATCAGTGGCTGGTGGTCCGGCCTGTGAGTCTGCTGAAGTAAGAGACACATAAAGCAAAGACACTCGCTGCGCTGTCCAAAAGAAAAACAATCAGGAGGTTTTTCTCCCTTGGTTGGAGGCCGTGGTATGAAGCACTTTTCTCTCCACTCATTTTGAGTTGGCTCCCAAGTTGGTGAAATGCTCCTTCAATAAGTTTCCAGACGACAAATCTCCTTTCAAACTTTTCACTCACAGTCTCTCACAGAGATGACACTGACAAACTGGTGGCATATACAGTTAATTAATTCAGTTAGTTAATGAGTTAATTAACTTATCAGTTGGTGTTCTGTGACCTGTTAGAGCGCAACCACCACTTCTCTTTCAGGTAACATTAAGTGAACTGCGCTTGAAGAAATATAAGCGATTTATTTTACTGAGTTGCTTCAATAAAGATAAATATTCATTCAAATGCAAAACGCTTTAACAAATGTTGTTTTTTATTTACAATTCAGATTTGATTTGATCTTGAACAGCTGCTCATTAAGCAGAAGCGCAGTGAGGCAGATTGTGGTGATGATGTCATCTGATGACAAATCCTGTAGTCGCTCCCCACTGACGAAATATAATGCAATTATCTGATTCACTGCCGGGAGGCCTCCATTCAAATGAAACTCATTCTAGGTATAATGTTGAAAACACAATCTCTTTTAAGTAGCTACATTTGAAAAAGTAAGTATCACCTGTTGACGTCATCATGTGAATGTGTTGCTCCAATTTCTGTCAAGAGTTAAAAGGACTGTTATTGTGTTGATTTTGTTTACTAGAAATGCATCCGACAAAAACTGCAAACCAAAACTACTGTAGTTAGATAATAAATCTGATCGAATCTGTTGAATCTTCTGTTGATCAGTTATCAGACTTAATGATTTATGTTGTGCAGCTCCTGGACGAGGCCTCCTGCTGTGGGAGG
Organism: Seriola aureovittata; assembly: GCF_021018895.1. Taxonomy (NCBI): domain Eukaryota; kingdom Metazoa; phylum Chordata; class Actinopteri; order Carangiformes; family Carangidae; genus Seriola; species Seriola aureovittata. The sequence continues at coordinate 5,360,463 of NC_079384.1, forward strand.
ACACATAAAGCCGGTTATGGCTCCGACTCAACACCAAGCTCTTCAGGAGACACACTGGTGTTGTTAATGAGAGGCACAATCATGTGCCCCCCCCCAGACAGATTGAGATTGATATTGATCTGCTAATTTCTTTCTTGGACAGATCACAAATAAATGCATTTTTCAAACTGAAATTGAATTATTTCTTGAAGTGACTTTAAGTGAGATTTTCCCTTTAAACCTTCAGACTTATCATTTGTAAAAAACATTAAAATTATGCATGAGTTTGTTTTTCCTAAACCATCATGTGGCAACTAAATCCCAGCATTCAGCAACTGATAACAATTAAAATAATAACCATGGAACCATGTTTAGTTTGTCCCCGGCTGATGGTTTAATATACTGAGCTGTGTGTTCTGAGCCCCCCCCCCCCGTTCCCAAGACAAAAGGTCAAACAGTAATAATGACTCAATTTCTCCCCGCTATCTGCTCACAGACGTTCAGGTCGGCCTGTGTCGCTGCTGACGATCAGGCTCTGTGGCAGGTCCACTGTGACCCGCTGTCTGCTTCATAATAGCATCATCAGCCAGTGTTGTTGTGAAGGGGCGCAGACAGACTGCGGCTCTTCCACAGCTTTTATGATACAAACTATTCTTGTCCACGGCATACGCGTGTAGGCGCGTCCTCAAAAACACTCCAAAAGGCACAAAGACATCAGCATCTGATATTGATTTTATTTTCGGCCTATAAAACGATGTTATGCTTCAGTTTTCATGTCTTCTGCTCTCTCTCGGGTGATGGGCAACATCTTCCCGTGTTTTCATAGAAACAGACAGGAATTGCAATTAAAAGGTAAGACTCTTACCTCCCCCGGTACATCTACACAGCCACTTCTGGTTGCCAAAGGAAACCTGCACTCTACAGTCAAACAGGAAGACGCAAACAAACGCATCAGGCTTAAACATTATGACTTCCTTTAAGCAACCAGAAAAGACTCCGGAGCACCACTTAGTACCAGAAAAAACATGAACAGGTACACCTCTTTGAATAGGTACATCAAGTATACATGAATACAACGTACGTCTTTCATGAAAACAAAACATAATACAGTATCGTCTCCCATCCCTGATTCAATCACAGAAAAAAGGCATCTTCAGAACTACGTGTTAGGGACTGAATACTGAGTTCTGGATCAGTTTTGGCTAAAGGTCACTCATAGGAAGTGACATTCAAAGAAGCAGCAACTATTGGCTCACAGTGGGCTGGTACCTTTTGGGGATTTTACTGTAGTTTGAGTTTAGTTTGTTATTTTCCATTTCCCCTTGCTGATCTAAGGGTCTCCTGGCTGAAGCCTCTGAGAGTGGCATCAAACTTATGGTCTGACTCTTGGAAAGCAAACACATGAGCACATTTCTATTTTTTATCAGTTTAGTATATATCCTGTTTCCTGTTGTGATTTAAAAAACAGTTTCAGACAAGATTGCTATTGTTTTTATAGCCACGCTCTCAAACACACGAAAAACCCACTTGTTTGGGCACATGATTAAATATTAATCCAATTCCTCTGCCATCTATTTACAATTTTACCAGCCTGGGAGGCTTTGCTCAATTATGCTGAAATGATGTAACAGAGTCCAGTGAAACAGCACACTTGAACCTTTCCTCACTTCAGAGTGAGATGCTCTCAAACAGCACTTGTTTCCACAAATAAACACTATTACGCTAACAGATTTAAAGGGGAGCGGCTGGATTAAAGTACCAGAGGGAGACCAAGTAATGTGATTAAACGTAATTAAGAAAGCAGTTCGATCTGACAGGCAGAATCAGTCAAACTGCCCAAATCAGGAAGACAATGGTGTAGATCAGCACTTTTATGTTTTATTATTGTTCCCATTGAATAAATATAATGTATTTTTGCAGCCAATAACTAAAAACACAGCCTGAACATTACACATTTTTATCACATGCTTACTATCATAACATTCTTTGGATTGACAGTGTCATACAGTAACTAGTAAATTCATTCAGTCAGTGCACAGCGTCTTCAACATGCTACGTGTGTTTTCCTCCCTGAAATCCAGGAAAGTTTCCAGGAAAATGATTGAAACGGTGATTTAGATTACCATTTAAAAAAAAAAAAAAGAAAGAATAAATAATGTTTTACTAAGAAATTATACAGAAGCCATGACAGATTGGTCGACAGACGGCCTGGAGAGGTTGTTGAGCTGACAGCTGCTGAATGTGTCCTCTTCACTCGGCTGAAATACATCTGTGATTCATTTTTGATATCATACAGCTTTATATTTCCAGTATGTGAAGGAGAGCACGCAAACAACAGTGACAGTGCAACACCTACTGGACCGTTTGCAGCGCTGCAGCCGTCCACTCAGTGCCTCAGATGATGTTTCATACGTTTGTTAAATTGCGAGCAGCACCACAGGTTTGTTGATAAATTACAGAGGCATGATATCCTGCGAAATGAACCGGGTAGAACATGACACCAAAGCTGCCAGAGTTTGGAGTCAATATTTCCACTTGGATCTTTGATTGTGGGGGAAAAAGGTGCACAAACATGGATCACTGAACTAGACAGACATGTCAACAAAACAGTCAGATTACATAATAAACAAGCACCATTATCTACCCAGTGCAGATGTGTTGAATTAGGGTGAGTAATCCTTTAATACAGGCGATTCAAACGATTACCCACTCTACTGGAAAGAGTTGGAGTGGGTATGAGTGAGGACTATGAGGCTTCATGTGAGGTATATTATTGTCTTGACTCCTTCCTTCAGTTAGAAACACACATTACGACTCAAGACAGTGACTTACTACAGGTTTCACAAGCTCTTTATCTGTTCCCCAGCCGTTCAGATTGTTTCTTGTGACGTGAATTTCCTTCTTATACCTTAAACTTATAAAGGGTGAAGTCATTCAAAACGTTGATCAAACTTAAACATGAAGTCATGTTTATGATAAAAAAAAACTATAAACAGTAGCAGATTAGCTGATTAGTAGTAGTAGCTGATTGAGGTTATTAGGATGCTTCCTCTGTGCGAGCGTACTGTATGTAATTGCCACAACAGAGATCACAACAGAAGAGTATCTTACCACTCTCTTGCCTGAGTAGTGAGATAAGGACAGCACATCTGTTACATACTTCACACATCCAGTGAATGGCTACAGAATCTTAAAGCTCATAATTAAATTATGAATTATCAGTCATTATGCAGAGATCGTCTTTCATCAATAAGGAATTTAGATTATATCTCTGGAGTAATCTACCCGACAGTGAAAGTGCATTTAGCGACCACAAAAGGCACAGCCTGGTTTGTTCCCACTTTCACTGGAGCATGTCAAATTTCAGTCCCTATTCTTTTGGTTGCAGCCAGGATCTTGTGTCAGGCTAGTGAAGGAACAGGCCGTATGGAGCTGGGGCTGATCTGTGTTGGACTCATCCACCTGCCTCCCTGGCCTGTCATTCTTCGTTTCATTTTTTCTATGAAACTCTGCGGTAATCTCAGCCAGCGTCTTGTCTTTAGTCTCTGGTAATGTGAGCCCCAAAAACAAAGCAGACACCAAACAAACAGCCAAGAAAGGCAAGAAGCAGAAGTCCCCCAAGCTGTTGACAATGAAAGGGAACAACATTCCCACCAAGAACAGGCTGATCCACATGAGCGAGCCGGCGACCATGTACGCTGCCGGGCGAGCCGCCTGGTCAAAGATCTCAGCAGGTAGGATCCCGGTCACTCCTGCGGGGCCCAAGCCAAAGCTGAGGATGTACGAGAAAACACATGCCATGCTGAGGTAGGGCATCCCCGCCACCCCGCGACTCTGGAGGTTAAGAGCTACAGTGAAGACTACAGTCCAGCAAGACATAAGACTGTACCCTCCGACGAGAAGGTACCTGCGGCCCACACGTTCAATCAGGAAATTACTCAGTATAGAAGCGGTAAGCTCAGATGCCCCGGTGCCAATGGTGACATACTGGACTTTCTCTGGAGGGATCCCTGCTTCGAGAAAGATGTAAGAAGCATAGAAGTAGAAGGAGTCATTGCCACAGAGCATCATAGCACTACTGGCAGCCATGACTGTCCTGAGCTGGGGTAGCAGGTCGCGATCCTTAAACAAGGCCCAGGGCGTCTTGGCAGAAGCTGCACCTCCAGAACTTAAGGCTATTGATTGTTGCTGCTGCTGCTCCTGAAGCATCTCCTCCATCTCCGAGACAGGAGCCTCCCCACCGCGGAGTCTCCCAAGTGCCCGGACACACGCTTCCCTATCCCCCCGGTCAATGAGTAGGTACCTGGGGCTTTCAGGGAACCAAGGTAAGGTAAGCAGCTGGATCGATGCCGGCAAAGCGTTGCTAGCTAGTAAGTAGGGCCAAAGAGGCTCTGTGCCCAGCAGCTCAGTGAGTCCCACAACCTGACCCAAGAAAATCCCAAATGCAGTGAAAACAGCTGAGGAAAAAGCCACAGCACCTCGGAGGTGTTTGGGGGCGCTCTCCCCAAAATACATAGGCTGAATGTTCATACTTACGCCTGAGTTCATTCCCACCAGAAATCGAGCGAGGATGATCATCTCAAAAGACTTTGCCACCCTGCACGTTAGCACCAGCACAGCGCCAACAAACAGGAAAGAATTGTTCAGAAGCAGCGAGTTCTTCCTCCCAAAGTGGACTGCCATAGGACCTGCTAAAAGCGCACCCACCAAACCTCCCAGTGAGAAGGCTGATACAATAACAGTCCACAGTATGGTCACCTGAGGGATGTCCAAGCTTGTGCCCCACCGCTCCATGTAGGTATCGTTGATGAAACCCTGAATGTAGCTGGTAGGAGCGTTGATGATTGAGATGTTGTAGCCATACTGGAAGGTGCCTCCAATGGCTGCAGAGCACACAGTCAAAGCAAGGATCCTGGCACTGCCTGGCGTTTCGCTGGTTTCCTCCGGGTCAGTATCATGTGTGGAGTTCATCTTAAGCTCAGCTGTTCCAGAGGAAGAAAACGTGCATGCCCTTCACTCCGTGTTGCTCCACTTTAAAACTACCGTTAGCCATCAGGCAAACTTCCTACCTTCAGATGATGTATTAAATGTCCTCAGTGTAACCTGTCAGGCATCACACCGGTTTTTTTTTTTTCAATCTTTATTGTAAAACATTCAAATATACAGGCAATACAGAGAGAGAGGAATAAAAAAAAAAAACCAAAATAGTTCAGAAGATACAAGAAGAAAAAACAAAAAAGTCAAAGGCAATATAACATAACATAATAATGATGAACTACACTATTTTAAAACAACTCACACCTGTAGGATCAACAAATTTACAATGAATTCGGTGTATCACGTTCATAATATGTAATTATATTTTACACTCAATATTGATTGTGTTTTTGCTTTCAGCTATTATCATTAAACTTCTAAAAGGAGACAACAAGGGCTACATAACTAGCGAAAATAGGATAAAATAACCTGGCAGCCCATGTTGAGGGAAATAGTTTCACATAGCCATCGCAGGTCACCGCCTATGTGCGCACAATGTTGTGATTGGTTTACAGCAAGCTAAAGCGTTACGTCATCTTTCTGCGACTATAACTGTCGCGAGTAGGCGAAAAGATGTAAGTAAACGTTACAATTTCAGTTAGTGTTTCTTTGTTATTTTCATGTATGACTAATTAATAACAACGCTGTAACGCCAGAGTCGAATAACCACAATGTTTTGGTTTAAAAAGCGCACACCTGAATACCAGCACAGCATAATAAACTGATATTAGCTCACTAGCTAATGGTAATGCTAATGCCGTTTGAATTAGCGCTATTAATTGTGAAATCGTAATGGATTTTTACCAAACAATTTGACATCTTATTTATTTGCTTCAAAAGTGCAGTCATATTTGCAGTATTTTTACTAACGTATATGGATACCTGTGAATTTAAAATTTAGAAACCCGTTTATAAGTTTACTCATTAAACAACAGTCAGCTTGAAAGTTTGATGTTACAGTTCGCAAACACCAGATCCAATAGACATCTGTTCTTGCTTCTAGTGAAAGCGATTTAATATCTGCCAGGTGACATTCAGAGCCTTGAAGCCTGATTCGTGTTTGCTTTCCTCTCCTCCATCAGGGCGCCTTCCCCAACGAAGAGGAAGGAGGATGACAAGAGCAAACAGCGAGTGAAGGAGAAGTCAGGAGCCACAAAAGACGGGGCCGACAAAGACCGGGGCCGAGAGAAGAACCGTACACGGCGCAGTGCTTCCAGTGGGAGCAGCAGGTCAGGGGCTAATTTTACAAAATAAAACTGGATGCAGCTGTCAGGTTCTGTTTTTGTTATGTTCATTTGTTTTCCATTTCATTGTCAGGTTAGAGGGAAATGTTAGACACAGGGTGGTTTAATTACAACGATTCTCTGTCAGTATTGAGCTGGTCTGTGTTGACTTTGACACAGTCACATGTAATGTCACAGCACATGCTGGTTCAGCCACTTCCTCCCCATCCTGAAACCTGCTGTTGTTTTAGGTCCAGCTCCAGCTCCAGCAGCAGCTCAGGCTCCAGCTCTGGATCCTCCAGCGGCTCCAGCTCCTCTGCCTCCAGCCACTCGGGCTCGTCCAGCTCCCGCTCCTCTTCTTCTTCCTCCTCATCCTCCTCGCCGAGCCCCAGCCGCCAGCGCCACAACAACAGACGACGCTCACGCTCAAAGTATGGAATTGGTCATTTTTAAATATTGTAATGTATTAAGCAAGCAGTTAAACCTTATTTCTTCTGTGTATAAATTAAGATTGTCTGAGTCTCTCACAGTACAGTCAGGCGTTATTGGTGATGTCGGTGAAAAATGTTTTAAAGTTGCTACATTAAAGTGCTACATGAATGAATGCATATCAATAATTATATTCTGTCAATATGCCATTTTTAATTTTGGTACTTTAAGTATATTTTGATGCTTATATTTTTATACTTTTACTCAAGTACAATTGAATGAATGCATGTATTTTTACACTGTGATCTTGCTACTTGAGTAACAGATCTGAGTACCACTTCCACCACTGATAATAACTGCAATGCAAATGTCACTGAAGGTCAAAATCAGCAAAGAAGGATGACAGAGACCGACGACGTAGGAGCCCCACACCCAAACCCACCAAGGTGTACCTGGGCCGGCTGACGAGAAACGTCATCAAGGTGAACGCTTAACCATGCTGCCGACTGCGTGGCACATCTCTCTGACATCTCATCATCTCTCTGCCGATTACTTTAAAAATATAAATATACCTCGATGTAGATGTTGGTGCAAATGTTCAAGTGTCCTCTTTTGTGCCTTTTTGCAGGAACACATCCAGGAGATTTTCTCCACCTATGGCAAGATCAAGATGATTGACATGCCCATGAACCGCATCCACCCTCACCTGTCCAAAGGTTACGCCTACGTGGAGTTTGAGACACCCGAGGAGGCGGAGAAGGCCCTGAAACACATGGACGGAGGTAAGAGGATGTGGGGGAACACTGATTGTATAAGAGCAATGTTCTAAGTCATGTATAATACAGTGTAAGTGACACTGACACGGTGGCACTTATACTAATGTGCAGAAATTAATGTGTAGATTTTGCTGGATTTTCTTTTTTCAGGTCAGATTGACGGTCAGGAAATCACAGTCACGGCCGTGCTGACTCCGACTGTGCGCCCTCCTCCTCGCAGGCTGTCCCCTCCCCGCAGGATGCCTCCTCCACCCCCGATGTGGCGACGCACGCCGCCTCGAATGAGGAGAAGGTAAGCAGCATGTGATCAGCTGCTGGAGCGGCTGATACAATCTCTATATTTACAGTTTGTTGCTGTGGCATTGAGATGAGTAGGATTTACCTTCTTACCCTTGTCCAGTCAGATTTTGCTTTTGGTCTTTCACTCTCAAACATTTTTTCTTACTTTGTCTTACTTTTTTTTTTTTTTTTTTTTTTTTTTTTTTTTTTTTTTTTGTCTCTTAGGTCTCGGTCTCCACGGCGACGCTCTCCAGTACGACGCAGGTCTCGATCCCCTGGCCGCCGCCGTCACCGGTCACGTTCCAGTTCCAACTCCTCCCGCTAATGATTATTGAACCCCCACCCCCCCCTCGTCTTGATCTGCTCCTCTACTGTGTCCTTTTGATCAGTGTCGGTGTGACCATGCGAACATGAAGGAGATACAGGTTTTTCTAGTTAGTTTGAACCAGTGTTTCGTGCTAACATCAGAGTATGCACTGTATAATATGAGAAGCAGCAGCTCTATCTGATGGAGCTAAATGGTGATAGTAATCTTACAGTAAATAATACGTTATTGGTGGAGAGTGGAGAAACTGAATTATAGTTATGTAAATAACTTCCTGTATGTAAATGCTAGATCTGCTTTACATGTTCCAGCTAGAACTGATGAACATGAGGTGCTGATAACAATTTTTAGGAGTTTAAAATATTTGATAAAGACATATGTGCAGATAATATTTTTTAAACATTAACACATAATCAAACAGTGTCACCAAAACACACACTAAGTGGGACGAATTACAGTGTAAAAATAAACTTGTCAGCGCTCTCTGGTGGATAAACTACGACAGACTGTCTGTAAATGACCTAAAATCTACTTTGGCCATTCTGTACTGCAATTTCTTGTTATTTATGGGCAGACATATACACTGTTACCAGTTCACCTGCAATGAGCTAATATTGCTCAGGTATATGACAAATATGCACAGGTGAAGGCTAAAAATACATTTTCATTAGAAGTGCTAAAATGTTGTGCTTTAGTGTCATTGCTTTACTGAGTCAGACCTAAAACTATATCTTGTGCTGTAAACACACCAGTATGTAGTTGATATGTCATTTAAAAAAATGTAAAAGCCATGTATCAAACCCTGAACACAATAGTCAAGTTTCCACGAAAATCTTAAAAACATTTCCTGAAATTCTGCAAAAAAAACCAAAACAAATTAATGCACATTTCCATCCAATTCAGCCGAGTCCAAAAACGCACTAAATGTTTTATCACCCACCATCACATGCACAGAGCAAATTATCTGCTGGGTAAACATGATTGAATCTCATGTCACTGCTGTCATCACCGAAACAGTAAACCCACCAATGACTTTAAAACATTCTTAAAGTAAATCTACAGTTTAATACGTCAACCAGTGTTCTCTGAAATCCATCTGGCAGGACCAAGATGTTCACTTTTATTTCTGTCCAGTGGCATTTTAATATAATAATAATAATAATAATATAATATAATATAATCTTATAAGATGTTAAATTGTGCTACTGGTCATATTTTAACTATACATCAATACTGAGTTTTAAAACAAGCTGTACTGTAACCCTCCTCCTCAGTTAATTTGCCTATATGGAATAAGGGATCTAGAGGGGGTGGGACAAAATAACATCTGGACCATATATTTCACTGCGGTGAATGAGAGTCTGGTGGCTCCCACACTCTTAATTCTTGGGTTGGGATTGTATTAAAACACCTATGTTTAACATACTGTATGATGTCATAGCAGAGTTTGTAACTGCATCACCGTTTACAGTAAATCATTACAAAGGCAGCTATACATGCGAGTTATATTCAGTAGAGTACCAGTTAGCAATATGTGTCCGTTCTAATATACAGTAAGTTAAAAAATGATATAGTCATCATTAGATTGTCAATAGAAAGAGGTAAGAGTGTCACTCGCTGAATTACTGATGCATCAGGAATTTTTGTTCCTTTTCCCACTTGTTTTTTTTTTATATATATATATATATATATATATATATATATATATATATATATGTCACACTGTGAACTTCTGATCCAGATGTTTGTGGTTTTAGTTTAGGGAGCAACAGTTGTGTTTAATCGTTGCCTCTGTGGTGGACTGATGCAATCTGCATGACGTGGTGTGTGTACGTGTGCCTCATTTTGTATTGCTGGCTTAATGTGCCGTTCAACTTGCGACTTGACAATAAATGTCATTGTTTTAACTTAAAAAAAAAAAAAAACATTTAAGTGTGATTCATTGATTTTTTTTTTATGATTCACACGATCGTTTTGGGAGGAACCAGTCACAACAACATTTGCTGATTTCTACATTATAAACCCCCTTAAACCTCCCATAAAGACACTGCAGTTTCCCCAGAGTCTAGGATCACCGCTGCACACAGCTCACTAATCATTATGTTATGTCTCGTTCGTTTAATCCATACAAAAACCAAAGTGTCTGCACTGGTTGCCTGGTAACCTTACAGTGATGAAAAGACTGCAGGAACTGTGCCCAGTAAAGAAATAGTCTGGCACACAACCCCCTGTAAAACTACAACATGTCGCTTTTATATTGAAGTTTTTGTTTTCTTTCTTTAATGTTTAATGGGGGTTACATATTTACATATTTATATCCTATCTGCCTTTTGTGATTTCTGCTTGTATTTCTTGGTATATACTGAAAAGGGAATGAATATATTTTCCTCTTATAGACTTATTAATAAGAAAAATACTTGTCTAAAGGCTCTAGTATCAATCTGAGTCTAGATAGCAGATTCCCCCCCCCAGTGCGTTGTTAGGAATTCCAGGTTTTGAACTTCAAATAAAATACAGTATACAGTAAATGGACAATATTTGAATCCCTATTATATGGGACCATACAAATGCAATGCCAACAGCAGCTGCCACCGTATTAACTGTATCATATGCTTTGAAACAACGAACCATTTTTGACACAGAGCTCAAACTGTTGAGCCTCCAGCAGCTGAGAAGAATAAAAGAATCTAGGTCGATCAACACAAAGTTTAGTTTAAATACAAAGAATTTATTGACACACCACAAAACAACATCTCTATATATTATGCATAATAATCTTATGTACACAAGTGATTGAGAAAATTACATTGTTCTCTGTGACCTCAAACTAAGGCGGCAAGTCAAACCAGTGTCCTCCTCAGCTTCACACTCACAGCAGTCTTTGCCTCATCCTATCCCCAGCTAATTGTTGAATCTTTCAAGTTCAGAGAAACACCATCCTTGTATTTCTGAAACAGCAGCTTTGGTGTAAAGTCACGGTTTAGTGTTACTGTCCGCTTGGCTGGGAGGAGGATCCATCAGATCCTTGAATCCCAGTTTCTCCAGAGGCTCCTTGGCCATCAGCTGACTGGAAAACACAAAACAACAAGGACATTATGCAGCTCTGATTAAAACATGACATTTTTTGTTTAGAAGTATGAGCACACTGTTAAACTTAACTGAGTCACCACCGCATGTTAGTATTTGTAATAATGGTTCTTACTGCTCCATCCGGCACTCCAGGTAATCTTTGGACTGCAGTCGACACTGGGAGTTGTCGTAGCTGCTGTCTCTCAGACATTTCATGAACTTGTCCTTAAAGTCTTTACACTCTCCTGAAATAAAAAAGCAACCTCACATAAGTCAAGGCTTGTCATGTTCATGTTAATGGCAAAATAAAAATAAAGTGCGTGTTGTGCACGTCGGAATGTTTCAATGTTATTCACCCTTCCTGGACACAGCCGAGTGTCTTCACTCACCGAAATGATCCAGAGGGAAAGATCCTTTATCCGGAGCCCGAGGTTTAAAAGACTTCGAGCCAAAATTCATGGCAGTAGACATGTTTATCTGAGTTTAAGTAGCTTTACTTAAAAAGCTGCGAGTCCTCTGAACTACAGGAAACTGTCACTGTGCGTGACTCCGCTGTCGCGTAAATATGACGTTCTGTTTTGGGGCCGTCACTAGGCGACGACATTAGTAATAGAGCACGGATGTAATAGAGTGGATCACATCGATGATAAAAAAAAAAAAGAAAAAAAAACTCGGGTTTAATTTTATTCTTTAAAAACTTATAAACTGGACACAATCTCATTTCCACCAACCATACAAACAATTAGCTTCATATTGTTATAAAATCAAGGGGATCCAAACATTTAGACGTTGCACAAAATGGCTTAATATGGCCCAATGATTAAATAGAAACAAATACTGAGACCATAGAAATAAATAAAAATGCTTACTATTAAATCCAATACTGTGTTGAGAATAATAAAATGGGCTTATTATAAAACAAACACACTCCAGAGTAATAAAAGTGTCACGGTATCTCCAGGTGGTTTTCCCTCTGTCCTGTCCCTGTGTACGTGTGTGGGCGTGGCTTCCCAAATGATGTACAAATGGCTTGATACAGTAAACAGCTTGTAGCTTCTGTGAATGGGGAAAGAAATTTCCTTGGGGAGCATGTCCCCCTGAATATCGACTTTAATTGCGATTAATCCCCGAATGTTTATAATGTCTGGCTCCGCCCCTGGTGCTCAGTTGCAGTTTTGCTAACTTCTTCTCTCCTGTGTTCAGTGCAGCCAGCATCTGCCTGTCACACCACCTCACCAGTGGATCCTCCAGCCTCCAGTCCAGCCACACCACCAGCCGAGCCCTGCCACTGCCTTCAACCCCCCCTCTGCCGGTCTCCAGCCCACACCAGCCTCCAGCTTCCCCTTCCCTCATCGTTGTTTTCATTAAAACAGGAAACCGACAAAACCGTCAAAAAGGGGCTTTATTTATTTTTATGTATTTTTAAAATTTTATTATTTATTCATTTTTAAAAACGAATAACTTTTTCGAACTGATGGACACAATCTAACGAGAGAGATGGATAAAAAAAAAAGCCTTTAAATAATTCTATATAAATTACGAAGTGAAAAAATGTAGGCCTATTGGTGCAACACTAACTACAAAATAAAAGTAGTAAAATAAATAAATAATACGATTTCTTTAATTTAAATCTAACATCCATAGGGTATTTTCCTCTTGTGCATTAGTTTCCAAGTAGACACTTGGAAATACCTGGGAATTGCACAAAAGGTGCAGTGGCCGTCAGGTAAACATTCATTGGAAACTTTTAGGGGATTCTATACAAATAGTCGATATAAGTATTGTGTCGTTAGAGATGATGACTGACTTTTCAATGGTCCAGTTTTAGATTTTTGGGGATGTGCAGTGCGTTCAGTTCATCCACCGCTGGATGTCACACTTTCATAAAATATAAGACTGGATGGAGGGAGAGAAGACAGACAGACAGGGAGGGAGGAGGTGATGGTAACATCGGCTATAGGCTTGATTATTATGCAGTCAGTGAGACTAGGTAATAGAGCTATCAGAGAGAGAGAGTGAGAGAGAGAGAGAGAGAGAGAGAGAGAGAAAGCACCTCGGATCGTCCAGTCTTTTCTCTCCTCCAGCTCATATCGGAGGTGGCAGGTGATCGAACAGTCAGTCTGTCTGTGGATGTTCAGCGGATGTTCTTGTGCAGGCTTCTTCCCACCGCGGTGAGGCTGGACGGATAAACTCACCATGGCGCTGGAACCGGAGGGAAACAACCGGCTCCTGCAAGACGTGCTGGTGAGACCCGGCAACGAAACGTGCGCGGACTGCGGCAATCCAGGTAAGAAACACCCCAAAGCATTGGCTCCGGTGTCCGCTGGAGCCCGTACATGCACTAATGCATGTCAAGCTGCTGTGCACAAGGTGGGAAGATGAGGGAACCGGTGTCTCCAAACCCAACAAGTCTGGGTGAATTGGGTCCACATATGATGACATGAAAGGCCTGGCTACCTGAAAACACCCTTTCTGCAGGTAGAAAAAGGCCTAATAAACACAGACTGGACTCTGGACTTAAGTCTGAGCCATAAACACATAAACATTCCTGTGTGTGTCTGTTCTGGTGTGTGAGGGTGTACAAAGACATGCCAACTGACATCATGTTTGTCCACAGAGTGTGTGTGTGTGTGTGTGTGTGTGTGTGTGTGTGTGTGTGTGTGTGTGTGTTTGCTGGTGTTTTGGTCTGGTGTTATCATGTTCTCCAGTGTCAGCAGCCTCCATACAGCCTGCTCAGTAATTATTGGTGTGTGTATTTTTTTTTTTTTTTTTGTGCTTTACATGTTTGTTTTTCATTCAGAGAAGTGGTATCCATCCATTTGGCACAGGGCACTACTTTCACCTGGGTTATGTTATTTCCTCAGAGGCAGCTAAAGCATATTTGTCTTCATTCCATTCTTCATCTCTCCATCCTCTCCCAATTCCCCTTTTTATCCCCTCTCTTCCGCTCCATCCCCTCCCTCCTCCTCCTCCTCCTCCTCGTCCTCCTCCTCCTCCCTCTCCTCACTGAAATGGCAATAAACCAGTGAGTGGCCACCGAGGCTCCAGTACGGGCCGTACGCCCAGTGCTTGGAGCTGAGCCCGCACAGGATGCCTGTTCCTTGGCCCTGGTTACAGCTCCTTTGAGGACTGGCTGTATCGAAGCAGCTTTTGGAGCCAGCAGTGCTCTCGCAAAATTAGATAGCTTTGTCTGAGAGGTGGACACTTGAAGAGGGATTTCATCTTGACCGGAGGGTGTTATCTGGTCGAAAACTAAGCAGAGACACACTATCTCTGCTTATTTTTCTTATCGTGGTTGGTACCGTATGTGTGTTCACTATAGCAGCTTTAAAGTATCTGAAATTTTTATGTGGCCTTTTGCTTCTCTGTAACACCAACTTACATAATGCAATTCAGCCTATAGCCAGGCTATAAAAGCTTTCACATATACTGTTGGTCTAAAACATGGTTTAATCTGCTGATTTTTAGTCACACTTGCAGCAGCTCTAGCAATGGACATGTCTGTCAGGCAGTCATTGCATCACTTTGGTCCAGACTGAAAAATCTCACCAACTATTGGATGGATTGGAATGAACAAAGTGGTATAGATTCTCACGCCCCATCTTAATGACTTTGATCCTCTGACTTTGGTTTATTGTTGGCAATTCAAACAACACAAGCTTGCCGTCCGATGCTACGCAGAGGGCAGGTTGGAGGGGATTGGCTACCGCGTTTGGCACGGGCCACTCTGGATGTGCGTGGGGCCCCCCAAATATGGCACCCATTGCGTCCCGTTTGTGGTGCCCCATTCCCCTGGTGCAGACCAGAGGAAACTGACTGTTATATTAAAACAAAGGTGTTTTATAGTAGTATACAGTAAATCATTTAGTTTGGGAAGTGGCGGTGATTGGGGGCTGGGGGTGGATGGTTCGGAGGAGGTTCTACTGAATAAAAATTAGCTCAGAATAGCTCATTTAAAAAAAGAAAAAAAAAAAACATAAAAAATGATTGTGAACTAGGTCGTGTTTTGGGACTATGAACTTAGTTCTAAATTCAAAATTGTGATCTGCAAACTTGAACTAGTTCATTTTAATCTGTCTGATGTTGAGCTAGCTCTTGTGAGGTGTGAACTTTCAGACAGTCTCTCCTGGAAGATATTCATCGTGTTGCATTCGGCTCTGAACGCGGAAATTGCTGGAAATAGTTGAAAAAAAGAACTTTAAAGAGGAGTTCAAACCAACCTCGGCTCCTTTCTCACCTCCACACCCCTGGCCGATGACCGTGTGAAATGGGTGTGAATGTCAGATTGTCAATTGTCAATTAAATTCCCGTTTGACCATGAGATGTTGAACATGGTTGACATCATAAATGCTAATCATCAGCATTGTCACTGCAAGCATGTTGCTGTAGTAGCATTAGCTGTGTCTTATGTCCTGGCTGTAGACTCGTAGTCCTATGTGGGGAAGATGGCACACAGACCGAAACCCACAGAGCTTTATTTGACTCTGACAAATGTTTTATGTTGTTTCTCTAAACTGCTCTGCAGTGATCCACTGTGCTGAGAGAAAACATCGGCTCTGAATATTCCCATGCTGAGATTGTTAGTACATCGCTAACACATATGTAATCATGCAATCAAATTTAGCCTCTGTCAAGCAAAGGAGGGACAGATGTTATGTGTTCAACACCTGTCAAAAGAACATCTGGGATATCGTATAACAGTTCTGGCTGGAGGGCAGCAGTAGCTGAACAGTCAGAGGAGCAGGTAATTACAGGGTGACTGACTCAGATCACAGCTGGTGAAGTGACTCGTGTTTCTTATTCCCACACAAGTGCTGAGATTCCCTTGAGCAAGGCATTTCAAACACAACTGCTGGTGATGCTGCTTACTCAGCAGAATTACTTGAGCTGAATTCAAATAGCTTTCTTCCATATTTGCATTCATACTCAACTGGCTCATTTCATGAACTTTCAGAAGAGCTGGCTACACAGATAAAAGCTGTTAGGATACCCATCCATCAACCAAACCATCACCCCACAAAGATATGAATTATTGATGCTGGTTCGGTGGCTCCGTCCTGGATGGGGACGGGATTTTATCTGACTGGCTTTTTTGGAAAAATATTAGTTTCACAAGAGCTCAAATTATCACAAATGATCTAATGTTACTGAGGAGGACATGAGGAGAATGGTTGAGTAGGCTGTAACAGGAAGTGTAGGCCTACAGCTATATACTGTAGACTGATACATAAGACAGATAGATAACTAGGAAGCTAGTCTGATATATGATTGATAAGTGATGGATGTCTTTTTTTCTAGTATGCGTATACTAGGGCTGTGTGTTGGCAATAGTCTGGCCGATACCATATGTATCATGATACAGGGGTTACGGGTCAATATATCGCGTTATCTTGCGATACTGTAAGTAAGGTGATATATTGCGATTTTTAAAAAACTGTCATAGTATAAAGAGCCCTCCACCATATGCATAAAATGTGAGTAAAAAAAGTTTGCTTTTTAGTGCAATCAGAAGAGTGGGATTTACATTCATCACAGTTCCTGTAACATGCAATATCATTGCACTTCTTTTTGTTCAGTCTGAGCAAATGAATTAACATGTTCTCAGATTCACTGTGTTGCCTGAATGTTTGCTTTGGCTTTTGTTGATTTTCCTTAGTGCCTTTTTTTTATCGTCAAAGTCGGTCTAACTTTTGGATTCGGCCATCGGTGTCAATGTTACCAGTCAGCTGGGTTTGCTAATGCTAACGCTAGCAGTGCACCCTACTTCCTGTCTCAGTTTACATTAAGTGGAGGAGTCAAATGGCTTAAGATTGATTACAACACTGATACCTAGCCGTTGGGGGGTTTAAACATAAAACAAAATGAACCACTGTCTGTCACAAATCAATATTTTCTTATTCCTCTGGTTTATAACCAGTTAGGGGAATAGCAATGACCAATTGAAATGCTTTGCAATAGTCTTATCTCGACTAACAAACACTAAAACTCCTATATGCAAAGCACTGTTTTCCTGTGAAGACGACTTGTCCACACCTGTGTTTCCAGGTGGTTTTAATAAAGAACTCTGTCCACAGTGAAATGTGAGAAATCTCTTCAATATCAACAGCTGTATGATTCTCCGTGTTGACATTTATTATTTATTTGACGTGCGTCTGCGATGAATCAGAGACAAGAGAAAGGTGTCTTCTTAACTTTGCCGCCACATAGCCGACTGACTGGGCAGCAACACACAAAGCCGGTTACTCTGCTGCGCGTCGGCCCATTACACCTGCGCTCACTCAGTAATACAGCTGAAATCACAATTGAGTTGTTCTCATTTACATATGTACATAGTCGCTTCCTTTTGTGTGCTGATAAACTTATTATTTTATAATTGAGACCCTCACTAAGCCAGCTTACACCATTGTTTTGTGAAAGCTAGATTTTCCTTGTACACACTAGAGACAGCAAGACTGAACGTAGAGTACAAAAAGAAAGCGCTGTAATGGTTTGGCTGTGGCTAACAAGATGACATGATCTTGGCACAAATTCAGTCAGATAAATGGGTGATTAAATGTTTAGATCCGGGTCCAGTTTTACATATTTATATACGCAGTGGAAAGCTGAGGATACGGCTGCCGCATTACATCACACGAAATCCCTTTATTGTCTGTAAATCTTCAGGGTTAGGGTAAAGACGGACCATCACTTCATCAGCAGTGACCTGGCTGTCCTCCCTCGCCCCTGTCTTATCTCACCATCGCAGATAGAACATCCATTAACCTGACAGGAAGCCTGCTGGAATTGGTCTGAAAACACACAAATTGGCAACACTGCTTGTGCATTTTTTATGCTTAGTCATTCTTACTCTGCCCTTCCTTACCTTTGCGCCCCCCCCACCTCCCCCCTATCTTCTCTCTGCTGGTGTGCTCAGATGAGAGGCTGAGCTGGGAGCTTATACGGCAGGGTTTCTCTATAGCTCAGCAGCGTTGTGGCTATGCCCTTCGCTAAGGACGCACAAACGAGTTTATTCCCTCCGGAGAGAAGCCTCAGCAGTCCTCTGAGCGGCGAGAAAAGGTGTTTGTTGAACAGTGAAAACAGCAGGAACTCTGACGAAATAGGAGGAAGTTCAGCTGGCCCACGGCTTTCCTGAAAAGAAAGCTGGAGAAAAACAGCTTTTTGCATTTCCCATTGCAACCTAAGGTTATTATTTTCACTGAACCTGTGTCTGTAAGAGTTGGTGGTATGCTACAGGTGTGTTCCCTTTTCCGAGAGCATCTTGGGAAATAGTAATGATGTGGGAACGCAAGCTGTCACACCTTCAACAGGATAATGTGACCTTACCTCTGCCTCCTACAGCAGAGGGAGAACAACCTGAACAAGTGTCCTTGGATAGCAGTAACAAGCTATGTTAGATTAGTGTTAGCTAAAATATTACAGAGCCCATGAACAACATCTGCTGTTGGCAGCTGCACCGACGATCAAGCTAAACTAAATTCGTGGCTTCGACAACCGTGTATCAAACATGAAGCGAAATCGAAGAGGGAATCGCTCCTGTCAGCAGTGGTGCAGTTTCCTGTCCAAAAGACCCAGAGTGACTCAAGGTTTGCTTTTCAAGTTCTTCATCATTTCCCCGTCAGTAGTTAACTCTCTCAGACCCCAAACTAAGTGACAGGAATAACTGCAAATCCAGCCCTTACTTCATGCAAGGAAGGAATAATAATGTAGAAAAGAGACGAAAAACAAGGGAATGAGGAAGGATTTCACTTTTTTCAATTATATTCTGCTTTGTTAAATTGTAATCAAATTTCATTTCTTTGGTAGCCATCTTTCCACCATGATTCGAGGGAATTTTAGCCATCAGACGTATCTGGTGAGCTTTCCAATCATTATATCATTATATTTAGGTTTCCGACAGTTTCAATATTCCAGCCGGTTACTTAGTAACAACAAGCCTCGAGCCACAAAACCGTCGGTTTAAGCAACCTGCTTCACTCAGAGGCGCTTACATTATACAGTTATACCAGAAAAAGCTTCAGTCTTTGAAGGAGCTCTAAAAGAATCTGAGCAGCAACAAGGATTCTGCTGTGAGAACAAATCCCCCCTCAGCAAATACGAGCATAAATAAAAGCCAAAAGAGGAGGACGGCGCGTCGGTGAGAAGTGTCAGAACGGAGGAAACGTACGCTGCATGTTTCCAGTCAGCCGGCAGAAGAGGGAGTGAGTCTGTGCTTTTTAAAACATTTTACCCCCCAAAAATATTTTCACTCAGTAAACAAACTGTTTGCAGTCAAGGGTTACAGGCATATTAAGCAATTACACATCTTGATTATTGTGCTGCGACAAACACTGACATGTCTCATCAGGAGCCTTAGTCTAGATGTTCGACAGATGAACCAGGAAGAAAGCTGGGACACAGACATCACCGGCTCACAGAGGATCGTTTGAATGACGTTTTCCGAGTAGATCTATAGATCTGTAGCCTATAGATCCACTGTCTCCATGGCAGAGAGTAGTGAATTAGACATACAATGTTTTTAACCAACAAGAACTGATGCATGTATGTTTGACCTTTGTGTACTGTATTATGTTATTGATTTAATTTCCATTAATGGGTATATTATTACTTTATCTGACAGGGACCATGCACAACATGGACTAGAGTTAGCTATATCGCTCATTTATATCTGCAGTCCAGTTTTATGAGTTAGTCCTGGGACATTATATGAAAGCTTGTCAGTCAGATGCTGGTGAGTGTAAACACCAGGATGTTTGTTTGAATTTAAAACACAAATCACAGCCACATAGACTGATTCAACATATTCAGGGAATGCTTTATACATCTAATGTGAGAAGTCAGCCTTTTAGAAGTGAAGTAAACCTTGATGATGTTCTTACAAAAGCCATTTTTACCATTTTTAACAGAGCCAGGGTCAAACTGAAGTTTAGTTCTAGTAAAAATCTAAGACCAACTCCTGCTGTAGAAATAAATCGCTGTGCTGTTGCCTGAGGGGTTTGGCTGAGACATGAGAGGGTCACAACCTCAGCTGGCCCCTCTGTTTAGTCATTATCTCTCACCATGACACAGCCACTGACGGACTGATGTGTATGTGTGCGGACGTAGAAATAAACTCATGCAGATGCAGAAAAGTGCCTGCAAACACGCACAGGCACAGGGGCTGCTATTGTACAAATGCCCCTTCATTCATTTACCCTGCATCTGCCCTGCAGTAACGCCACAGGCACTTCTTTCTTCAACCTTGTGTGGTTGGATCAATAGCTCTGTTGTCTCTCCACCCAACAGGCCCTGTAACTACAGCAAGAAACTTGACGTTTTTTTTTTTCCTAAACAATTCCTTGGAGATGGAGCGAGGACGCAGCTCTTTAACAAACACGCCTCAAACAGCTTATGCACTGTGGAGAGGAAAAAAAAGAAAAGGAAAAAACACAGACACAGCAGTCACACTACATCAGGAGTTTTCCACCTCCTGTTCGCTACGACTGTGCATCTGTTGTTCACAGTAATCCTGTTGAGAAACATCTTCTATGTACATGTGGAGGAGGAAGCCCCTGTGTGTGTGCATCTGCATGTTGTGTGTGTGTGTGTGTGTGTGTGTGTGTGTGTGTGTGTGTGTGTGTGTGTGTGTGTGTGTGTGTGTGTGTGTGTGTGGTTAGTTAGTCAGTCATGCAGCCACAGTAATCTCCATGAGTGCTGTCTGCATCTCTGTGAGGCCTGACTCAGACAGTGGTGACCTCACCGCTGAATGGCTGGTAGTGCGTTTTGGTGTCAGCAGGGTTGTGTGTGTGTGTGTGTGTGTGTGTGTGTGTATGTGTGTGTGTGTGTGTGTGTGTGTGTGTGTGTGTGTACATGTGTGTGTGTGTGTGTGTGTGTGTGTGTGTTGTTGGCAAAAAGGAGACATAATAGAAATAGAATGGAAGAGGTTTGATTGCTTCACATCAAAGCGCCATCTCCAGTGCTTTGTGCTTGATCACAATCCAGAGTGATTCAAGGATGAGTTGACATTTGTAAAAAAAAAAAAAAAAAAAAAAAAAATATTGCCGACTCGTCACTGGTTAAAAGAGATAAATCAAAGGGGGATTATCGTAGATGCCACATAACACCCTCTGGGGATTTTGTGAGCTCACATCATCTCTCTGCATGATTAAGAAACCCACACACTTCCTCCCTCTCCCTTGTCCATGTCTCATACCGTATCCCTCCTACCTCTCCTCCTCTCTCCATCACTTCCTCATCATCTGAACCCTCTCCTCTCCCCCCCCCGCTGACGCCCAGTCAGGCTCTGTGGCATCTCCGTCTATGCTTTTTCCAGCCTCAAGAGGACGGAGAAATGCAAGAATAGTATTTCTTGCCCTCTTCTACCCTCCTCTCTCCTGTAGCTCTCATGTGACTCCCTTGAGTATTACACACTCTCACTATGTGAGTGTGTGTGTGTGTGTGCGTGCATGTGTGTATTCACGTGGTCCTGGTGCACCACGCTGAGGGTCCTTGTGTGAGAAATGGCAGCTGCAGAGAGACTGAGATGGAGAGAGAATGTGGTGACTTTTGAGTGCTGCCTGTTGAGGACACGGCGTTCTCAGTCGCTAGTGGCCATGAATATGTTGTGGTGTTGAGGTGTTAAAGGTCTTAAATAACCACATTAAGGGGATTCTTATCAAAAATGTTTATATTAGAGTTTTAAGTAAAAAAAAAAACAACACATTTCATTTCATTTATTTATTTATTTGAAAAGGACAGTGCACATTAATGAACCTTTCTGTAAATGTGCCAGTGTTAGCCAACAGGCTAATTTTCAACTGCAGTCCTCTGGCAGGATGTCTAAAAACCACATATTGGCCAGATGTTCATCAGTCAGATTAATAAATAACACATATTAAAAACAACATATATCAAACAACAACAAGTTAGCATAATACCATTTAAGAGTGTTCACATGTCTGACCGCTTAAGAGCCAGTCCTTAACATCGTGGCTAAATTTAAAATAGGAAGTGCAGTTTCTTAGCTCTGCTGGCAATGTGTTCCATAACAGAGAAACATAACTGACCAAAAGTAGTCGACCTATGAGGGACTACACAGTCACCTCATTAAGCCGATCTTGTGGTTCTATCATTTTAGAGTTCAATGGATCATTTTAGAGCTCAATGGATCTGATCAAGATAAAATCAAGATAAAAATCCAGATAATAATCTGGAGCTGACAGACATGGAGGATCGTTCGGCCTTGACGGAGGTATGTGCTCTACTGAGTGCCATTAGTTGCTAATGGAATAATAATTAGCCATTAGCTCTATACTTTCTAGTATTATTAATACCCCATTGTGAACAAGAAGAATGTGTTTATAGTGTTTCTGTTTTACTGAATCAGGATGCACATAATTGATTCACCTGTTAATTATTGGTTTGATTGACCGATTGATTTTTCAGAAAAATGGTTAAAAAATTTAAGTGTAAGTGGACGTCCAACGATGTGTCTAAAAACCAACAGTGTGACAAACAAACATGAATTCATCATATTTGAGGAACTGAAACAAGCAAATATTTCACCTTTTTTCTTGATGCATGACTTAAAAGAATTAATGGATAATCAAAGATGACCGACTAACGGTGATTTACATTTTGAGCAGGATTGTGTATCTATTTATTTATTCTAACCAGTTTGCCAACTCGCTCTCTAAACATGTTTCTTTGGTTCTGCCGACTGAGCTTTACATTTGATTACGCACATTCTGTCTGGCGCTCGCTCACTGTCTTTCTCTCCCTGACACCGTCTCTGGCACACTGCATCTCTGACTTTGACGATGTCAATTACATCCAATCAAGGTCTGTGTGATACGGTGACTCAGACAAACCTCGTCTGTCTCAACACCCTCTGATGCTGCGTCTGTGTCACGTTGCAGAGAAAAACTTCTTCTCTCTTTTTTTCTTTTTTTTTTTTCCTGCTGTCTGCTGAGTCTGGTCATTTTCTAGAGCTGTATTCAAAGTAATCACATGATCATATTGGCACTAAGCAACAAATGGTCTGTCTAGAGATGATGCATATGTATGTGTGTGTATGTGTGCATGCATGCCAGGACCTTTTAAGTATAAAACACTGCATGTGGTGTTTTCGGGTGTATGCACATGCATATGTGTGATGATGTTATCACAGTGTATTTAGGAGTCTGGTGATGTAACTAACATGATCAGATCTCAGGCTGTCTGTTTCCTGTCAGTAAGCTAAACAGGATTTCCCCAAAATCATATTTAGCTGCCTTGCTCTCGTTGATGTGCAGGGACACACTCAACCAAACTCCCTTGTAATATTTGCTTCATTTACTTTGCTGCTATTACCTCCTAACAGCGCCAGCATCAGCACTTTCAGTATTTATAGCCTGAACCGTGAGCTGCTAGTCTCTTTGTTGCAGCGCCTTTATGACAAGACCTTCTCACACCTCCTCTTTTATCTCTCCTCGATCTCTTCCTATCATCCTCCTGTATCGCTTTGCCCAATTTCATTTCCTTCCTCCCTTCGTTTTCTCTCTCTTCCTCTCTCTCTCTCTCTCTCCCCCCAAACTCACATCCTCTCCTTTCACCCCCATGCTTGTTCTCCCTACGTCATCTCTCTTTCTCACCCCCCCCCCTGCACCCCCCTCCCGGCTCTCCTTCTTTCTCTCTCCTCTCTCTCTCTCTCTCTCTCTCTCTCCTGCAGAGCCGGACTGGGCGTCACTGACTTTGGGCGTGTTTGTTTGCCAGGCCTGCTCGCTCCTTCACCGGAGCATCCCCCACATCAGCCGGGTGAAGTCTGTCCAGGACACGTGGGATGCCAGTGAGGTGGAGGTAGGGCAGCAATGGCAAATAAACATGATTAATGCAACGTCCCAAACTTCATTGATATCAAATATCAAAAATTAAAAAATGTAAACATCACTTCCCCTTATCTGAGTTGACAGCTGACATTTGATATTTGCTGGAATAGATATGACTAAATTTTAGACAATGGGCGTCATGGAAGAACATTGCTCATTAGCATAAACAAAAACCCAACAAGGCTCTATTCCTTTTGTGGGCAAACTTCATTCACAAAAACGCCATATAAAGGTAAAAAGCAGAATTTCATACCACAGAGACTCAAGCTCTTTTTTTTTCACAGTTAAAAAAATATGTGTCATTAGAGCAGTTTTGTACTGTGGCAGAAATAAACAATTAATGGTTTTTACATGAAGTCACATTATAAAAGATATCTCGCATAAGGAAGTGGTCAATGGGACATGCTAACCAGCTACTGAAGAGGAGAGTGGTGTCAATCTTCTCATCTACCTCCGGGCAAGAAAGCAAATAAGTGAATTGTTCAATAAAGTATTATTCCATTAGTGAGACCGTGTACACTTTTCTCCTGGGTGTGAAAAGAAGCTGAGCTGTTGCGTGCCTTGCAGACATACCCCCTTCAGAAATATGTCAACAGGAAATATGAGTTCTGTGCAAAAACTGTTCAAAACACAGAAATGCAAAACTTTGTCATAGGTGAGACTGATTTGAGTCTTTGGCTCTGCAGTTGAAGTGTGAAGTTGTCCCTTGAATGTATCATGTCAGCGCTAAAACGCCACCACTGGGTGACAAAACGGACTTTGTGGGGAGGTGATGCTGACGCGAGTGATGCGGAAAAAACCAGGAGGCTGGAGATGTGGGAGGACAATGATTGGGATTTAATGGAGATTTAACTAAAGAGGAGAGAGGGGAGGTGGTATGAAGCAAAATGCAAGAATAATACAGTAGGGTGTTGGGAGGTATTTGGGGATAAAAACCCAAACAGAAGCAAGAGAATTAGACGAATGGATGAACAGTTTGGATTGCAACAAAGCTCTGTGAGGGTTTCGTGTGTTGGTTCGTGTTACATTTCCACCAATGTAATTGTAGCACTGGGAGAGTTTAGGGTTGATTTTGAGATGCCAGAGTTTATTGTTGAGACCTTTGGAGCTGTTGCAGTCCCATTCCAATAAAACATCCTCAATCAAAGGACACACTTCTGTCGAACAGACACACAATATTCACTTCATTAGCTGAACTTAGCTAATACAGGGTACGACCATCATGGGTTTAATGAGCTACCACAAATGTCCCACAGGGGGTCTTCCTTCATGTCGACTAGCAATATAAACGTCACTAAGCGTCTGCAAAATGTTTCCAGTTCCCGCTCATACCAAAGGTGTCTGATACGTGATGACTGACTTAAAGTCAGGTCTTTGGAACTATCTTGAGAACACCTTTTCTGAAAATAGATAAGCATTTTATTCTGAAAAAAAAATGTCTTTATGGTTTGAGGAAGTGTTACAGACAGAGGGGATAATATTATCTTCAGTGTGAGGTGAAGGAGAACAATGGAAAAGAACAGTTTGGAGAAGTTAAAACACTTTAAAGTGACACTACAAAAAAAAAAAAATTTAAATAATAATATGAGATAATTTAGGGGCATATTTATAAAAATAACGATGAGATGGCACATATTTACACGTAGAAGAAAGTTGGAAAATCGTGATCGTTATAATTGCATATTCTAGGATGTAGTGTTGAATTTCTTTTGGAAATGTAATGTGAACACTATGAATGACCAATAAAAGCTTAAAATCAGGGACCTCATTAATGAACCACTTTGTTCTTAAACTGTACATACGCTCATTTCTATGCACAGAATCCAATTTATCATTTTCTTCTTCTTGTGCTTGAGAATATGCACACATTTAGAGCTGCTCCTAATCAGGCCTGGAACTGCAGGCAAAGAAATTCATTAATAACAGATAGAGAATCCCCAACTCTTATATTTTGAGAAGCTTCATCTTTTTATTGTTGATTCAGATAATCTATTGATGAACATTCACTTGTAATCATTCTATATTAATAAAGAACTGCTACATTTTTGATACCATTCATTTTAAATGATTTGATACTGTGGAAAGTTTGTGTTCTCAGCTATGACGTGTTAATGAAAAGCGGGTGTTGTATATTATATTTGCACACTATGTCACTCTTGGTCGAACGAGATGCTAATTCTGTGACAACAAATAAAGTAAGGGAATAGTGGAAACATTCAACACAATGTAAAGTACAAAAACACCAATAACAATGCAGGAGGACACATGAAATGACACTAATGTCCAGAAGTCTGTAAGATGAATGCTTCGGAGCTTCACCTCAGTGTCGTTGCATCATGTTTCATCTTTATCTTTTTGGCCCACTTGGATGTGGTTGACAATATTTGGCACATTTCTATATTTAAATGAGCTTCTACGTTCATGTACAGATGGATGTAGAACAAATGAGGTAAATGAGATGTTATTGTGTG
This sequence comes from Seriola aureovittata, assembly GCF_021018895.1. Classification (NCBI taxonomy): domain Eukaryota; kingdom Metazoa; phylum Chordata; class Actinopteri; order Carangiformes; family Carangidae; genus Seriola; species Seriola aureovittata. The sequence goes on from NC_079384.1 coordinate 5,386,893, forward strand.
AAGGTGGGAGTATGCTTATTTTGACAAATGAGGCCCCAGCTCTTCCTTTTATATGATGCCATTGTAGAGAGGAAAAATCAGACTTATGTGGTCTCATTTGTGTTGCCATTTATGCCGCGTTATTATGAAGATTTGGTTATTTTATTGAACAGTAACTGAATGTTATGCTCTGTAGATGCTTGTGATTCAGTTTTAAGTAGTGAGCACTTCACATAAAGGGGAGACGTACCAAATAAATTGGATATTGTGCAGAGGAGGTTATGCTAAATGGCTGAAAAAAAGGTTCTTGATCTTTTGCTTTGATGGTATTGATATCATGTTCCAAATGTCACATCTGAGGTGTCAAATGCTTCACATTTTTGCCAGCAGATATGTCACATATCGCAATTGCCATGAATTCTTTAGAGCTTTGTCTTTTGGCTGCATTTTGTGCTGTTATGTGACCTTCACAATAAAAAGCCACAGTGCTGCATCCCTTCCAGAGCCCCTCAGAGGATAAGAGAGGCGTGTTGAGGGATTCAGCCAGCTGGATTGGGCTCAGGGATTATCATTGGATGAAACACAGGATGGAGGGAACGCCGGGCGGGAGGCAGACACGTCCCAATGCAGTGAAGCCATTTCCACAATTAATCCCATAGACAAGCAGGGGACTCATTGTCAACTGAGTGAGGTCTATCATACCTCAGTTTTCCTCTGCTTCAGCCAATTTTTGTCACATTATTCAAAGTGAATGTTATTTTCTTCTGCCTCTTGTTATTTTGTTGTCACCATTTTCTAGGCCCTTGAAATGTCATGACTGCTATTATATGGATCTGCTAATTGCATTTAATTTGTAGTAAGGAACAAAGATGTTTATCTTTTTTTAATTTTTTTTTTATCTTATCTTATTTTGAAGTCAAAGTGACAATACAAGAAGAAATATTCTGAATTAATAAAAATTGCACACTTTCTGTAATATTGGAAATTGTATATTATTACTACTATAATGTTTTAAATGTTTAATGTTGGTATGTCCACAAATCCTGAAATTCACACTCCAATATTTCACCTGAGAGACGGTTTTTCAGAATAAAATACCTAAACCTCGAAACGAACTGGTTAAATATGCTGTTATATAAAATTTGTCTGGCTTCTCATTCACCCTGGACATCTCGAATGCAGCAATGTGGAAACTGCAGTATAATACATTGAAGTATATATTGGACTGTGAGCAGTATGTAGATAACCAGATTGTGTTGTCCTGCCTCCCTTTCAGTTAATGGCTGCTATGGGAAACAATGCAGCCAAGGCCAAATATGAGCAGAAGGTTCCTGCTTTCTACTACAGACCTACACACACTGACTGCAAGTAAGTAGCCTGCTCTTTCTTTTGTCACACCCAAAACACAAGTACTGGAGGGGCAACCTTATATCATAACAGTCCTAATATGACTTATAGAAGTTTATGTATGTCGTCTTAAAAGAGAACATCTTTGCTAATGGAATTAGTCTATTTGCTACTTTAGCTAAGCGATAGCAGTTAGCTTATGCTAACGGAGCTAACTCCTCGTGCTACTAGTGTTTTTGGTGTACAGAATAGTTTTTAAGACGATATAGTTAATATAAATTTAGGAGCTGTAGATACAGAAACGTAGGCACCTCATTAGCCAATACTGTATGTGCCTCTATGCTATGCGGGAGAATCCACTTGTTTACTAGTAAACAAATTAAACGTGTAGTGAGATATGCAGATTTCAATACAAAAAAATCAAGTGTAACTTGTTTAATTCTGAACCAATATCCGTTAAATTGGACCTTTTGCATACCCACAACTTTGACTGGGACATGCAGGCTCCAATCTGTGGTTAGACAACATCGATAATGTTAATGCCAACACCTGTGCTTTTCAAACTATGATGAGTCAAAATGGCCGCTGTGAAAAACCGTTGTTTGCTCAGCAGTGAAAGGACAGTGTTCAGTTCAAACTCATGTTAAAGAAAAAGGGAAAGAAAACTATTTTCAAAAGAGGGTCGGAAACTGACGATCCGGAATTAAATTTCACTTTCTGTTTCCGACTGAGTATTAAATTGGCGCACCGCTGTGTTCCGGGGAAAACAAATCACAGAAAGGTGAAACACCTGTGTGGAGTCTCAGCAGGGAAAGACATAAACGTTCAGCTCGTGATACGACTTAAAGACGCTGCTGGTATGGATTAAATGGACATTATCAACCAGAAGCATTGCTTATAGTTTAGATGTAGACGTTTTTATATAATTTTGATTAAAACAAAATGATTGCTTGATTTATGTTGGGAGTGGTGTCATTAAAAGTGCGAAAAAGCTTAAGATATATTTCATTATAATGAGTTATGTTTTATAATTTATTGTAATTTCACGTCACTCATGACATATTATCACCTCATAAACGTGTTATGGAAAATGTGTCAGCTATTAGCTGCCTAGTTATACACCTAACAAAGGGCAAAGTTAGCTTTCATAGAGTGCCGTAGGGATGACGTATGTTTGTAGGCGAACCCGGAAGTTAGCATCACCATGGTTCTGTCAACAAAAAGCCAATGTGTTTTTTACATTGACTATTGGAGTTCTGTTGGGTAAGATAATCTCCATAAATGAACACCACCTTATATGATTTTTGAAGCCTAAATACAATCGCCAGAAGCAAAAAGCTAATGTTAGGCTGTAAACGAACTACACCACGGTCGCATGATTTCAGTGTCACCAACACTAAACTTTCAGCGTGTAGTTTTAATTAGCTCTTACCTTTTCTAAAAAAGCCCCTTTCCTTTTTTGCAATAGTTTGCAAAAAATGTGAAAATGTCCTGAGCTTTTGTTAATTTAGTCACCTAACCAAAAACCAATTCAAAAACCCATCAGACTTAGCACCGGACGTGCTAAAATGCTAACTCATTCCTGCACCACTTCATTTAGAGTCATATTTCTGGCCACCTGGTGAATGGAAGTCTGACATTCACGATTGATTCAGCTCTCTAACTACTCCTGAGGGAGATAACTGGCTCTTTAGCTGCTAAATGCTCCACTTTGTTCACCAGTTAATCACCATCTGCGTCTGTCTGAAGTTTGGTGCTGGGCAGGTAGAGTGCCTAAAATATCACATTCTCTTCCTCTTTGTATGTATAAATGATATTCTCACAGCCCCATGGACTGTTTCGTGTTTTACTGATAAACTTTCAATCACAGTGAATTATTTAAGGTTTTTATGACCGTGAACAACAGGAAAAAAAAAATCTTTAAAATTGCATTTTATCTGGCAACTGCAGTATGTGCAGTCATAGTTATTTTTATACTAATAGCAAATATTTTTGAGTATCCATCTGCCTCCAAACAAAATCTTTTAATTTTCTTAAATTCTTTTCTACCTTTTTTTTTTTTTTTTTTAATTCAGGACTTTAGTTGTCCATCTGTCTCTCTGTCAGCATCTGTCCAGGAGGATTTAATTAGAATAGAAACAGAAGAAAGATCGAGAAAACGCAGATGAAAGAGATGTGTCTTTCTCTGTGTCTGTGCCATGGTCTGTGGTAGTGTTCACACACCCTTCTCCCCTGAGAAGCAGAGTTTAGTGTTTAAGACCCAATGTCACCAGAAGGTGTCATTCAAAGAAATGTCTGCCAAGAGTAAGACATTCTACCTCTTTGTGCAGACAGAACAGTCATTTTTATTTCTGAGAGAAGCCAATAAAAAGAGAAAATGTGTGGCGAGAGAAAGGATGAAAGCAGTTTGGAGCCTGAAGGGGAGGCTGAAAGGTTGGAAGAAGTAGAGAAGGAAATGGTGAGAGAGACTGTTGGCATGGTGATGTGCAGACTGTTGCCATTTGTTTCTCCACGCACTGTAGAGGAAAAAGAGGTTGCTTCTTTTCAATGCAGCTTTGGTAGAAACTATTCAAAGCAAAGGCAGTGACAGTGAAGTCTTCATGCTTTAGTGTGATATGAATGTGTGTTTTCCATTCTGTTTAATCAGAGCTAGGTAACTATCTGCTTATCTGCTTGCTGGCTTTTTTATCTCCATGATATTCTTTTTGTGTAGTAAAAAGTATCAGAGTATAGTATCCAGCTTACTGAAAAATAACTGTGTGTGTGTGTGTGTGTGTGTGTGTGTGTGTGTGTGTGTGTGTGTGTGTGTGGCATGTGGTGGGTGTACAGTTGACGTGAAAGCTAACTGTGTTTTTCATCATGTCTCTAGGCTGCTGAGAGAGCAGTGGATCAGAGCCAAGTACGAAAGGAATGAGTTTGAGTTCATCGAGAAACAGGAGCCTTATTCTGCAGGTACGTTCATACTGACATGTTTGTATTATTTCACTTAGAAAGACCCCCATCGCTTATATTATTCCCCCAAAACTAACCCTTACATGGACCAAGCTGATACTGTCCCAGAACCAAAAAAAATATTGTCTGTATTGGCCATAGAACGCCATTGTCACTCATGACTGACTGTTACTATGAGCATGGGCTTTTTTTTTTTGTCAGTCTCACATACATTTTCCTACTGATGTCAACACCTGCACCAGATCTAGGACTGAAAATTGTTACCAGCAAATACACTTTTTACTGCTGGATGAGTAAGTAGTGTATGATTTTGCGTTGTAATTATGTCTCTGTCCAAATGCTCACCAGCCTGAGCACATGAGACTTTACTCCCCAAGACATCAGACTTAAGAAAAACCGATCAAGACTCAAGTTTTGACCAAGGCCACATGGATTGAATATTTAATGATAGCATATGCATTGAAAGGACTTGCTATCAGCTATTTAAAAAACAAAACAACTAGGCCACAGTAGATTCAGTGTGTGTGAATAGAAAGACTGGTGTCACCTTTCTGCTACCCTCAATGTCTTCTTATATCGCTACAATAGGAAACAACCAGCTTCCTCATCATGCTCAGTATATTTGTCACACTTGAGTTTCACCATCTAAAATAAAGCAAAAGTGGCTGTTCTGTTGTCGTGTTAGGCTTGCGTTGTTTACCCTTCGATAAGCAGAACCTTGAAAACCCCCCTTGGACAAACGTCCCAGTGGATGCCAGTAGCAGGAATTCAATTACCCTGAAACATCCATCGACGACTTTCAAACATTCATTTTCTTCCTTCCGCTCCTAAGTGGTTCTGTATATGTTTGCAGTTAAAAGCATATTCAAGCAGTGACACTGTAATTGTCACTGACGGAAAATAGAACTGCCATTAAACTGTGTGTGTGTGAGTGAACAATATTTGTGTGTGTTGGGTCCAGCAGTGTGTGTACACTCTAGTATACATTTCACGTCTTGTTGAAGATGGAGTTTTCTGATTGGCTTGCAGTGACCTCACCCGTTTATTGTTACAGTGGAGACACACACACACACACACACACACACACACACACACACACAAGCAGATAGAGTATAATAATATGAGTCATTCTGTCATCTCTGTGCATTCGTGCTCACTACATCACTGATTTTGAGGTGCATAACATCTGTGTGCAGTGTGTGTGGGTGTGGGTTTTTGTGTGTGTGTGTGTGTGGGGGTGTGGGTGGGTGGCTGAGACTGACTATTGGCAGTCTCAGTGGCCTCCACAGCGGCTAATGTTATGTATGCAAAGTATAGGACGAAGGGAAAAGAGTGTGAGGGAAGAAGGCGAGGGTGGGGACAGGGAGGGCTATTGATCGATGAGGTAATGCCAATGTAGGTGAATGTTTCATGTCAGAAAGTCACAGCCACAAAGTGCATGCTCACACACACACACACACACACACACACACACACACACACACACACACACACGATGGAGTGAAGTGAGTGCAGAGGACAAAAAGATAGAGGTAATCTATGGAAGTGAATAAGGAGAATGGAAAAGAGAGCAGGGTGATGCATCGTCTGACCCCACTGGGAAATCAAAAGTGCTTAAAGCCGTTCTAATCAAACACACTCAAAGACGTAGTGAAAAGCTGCTGTTATAGAGACGCGGGACATGCAGAATCCTCGAAGACGTTCATAGTGTTGCGCTTGTTTGCTCACATGAAAAGTGAAAGAAACAGTTACGTAAAGAATAAAAAAAGAGCTAGAGAGAAGGAGAGGTTCAAACTGTGGCTGCTTTCTCGCCTCCACACTGCTGGCTAATCTTGTTGTGGAGTGAGTGTGAATTGTCAGTTTTGGAAAGTTATGACATCAGAATGGTGTTGGTGGGGGGGGGGGTTTTGGTCATTCAACAACATGTTCTGATTAAGCATGCTGTCAGCTTCTTATTCATTCCACTACTTCCTGATCTGTTGATGGTGAGGTCTGTGGGTTTTCCACAGTAACTGACACTGTTTCTGTAAAGAGATGTTGCTGCAGACTTCTTTCATTCCTTTGAGCACTCAAATAAAATGCCATCCGCCTGCATTGTTTTGGGGTGGAGGCAAAAATCTTAAATCTTAAAACCCGGGTAAATAATACTAAGACTACCAGCGTCATTAGATTCAAATGCAATAAGTGAGATAATATCATGTATTTTGGGTGAACAAAATAAGAGTATAAGAATAATCTTCCGTTCATAGCTTCCTCTGCTACAAACGTACATGACAGAATACTTCCTATTTTTTTCTTTTACACTTCTCTACACAATCATTCAGGGCACATTAGCCCCATTTTCACCTCATACTCATCATTTTCGGTTCGAAAATTGTAGTTTATTTGACAATTAGCACTCATTTACAAAACACCCAGCATCAGGTAATGTAATGAATGTAAATTAGTCACTTCATTGGGATGCCAGCTGATCACTGATCTGCATTTTCCTGTCATTCAAGCTACAGAAATAGATCCAGATTAGAAAGAAAACACTTGACAGTGTGACAGAAATAGAAGAGAGAAATGGAGGCAGTGTAGGCAGAGCTTTTTAGCAAAACAGACTGAAGAAGAAGAAGAAGAAAACATTACAGGCTATAAATGGAGCAGCATATCATTAACATGGAAAAGGATGTTCTTTGGTACAGAGACAATAAAATCCCTCTCTGTGCTGTCTCATGCTGCTTCCCATGCTAAATGCTTTCCTCTCACGTCTGTTTGTTCCTTGAATGTTCTGCTGTGTTTTCTCACCCTCACACACCGTCTCCCTTTTTTTCCTCCTCTTCTTAATGAGATTAAGATCAAATGATGTTTGATTTCAGCTTGACTGAAGTATCATCTCGCTCCATGCAGCTACAACATCTCACCATTACTGTCATAAATGCCTCCTGTGTTTCATCTCTCATCTTCTCTGATGCCGTTTTTGATACCAGCTTCCCAACCACATACTTTTTTTTTTCTCTCTCTCTCTCTCTCTCTCTCTCTCTCTCTCTGCCCAGGGTACCGAGAGGGGTTTCTATGGAAACGAGGAAGAGACAATGGTCAGTTTCTCAGCCGAAAGTTCATCCTGTCGGAGAGGGAGGGAGCGTTAAAATACTTCAACAAGCAGGATGTAAGCAAGATGATGCAGCTGATTTTGAATTGTGTTTAGTTAAGGTGGCACAATTTCACTTCGGACTATAAACACTGGTAAATATGGGACTTTTGCAATGTATTATTTGTTGTTCATGTCTGCCTCCATCAAGGCCAGGGATCCCAAGGCGGTGATGAAAATTGAGACCCTCAATGCCACCTTCCAGCCGGCCAAGATCGGCAACCCCTGCGGCTTGCAGATCACCTACCTGAAAGACAACAGCACAAGGAACATCTTTGTCTACCACAGTGATGCTAAGGTACACTATCACACTGTGATTTACACTCATTCAATTCCTGTAATCGTTAATTCAATTACTATACTCCTTTCTTCTTAATTGTTTTCTACAATGCAGTGACATGCTTCTCATATAGATCGTAATACAGTGCTCTAATACAGAGATAGCAGTATAATATGCATGCTGTCTGCTTTACTAAATGCACTTGGACTCGGAAATGTCCCTTAATAATTAATCTCCTTTTGGCTTTTTCCAACCAGCTTCAGTAGCTACAGTGCAGTCAGAAAGTATTTAGAAAGTGACACATTTTGTGTCGGCTCGGAGACAGAGACTATGAGGTTAAAGTGCTAAGTTTTAACTTTAATTTGAGGATGTCTACATCTAGATTCTGTGAACAGTGTAGGAAGTGCCTTACTGTTTAACTATTGGGGGAATATGTTAAAAATAAAAAATAAAAAAGCTGTGAGGCAACATGAGGTTAAAGGGCTGAAAGTCACCTCATAGATACTGTTTCATTTCAAGTCCAATGTGCTGAAACTCAGACCAACAGCAACAGAGAATGCATCGCCGTTCTACTACATAAAGACGACACTTTATATCTGCTGTGAAATCAGCTGCATTTGTAAGTTTTTCTCATTATTTTGTCTTTGTTCTCATAAATGGTTGTGAATTTAATCCAGATTAGATAGAACTCAGGCCGTGTCCACTCTAGTGAAACGTAGCCTTTGAGCTAGGGAAGTCAGTCAGCTGTGTCACAGGCTGCCACCGCTGTTGCCATCCGTGCAGCAAACAAAAAAAGAAAAGAAACCCCAGTGCACCCCAGCATGTACGCTTCCCTAGTAGGGAAGTTATCATCATCAGTCGCCACTGCCCTGCTGTGCTGAGCACCGTGCTTTCTTGTGGGCAGCGATGAGGTTAGAGTTTAGATGCCAAATGTCAACGCCATACATGTCCTGCTTTCAAATAACAATGTATTTCGTAATTTTCACAATAAACTTTACACCTTTTGATTTCTGCATTCAACCACATTGCTGTGCTATGACTGAGAAAACAGCAACTGTTCATGTCATTTAAAACATCTCCTCTAAGTAGCACCAAATGACATGTCGTGCTTTCCAGGAACCTTCCTTAAAAAAAAAAAAACCACATAATTTCCTTTCTAGGCAATTGTAAGACTGCCGCGAGAACTATGAGACATAAAAAGAAAAAAACCCTCATTAAGCCGCATTCTCCATTTCAACCCTCACTGTTCTGGTTTTGAACCTCTTTATTTGAGAGGGGGGGTTTTGTTTTATTATATTTGTGGATTCTGAAAACCGAGAGCCTGGAAAACCAGACTTCAAGTGGCTGTTTCAGGGTTCAGATGTGGTTTTAGGGTTGGGCATAGAATGGTTGTGGTTAGGGTTAAGCATTCAGTTGTCATGGCAAAGGTCAGGGTAAGGGGCTGGATGGGTCTCCACAAATATAGTAAAACGAGGATGTGTGGGTGTGTGCCCTATGTGTCTCGTTGAGGGGCTCTATAGCACTGAGGACACAAATCATGGTTGCCTCACAGTTCGGGTAAATCTCTGGGATTTACTGTATGACTAATATAGAGAGAGAAACGGAGAGGGGTGGAGGGGGGGGGGGTGGGATGGGGACATAGTTAATCAAAAACAAGATTAGAGAGAAGAAAGAGGCAGATAATAATGTCCATTCAGGAGGGTGAATGGAGAACGAGAGGCTCAGATAGAGAAAGCACTGCGCCCTCTGCTGGTTGAGTCGTGTTACTGAAGGCCGTGTCAGAACGAGTTCATCGGGTTCATTCGGTGTCGCCGTCACTCTTGTTCTGTGGTGGAGTTATCGACAGTGCTGCAGCAAGGACTGATGCTCTTGACTACACCTTACTCTGTAGGAAAGACACCTTCACCGCTTGATAAAAGCTGCAAAAACAACACATTCTTCACTTGCAGCACAAAATAAATACTGTGAATTAGACTGTGATTGTGGGTTATGTTGCCACTGAGGGTGTTTACTTTCTATTTTGTTTTTTAAAACAGGAAATGGTCGACTGGTTCAATGCTATTAGAGCAGCAAGGTTCCACTACCTGCAGGTGGCTTTTCCTGGAGCAAGTGATGAGGAGGTGAGGATGACCGGACGTCCGATTTGTTAGTGAATTATCTTGTTCCTGTTATAGATGCATAGATGACCTTCCTGGGGTTCACATTTATGTCACATCCATCTTGGAGTCGAGCAAATGCATAATAATCTGATAATATAACAACTAATAATACCCATGCTAGAAGAAGCAATATTATTTAATATTTCTTTTGTCTTTTCCTTTATGTTCCAGCTGGTGCCCAAACTGACCAGAAACTTCATGAAGGAAGGATTTATGGAGAAAACAGGCCCAAAGGTTTGTGCAGTGATTACAGTTACACATGCCCAAATATGACCGAACTGTCTGCAGGCCCAGTGTAATACAGTGGTTCCAAAAACTGGCGTTTCAATTTTATTTTATTTTTAATGCTCTTTTAGTGGCCAAACATCCTTTAGACTTGTCATGACGACTCATACTCTCCTCATAACCTTCAGTCTCTTTTTGTTTTCTGCAGCACACAGAGGGCTTTAAGAAGAGGTGGTTTACTATGGATGACAGGAGACTCATGTATTTTAAAGACCCTCTGGTAAGAAGAGACCTGCCTTTTACTTTGTTCGGACCCATTACTCAGCGTCCGCATGTCTTATACTCGCCCTGTGTCCCTCGTCTCCCAGGATGCCTACGCCCGTGGTGAAGTGTTCATCGGCAGTAAGGAGAACAGCTACACCGTCTTGGCCGGTTTGCCCGCGTCTACTCAGGGCTACCACTGGAACCACGGCATCACCATCGTCACGCCGGACAGGAAGTTCCTGTTTGCCTGCGAGACAGAGGCCGAGCAACGGGATTGGATAGCGGCCTTCCAGAGGGTCATCAATCGACCAATGAGGCCACAGGAATATGCAGGTACCGGGACTAGATAAGCCATATCAGACCATTTTAGTAACTAAAATGACACTCAGTAGAGTGCATACCAAGGCCAAATCTTTTCTTACAGCAGTCCGGATTATTGTCTGGGTCTGCACCAAATTGTACAAAGTCATAAATGTGTCAGATTTTTTATTACATCAAGATCCAAACATTATTTTCTAGGAAACTGATGAAAATGTTGAAAAATGCCCTACCTCGCAATGTTATGGAAAATGATTTAAAAAATAATTGAATGGGTTCTTCTTTGGCCCCTGCCTCATGCCTCCACCAAGTTTAGTGTGAAATGGTTTTTGCTTAATCCTGCTGACAAACAAACAGTCACAGGTGAAAACATAATCTCCCTGGCGGAGGTAAAAAAAAGTTTTGGAAAATCATTTATTCTGCAGTTCAGTTTTTGTAGTCAAACTGTCTTCTTCTTGTGGTTCTCTCTGTAACTTTAATGCAAAAGCATCATTATTGCTGCTCAAAAAGAGCCGGTCGAAACCATAGTCTGTTACCTGCATCGCTGCATTACATCATTTTATGTTTCTGTCTCTGCAGTGGAGGCCCATTTCAAACACAAGCCTTGAAGCCTGCGGGAAAACCACAACCAACTCCAAAAAAACTCCAAAAGCCAGTCTCAGTCAGATCAGAGACAACCCCTGCGTGTGACCACAGACCATGGCGGGACGAGGTGGGGTGGGGTTGGGGGGACGGGTGGGCGTTTTGGGATGGGCCATGATGAGAAAAGATGATGAAGAAAGAGACAGAGGTACTGTCTCTATAAATGTGTAGGAAATTCTAATTCTAAAGGGACTCTTGGCCCCTCATGGGGTCAAATGCTGGTGATCTGAGGCCAAAGGGTAGGTGGTGTCATCCCTATTGCGCCTACCAACCTTGTGCTATACGTTACCAAGCCAACCACCCCCCTCTCCTCAGCCATGTGGGTCTTTCCCCTGCAGCAACTCCCCCTTTCCCCTGGTTTTCATCTTGTGAATGGTTCATTCTACCTGTAATCTAATGTAATTATGTAATCTAGTCATTTCACTGGTTGCTTAACAAAGACAATGCATTGTTAATTTATTGAATGTACAGTTTTGATGACAGTGGCTTACTGTGTGCGTGGAGTCGTGACATTTTCGTTGAGGACGCTGTGAGGTTGAACCTCTGGCACTGACACCCTGTTAAACCCAAATCTACAAAGTGCTGTTAACAACAAATATGCATAAAAACACACACAAACTCTCAGTGATCACCGTCGCTGTTAACGTAGCTGGAGGTGGCTGATCTGCATCCAGACAGGGTTCTTTTCAAACCTCAATCTGACAGCTGTTCTCTTATTTATTTGTACTGTTGAACATACTGAGTCATCGTAGAAAGTTATCGCTGCTTTAAAGGATTGTAATGTGACAGGATTGTAATTTATATAACACTTCAACAACTGTTTTATTTACTTTTTGCATCTTGTTTTGAAGACACATTGTTGTGTTGATCCTTAAATCACGGTGATAGGTTGTTTCATTATAAAAATCTTAACATCAATACAGATGAGTCTGAAATCAAGTGGCAGTGTCTGATTTGTGTTAACACCAGTGTGTCTGTGTCTTCAGTACACAAGGAATGCTGATTAATGGATAACTTTGGTTTATTAAAACTTGGGTCTTACTTTCATAGTGTTGGCTATCATTCCGATTTGCAACATTTATTATTTTTATTATTATTATTTATTTTTATTTTATTGCAGATTTATTGATTTAATGCTTATATTTATACGGACGACATATTGGGTATATAGTATGGAAAAATGTCACATCATAGCATTCAGAGCCTACGCTACTTTGAAATCCCTGTCCTTACTGAATGGCCTTTATACAAATACACAAAACCCAACAAAAATACACAAGACAAAATACCAAAAACAAGTGAATTGCTGAGATATGAAAATATGGCAAGAAACACAGATAAATAACAAGCCTATGTTAGCCTTGTGTTTCTTGCCTTGTTAGCAATGACTTTGATGAGCACAAGGTTTCAGAAAGAAATGACAGCCAAAGCTATAAAACTAAGACCCAAGTTGAAATAAACCAGAATTATGCTTAAAAGCCAAAACTCAAGTATTTCTTATCATTACATGCTCATGACTACATAACCAACTATTTCAGATGAAAAACATCTTATGGTATTAGTTCTTTTTATTCTGTGTGTACTGTGAAGGCATCTCTGTATTGAAAGTGCAGTATGCCCCTTTTGTCCAGCAGATGGCGCTCTTCTGTTGCTTTAAAAGGGAGATCACATTTTTGTCACTGAAATCATCAGAGTGAAGATTTTAAACAAACAAGATATGTGATAATTATTTTGCCTTAGAGGTATTGGTAGGTATAGTGATTAACTTTACCTTGCTTCCACCATTCTTTAAGCTAAGCTAGGCTAATTGCCTTGTGGCTCTACTTCCACACCTGCTGTGATGCACAGTCATGAGAGTGGTAACAATCTTTTCATCTAGCTGGCAGCAAGAAAGTGAATAGGCATATTTCCCAAACTTAACCTATACTTTTAAAGGAAAATGTTCTAAACAGCCAGATTTCAACCCACATAAACACCTTGCTCTCCATTACTATAATCAATGCACCAAATGAGGTAACATCTTTCAGATGCTGTGCTCAGGTGCTCCAGAGGAGTTCTGCAGACTTGAAAAATCCTAGATTTCTTTTTAAATTAATTTTTCATGGAACTATATGCAGATGGTCATTATGGAGGACGCAGCACTTCAGTACTTTCCTAAAGGCCTGAGGCTGTTCACTTGTTCCATATTACAGTAGATGGCGCTCATCAGTCACTGCAAGGGAAACTAAAGACGTGTAGAGTTGCACACTCACAGCAGGACAAAGTGTGGACTGAAAGGTCTGCTGGTGTAAATGTCACCTGATGTTCTCGCCACTCTTACACAAACTTCCACATGCACATGCTGGCTCCAGGGCCTTACGGAATTATGGGTAAATCAATGTTGCTTCTGTCTGGCTGCTGTGTTGTCGTTGGCAACCAGGTTGTCATGGTAAACTGCTCGGACAGTGAGCCACTGAGCTGCTGCAGCCAGATTGAACCCGCACAGGAAGCATTTAAAAGCGGGTGGGACTTCGGCTCAGCAGCCGCCGTGTTTGTTCTGAAGATAATATGGCCAGTGAGGCACTGGCACATGCAGCAAACATTTACGGTAGTTATGGTAAAATTTCTGCTTGAATATTATAAGAATAACCCTAATTTAATTTTCTGTGTTCTTATGTTCTAACCATTTGCTCTTTAAAAAAAAAAAATTTGTTTAGAACATCCTTTTAGTGTAGGACTTCCTCTTTTCGACCATTTAGATAAGCTTAAGAACACATTAACATCAGACTTGATCAATAAGATGAAGCGTTTACAGTGCCTCTGGAAAACCCAGTCCAGCTGTCCTGTCCATCAGGACCTGCTGTCAATAATCCAACCAGAGCTGGGACTGTGAAATTAGCTAATCCCCTCCCAGGAAAGCCAGCAGGAGCAGCTGTTGGACTGGAAACAAACTGAATATGAAGCAGCAGTCAGGGACAGGTCAACAGCAAGAGTAAAAAGTCCAGCCAGGGGAGAAAATACTTTAGTGATATGATCAGATTCGAATCTATTGATTCTGACCCTTTGGACCCTGCACCTAATGTCACCTTAAATGTGTGAGAAAGAAAAATGTATTGTGACTGGGATAGTTAAACTAAATGACATTTGATAATTACATGACATTTGATGGCCTTTTTTCTGGATACTGAAACAATCAAACACTAAATCTCACAAGAACTACAAGACGATTAAGTTCTTCAAGGGTTGTACTTCTATCTCTATCCTGTTTCTGTTTTATGCTCACAAAGCAGTCAACTTTATGTAAATAAGTTGTTTTGCAATAACATCTTTTTGCTGTTAAATTGAATATCTTGATATTTTAGGAAATTTCTTACCAAGAGACAAAAGAGAATCAAAAAACCCTCATACTTGTGTGCTAACAGCCAGGAGGTGGTTAGCATTAAGACTGGAAACAGCTACCATGGCTCTTCCTATTAGTAAGCTATAAGACTTTTTAACACATAACTAAACAAAAACATAAGAGCAGCAGGTTTTGGTTTTACAGGAGGTTATCACAAGACTCCAGGAAATAACTGGATGCTAGCCCAAGCTAACTGCCTGCTAGCTGTAGTTTTATATACAAGCAGGAGAGTGGAATTGATCTTCTCATATAACTCTCAGCAAGAATGCTAACATGAAATCAGGAACTCAGGAATTTGCTAAACAATCTCTCTGTCCCTATGGTTCATAAACTTTCTTGCTAGCTAAAGAATCTGTAGTGAAAAATGCAGAACCTTGACATATCTGCTGTATATTTTTTTTTAAAAAAGAAAGAAGAAAAAAAATACCTTGATCCCACCAATATGAAGGTGAAGGTGAGGAAACTATTTTTACTCCAGCCAGATTAAGTGTGGAAAAACTGCTATTAAATCTGCAACACCCTGCTGTACATATGAGCTACTCACACACCAAAATTTCATTAGTGTGGAGTTTTAATGGAACGTTTTAGTCTGCATAAGGGTTTAAATGACATTTCACAGACCTTTTTGCCCAGTAAAGAGACAAAACACTGAATCTTTGTTCTTTAGAATTTTTTTTCCATGAAAATGAACTAATTTAATAGTACATTGACGCACAATATGAGCCATTTGGCTGACAGCTGCTAGCACTGTCCCTCGCAAATCCAGACTGGTCTAAACCTTTGAAAAATAATTCTTAATAAGATAAAAATGTCAGCAAATCTCCAAAAATTGTCTTTAAGCTCCTTCACAAACTAAATTGAAAACTGACTAAATTTATTGTATCCTCTTCTTCAAGGCCTGGTGAGTGTTTTGTAGATAGGTTGCTCCCAGCCAGAGGGCGGACTGTGCGGAGGTGGTGCCAAGGCCAGGCTGTTGATAAGCGATGTGGCGTAGGGCCTTCTGGAGGAGTGGAAGTACGGGTATTGATACAGACCGGCAGGGTACCCAGAGAAGGCGCTGTAGAAAGTGGAGCTCTGAAGGTCAGTGTGGTCAGATTGGTTGGAGGAAGATGTGGAGGAGCTTGGGTAAGGGCAGGCACCCGAGCTGAGGGAGGTGTACTCTGGTTGTGGTGGCGGAGGAGTGGAGGAGGAGGAGCTGCTGTAGTGACCTGGGCTCATCTGCTCAGTTTTAATCTGAGGTTTGTTGCTGGTGTCCTCATGGGGCCCATGGGTGTCACGACTGGAAGAAGATGGTGGCATTCCAGTAGAAGACGCACCAGAAGTTTTGGGAGTCCAAGGGGGAATGCTGTGGGAGTGGATGCTGGGTAGGATGAATGATCCAGAGGGGTTGTTATGTGTGTGGCTGGTATCTGGCGGGGTTAGAACAGCGGAGCCGTGGTTGTTGGGAGGCAGGTACTGGTCGAACTCATGGACGTCAAATCCATCGATGGTGCTGATGACGTCAGTGCTGAGCTCGGAGATGTCCACGTTGCTGAAGTCAATGTTCTGACGGCTGGGAGGAGGAGCGGAGCCGGTGCTGCCGTCCACAAGCCGGTGGGCGTCATGTTTGTTTCCTATGTGGAGGTCGGTTTTAGGGGTAGTGGGAGGTGTTGGAGGTCCATGAGACTGACCTGGAAACCATAAATGAAGAAAGCACCAATCAATATTCCCACGCTGAAGCATAAAAGGGTAGAAGAGTATTAAACCGTATTAACATGGATGTGATCAGTGTCTCACCTGTCCTGTCTGGATGATAATGATGGTGTACATCCCCCGTTCCAGCCAGCCTGGCCACCCCCGGCTCTGTCTTATACAAGCCCTGTTGATGCTGCTGCTGCTGGACCAGTCCTGCTCCACAGTCCCCTTGACCCGGTTTGGTGCTCTTGCGTCTCCGAGGCTGGTACTTGTAGTCTGGGTAGTCCTTCTTGTGCTGTAGCCGCAGCCTCTCTGCCTCCTCGACGAAAGGACGCTTCTCTGTTTCAGAGAGAAGCCTGAAGGGGAGAGGGGGGTTTACTGGATTATTGGAAGTTAATTTAAATACCAGCATCCGACATGGGTACACGTTAGCACTTTTTCTTTCTAAATTCAGTATTGAAAAATGGAAAAAAGGAAATGATAAATTAGAATTATTTTTGGTGACATTTCTACACTTTGCATTCACCATATTTTTGATGTCAATAATGCCAAGTTATAATTTCACTGTGGGAATAATATTTTACTCTAAATATATTATATGCTGTAGTGGAATATAACTAGGTCACCCAAGTTGGCTACTGCACTTAACATTTGTACTTTATATGAGTATTTCCATTTCATGCCTCTTTGTACTTCTACTCCACTACATACCACCCAAAAGTATGTAACACAGTTCAAATTACCTCCACACTGACCAGCTACAACAAATGCAACTTGATGCATCTGTAAGAATCATCCAACAATATAATTCATAATGGTATAACACTCAGCACTTAAATACTTGCCTTAGTCCATTTTGCTAATAATACTTTTTACTTAATACTTAATCTAGACCTGACACTTAGTTTTACATGAGCAACATTTTAAATGCAGGACTTTCTGTGTGTGCACCAGAATTGGTCCAGATGTGGAAGTAGCATCTTACAATCATGCTGTATATGGGCCAGAGTCAGGCCGTGGAACTGGGTGTATACTGGGCCTGAAGAAAACAAATGTGATTTATTTTGCTATACTGTTATTTTTTTGTAAAGATACAAGGAAATATTCATTGAGGCTACTTACTTATTTTTTTCATGTTCTTCATACTTGCATTAGCAACTGACCATAGTCAACCACCAGTAAGGGAGAATGTTACTCGTCTTTCATTTGGTCTTTTATTAATATGTTATGTATTACACAGGGGATTTATATTTTACAACCAATATTTTACTTGTGTAATTCAGTAAGTCAGCAGCAAATTACTTGATCTAATTTTGTGCTTAATAACGTCAGTAATACTGTCTTAGGAGTTGTCATATTTTCATTCTCATTTTGGAATGAAATTCACCAGGATTTTGCAGTAGAAACACAAACTGTGGTGGTCTTCAAATTGAGTTGCATGCAGTAGGCTACTAACTGCTCATTGTCTGACTTTGAGTCTCCAGTTGAGTTCCAGTACTCACCGCCACAGTTTACCCAGCGTCTTACTGAGCTCAGCGTTGTGCAGATGAGGATACTGGTCCGCCAGCTTCCTGCGCGCTGCCTGCGCCCAAACCATGAAAGCGTTCATCGGTCGTTTAACATGAGGTTTGTTTTTCAGCCCTCTCTCCCCTTGACTGGGCATCGGTACCAGCGACCAGTCGTAACCTTTCAGCACCTGTGACACCGCGTCGCGAATGCAGGCTGGGAAGCGCTCATCCTCCGTGCTGCTCTCAACCTTATGCGTATTACCAGACGCAGTCCCTTGTGCGTCCGACCCTGCCGGAGAAACTAGAGACTCTGAATCCGAACCATGCGGGGACATGGAGCTGTCGCTGCCCACTGGACTGCATGGATGCTCCGTCAATGACTTGATCTCTTCTGTCATGTTTGCCCAGTAAAAAAGCTGCAAGAATTTACCGTCGCCGAAATTCCGTGCGTAAAGGCGCACGGCTCTGCAGGATGACTGTTTCACCACGAAGTCAAGTAAAATCCCACATTTCTTGTCTTGAACTTGCCATTCCTTTCCACACCCTCTTCCAAAGCGAGACAGAGTTTGACGAGCCACTATTTTCTTTTTTAGCTCTTTAACGCTCTTTAGAACTTGCACCTCTCCACCCCTCGTATGCTATTGGCTTGTGCAAAGTTTTACCAGAAGAGTACCTCCTAGTTTGGCAAGAAGAAGTAGGAGGAGGCAGAGTTGTTAGTAGTTAATATCAGATTTAGAATTTAAAACTTTAAAATTTTTATGATGCTTTGGATAGAAGCCTAGTCTGCTCAATAAAAGTTATGGCTGGATTTGATTTGTCCAAGTTCAGAGGCAGAAAATAATATTCTTTACGAGAGGATTTCCATTTATGCTGCATTTGAGGGACAAATGCACTCTTTAATCCACATCCAACATTTATCTGACACCAGTAACTATTTTGATATTAGATATACAAAAGATGATACAGACTATTGTTATCCATTAAACTGCCCACCAATATAAATATGTGCTTCAGTTTAGCTCAACAATGAGCAATTATAATACTAAAATACTGCTTTCACATTAATGCATGAGTAAAAACCCACCCGATGATATAATATATGATTAAATGATTATTTTATTCTTTATTGAAAGCAAATTCCCTCAGTTAAAGTGTTAGATTAGATTAGATTAGATTAGATTAGATTAACTTTA
The DNA here is from genome assembly GCF_021018895.1 of Seriola aureovittata. Lineage (NCBI taxonomy): Eukaryota > Metazoa > Chordata > Actinopteri > Carangiformes > Carangidae > Seriola > Seriola aureovittata. Next base: position 5,405,946 of record NC_079384.1, read on the forward strand.
TTTATCCTACAACTGGGAAATTCATTTACCACAGCAGAAAAATAAACATCTATAGAATAAACATCTATGGAAATATACAACAAAAATATACCAAATATACACTAATTAATACAATATACACAATACACACCAGTGCATCACACATTTCAATACTGCATCATCCTATTTATTTATTGTATTGTACTATCATTAGTAGTAGTATTGATAATAATGATAATAATAATCAAAGTATAAGGCTACTGCTACTACTACTAGGCTACTACTACTACTAATGATAATAATAATAATAATAATAATAATAATGATGATATTCATTCAGTTTTCATTATTGAGTCTTGGTAACATTGCATTTCTCTTTTGTGCTTACATTAAGAAAAAATAAAATATAATAATATTAATATTATATATATATATATATATATATAACAACAACAATACTACTACTACTAATAATAAATATAATAATAAAATAATCAAAATTGAAAAAAATGACTTCCGCGTCTGTTAAGTCACGTGACCGTCACCTCGATGAACATGGCGGCCAGCAGCGGCAGTTCAGAGAGCTCTGTGAGGAAAAGACGTGTCGACAGCAGAAAGACAGAGACAGAGTCCGCTGACAGCTGTAGACAACATGGAGCAGACACCGGCAAAGACACAGAGACCGGAAAGAGACCCGAGTCTCTACAGACCGGGACTTACTGGCTCACCCGGATCGTGCTGCTGCGCTCCGTCGCCTTTATTTACTGTAAGTGTCCTCAACTTCTCATTTAAGAAATACTTTGCAATACAGTCAGAAACAGATGTGGCATTAAACTGCGCGTCTGTATGCATTTGATATTTTAGTTTATATTGTAAATAAAGTTGTGTTTGATCAAATTATCACAAACTGAGTGACGTTCAGAAACCTGAGCGGTGGTCCAGTTCAGTTTTTCAGACACAGCAAAAACAGCATGAGCACAGGTGTGTGGTGTGGAACACAGACCAGGTGTTTTTTTACGGTGGCCCTGAGAGCTCAAAAGCTCTGCAGCTGAAGAAAACACAAACAAAATTCAGGAAAACATCTTCATCAGTTTGACAACACCTGGGCTGTAAATGAACACAACACAAACAAATACAGAAACCCTGCTGCACTGCACATTGAGCTCTCAGGGCCACAGTATGTTTTGCTCTTCAGATCTTGGTGTTTGCCTGATTTCACAATCACAAGAGGTGAACACACACACATCCCTGTCAAAGTCCTGTGCCCAAACCAAGCAATTTTAAAATGTGAAGACAACTCTCACTTGTGTAATTTGTTTTTTGCTGCTGTTAATTAAAATTCCTGCTGATGCAAAAGACCTTTCAAAATAAGGGTAACAAAAATACAGTGTTCATCTTCATAGCACTTTCCATTTAGGATAAAATTGAGACTTAAAAAGTTCAGTGTATTTGTTTGTGTCTCCATCATCTTCTTCTGTAGTGGTGGCGTTCGGCGTTGCTTACAACCAGAACAAGCAGCTGATCGGTGAGCACGGTTTGATGCCCTGCAAGAACTACCTCAACAGTGTCAAGCGCTACGTCGGGGGAAAGATAGGCCTGGCCGCCTTGGCCTATACGCCGTCCATCCTCTGGTTCTTGGACTGGGGCGACATGGACGCCAACCTGGACGGCATCGCCCTGGTGGGGATGGCTCTGTCGGCGTTCGTGCTGGTGACAGGAATGGCCAATATGATGATCATGGTGACGCTGTGGCTGCTTTACCACTCGCTGGTCAACGTGGGGCAGCTGTGGTGAGTCTGGGAGGGACAGATTTAGTCAAATGTAGTTAATTCCAGCAATTTTATTCTTCTCCTTTAGAGTAGTGCATTAAAAGAGTCGGAGTCCTCTGCTCATGTTTTCAAACATCATGGCCATAATTGTACAATACATTAATTTAACTTTATTTTATGCTTTTATACTTTTATTTACAAGTTCAGAATGAGTTTTATAGTTTTATAGTTAGAGCATAATCAATAGTAAAAAAAAAAGCTGCTGTTTTTCTTCAATCGTCATTGTAAAGTGAACAGCTTTGGGTTGTGGGACTTGGTTGCACAAAACACTTTGAAAGTGTCAGTTGGGGTTATGGGAAGTTGTCATTTCACACACAAGACAATGAATCAGTTACTTTGGAAAAATAAATCATCAGATGACTCAGTGATGAAAGTATCGTTAGTTGCGTTTTCAGCTTGTTCTGCTTCTTCCAAGTTAAATAAAGAAGAAAATAATAATAATAATAATAATAATGATACTGATAATAATAAAGAAAATAACCATTACATTTAGTTCATTCTAGCTATTTGATAATGTTAAAGAATGCATCAGAATTCTTATTTTGCTTTGTCCTCTCTGTTTTCTTTTCTTTTCCTCAGGTATTCCTTCGGTAAGTGAACTTCATCATCCACACCCAGTGACTCGCACAGTTTTCAGCCTTAAAACAGAATCCAGGAACTTTCTTCGATCCTCCTCGTCAGTTAGACGAAGTGGATCAGAGGCAAAACATTTATGTGAAACACTCACAGGTTTGGACACCGTTTCAGTTTGTTTATAGTGAAAGTCGTGTGATAAAGTCCCTCAATCTCATACATGCATACTTTAGACCTGCCTCTCTCAAAGATGACCAGAGGCTTGAAACCGGGTCAATTAAAAGAAAAGTTAAGTTAAGTTTTACTAGTACTGTAGTCACCACGACTGAGACTTGTGGTGCGTTTGATGACACCTGGCCAGTGTTCATATATGTGTGATAATTTGGTGCTACATAAACACTTGTTGGTGTTATTGATAACTAGAAACCGCAGTGGGATTTGCTGCTCCTGCACAAACCGAAGCTGAACTGCGTTGCTGCCTTGAGTTAGTATGAAGACAAAGTCGAAGTATGAAGAGATGGAAGAAAAGAAGAATGCAAACTGCAAGACTTCCAACTCTGTAAATCCCAATTTGCTCAATCAACTTAAAAGTTTACAGGAAACGGCCTGGGAAGACGATCTAGGAGCTATCAGAACCCCAGCAACAGCGAGCTGACAACGTGCCGACAAGTGTCCAGGAACACAAAAAACCCGCAGGAAGCACTTAAAGCTTGTGGAGACCCTGACTGGACCGTTGTGAAAACAACCACGAGATCCATGAAGAACATCGACACTGCGGGTGGTCGCTCATCGGCCAACACCGTCATTCCATATGTGTCTGGAGGAGCGGTGTTACCGTAACCGTGAGGACACTCATGACGTTTTTTTTGGAGTAGAAATGAACATATTTGTAAAGAGACGTTTAGCCAATTCTATTATTTCATTCAGAGAGGGTTGAAATGGGCACTCAGTGTGATTCTGGTGAGAATTGATCCCAAAGAATGAAAAGATCGTAAATTGTTTTATCCTTGGGAATCATGCAGACGTAGAGTCATGGATCATAACCATAATACAATATAATCACAGCTCATAAAACTACTCTACTTATACTTCTGTATCTCTCCACCAGCTTTCTCGTGATTGTTTCCCGAACTGTTTACAGCCAGTTATTGGGTTAAAACCCAGTCACTGACAGAATTAAGGTTTATTGACGTACAGTACATTAGCCCCTAACTCGGTGAACCCAGTACACCGTCACAAATGTAACAGTAGCGAGGGAGGACGGAGAGGAAAGAAGTAAGAAAGTATAAATAGGAGGCTACATGCAGGGCTCTGGCCCAGATAAGTGGCGAGGTCAGTGGCAGCTCTCTGACTGGTTAATGACACTTTGTAGTCGGAGACGCCAGGCTGATGTCTGTGGTTGGGAGCTGCGGCTTCTATTTCTCTTTTTTAAAAACATTTTTTTTTTTCTTTTTCTCTCACTCACACTGTCTTTCTCCCTCACTCCCTCTTTTCTTTTGGACCTATTATCACCCTATGGCTGACAGTGCAACTTTAAGTCTGCAGACTGAGCTCCTCCAATTGTTCCCAAGTCTAGACTGCAAACCAGAGGCCAGAGGTTTGTGCTGTTTGCGTCATTAGTGGCAGACACTGTTTTCACTCGCTTGAAAAAATTCAGAGCTGCAATATGGCATTTAGTAAGGTAAACTTGAATATAATCAAATTATATTGGATTTTTTTCAGTCCTGCTAGCAACGTGGTTCTAGGAATAGCAGCGCCGGTCCGTGGGTCAGCTGGGCCACTTTGGTCCACACTTAAATATCCCAACAACTGTTGAATGGATCACCATGAAATTGCTTCAGACATTCAAATACTCCTCAGCATGATTTGCATTTATTTTGGTGATTCCCCCCCCCTGATTTTCAGCTATTGTCGTCATCGATTTTCAGTTCATCCAGCACTTCACAGTTCATTACTAAATACATGCTAAACGAAGGCCATTCTCATCATATGTTTAAAATAAATTAGTAAGTAAGCACGACTAACACTGTTGGTTAATGTGTCTTAATCTCCACCAAGAAAAGATTTTGTATAAAAATGACAAAATGAGGCTGTTTACATTATTTATATTTATATATATATATATATGACAACAATACATGGAAAGAGCAGTTTATACATTAGTTTTTACAATGATAATAATAATGATAAAGATGAGAATAACTTTATTTATATAGCACCTTTCAAAAAAAAAGTTACAAATTGCTTTACAATAAAGACAGAAATACAAATAATAAAATCAAACTAAAACAGAATAAAAACAACAGTCAATAACTAAAAGTGAGTCTTTAAAAAAAGATTTATAAGATATAGTATATTTATAAGCTATAGTAGATTATAGTGGATCTGTCCATCGTTCACCCCCCTGGCTTCCTCTAAAGCAGCGCTTCTCAAACTCTCACATCAAGGACCCCCCATTTGATAAGATCATTTTTGCTTTGAGGTGTTTTATTACACAAACCTGTGACCAAAATAGTCATACATCCTGTTATTGTGTTACTTATGGATGGAATTATAGTGAAAATTAATTTTTCCCCTTTTTGCTGGGGACCCCCCAGGAACCCCTTCAGGGACCCCTGGGGATTCCACTTTGAGAAGCGCTGCTCTAACGCACCGCAGTCTGTCCTTTTGTTATAACCTGTGTGGCCTGTTGAATTTAGCGCTGTCTGTTCTTCTATGACCCGTTGAACCTTAAGAAAAGAACTTGACGTTTCAACATTGTGATGATTTGTCCAGGGTGGGAGAGCCAGCTGCTGGAGACGGGCTTCCTGGCCATTTTCTTGTGTCCAGTTTGGACTCTGTCCCAGGTCCCCCGCCGCTGCCCCCCCTCACTCATTTGCATCTGGACCTTCAGGTGGCTCATTGTCCGCATCATGCTGGGAGCTGTGAGTAAAACATTTTACTAATATATAGAATGGTTCCTGCAACTCCAAAGAGTCAGTGTGTGGACGCCTTAAAGTGAGGAAAATAACCTATAGGACAGAAAACACAAAAAGGAGTGATGCTTTACAGCTTCTATTATCCAATATTTAAAAGTATTTTTATTATTTAATAAACGTTTCCTTCATGCTTTTGCAAACCAATAACTTTTTATCGACTTTTTCTCTTCATAGAACTTCTCGTAGCGGTTATTGAACTTGTCAAACACAATAAAAACTAATCAAATGGAATTTACTCAGGGGCTCTCCCATTCCTGAAACCCCTTTACTGCCAGCAGCACCTTGACTAACACATTTCCTGTGGGGAGACCCTGCACAGACATGGATATTTCTGTCTAGGAAGGAAGCAAATACTGTAAATTCAAGCAGAAAGGCATGTTCACTACATACACACACATATACACACCTGGATACATCCAGCGAGCCAGTGTGAAGAAATGAAACTATTTCTCAACAGCATAATTCCCCGGGATATTCCAGTGTTTGTCCTCCTGATTTTAGACCGTTACTTTTGGAGCTGCGCTTTGCTATAAAACCCTGCCAGTATTTGGAAATCCAACCCAAATATATGGTCGGCTAAACAACATGTCTGGTTGTTTGACAGTTTCCATGGTGAATTTCAGACCACCGACTAGGTTTTATCTGCCAATCACTGCAGTCGCCACAAACCCAGTGGGGTTTTTCCTATTAAGACCATGAAGGGAGCTGCAGCCCAGGGGTCGCACCTCAGCTCCAGGTCGCTCCGAGGGGTTCTCAGCTGAAAAGACCTGACTTCTCTCACTATGCCCTGATGAGCTTTGTCAGACGTTACACACTCCCTGTTTGGAAACGCTTCATCTGCTCTGATTGTTACAGAATCATTCATTGTAGAAATGTAATGTTTTATCAGTGAATTATGGCGTGTTTTTGGATTATTTTGAACTATTGATACCACAAGTATACGCTTAACTGGAAGGTGAACTGATCACCATTAGTTAGTTCATGAGGTTATGATGGCAGAGATCTCATTGTTTGAAACTGCGGTGCTGGAGCAGAGCAAGGACTCGGTGACCACTGGCAAAACAGTCCTTCAGTGTTTGATCTGCCCTGGTCACAGTCGTTTGCCTGCCCGACCGCCTGTGGTTCACCGTAGCTCTGTGACTGCTGTGAAAGAGTTCCTGCCTGTGAGGACGATTTGGCTCAGCGTGCACTTCAAAGGACCCGTCAGTCATAGGACATGAGTGAAATGATTGTATTTTTAGAGCGTGACTAAGAAATGTCCCAAGTTGTCACACTGGTTACTGCTGACATGGTTTAATCTCTGATGTAAAGTTATGCCCCTTTATTTTGTCCCGACTGCACGGTGCATGCTGCAACTGTTCGGTATGAAACATTAAAGGTCCCGTATATTGCACTTTACTTTTCTGCTGTTTTATTTGAAGTGTCGAGAAGAAAAAGATTTATTTGTGGTTTTAAGAACCAAAAACCATCTGTGTAGTTTTACATCTCCTCTCTCAGGCTTCTCTCTAAACAAATGTAAAACTGTTTTTACAACACGACTTGAAAAAATATCAGTATTTTGCATATGTACCGTATATTTAACTTCAGGGCCGTAGATCTGACAAAGTTTCCTATGCAAATAAATATACTGTATATGCTGCTGGGAAACCCGGACGCTCTGTGTGTCCTTTTGTTTTTTTTAGCACAAGAAATAAACAGCTTGTCACCCTGAGACAAGACAGTAATTAACATTTTAAAATATTTTTAAAGTGATTTTTCACAGTCAGATTTCCTCATATCATATAAATATATATATATATATAGTTTGGTGTTTGTTTGTGGATTGGACATGGACATGATTTTGTAAACAATATAAACTACCCACAAATTGTCAAACACTTTTGAAAATCATTTGCACATTTTTTTATATTATATTGTATATTGTCTGCTCATTGTCTGTCGCTGTTTCCACTGTAAAAAAAAAGATCCATCACTGAGAGGGTTACAGAATATCTTTACCTTGGTATTTGGATAGACGACAAACTCGCATTCAAATATCATAGACTTTACATAGAATATACAACATAGAATTTGCAGCCAACGTGCTTACAGTACTCACTGCATTGTGTATGGAAAAGTTGCGATACCAAACTCGGTCTCACTGGCTTTTCCTGCATGTCCCGCACATCTGTACTGAACTTGAAAGAGCAGATTTTTGGTTTTTGGCTGCAAAAACAAAGAGAAACGTTAGATGGTCATATGTTATGCTAATCAAGCATGTTGACATTGATTACCTTTATTGTTGTCCCATTGGCATAGCTGGGTATGGTTAATATAACACGTTGTGGTGGGACATTAAGCTGCTCGGATGCTTTTTTTAATTCGAGCTGCAGCAGCTTGTTTACAGCAGCAGCTGATTGTGAAGGTAATCAGGCGATAAGATACAAAAAGTGTCGCTAATTTGGTTTTAGTGCTTCATGAACACTGAATACAATTAGCCATGTTCACATAGGGGCAGGGCAAAAAAAAAAGCTGGATCATAATTGTGCAGAAATATATCTGTTAAAACTCTCAGTTTAAACTGCTGGTGCTTGTCTAGTGGTTCTCCTCAAGGAAACCTGTTGGATTCACACAGGTATTCTCTCCCCGGGGCTCTGGACAACTGGCAGACGTCTCTGTTTATGGCAGAGGTCTGGATATCAGGTTTTAATTGATGACATTTCAGGATCTCATGATTGAATTAGATTATCCGCAGCATCTTTGGCTGCAGCACCTCAACAGCCAGCAGCTGCAGCCAACAGCCAAGCTCATTATCAGTATGAAATGTCCTGTTTTTTTCCAAATCTGGTTAGAGAGGTTAGCGGCCGATTCATTCCACATTCCATGCCAACCACATGATGGGCTAATGTATCAGTATTGACAATCTCGTGTCCTTGATAACGCACTATTTACTTCATTTGGTTCGTTTGGTGAAGAACAGGCACAGGGCCGAGACACATTTCTCTGTATTTTTCGGTCCTGATTGAGTTTTATTTTCTCTTTTAAGATGGGAAAATCCTCTCTCTGACATTTTGTGAGCTAATTCGAAATGTGGTGCAAGCTTTCAACAGATGTGTGTGTGTGTGTTCTTTCATCTAAATTCTTATGTTTTTGCTTCCTCTGTGCTCATGTTTACCTTGTCTGGTTTTATTTCTTTGTGTAAAACACTTAAAGTTTATTATATTATTATTATTTTGTCTTTTCTAGGGTCTCATTAAAATCAGAGGGGACAAATGCTGGAGAGACCTCACCTGCATGGACTACCACTACGAGGTGTGTGTTATGTGTGTGTTATGTCTGTGTATTTAAAGTACACAATGTGTGTCTGTATGTTTCGTTGCAGTGCACTGGTTTCTCTGAACTGTTGTGCTATTGAGTTAGCCTGTTGCAGTACATAATCCTTCGAGATGTCCTGTTCTCCATCCATAAACTAATTAAAGTGACTAACGTTTTCATCAGCCGCTGAGCCGCTGAGCCTTGCTTTCTGTCTGCCTTAACTGCTGGTAGCTTTTTGAGCTTTCTTTATCGTGTTGCCATGAATTGAGACTTCAGATTTCATATGACAAGACTGGCCAAGAAAAGCATCAGAAAGACTCAAAATCGAAGCAATATTTCCTGCATTTTTTTTTTCTTTTCTACCTGTCACCTGAATTACCCACAGTGCAACTCAACAGCCAACATTTCATTCAAAGATTCGGGTATTCAGGTTTCAGACTTGTAGTCTTCAGCCTCAACAAATGCTGACTCAAGTGACATCACTTAGGGCAGTTTTCAAATTTTTTTGCTCAGCTCGCTCTTGAGCCGAAAGCTTAAACTCCCCCGAGAACACGCCATACAGCTGAGGGGAACTGCAGAGCTGGATCATAATTCTCTGTGGCTGTGTCATCTGACCCATTGTTAACATACCAATATACATACTTTTCATGAGAGCATTTACATTTTCTGGGTAGAACACTTAACGTACTTGGCTCTTCTTTCTTGGGAAAAATCCTCCGGTGCACAATTATGCATTTGACATTTCCAGATGCAACGGTGAAGGAGAAAAGAGAGTGGTTATCATGAGCAGTGACCAGAAAATAAGAGAATTTGAAATTTTCTCAACATGAAATCTCAAGGCTGTTTTGCTGACCTCTGAGAAAGTGCAGCAACACCACATCAATGAACTCTCAGAGCCAAAGATTTCAACAAAACTATCCAGTTCTGTGTCAGTATCAAGTTCAGATGACACTTGCAGTACAAGTTATTCCTGAGGCTGCATCACCAGCAGAAGTAAATTAATTCTCCGAAAGACTAGTTTCTAAATTTCCCAAAGGCCTGTTTTCTTTTGAAAAACTGAATATCGAAGACTGATCCAGATATACAAAAACACTGAGCCTTGGCTTTGTCTACTGACTGATGACAAGACGGCAATGAACTCACATCAGGCTAACCACACCAGGGCAACACATTACAGTAACCGCTGTCGAGGGTTTCAATAAATCAGCCTCTCACACAGAGCGCAAGGTTGTGCAAATCTAGTGTTTGTTTTTCCCCCTGTGGGATGCTCAACCACTCTGACCCACACTGCTCTGTGTTAGCAAGCCGCAGGGGGAGGAGGGCCATCGTCTGTAATTAATATAGACAGGAATACACTGGCTCCTATGGAACTGGATGACTGGAACTGACACACATCAAGAATACAATATACGACTCACACAGTCTTTAATATAATGGAAATGCCTCACAGACTGTAATACACTGGCTCCTGTGGGACTGGATAGCTAGTTCAGTTTGGGATTATAATGTGTGTGATTTATGGAAGAAAATATAAAATCCACACTTTTCATGTAGTTAGGCAAAATTTTTCATTTGGTTCTTTGGTACTCTGCGTTGTAAATCTGATTTATTCCTGTGTTTTCAGTTCCCATGGTCAGAACAATTTTAGCATTGCTAATGCCATGTAGAGCAATAGACCAATGGTTCTCAAACTGAAAAATTAGATACAGTAACTCTTATCCACTGTACACATTTATTATGTCAACTGTGTGCAAATAAATCTGCCACATCTGACAATTAATCACAAAATATCCTAAACAGGGAAAACCCATCTTTGGTTGAACCTCACCACTGTGCATATCCAGAATATGATGGTGGACCACGTGTATATTTGTTTTAAGGGGTTAAAGGCCAAATGATGATGAGGACCATGAAATATAAGGAATTTAATACAACAGAAACATTTCATATCATGCCAGCGAATTTTCGCCTTGGCAGTGAAAACATATATTGTTTTCAGTTTCAGCTGCAGTCAGTACTTTGTGCTTTTAAACGTTACGCACTATGACCAAATAGAACTATTTTAATAGGTAACATTAATTATCGGACATGAACAGTAGCAAATATTTTGTCCTGATATGAAATACCTGTATATATTTTTATAATTCAACCATGCTAGCAGCTGTGAGTGATAGCACCACAGTGCCTAAGTACAGAATGCTAACACGCTTCTGTTCAGGGTGTCAGCATGCTAACATTTGCTAATTAACACTAAACACAGTAGATTACACTTTTTAGAGTTCATCCTCGTAAAGGAGCTACATGTTAGTTTTGCTATTGCTACATAGCCACCGTTAGCGTTAACAGCTGTTTACGTAGCAGTCTTGCCAAGAGGAAACGTTATAAGGATTAATGGTCTGAGAAAGAGGAATATTTGTACAAAATTTGGTGCCAATCCGACAAATAAATATTGATTTCACAGAAGAAGTGAGAAGTTTGACCTGCTGATGGCACTAGAGATACAGACAGAGGCTCAGTAAAACCAGCAGGATTCATGGATAAAGAAAAAAATAAACCCTATAATGGTTGAGATATTTCAGTCTGGATGAAAGTGGTGGTCCGACCGACAAATATTGAATTTAATCTTCCTAATGTAGAAAAATATCAAACAGCAGAGGACATTCAATGTGCTCACTGAAACCAGGCTAAATGAGTATAATTCTTTAACGCAGAGTCACTTGCTATAATTATGCAGTGGTAAGGGAAACTCTTGGGTACGTGGAGCCTTTCAATGACAGTTTACAATAAAGAAAAATCGAAATATAATTGAGCAATTCAGTGACGCTTTGCTTCCAGATTCCAATGGCTAAAAGGAGCCATGGTCTTAATTACATCGTCTATGCAGTTCATATTTTAAATGGAGCACAAGAGCAGCAGCAGTTAAACAAAAACGCAGGAAAATGTGAGGAGAGATTTCATTTTTTTTAAAGGTTGTCCTAAGATACTTGGCTCTTAGAAGAGTAAAGCGTATTATATACCTGGTAACTCCACAGTCCACCACAAGTGTTTAACTAATGATACTATGTCTTCTATGGCGGCTGTGCGTCATGACACCTGCACAAATACCTTGAAAAGAGAAAATTATTGCTTATTATTTAATATAAGTGACAGTATTTTCTACTGTAGTGTGGCTTTTGAGCATTTATTCTTCTTATTATTATTATATTATTATGATTGAAACATTAGCATGTGCTGAGGCACATTGTGTTTGTCTACATTTGTGACTCTGATGGAGCTCAGATCACATTTTATGTCCAGTTAATACAGAAAACCAGGCGATTCCACAAGGTTTCCCAAAACTTTTTCTTGGCAGCTGTATCTTGCATGGAGAGCTGTCAAAGGCTTCTCTGACCCGGACTCAAGATATTCTCCTCTAAATGTTCTGAGTGAGTCAGGAGTGGGATCTCACGGCTTTCAATTCATGTGCTTCTGGTCTACTGCTCATCTCCCACCGAGGCTTCAAGCTAATATTAGCTGCTGGAAGACATCACTATGGCAGACTCAAAGGGTTGACTCTGATGCTAGCGCTAACTTGGTCTCCAGACTTTGCATATTGTAGCTTTAACTGAATTATGAATTAAAGTCTGAAATGGGAGGAACAAATACTCGCAAAGGAAATTCTTCTAGTTGCACGGTGACAGTCCATATTACAATATAGAGCTTATTCTATGCCGGGTCAGTTTACCTGCTCCAACCTCAACTGTCAACGGTCTTAGGGGTAATGTAGACACACACACACACACACACACACACACACACACACACACACACACACACACACACACACACACACAGAGGTAGCACTGGAAGCCACTGGCGCCAGGTGAAGCCTTATTAACCCCCTCTGACACACTGCTCTCTTTCAGACCTGCAGAGAAACTGCAGATCTCCTCCTGTCCTGACTCTCGGGGCTGCGTCGGTGTGTTTCGGCAGTTTTGTTTGCTTTAGTTTGTTTGTTGTAACGCAGCTAGTTTGCAGGCCAGCTGAGGTTGTTTGGTTGTCTGAGGTTGCAGGCTCTTTGCCCTTGGTTTTTCCGGGGGTATTTTGGTTAGCTATAGGTTAAATATCCCCCCTTTTTTTTATCTTCCATTCCATAAAAACAATAAGAGTACAGACGTGTGCTAACTACCTTTTCTTTTTTTAACACACCTTTCTCTGTGCTATATTTATTTTTCACCGCATCGCCTGACACTGTTTGCATGTTCAGTCATTACACGGTTTACATGCAACCACCTAATGCACACACACTTAATCATACGTACACAAACAGTGAACGGCTCTGTATGAAACCTCTGACTGTTTTTTTTGTGTGTAGGTGGGGTTGCCTTCATTTAAATAAAGTTCCATCTTTATTTAGACATGGAAATGTTTCTGTCAAGGTGTGGCACCATAACCTGCTCTCCATCCTGGGCTGAGACAAGAGATTAGTGCCAAAGTAAAGCAGAGAAACCGTCTGTCTATGTTTAGAAACTGCTGCAGCAAGTATTGGAGCAGAGCAGACACTGGACATAATCAAAGATTATTTTTCTAAAAAAAAATGTTTCTGTGCAGAAATTAATGGAAAGATCCATTAATTCAAATTCTTTATTATTTGGACAACTGCCCCCTGAAACTTTTCCTGCAACATAACACTGTCTCTGACATCAACAAAGATTCACCTGTTCTCCTCTCCATTCTCTGCCCCTCCATTTCTTTCTTACAGACCCAGCCAGTTCCTAACCCCATGTCCTACTACATGCACCGGTCCCCATGGTGGTTCCATCGCTTCGAGACATTGTCCAACCACTTCATTGAACTCATCGTCCCGCTCTTCACCTTCCTGGGCAGGCGGATGTGCATGGTCAACGGAGCACTCCAGATCCTGTTCCAGGTAATACAAACTATGCAACCATGAGTGTTAAAGCTACGCCTTCAACTCAACACTCACATGTATCTCTGCCAATAATTTTGGTGTTGTTGCTATTTTTCTAGCATTAACATCTGATTGCGTAGCAGTCTAGAAGAAACGTTGCAGCTTCAGCATCAAACTTCATTTAGCAGAAGAGAAAGCTTACAAATAGCCCCTTTAAAGCTCGTGCAAAGCAGCGTAGCAACACACATAAAGATACAATTACTATACTTTTTTTCAATGTTGATACATCGTTAGCTCGAATAGATTCTCCAAAATTCACCTGTTCAGTTTATATTTACAGTAACCACAAGTACAAAAGCATAATTAATTCATATTTACCAACATCATAAACCAGCCAGATGGCTCAACGGTGGTCTCTATCTTTGAAGCGGTCGTGATGTCCGATTGCCTGTCTATTCCTTGATTATTTATATTCCTTTAGTCCGTAAGGGTCCACAGGTCAAAAGAATCAAAAGCATTTTTCATAAATTATTCCCACTTGTGAATATTGTCATGTGAAGTCCATTGCAGACAGTTGGGCAACTTCTTCTTCTTCACTTCTTCCAACATAAAAAATAGTTTATTTATGTCCTCTTTTATTTTTAAGAAAACCACTTTGTATTTTTGTTGGTTCCTCCATTTTCTGTGTTTGTGCTGGGGTTGGACGGGAAACTGGGGAAGTTGTTAGTTTGGGAAATACAATTTTCTATGATGTTCTTGTTATATATCAAAAGAAAAAAAGAAAAAAGAAAACCAACTTTGTGACTTTCTTTTTTTCTTTTTTTACCTCTCGTAATTAATTTAAAAATAACATGATTTGTAAAACAGTTTGGTGATTGTACATGATGGCAAATGGCATGATTCCCATTAGATTTCGGGGCTAATGGAGTTACAGGAGCTGTATGTTAATCTTCATTTTGTGAGCAACTCAACAAGACTAGAGATGTAATTGATTTGTTCTCCACACGCGACAAATAATAGTTCATTTATGACTGAATGAAAGTACTGTTGTTGAGATAAATGTGTTCTGGTGAAAAAGGCCAAATTATATTATTTAGCAGTTATTTTATTGTAAGTTTATTAGACTTCTTTTCAATTAAATGTTTTTCAAATAGCATGTCTTTCAGGCAGTGTCAGAGGTCACAAGATGATCATTTCTGGGCTTTTCATGAGCCATGTATTTACATTGTTCTCTACAGTAAATATATAAAGGGTCTGGAAGTGATGCAGTATAATCATTCCACTGCTTGTTCAATGGTAAAGTTTTGGAGTGATATGTAGTTTCCTCTCTCTGCTAACTGCATATCTATTCAATGTCTTTTGTATTTTGTGCTCTAGATGGTTCTGATAGTGAGTGGGAACCTCAGTTTCCTCAACTGGCTGACCATTGTTCCCAGCCTTGCGTGTTTTGACGACGCATCCCTCGGCTTCTTGTTTCGCTCTGGAGGGGGAGCCAAGAAGGCAGCGCTGGAGATACAGAATGAGGATGCAGCTGGACACACCCAAAGCCCCACCAAAGGTATGTGGATTCACGACAGAATTAAATCCCACCTTCAGTATATATATTGAAATATATACTGAAAGTGGGATTTAATTCCGTCTTTTTTTCTCTTTGAAATGGTTGATATTTTATTTTGAAATTAAACCCAGCAGACGATGTGCAGGATATAACATTGGTAACATATAACATTACTTACAATAGAAGCTAATGGCAGGTAAAGGGTCTGGTCATACCAGAGAGGGAATTAAGGGAGGGCAAGGGATTAGCACTTGGACAGCTGAGTTGCTGGGAAAAGTCTGACATATGGTTTATTGGAATTTAATGTGATGTGGCTTACTTTTTTTTTTTTTTTTTTTACATTACAGACTTCTTAAAACGTAAAAGAATGAGAGTGGCCTCTCTAATTGGTCTCATTGGACCCATTAGTGTCTTTACTTTGTGGGAGGAAGTTGAATATAAAATGGGCTTTTACCTTAAGTGTGAGTGTGTTTTAATCATTTGAACAGACCCAGAAGGTCTTTGTTAAAAGTTTTAGTTGGATTGTGTTGATGTCTTTACCATGCGCAGGATAAGCAGGCCCACATAACAGGTAGGAAGGAACTGATGCAGACTTAGCCAACATTTGTCAATACCAAGCCGTCCCATGATCTAACAGGCCAAAGCTTTTCCACTGAGGAAGTGTTAAAGGGATCACACACACATAAACACACATAGACTTACTGTACACTCTCAGTAGCGTTGAGTCGGTCACGTCGGCCCCCTCCCAAATGATGAATCCCCTTCTCTGGCCAGACATTAACAAACATGTCACCCTGATTTAAGGTGTAATTACAGGTTTCCCTTGGGCTACTCAGTTTCATTTGGAAAACTGGGATTACACAGCTGTGAGACACTTTATTTCTCCAAAACTCAACAGAATTTAACAAGTAAACAAAAGCTGTAGCAACTCCTTTAGGCGAAACGGAGGCAGTGACATGGATCCCTGCAAATTCATCAAATGTGGCTAAGAGCGATGTAAATAGTGTCTAATGGATGGACGGACAGACGGACTGGAACTGATCCATAAAACTGTATCCAATTTCCCTTTAGTCAGAATAAATACAAACTAATACGATTTTTCATTCTTTTCCTTTCGTGTGTGTGTGTGTGTGTGTGTGTGTGTGTGTGTGTGTGTGTGTGTGTGTGTGTGTGTGTGTGTTTGTGCGCGTGTCAGGTGTATTGATACGTCGGGTGGTGAACATTTCTCTGGGCGTTCTGATTGGCTATCTGAGCATTCCTGTGGTGATGAACTTGTTCAGCCCCAGGCAGGTGATGAACACCTCCTTTGACCCACTGCGCATCGTCAACACCTACGGGGCCTTTGGCAGGTAGAGTTGGGGTGGGGGGTGGGGTGGGATGGGGGGGTCTGAATTTAAAACGAAATTAAGATTATTTACACAAGACCTCTAAATCTTGCTTTTCCACAGTGCAGTGTCAGGTTTTTCTCACTACAAGGTCCATTAGTTGTCTGTTCTGGAGCTTTCGATCATATCAAATAGTCTTCCTCAACAGATGTAGGTGTAATGGAAGTGCAGATGTTCACACTTTCATTTTTCTAAGCACATAAATAAATTCTAATCTTTTTCTGTAAATCTGCTGGTGTTATATCTTGTACTCTTGCACGTCAGTCATGCCATTTGTAAAAAAAAAAAATCAACTTTCTTGCAGCTTTATTAACTATTTAATCTTGTTTTCCAAATCTTTGTCCCCAGCATCACCAAGGAGCGTACCGAGGTGATTTTCCAGGGCACTCTGAGTCCTGACCCCAAGGACCCTCAGGCGGTTTGGGAGGAGTACCAGTTCCTGTGTAAGCCAGGGGATGTTTACCGGAGACCGTGCCTCATATCACCGTACCATTACCGGCTGGACTGGCTCATGTGGTTTGCCGCCTTCCAGGTACATGTTAACTTGTTTTTGTGATTTTGTGTTGTGTTTGCTTCTTGCATTTGAAGAGGTGAAATAAATTCAGAAGAATTTCCACGTGAATTTAATCTTGTCAAGTCAAAAACCTTCTGCATGCTGCCTCAAGTGGCCACTGACTGTGTCTAGACACTGGAGGGCAGGAGTTGCATTTACTTACTCCAACTTCAACTTAGTATCAGCTAAGTTGAAGCTGATTCTACTAATTATGACCCGATAGTGAGTATCCATCTGTTACTCTTTTGACCACTTTGTGGTTTTCTTTTCATTGTATTTTGTTTTCAATATATTTCTTTTTGTATTATCATACCCGTCCATCTTTTTTCACACCCAACCGTGTTCTCTTTTCATACAGACCTACGAGCAGAGTGAGTGGGTGATCCACATAGCAGGACGTCTGCTCTCCAACGACAGCACAGTCCTCTCCCTGCT
Organism: Seriola aureovittata; assembly: GCF_021018895.1. NCBI lineage: Eukaryota > Metazoa > Chordata > Actinopteri > Carangiformes > Carangidae > Seriola > Seriola aureovittata. The sequence goes on from NC_079384.1 coordinate 5,423,421, forward strand.
CGACCACAACCCTTTCCAAGGCAGAGACCCCCCCAGGTAACAACAGCAGTGGATCTTTCCACCCGAACATTGTGTGATCTTTATCCTCTGCTTTGACGTAAGAGCTTTTATCAGCTTGAAGCACCTTCTGTCATCTCCCAGCCACATCACTTCCTGTTCTAAAATGCTCTTATTTTGAAGAAAAATCCCCTCTAACTTTTTAGTGGTTATTTCCTGAAATATGGTTATTATATGGTTATTTCCTGAAATATCTCATAATTGTGCTATTTATGATCAATCTTTCATTGAATGTATGAGCATGGATCAATTGAATGACTCTATTCTGTAGTTATTTTCTGTCCTATAGCTCCCTCTGGTGGGGCAAAGAGTATATAATGACTTTATCTTGCTAGAAATAATGCATTTGTGGTGAAATTATACCTGAAATTAATAATAATAATGATTGTAATAGTATGAAGATTGATTAATTAATAGATTATTTGCATATTATTTCAGTTGTCTGAATACTCAGCTTTCTGTTATCAGTGTAGAACACCGAAGTATTTCGACTGCTAGTGAATGTTATCAACTGAAACATTAGCAGACATGGCTTATAACATATAAAGCACACAGGAAATATGCAAAATATTGTCCCAGGTTGTGACTTATCATTAACCCCTGTCGGGTTTTTTACAAGCCCATTGTCTCGGTGTGAGGAAAAAAATTAGAGTTTGCTGCTTTTCGCTTCTAATATACAGGTTTTTTGCCAGGATGTTATTCATGAAACCAGGAAACACCATGTTATCATGTATGGTATGATAACGATATGAAAAGTGACAGATTGAAACTAATCTGAACACAAAGAGGATTATGGAAGATTTCTATTGTTAGTTATTGCTCATTAAAGAATGAAGCTTATCCAAATGAGTGAGGTGCCCAGGTAAAATCTCGGCTGCAGAAGGGGAGATTTTTAAAGTCTCTCCTGTGTTCTCCTCCCTCTCAGGTGGGTGCGAGGAGAACATTTCAAGTACAGATTCAGCCAGCCCGGCAGTGCAAGTGCAGCGCAGGGGAAGTGGTGGCTGAGAAAACGCATCGGAGCCTACTTCCCTCCAGTGGACCTGGAAGGACTCAGGGGCTACTTCCAGTCCAGGAACTGGCCCCACCCACATATACCACCAAACACGAACTAAAGGCACAACCTCAGGCAACAGCACCCAAAGGAAATCAGGGAACTACAGGAGCTGACATTTGACAGAGGTCAGGTTCAGCGTGACACTGCTGGTGTTGAACAAGTGTTACAAGGAGGAAAGATGCAATCAGGTTTTCCAGATATAAAGGTTTCATGAAGAACTGCTTAATAAAGCCTTTCCTGAAATCAAACATCCTGACATTTATTCCCAAACATTGTGATGACTTTTTAAGATTTCATTTAGGGATCTATCTTCAGTGATCACAAATAAGGTGTTTAGTTACTGCAGCATTGAATGTTAAAAAAAATAAAAAACAACCTCAGAGAATGCCCATACTGGTCAATAGAATTAACACTTTAGGGTCTCTCTGTTAATGCATCAGACAGAAAAATCCAAAACTATCAATGGGTACTTCAGAAATTTGCCGTTGATGTTAGGCTACCAATAAAACCATGATCATAATTTCTCTCTTCAACAAATCTCATGTTTAGTCCAACTTGTACTTTTGACGGTAGCCTAACATAAAGGTCAAAACAGTGAGAAAAGGCAAAGCCCTTTAAAAGCAGATGAGGTGTGACCATGTGACCGATCAGCAGATTGAGGCCTCAAGTCGCTTCATGGTTGCAGTTTGCGTCCTAGCTGTCTCCAGATGTAATGTGGTTGTTGAAGCATCAAAGTAACACCAACTACAGGCCGGTTAGCTCAGCTGGTTAGAGCGTGGTGCTAATAACGCCAAGGTCATGGGTTCGATCCCCATACTGGCCAATAGCATTAACACTTTAGGCTCTCTCTGTTAATGCATCAGACAGAAACAAACAATACTATCAATGCTATACTATCAAAACTTAAACCTACAATGGTCAGCTGTAGGTTAGGGTGGTGATGCAAAGCTTGAGAAAATCATGATGCAAAATCTATTTTCTCTGTTTTGCTATTTCTCCTCCATAAAAGGTGGAGGCGATCACATCAAGCTAAACATGGAAAATAGGATCCAAATTGTCCAACTTGTACTTTTGACCTTAGCCTAACGTAAAGCCTCAAGCCTCAAGTCCCTTCATGGTTGCAGTTTGCGTCCTAACTGTCTAGAGATGTAAAGAAAATTTTATTCAAAAGTAGGCCGGTTAGCTCAGCTGGTTAGAGCATGGTGCTAATAACGCCAAGGTCATGGGTTCAATCCCCATACTGGCCAATAGCATTAACACTTTAGGTTCTCTCTGTTAATGCATCAGACAGAAACAAACAATACTATCAATGGGTACTTCAGAAATTTGCCGTTGATTTTAGGCTACCAATAACACCATGATCATTCATTCTCTCTTCAAACAGTCTCATGTTTAGTCCAACTTTTACTTTTGACCTTAGCCTAACATAAAGGTCAAAAGAGTGAGAAATGGCAAGGACCTTTAATAGCAGCTGCTCTTTGACCATGTGGCCTAATGGACAACGCGTCTGACTTCAAATGAGAAGATTCAGGATTCGAGCCCCTTCATGGTTGGATGTTGCATCCTACGCGTTGCGGAATCAGTTTTGCTCGAAGGAACCAAGAAAGCATCTTTATTGGTGCAACACTTAAACCTACAGTGGTCAGCTGTAGGTTAGGGTGGTGATGCAAAGCTTGAGAAAATCATGATGCAAAATCTATTTTCTCTGTTTTGCTATTTCTCCTCCATAGAAGGTGGAGGCGATCACATCAAGCTAAACATGGAAAATAGGTCGAGTCGGTTTGTTCTGTCTCTCCTTCATTCTAAAGGAAATTTTATTTAAAAGTCAGCTGGTTAGTTTGGCTGGTTATAGCATAGTGCTAATAACGCCAAGGTCATGGGTTCAATCCCCATACTGGCCAATAGCATTAACACTTTAGGTTCTCTCTGTTAATGCATCAGACAGAAACAAACAATACTATCAATGGGTACTTCAGACATTTGTCGTTGATGGTAGGCTACCAATAAAACCATGATCATTCATTCTCTCTTCAAGCAGTGTCATGTTTAGTCCAACTTGTACTTTTGACCTTAGCCTAACATAAAGGTCAAAACGGTGAGAAATGAGAATGACCTTTGACATCAGGTGCTCTGTGACCATGTGGCCTAATGGACAAGGCGTCTGACTTCGAATCAGAAGATTGAGGGTTCGAGTCCCTTCGTGGTTGGATGTTGTATCCTGCGTGTTGCTGAAGCAGTTGTGCTTGAAGGAACCAAGAAAGCATCTTTATTGGTGCAACACTTAAACCTACAGTGGTCAGCTGTAGGTTAGGGTGGTGATGCAAAGCTTGAGAAAATCATGATGCAAAATCTATTTTCTCTGTTTTGCTATTTCTCCTCCATAGAAGGTGGAGGCAATCACATCAAGCTAAACATGGAAAAAAGGATCCAACTTGTCCAACTTGTGCTTTTGACCTTAGCCTAGCATAAAGCCCCAAGCCTCAAGTCCCTTCATGATTGCAGTTTGCGTCCTAACTGCCTCCAGATGTAAAGAAAATTTTATTCAAAAGTAGGCCGGTTAGCTCAGCTGGTTAGAGTGTGGTGCTAATAACGCCAAGGTCATGGGTTCGATCCCCATACTGGCCAATAGCATTAACACTTCGGGCTCTCTCTGTTAATGCATCAGATAGAAACAACCAATACTATCAATGGGTACTTCAGAAATTTGTTGTAGATGGTAGGCTACCAATAAAACCATGATCATTCATTCTCTCTTCAACAAGTCTTGAAATGTAGAATATCAGATTTTAAGACCATGTGGCCTAATGGACAAGGTTTGAGTCCCTTCATAGTTGGATGTTGCATCCTTTCCATCTGATGTATTTGAAGGAATCACACATGAAGTGTCTTTATGGCTTTAGTTGGCGTCACTGCACAAAATATGAGACGGCTGCAATGTGCTTGTTGAAGCATCAAAGAAACAACCTTTACAGGCCCGTTGGCTCAGCTGGTCAGAGCGTGGTGCTTATCATTTTTAGAGCGTTTGGAACATTTTTCAATCCTTGCTTTCTCCTCTCTTAAATCGTCCCTCTCTCTCACATGTTCCTCCCTCCACTCTGTGCATGCTCTTACATGTCTTGCTCTGTGCATGCTTTTACATGCCATGCGCATTCTGATCAGAATTCGATGCACCCCAAATTATTTCTAGCAGCTACGGTTACTCATGAGTCACATCCTTTGTGGAGAGCACTGTTAAAACTGGCTTTCCACTCATACAGAGAGCAGTAAGCACTCTTCTCTGTGACACATGGAGGAATTGCAGATCGTTTTTCATCCTTAGTCAATCTCTGGGATAAGAAAGGAAGCTTAATTCTTGGATAAACATCCCTGACCAAAGTGAAAGGCTCTGTTTTACTTCTTTCACAAACTGAAGACCTTTATTATTGATGTTTGAATCGAGGTTTGCTTAGAGCCATTTTAGTGCTATTTGTAATGCTTCTTGTGATAAACAGCTGTATTTCAGATTTTTATTGTGTGATATATAATCCTACGATACAATAGTCAGCATATGTTTGTTTATCTGGCATCAGGAATGTGCAGATGACTGTTTCTTAGTTAATTCTCCGCCAGGTGAACAGAGTGCTTTTGAAAAATTATTTTAAAAATAATTTAATTATCTGTATGGTTAACTCCAACAGTTAACCAACAACAATGTTCTCAACACATTTTAACAACTGAACAGCTTTAAGACTTTCTTTCCCTCTTCTATTCCACTTTCCGCACTTATTTCTCCAATGTCATCTCTCACCGTGTGTGTATTGCACTGACTGACTCAAGTTGCAATGATTGGTTGAGTAGCGTCACATGACCAGTGACATAAAGGCTAGAAATGCTGCACATCTTAAAATTGAAATACTCCATCAAACTTTAATCATTCTCAATTTCTGGATACAGACCATAGTCCACTTTTTAGAAAAAATCTGAATGGAATAATGCTTTCTCTTATCATTGGTTAACACACTACCATGTCTTTCAGGTTCTGATCCCTCTGACTGATGCTGACACACCCACATAAAGACACATAAACCAGCCACTCCCGGAAACAAAAACCTGCAGTGATCAGACGTCGTCTTCCAAGTAGAAATGAAACTGACTGTCACTCTGACAACTGACTGTTGTTTTTTAGACACACAATAAGAGATAACAAGATTTGTAAATTATACAAGATCTGCAAAATATCATAACAACACAAAGAAACACAAGAGGACACAAAGAGGTAAGAAACCCAGAGCAGTCCACAACTGTTTTACTGTTTTTACCGAGTAATAGTCTGTGTAGGGAAATGCCTGTTCCGCTTTCCTTTTGCATAATGTAGTTGAGGTAACAATTAGAAACTTAATCATTCCAGTGGTCAGGCTAATAACCAGCGTGCGGCATATAAAATGACAGTCAGGGGGGTCAACTTTTTCTCCAGGGCGAAAGGGAACCCAGTAGAGTGCAGATCCTTCAGTGAATTGTTGAAGTTTGTTCAGTATCTTGCTTGTTTAACTAAGGCTCTCAAATAAATGAAGTGGAGTAAGTGCATTTTTTTACAGTAGAGTGGAAGCATAAAGTCGCATAAAATGGAAATACTCAACACCTTAAAATGATACTTGAATTCCTGAGTATAAAAAAAAAAGACTATTATAAAAACTAATGTCAAAAAGGTAAAAGACTAACTAAACCACCACAGACATAAAAAGACTAAAATGAAATAATGAACTATATTGATGCCAAAATGTATCTCTACAACAACGAATCCTCCATTGTCTCACTGCTCATGAGCACTAGTGTTTGCTAACATTAGATAATGTATGGCATTTTGTATGGATAATGAAATGCAAAGCCTACATTGTGAAAGGCTAACATTAGTTAGCTAAACTGTAACTTAAAGCTAAAGTTAGGAACTAACTAACAGTAGCATGAATGTGAAACTCTGGAAAGAAAAGACTGGCAAAGGTGTGTCACACTTGAATCAATGGAAGTATTACCTAGAGGTGAAAATCACAATAGTGTTACAACCGTCTCTAAGCAGGCCTCTCTCGCTGCAGGAGTCTGATGGGTGGAGTCTGGTTGTCAGAGAGATTCAGCTCACCTGATCTGGCTGCATTACATAAGCTAAATATAAATTTCATGTATGTGCATTTAAAAAATATTTTTAGTTATAACTCCTGTCGTCTTCCCTACTTTGTCACAACCAGACCGGATGTGACAAAGGGGGGGGGGATTGGGGGCTTGTCAGGGATGAAATAGTTTGGTGAGATGAAGTTTAGCCTTTATGGTAATCTTGTCGTAATTTGGCCCGATTTAGTTTGTGTTGTGCTAGCTCCTGTGACAATGGGGGTTTGTCGGTTAGTATGTGGACATTTGGTCCTTTGGTATGTTTTTGAAACCGCAGACTCTGCCTACTTGTTAAGATTAATCTGGGAAGTATCATATGTGAATGTAGTGTTTTTCTTTTTTTTCTTTTTTTTTGGGGGGGGGACAATAGTCTAGATATTCTAAATATTCTAAAATTTGGTATGTGTTACTACATTGTGTATTTTGGTTTGGGAGTTGAGTTAAATGTAGTAGAGTGGTGCCATATTTCAGTGCTTAAATAGAATAATAGTTTCAGAAAATGTTAACACTCAAGTTAATTACAAAATGCATTAAAGTTGCACTTACTTTCAGCACTAGCACTAAATGTAGCCACTTAAATCTCTGAGTATTGTTTCATGTGCTGCAAGACTAAGAAAGGAGTTGATTAGACAGAGTTGTGACTGTGCATCATTACTCCTCAAATGAAACTGATATTGTTGTCAGGGGTAACAACAGTATCTATGATCTAGAGTAATCCAGAAAAGGCATTGGCAGGGAAATTTTGTATGCTATTTATGGAAATTTGCCAGTTGTATGCAACAGTGTTTCTGCACAGCTGTAATGATTATGCAATCCCACTTGTGTAATACACCACAAAATTACATTGATACATATTTTTCTTAAAGCCACAAATAATAAAACAAAATTAATAGTCAGCTGCCAATTTACTGTGGCTATAGAGCTGATGAAGTAAAGTACAGTCAAATCACTTTGGATTTTGATTGAGATTAAATCATTTTCTCCTCCAGAACAAAACTTAAATCTGTGGTGAACAAGGAAATCATGGCATTTAATCCTCCCTAACAAATGCCACTCCTAAACAAATGCACAAGCAGTGAGGTAAAACCAAAATAACAGGTTTTACAAGGCTCATAAAATGCTTTTTGGTTTTTTTTTAAAACAAGGTTATCTTACTATGTGTAATTCCGCCAGAGCCCAGGCAGACAGAAGTGTTTTTCTTGTTACTGATATATTTGGAGACTTCCTACCAAATCTACCGTGACAACTGAACACAGTATAACCATGTTAGCTCAATACAAACATTAGCATGCACAGCATGTTAAATGACATTTTACCAAAGTAAAATAAATGAAATTGGTCTGTCTTACAAAGGTATGGAATGATGTGTGTGTCCAGTATCAGTATTTACAGAATCATCCTGCTCCTTCTAGGAGATAATGAAAGAAAGTCAAGAAGGCCAGTCCACACCCTCATGACAGAGCAAAGATGGATGCCAAGCTGCAGAGGCAAGATAGTTGTTCAAGCCATCTCTCTATGATGAGCAACATGTCTAAAGAGGAGCCTCCATTTTTCGGCAACGAGAAAAGGTATGCTTAAAATTAATGTCATTATTTATCCCCTATACCATATTTCAAGAGCAGGTATGCTCTTTGAATTTATTCAGGCCCCATTTCTCTTTCATTTTCACTTGCAACACAGTGATTTCCATTTAGGCCTGTGAGAGCAGAACTTCACTCACCATCCTCCTAGTTGTGTCCATCCTGGTCTTAAGTGGGGGCGGGATTCTCACCATCCTCTCTTTGTAATTCTTGTTGGGGTTAGGGTTATAATCATACTACCGTCAAATCAATATAACAAATACAATGTGTATCATCAGCAATAAGATCAACAACACAAATCACCCCAGATCATACACTCAGCTGTAAACCTGCTTATTCATCCTGTTATCCAATCAGCCAATCACGTGACAGCGGTGCAATGCATAAAATCTTCCAGATATCGGTCAGGAGCTTTAGTTTCAGGTTCACACACATCATCCTTGAGTTTTTATTCAGAATGGTGCCAAAAACAAAAAAGGAGGAGAATGCCTTGTGTCAACAGTCCAGGCCGGTGGTGGTCTGAAGGTGTGGGGAGTGTTTCCATGGCAAACTTTGGGCCCTTGAATATTCAGTCATTTGAATGCCACAGCTTGAGTATTGTTGCAGACCATGTGTATCCCTTTATGGCCACAATTTACCATCTTCTAATGATCACTTCCAGCATCATAATGCGCCATTTCATAAAGCAAAAGTTGTCTCACACTGGTTTCATGAACATGACAAAGGATTCACCTTTGGGATGTGGTATAACAGGAAATTGGCAGCATGAATGTGCAGCTGACAGATTTTCACAACTGATGTTATGTAATCATGTCAACATGAACCACAATCTCAAATTAATGTTTCCAACATCCATTCATGAAGAATTGAAGCTGTTTGATAGCAAAGGGAAACCCTACCCAGAATTAGTAGTGGTTTTCCTAATAGAGTGCTCAGTGAGTGTATAACAATGACATGGTTACATATTTTTAATATGCAATGGTGACTTGTTCTGGTTTCTTGCACCACATAATCTAAAAGAACAAATATCCATGTTGGCATAGAACCTTCTCAAGCACAAGTCGGCAACACCGGCTCCAGTTTAATGGCCACAAGTTTACCTAACCCTGTAACCCTGTAACCCTGTGTGTAACCACAGACCTTGAAATCACAAACAGATTGAGAAGTCAAAACAACTAAAAACACAAGAATTGACTAACAACCTTAAACCTTCAAAAACAACCTGGTGTGCAAACAGTTCATTTCCGTAATTACTTACCACAATAGACCCACACTCAAGTAGCCCACTCCAAATTACTTATTACATAAATAATCATAAAAGGGACAAATGTAAATCCCTGTTAACCCTATAAAAACACATTAAATAGCACCCTATACAGATGATTTGATGTAACTGTAACAATTTTCTGTAAGGCATAAAAGCATTCTGGGTTATGAGTGTACATCCGGCGTAACACCAGTTTACAGCTCTAACATTTCATAATTTGTACTGTTTCACTTCCAGGAGCTCTCCATGTGCTGAGACAGACAGGATGGATGGAAACTACAAGAATAAACCTACAACACCGACTTGTGTGCCACTGAAGAGTGATGGGTCAATGCCCCGGAGTGTCAATTATAACTCTGGAGATGAAGAAGCAAGGTAAGAGTTTTTGTCCACTCTTAACTAAGATGAGACACAAAATCTAGATATGTCCACCTATTTTATTTTTGTACTTTAATGAATAGACACAAAGCATTTATTGTATATGCATGCATGTGTGTTGACTGATTATCACGCAGCTGAACCAAATGTTAGTTTTCATTAGTCACAACAATGAGTTTTAACTGTATTTATTGCCACAGACTGAGCAAAATTCTACAATATATTAGATCAAATATATTTTTTAGAAACAATATAATTTGCTATAATTAAGTGTATTTCTTATTTTTTGTTTACAGGAAAGTGGTACCAGTCCCAACACAGTCCCCTGCTGGTGGGCCACAGGTATGTTACAGCTGTTTTATCTTAATTATAGTCGTTTCTGTTTGGAAAGTAATTGCTGTCAAAATATCCAACATTGATTTTCCACTTATTAAACCTTCTTGGTGTACAGGCAGAGTATGACCTCAGTCTCCCCCCACTGATCGAGGACTGGACCAAAGAACACGTCAAAGACTGGCTGATCATTAGACTTAGAGTACCACAGAAAATTGCACAAAATCTTTATGAGCAAGAGTTTTCAGGAGCTTGCTTGGTCTCCTATGACAAAAACGACTTGTTAGAACTGGGTGTTCCACGAGCTCCAGCAATACTAATAATACGACAGGTTGAGAAGCTCAGGAGACATTTGGAGACTTTTGAGCCATGTGTGAGAACACCAAAGAGCCATTATGAACTCAGCAAACGTGAACTTGGTAAAAGGACAGAGATGGAGGTTGTGTCAGGAAATATGGATGAATCTATAGAAACTGAAACGGTGTCATCAGATTCAGGAATTCAAAGTCTAAGCTCCCTGCAGATGTTGCAGATGGCAAGAAACAGAATAAAATCTTTAATAGGTCAGAAGACAACAAATGACACACAATTACATGCTGAAATTACTGACAGTGCAACATTTCTACAATTAAAGAGGCCAATATGTCAGATCAGGCCCTTTGATAAAAGAAACTCCAACATCTTCTACAAAGAAAATTACATTCTTCCTCCTGTAGCCGGTCCAAGTGATCTCCTTGACCCTGTGCATGAGTACCAGTTTCTGCCTACTGCAAATGAAGCCAGTGAAAGAGAGATCCTTTATGAATTCACAAAAGAAGTATTCAGTTTTGCTGCGAGCTGCATGAATTCACGAACAAATGGCACAATTCATTTTGGAGTGCACAACCAGCCAGGACAGGGACACAGTAAAGTAGTTGGACACAAGATCACCTCTTTCGAGAAGTATAGTGAGGTGTTTGAATCATGTCTGAGTGAATACTTTGAAGAAAAGCATGTAAATGCTGCCAGAATGTGCATCAGGCCTCCAAATTTTATACAAGTTCTCTGCGAAGATGGAACAACTTCAAACAAATGGGTGATTGAGGTTGATGTAGTTCCAACATATTCAGAGACACAAGATCATATTTTCTATACCATGCTGAGTATTGCATCAGCAGAAAAAACGCAACAATGCAAAACTGAATGTCTCTTTGTGCGGGATGGCCTGAGGTCAATCAACATTTTAGCAGATACAAATCCTCGAATATTTCAAGAGAAGATAAAAGATTTGGCTGATAAAGTCCAGTGTTGGGCTTCAGCACGAAAGGCAGCAGAGGAAAAGGAAGAAAAACAACCCTCCGAAGGCCATCAGGGCCAAAGGTTAAAACAGCTGATAACTTGTGGAAGAGATGCATTCGAGAATTCCCTTCAAGTTATTGTTGTCACAGACAAATGTCATTCAAGCCAACTGGAGCACTTGGATTTTCTGAAAGAGATTAAGTTGTTTGCAGTACTTGATTTTGATCCAGAATCTGATGTAAATGGAACATGCAATTTTTACAGAAGAGATCGCATAGCCAATCTGCACTACCCATACATGTACACTACTCAGGACAGTGTTTCTGCAGTCATTGGAAAACTGAACTTGTTTAAACAAACAAGTTGGATTTTCTGCAATGGACGTGCGGATGAAGAGTGTGAAACAGACAAGCCACTAACACAAAGCGAATGGCTTAAAAAACGCTCTGGTGATGTTAACAACATGGTTTCATATCTTTGCAACCCAGATTTGCTTTCCAAAGATAGACTTGTGGTATTCATTCTTCACTCAGCAGTAACTGACATCTCAAGCCCTATTTTGGAGACCTTCTGTGCAATCTATCGCACGCTGGAAGGGGTTGACAATATGTTGTGCATCTGCAAAGACTCCAGTGTATTCAGGGACTGGCAGCAGCTGATTGAGAGTCGCTGTAGAGAGGACATCACTTGTAAATGCATCTATGAACTGAGTCTGAATGAAATATCAAGCACCATCAAAAAACTTAGAGGACCCCAAACACAATCTTCCAGGAGATTCTTGCCATCCACAGGCTCCAGCTCTGTCCTGCTGGCAAAAAAAGATGAAGAGCTTATGACTGTTTTGGATATCTTATGTGAAAATGAATGCCAAAACACAGAAATCGAAACAAATGATTCCTTTAAAGAGTTCAAAACGAAGACAGAGGAGGACTTTTACAGAGGAGGGCAAGTCTCATGGTGGAACTTTTACCTTTCTGAGATGAAAGGCAGCCTGCCATTCATCAAACGAGACAAATTCGATGAGCTATGTGATCTGATCACACCTGTGAACGGCTACACATCTCCATGTGTTATGATCAATCTCTTCCATCACCCCGGATGTGGGGGAACAACTCTAGCAATGCATGTTCTTTGGAGCTTGAGGCATAAATTCAGATGCGCTGTTGTTAAAAACGACATTGCGACAAATAATGAAGTTGCAGCCCAAGTCATGAAACTGCTGACATATGGCAAACAGGAGCAGTCAGGATACACACCTGTTCTCCTCTTGCTGGACAACTGGGATGATGTAGACGACCTAAAGCAGTGCATCCTTGCCAGTGATAGGAAGCGACATAACAGTGTAATGGTAATCATTCTGAACTGTGAGAGAACCCAGTTCCCTGATGATAGCTCCAAGAAGAGTCGCATTGCAAATGTGTTCATCACCAACAATCTGTCAAAGAAAGAGCAGAGTTTGTTTTCTGAGAAGCTTCAACAACTCAAGGACTACCATAAAAAGCCAGACACTTTCTATGCTTTCATGATCATGACAAATAATTTCAGTGAGACTTACATCATGAACCTGGTGAGCAACATTGTTAAACATCTTGACACCACTACCTCTCAAGGTAGGCTCTTCTCCTTCTTGGCTTTACTAAACACCTACATCAATGGATCCTACATGTCACTCTCTTTGTGTGAAGAGTTAGTGGGGATAAGGAACGCTCTGTGGAAGCAAGGAACTCTCGATGATGAAATGAATCCCTATTCCACACTGATGATCACTTTCACTGTCGAAGAAGATGGCACCTATCAAGCAGTACGATTCTTACACCAAATGATTGCTAAGAAGTGTCTTGAAGTTCTTCAGAAATACAAACTTTCTCTGGCTGAGATAACTACTAATGTTTTGCACTGTGACAAACTCTACAAATCACGCATGGGAAAGGGGATCCTGGTCCAAAACATCCACAGCATGCTCATCACACGTCACAGAAAAGTACAAGGAGATGACAAAGACACTTTGTTTTCTCCATTGATTGAAGACATACATGAGAAGGAAGGACCTGACAAAATCAAAGAAGTCTTAGAAAGAGCCACAGAGAGGTTTGACAGAAGTGCAACAATGCCACAAGCATTGGCAAGACATCTCTGCTTGAAAGAAAGAGACTTTAAATCTGCCCTCAAGTGGGCTTTGGATGCACAAGGGAAGAATTCAAATTCCTACATTGCAGATACAGTCGGACAAGTGTACAAGAGCCACCTCAAAAAGGAAATTGAAGATTCTAAGGATCTCACTCCCGAAGCACTTGACAAATGCCTCACATTAGGATTCAAGGCTGTAAAGGCATTCCAGGATTCACAGGAGCTAGCCAAGAAAGATGAACAAGTAGATCCGTTTGATCTTCGCAACAAAAGGAAATCAAAGTCCTACAATACATCAGGCTATGTTGGAGAGACAGAAGTCATGCTGATCCTTCTTGATGTCATTAAAGATCTTCCTCTTTTTGGCGTCAGTGACAGACATAAAAGAGATAAAATGCTGCAGTTTCTTAGAGATCGCCACCCAGTGAGCAGTTTACGTGATCACAACGACACGACTGTTAACCAGTTTGTGGATGTCCTGGCAGAACATGAGAGATTTCTGATGTCCTTGAAGACAAGGCTGAAGGAAATTTTCTTTTTTTTTGAGACCTATTTCCATTACCTAAAGCCTAGGTCAACGGAAAGGGAAGCATCTGATGAAAGACACAAACGAAAGGTGTCTGAGTACTTCAAAAAGTATATTGAAATATTCAGTTACTCGGAAGAGGAGAAAGCATCTGAAATAGCCAGTAAACCCAAACTGAGTCTCCATCAGACAATAGTGGACCATAGGAACACTCTGGAACTAGAGCGAGCAGACTCATTTGCTGGACTCCTGCAGTGGTTGAATGACAAGAGTGGAACGGAAATGGAGCACATTCTCAGAAAATGGCAGTTTATATTTGAAAACTCAACCAGAAGAAGTGTTAACGATACAGTCAACTTCATTCTGGCAAACATAATTCTGCACAAATTCAAGCCCTCTTCCACATTGCTGAAAAAATATGAAGTCTTGGTTGACCTTCTGAATGAGGAACTGCAAAAGGAGGGTACTCATTCAAAACAGACAGAGCTGTACTACCTCTCCATGCTGCTCATGTGGCCTACACAAAACCGAAGGCTTGAAAACTCTTCAACATATCAAAATATCTCCCTGTACGTCACATCAGCCAAGAAATCTTTTCATCGACGCTTCGCTTTCATGTTTCCAGCAAGAAGTTCTATTGCTCATTTCTTTCTTGGGAAATCCAGTGGACTCAAGCGAATAGTTTCCAAAGTGGAGCTCGATAGAATTTTGATCAGTGTTTCAGGGAAAAGTCAATCTCGTACCCTGCACCATCTCTGGCAGAGTGGTGCAGCATGGAACGAGCCAGAGGTCCAGAGTAAGCTATTGAGGGTTAAAGGGAAATCAGAAAATGGTGACATTTATGTCAACTATGGTGGAAACCTAAAAATGCCGGTGCGTCCCGTCTACCTGGGTGATATCCGCAGCGGATACAGTCGGGAAGACGTATCCTTCTACCTTGGATTCACCATGGAAGGTCCTGTGGCCTATAATATTAAGTACGAAATTGACCAATGAGAAAATTTTAACTGGCAGATGTGAATAGTTGTTTACTCGCACAAATTTACATAAAGAATAAAGAATAAGAGCCATGTTAAAAACTCCAAGGAATTGGTAAAACCATGTCATGATTATGAGCTCATTTTATAGTACCATGAACATATGGACATAAAAGCAGTGAATATTACAGATTGTAAACCTACACTCATAATCTTGTAGACCAAAAGTCATTAAAAAAAAAAGGAGTTGCATGATCTTCCAAACTAATAAGTGCAACCTTGGGTTTGTATTATTTGTCTTTGGTGGCATGATAGTGATATTTTCCACAGTTATAAAATGGATTACCAGCTAAGAGGCTAACACTGAACATTGAGGGTGACCAGCTGTGCGTTACCCTGACTGCCTTTTTTTCATGGCGTCCAAATGTTTTGGGATTGTAACATTTTAGTTTATTTTCATTACAGAGTTAAACATTACATCAAACAATGCTTAGTTGATAATAGATACACTGCACATTTGATTTTTTTTTTTTTTTTTGTCATTTTATATTCTTGTATCATTTTAACAGTTTTGGAAAAGTGGCCACACATTTAACATAAGTTATTCTATTACTTTCAGTTAGTCTGTGACGCAGATGCTGGCCACATAAGAGAAACTAGTTCCAGGTACTAGTCGGTCTATCACTGACATTGTTGTGTGATATTCAAGGTCATTTTTTAAATAATTTTTTACTGCATTATATTTGCCATTGAGAAAAACATTTTTTAACATTTAGAATCTGTGTATAGTATTTTCTCAGAGAGTCCTCAATTATGGTCTAATAAGTGTCTTTTACTAAAACTGAGAATAATGTGTTATGGTATTATGTCATGTTTATCTCTGCTGAGTCACAATTTGCTTAATATGTGTTTGATGTTCATTTTTTAAAGATTTTTGGATTTTAAATGGATATTTCTAGAAGTGCTATGTTTAGTGTCAATGATGTACATGTATACATTTGATGCCATGATATGATACAGATACTTAATGTGAAATTAAAATCCTGATATTTGAGCATAAGAAGATCATTTGTTGTAGCATATTACCCGAATACATATCACGCAAATGTCTATGCGTTTCTAGCTATTGATTTCTGCCAGTATGGTTGTAGGCATACAGGACAGTCACAGCTCTCCACCTCCCTCATCCAAAAAGCAGATGAACACCTGCATTGATATTTATGAGGCACCATTTATTCAAACACCCATTATCACAGTATATTGCTCTCTGCAGTTAGCTTGTAATAAAGCCTATTACCATTTTCCTCTTAGAGCGAAAGCTATTGTCAAGGAAAATCTAAGTGTTTCTCAAAGATTTAATACTTCAATGATGTCTCACCGTTCAAAATATGTTTGAATGCTTTTTTAGCTGCAAACAGTTCCAACAATTCCTCCGTGTACTGCCTGGAGTATATTGAATCACTGTAACAAATGTGATATTATATGTTGATTGCTGTGCAGGCTTCTCTTATCAAAATCAATTGGCACAAACAGTTTTTTATTAGGGGGGTGTTCAAAGGCTGCAGTGTTGCCAACTTAATACATTTGTCGCTAGATTTAGAGACTTTTTTTCAAAAAAGCACCTATTGACAAATCTAGTGACTTTTTGGACAAACCTTAGCTACTTTTTTGTAAAAGACAGTCGCCAGTAATGCCCCATGATTGACACACCTCTGTTCAGTGAGTGGCATTTAGACATTCATACATGTGATGTTAGATAGCTAAAGTGGCATGTAATAAATATATTGTGGAAGCAAGAGAAATACCAAATACAAATTTACCTCTAGAGAGTCGTTTTATTACTTTACAGAAAATATAATTTTTCTAAATTGTAGTGATGGCCAGATGACAACTTGTGAAGCTTTGGGGCTTTCTTTCTTAAGATTCAAATTCATGTGCCTTCAAATTTGCAGTCTTGTCTTGCAAAGGCATTGCCATACTTCTGACAAAGGAAGGTAAATAGAGGTTAGGTGTTGTACACTAAGCAGATACTCATTGTAGTGTTGGGGGATGACATTAACTCGTTTGACCACAAGGGGGCACTATGAGACCTAGTGTGAAGTCATGTAGACCACATTTCCACCTCTTTGACTGAGATAACTGTGACAGGAAAACAAAGGACAAAATCACTCAAAGTGAGGTTTAAAGGGGCAGATTGAAGTTGTTGTCAGCTGCATCCTGTGCGTTTTATTTGGGTTCTTAATGTAGAACGTTTCAGTTCAAAATCACACAGATATCAGCCACTGGAGCGTTTTATATGTGGTCCTCTTCACAAAAGGCTTATCAATAGTTCTCAGTACTGTGTTGCATTAATGAGTCATTCAGTCACAACAACAAGACAGGCCACTACACACAGAAATTTATCAAAAACAGTCTCGACAAGCCTTTGGTACCATTTAAAAAAAAAAAAAAAAAAAAAAAAAAACTCATTTAACTCTTTTACGTGTACTTTCTGTAAAAAGAGGCAAAGATTGTCTGATGTTACTATTTTGAATTTACATGACATAAGTGGGGAATAAATTTGGCATAAACAGCATCACTAATCTTGACTTGATCTTATTTTTGTTACACTATGCTGGAGTACAGTTCAAAGATTTAATGTTCAGATGACAAATCTACATTTAAATCCAAGCCAGTTGCGATGTTTATTTCCAGGTGAATCCCGCTCTGGGACACCGTAGTTTTGAGGTGTGTTATAACACTGAGCATGAGGAGTTTAATTTATCTTTATTTTAAGTCATCTCTGACTGGATATTTATAAAATTATATAAGGAGAAGTGCTAATTGCCGTTCCCTTTAGTCCACTTGAAAAAACAAAATTATATACTTTAAATGAGGTGAATAGATAAGATGTCATTAAAATAAAAATATTTTTAATGGTGGAGTCTCATCTTGTTATACAGCCCTGTGTCAAATGATAAAACCTTGTAACCTTTCTTTCAGTTATTTAGTATATATTGTGCATTATGAAATATTCCTCACCATTACCACCTGTAAGAGATGAATTGACTCTTCCAGTGATTGTACAGGACAAATTAAGATAACTGCCAACTGAGTATAGCCTACATGCAAAAAAATACCGATTATGCTGTAAACAGCAAATTGACTGAATGATTACAATAAACTCAATGTTAAAGAAGTGACACCAGTTATCTCTTTACATTACGTATGGGTATGAAATTTGGTCTATTTACAATGCATCAGTATGGGATGTCAGAACCCTGCTTTCATTCCCTCAGTCTGCAACATCACTGTTTACTGTCACCCTGGCAACGGGTTCCGGTTTAGTAGTTAACGTTAGCGTAGCCTGCAGATTAACAATGAACAATTAAATTGTAATATGTAATTTCTTAACAAAACAAATATTAACACCAATAGCCATACTATTAAACACCTTAACCACCTGTCACTTCATATCAACCGTTAATGTAGCGCACGTTACTTATCGCCGATAATTTGAGGAAACAAAACGGCTCATAATAGTTTGCGTGCTCTTACTTTGAAAAGCGGAAATGACGGCGTCAAAAGGCGATCACATGATTTCCGATGCAGGTCAATTTTCGATCAGACCATAGACTATACTATATAAAAAGGTTCAGACGGGCAGAAGGTTTGTCTCAAAACTATCTGTGTAAAACGCAAATCCACAAGCTTAGAGAAAAGAAAATTGCTACAAAAATGTTTGAAAGTTGTAAATGTTAGCAAGATATTCACTAGTGATTTTCATTCATAATTAATTGACTTTATTCATTCATGTTTTTATTCATGGAAATTGTTTTGTAGATCTGTTTTATATTTGCAATATATTTTTGTTAGTTTACGAATTTATATATATTTATATATATTATATATATATATATATATATATATATTTGTATTTGTGGAAGGTGCTCTATATTTACAGATCACACATTTACCACTGATTGTTTGTTTTGCTTAAATAATATTTAGGCAAATCTACCTCCATACCCATCCCTCTGTACGTAAGTAAGTTTTAAGTTGTAAGTTTTCACATCTCCTTCATTCTTTCCTCCCTTTCTCTTTCACTCCTCTTTCTACTCCTTTCTTCACTCTTCAAATCCAGACTTCCTCTTCTGTCTTCTTCTCACCCGCTCTCCACCCCTCTTCTCCTGGTTCTTCATCACATATTTTTCTCCTCTCTTCTTCTCTTAACTTCAGCTTTTCACTCCTTTCTCACTCCCTTCATCTCTTCTCCTTTTCTTGCTTCCTTTCCTGGTCCACAGGTTGTCCCGTCCTTTGCCTTGCTGTCTTACTCATTTTAACTCATGGCTCGCCCAGCTTGCCGAAAATGAAACCATCAAGTGTTTTGAGTCAAGCCCAAATGCTCCACAAGTTGTCGGATGACCTTTATATGGCTATTTCCCCAGTACAGTACTAATAGAGCTCCATTGATTTGCCGGTCCGGTCAGAGAGACTGAGAGGAAATGACACCAAGTTGAAGTTATAAATATAAATATTGTTATTATAAACTTCATATACGATTCAGGGCTTTTGGGGAAAACATCCGGGGCTGTAGCCCCATAAGCCGCACCCCTCGCTCCACCTATACCACAAAGCCAACCTCACTGAGGTGTCCTCATGTCACTCATATAATCAAGAATTCCTTTGTGGCACCTGTAGAGTGTGTCTGAATTCCTCACAGAACTTGATGCAGAATGTAGAAAGTCACATTACAAGGAGAAAGACTTCAGCATCTTTTTTAAAAATCCATTTGAGAGCAACATGGGAGAAACCATACAGCTGCAAAGCCTGCGGCAGAAAATTTTGTAAGCTCCACACAGGCGAGAAGCCCAACAAATTCCACATATGCTTCATCCAATTGAGCTGCAAGACTATGACAAGATGTACAGCTGCGGGGACTGTGGCAAAGAGCTCAGTGACCTAAATTTGTGTATGCACATGAGAGCTCACATAGGATGAACATGTGCTGCTGTGAGTTTTGCATCAAATATTTCATATATGTTCAAAAGTTTTACATTCACAAAAAAAGTCCACATGAAGGGTTTGTGTCTGTTATTTACGTGGAGGGGTTCTTGTAGCAAAAAGGTCTCAAACAATATCTTAAAGCTCAATACTGATATATTCCAAGTGATAAAGGTATACAGATCTATAGCTTTGATCCCACAGAGACAATGCATTTGATTCCTGATAGATGATTGCCTGAGTCATCTTACTTTTATCTGAGTCAGTTAGCCTATTTGAGTTTCATGCCATTGTGTAGCCTTGCTGTCAGCAGAAATGATGTGGGCTCAATTCCCAGACCTGGTGTTGTGCTAATGCTTGTTTCCCGTAAAATGTATTTCCGCTTTCATATTCATTCATGGCATTAAAATATTGCACACATAAATATTGAAAATAGCCACTCCAAAGAAACCTAATGGTTCTCTGTATATTTGGAATGGAAATCACTGTTTATTGTCTCTCAAGAAGCAAAGTGTCGAGAAAATGTTGGAAAAGGTCCACGCATACGCACACACACACACACACACACACACACTAAGAGTAATACAGCAGAAACAGACTCTGGAAATATAGACTTGTTTTGCAATTCTAAAAAAGGCAAAGGTTTGCTTTAATCAGTCAGACAACTGAAGTTAGCTGAAATGACTTTGAGCCACTAAATTACCTCAGTAACCCCATAGTCTACAGTTGTGTTGTGGTCTCATCCAGATTTTGAATTGGATATAAAGTACAATTGCAGGTACAAAGACAATTTTTTTTTGGGTGGGGACACTTTAATGTAGTTATTTCAATATCAATGCAAAATATGTTTTACCCTGCACATGATCTAATTGCTGTAGAAAATCTGCGTATCATGGGTTTCTATATGCAAAACCTATAATACACTGCTTTGCTAGAAGTTAGGTCAGGCTATGCACTAAGAAGTTATTCCCTCCTGCATGAGTACTAATAAATAAACAGCACTCTTGAGCAAAATATGAATGCAGGATTTCTAGATTTAGTTTGAGTATTTCATGACAGTTTTCTTTTTTTACTGTAGTAAAGTGTTTCTCATCACAGCAGTACTCCATATATGAGTGGTGGTGCTGTCTGGCAGATGCTGCGGTGCGCTAACGTTATTTCCTGCTGCTCCCTCCCTCCCTCCCTCCCTCCCCCCCCCCCCCCCTCCCTCCCTCCCCCCCCCCCCCCCCCCTCCCTCCCTCCCGCTCCCTCTGTGTGTGTGCTGGCAGTGGCAGAGGTGAGTCGCCGCCGCTGTTCACTCGGCTCCCTGCTCTGCGCTGGGAAAAAGCGGCCGACGGATTATCCAGCTCGGTAACGTTAGCTCGTCGGCTAACGGTCAAGACAGACACCGAGAAGCGCCATGAAAAGCCGCCGGAGCCAGTGAAAGTTAGTCACGGCTTACTTCGGGACGTTAATGTATGGAAATAAACAAAAAAGGACGTTTGCGGATCATGCCGTCGCCCCCAACGGGGAGTTTTCTCTAGTATTTCCACTTGGGAAAGGCTAGCTCAGGGGCTAGCGAGGCTACAAACTATTTTTAATTGGCTTTGGGCTCAATGGCTCTCGCTTGTTTTTCCCTGTCATAGCGACAGCTTGGGAAATTAAAACGGGGAGAGGCCCTGAGAAACTTCATGACAAACCAAAGCCCGGCTTTGAAGCGTTACTTCGGAAGACTAGACTGGCAAAGGACCGAAAATGAAGAAGCAGTTCAATCGGATGAAACAGCTCGCCAATCAAACAGTTGGCAGGCAAGTACTGAAGTTGTTTACTGATTTGAAGCTCACCAGCAAACACACTTTCTTTGGGTGACTTCCAGGGCTTGTCCATTTAATTTAACTTTAACCATTCACTGTACTTTTCCTTAACTTGCCCTCCAGCAGTTATGGCATTGAAATGTTGCTCAAAAAGGGAAATTACACGAACTAATACAAACAAACCTGGTCAGTGTTGACAAGGTTAGTCTGTTATGAATGACTAATTTGCTTTTAATAGCTGACAACAAGGCTTAAAGACATGGTACTGTTAATAAAAACTGGATGGGGGAGTGTTAAAGGCTTTCCTTGATGTGTGCAAGCGTCCACACTGCTCTCTAAACCCAACCAGATGTCCCTCTTTAAAGAATGAATCAGCTATCTACGCAGTGTTAGCAATAGCACTATCTGATATAGTGGGAAATAAACACCAGCCACGAGTCCAGTTTCCCTGCAGGGTAAAATAGCAGATGTGTGTTGTGAAATTGTGAAAAACATTGAGCATTGCTGGACAGGTTTAGTGATGCATTAATAGTCACTTTTGAAGCTGTTGTGGATAACAGACATTTTCCCACCAAAATCAACCCATGCCAGACTGCATTTTTGAGTTTTTTTTTTTTGGGGGAGTCTTTGTATAAATGGAGATGCAGAAGAGGTTGAATATTTCAGACGTGCCTATTGTTGGTTGAGTTTGTTTCCCATACACATAAAAAGTTAAGTAAAAGTAAAAACGGTAGCTGCGCAACTGGTCAGATATGGACAGGTAGAAATATTACTGGGCTAATAATAGTGAAGGTTACAAAGCCAGTATCCCCATACAGATACCATATTATGACGATATGTTGGTGTGTCCCTAGCCAGGGGTCAGGCCTTTGCTGATGTCATTGTCTGGTCTTACATTCTCCTGTGCAGCAGAGTTCAGATATCATCTTAAAGGAAAAAGATGAGAACCGAGTGAGATGGGGCTAATATGGTAAGGCAGTGGATGATTTGCTTTATACTCTGCACTACAGCAAGATTCACTTTCAGTCTGTGCTGATAAAGTGATAGAAACAGCTTCTCCATTAGTGAAACACTAGATGTTCAGCTTCAACCAGACATCAAACTTGAAGCATAAAAAAAACAGATTAATGTGTTTAAGTGATGGAAGTATCTCTCTGTCTCCACTTAAAGCATTCATTTCCTCTAAACTTGAGGCATGTGCCAGTGTCTAAGCTAATAAGTGAATGGATCCACTTTTAGAAAAAGAGCACAAATCCCAACAATGACAATGTGTTCTGCTGTGTTTAGTGCTGTTGTGCAATGACAAACAGTGTCCCCGTGTAACTGGATATCTAAAGTAGCACTGGCTGTGGCCCGGCCTTGGGAGGACAAGAGGGTGAGACACGTCACACAGGCCGTGTTCATCATGGGAGGTTGACGCTCATTTTTTCTGGCATTTTGTGTGTGTGTTTAGTGGTTGTTAGCATGTGGGAATCAACAATGTTTGGCACCTCAGGCGGACAGCGAGTGCACCAAGCACTGGACATCACTGACAGCCTGGGAACGATAATGTGTCTTTTTAAAATAGACTGGCAGTTTTTATTTCCTACATTTAAATAAAGAAAAAAAAAACAGACTGAAATTGAATCCATATATATAAAAGTGTGGAACAACTTAATATTTTCTGTCGAAAATGTGAAAAAGTAGTAAAAAATGCACTTTACATTTGCCAGGGCCAAAAATAACATATGCAGATGTCTTGTTTTGTCCAACCAACGGTTCACAACCCAAAGATATTTCATTATTTCATTATAAAAGACAATGAAAGGCTGCAGATGCTCAAATGTGAGGAACTGGAACCAGCAAGTGTATTGAATTTTGTTACTTGAAATATGATTAATCATTTATGAAATTAGCTGCAGATTGATTTTCTGTCGCAGTATTTATGCGCTAAAAAGTTAAAGATTTTAATAGAAGAATAGAAGAGGCTTGTTATGCTTCTTATCAGTCAATGCAGATATGGGCTATCGGACCAGTACCACACACACATTTTAGTAATTCATATTGTATCCTCCGAAAAATACAGCTCTGTTTATCCATTATATATTATGTTTTCATAACTTTTAATGAACATGAGTCATTATTTTTGTCATATTATAGTCTAAATTATATGTTGCCTACTTTAATATGATGATACGATAGATGATCTGAAATTGAAAATAATCACAGGTAAGCAGACAAACCAGAGGGAGTTGTCATTAGACAGTCAGAAGTAGAATCTTTGACAGAGATGCAGTAAACATTAATTACCGTCTCGCCATCCCTGTAATGTTTATTTGATGGAAACTAAATCAGCAGACTCTACAAAGAGAATCTGCCCTAATAATGTTCCTACAGCCAGGACTTGAGACCAGAAGCAGCAGGGCAGCTGGAATACTCATAATTTCCTCACTGAACTGTACAGCAGTAAATTAAAACTGGAGAGAATGTAATGCAGAAAACAGACACGTGTGTGTGTGTCTGTGTGTGTTGCGTGTGTGTGTGTGAGCGTGATTGCAGTAGCTTGCTCATTTGTATGCACGTGTAGGGTGGATCCCCTGTGCTTTCATATACATGCGCTTCTGAATGAGAGATCTTGTCAGTGGTTGGAGTAGGAAGCAACCTTTGCTTTTTGCTTTGTCCATTAAGTTTGAACCTGCCTGTGTATCTACATCTGCAAAAATGTTGGAGTGCAAAAGGCCCTCTCCGCTGCCCCCTGGGTTCCTGTGATTGTGTGAAGGTAGAACACAGTGTCCAGAAAGCAGCCGCTCTGAGGAAATCTCTCCTTCTTCTTCTACAAACAGGAAACTGCCTCCCAGAGACATTCTAGTGCTTTCTAGAGAAGAGTAGGAGAGAAAGAGAAAGAGAGAGAGAGCTTGGAAAATTGATGTAGGAGCAGAGAGTGAAACTGAGGTGGAGGGGGAAAAAGAGCAAGTTATTCATTCCAGGGAACATGGTGAAGATTCTTGGGATCTCCTTGTAGAAGTTTATTTCTGTGCGCTATCTTTGAGCTCCCTGGCACTTTACATGCACGTTTGCTGCAGGTTAATTTGAAAGATAGTAACACCTTTCAGGGAGATAACCCATGAATACAGTGTTACAGGCTATAACCACTATCTGAGTAAAGATAAGCTAACAGTCCTGCTCCGCAGATCCAGGGGGAGGACTGAATTCGTCACCGTTCAGCTGATTTTTTTAAGAGTTTACATTTTCTCTGTTTTGCTTGCGATAATTACATCACCTGTAAATTTCAGGAAATCAGACTTAGATAAGTTTGTCAGTCACATGATGTGGTTCAATCAAGGCGTGAGCACAGAGGCTGCTAATAAGGGACGGTTCAAAGGTAAAGGGTATTGTACAGTGAAGGAATAGGCCTTAAATCTGTGTGACCTGAGACATGAAAGTGAACCTGTAAAACACATATCTCAGTTTATTATTTAGGCACCTGAGCTAGAAAATTGCCCTTTTAGCTTGGTTCATTATCTTAGGCTCCTCAAGGGATTTCAGCCACTAGCAGCCAGCAGAAGTCACTCGCATATATGTCACACAACACATTAGTGTAATTGCTGCATCACTTTCAGTTTTTCTGGATTGGTGAGGTAGTTGCTTTGCTACACCAGAGTAACTTCAGTCAGTCAATGATTAGTTTATCACAAATGACTGAATCAGGAGTCTTTTTTTAACTACCAGTGCCCTGTTCTGAGGCTCAGAGCTTCCTGAAGTCGGGTCAACAAAATCACAGATGTTTAAAATTTCCCCCCATGCACTGTGACAGAACGTATACAGATTTTTATCAGAGCTTTTCTCCTCAGTCACAGTGAATCATTCACTGGCATTATAAACCGCTATATTGTATAATCCTCTTTGATACCATATCTAACAACAACAATAGTCCTACCGGCTCAGTGTTACGCAATCTAATGCAGCTCTGTTGTATTGTATGAAAGTCCTTCTTTAATACAGAGTCAAGATGAAATGACTTTTTCCCCACAGGGATTAACAAAATGTCATTGCTGAATTAACCAGGACAGGTAACTCCCACATCAGGTATGTGTGCAACTGCTAGTGATAAACTAGACCTACAAGGTCCTGGCTCGGTTTGTTTGTCAAAGTAATGTCTGCTGTCATCCAGATTATTGATTGCAAAGAGAAAAACGTAATCGGCATGACTGTGCATCGTTTAATTATAATCACTTCAAGTAATGCTGACTGTTGGGTGGTTTTGACTTGACTTAGTCTAAAGCCAACGTATCCTCAAGTGACAAACTAAACACAGGTCTGATGTTAACAGCTAAAGATTTTTGACTAACGCTCGGCTTAAAAGGTAGAGTAACAATACCACAGCTGAAATGATTAGTTGTTTAATCAGTAAATTGATCAAGAAAGAATTAATCTGCAACAATTTTGATAATCCATTTATTCATTTGCGTCAGTTTCAAGCAATAATATTGAATATTTGCTGGTAGTTATTAATTGTTACAATAACGCAATATAAAAATCTGACAGGAAGGAAGCATCCTGCCCTGTCATGATATATAGGTTAGCTTAGCCTTGAGCTATGATCGTTTCAGTTTACAGCTCCATGTTATTATGCTCACTCTCCAGCTCAAGTCTAATGTGAGTGTAACAGCTCACATAATCAGCTACATTAGGCAGGTTGTATGGGCTGAGTCAGTCACTTATTCTCCCAGTTCCTTTCATCTGGGTCCAGTATCCATTACTTTATGCCTTAAGCTGCCAACTGTTGCAGCCGTAAGAGGTGGACCCTCCCTGCTCCTCAGCCTGCTGATTGTGTTGAGTGGCCTGCAACAGCCGCTCTATTGTGCTTATGGCTGCAGTATTTTCTTACCACCCTTTTCCATTTTGATAGTAGATCGTCATGGTTACCATTCTGAACCAGTGGCCACGGCTGTGCAAGGAGGATCTCTGGTTGTTAAGAAGTCACATGCAGCATGCAGTGACACACTTTCCTCCAAAGGCTCCTGCTTCAGTGAGGCACGATGGGGTCAGCGCTATTCGCTGTAGGTCAGCTGATGCCGGCAAAACAATTGTTGTTTTGTTTGTTGTTGTTTGTCCTCTGCTCAGCCTGCACACAGCCTATTTTTGCCTCTGTGACACAGTGCTTTTTGGAGTTGGTTCACACAAACGTTGCTATTATACAAGCTAACGACTCCAAGTATCTTCACATGCACTGATCATTCAGTTGCAACCAAGTTAGGGCAACGTTTGCAAATATCATGTAAACCCCACTCTCACCAGGTTCTCTTGCTCACATCAGCTTCAGTAAGCAGAACTCAGTTAATAGAGCTGGATCACTCATCAAGCTTTTGTATTACTCTTGGCATGTATACAGTTTAGTCTGGTTTCCTCTGGTGTTTTGATTAAATTCAGCTCATGAGCTACAGAGGTCATTAAGTGGACCAGATGTAAAGCGGTGTTTGAACAGCATTAGTTGTGGTGGGAAAAACAGTAAATGTTTTTTTGCAGCCACAGCAAAACCACTTTTAAAGTGCAAGTCTCACACTGCAGCATGCAGAGATTTGGTGGTCCTGCTGTGGAGACTCATCACTTCTGAAAAATATTAAGTTCTACCTCCATTTTCTTGGCACATTCCTATGTGCCAAGCATAAAGTACGATATTACAGTCCCTCTGGACATTAAGCCAACTAGCAAGCAGAATTTATAGTGGAAATTAAGTGTGCATATAAACATACTTAATAACCTGTTTTTACAGGCGATGTTTGTGATCTATAGGCAGGTATTCATGAAGGGATGAGTCTACTTGATGAACACAGTGGTTTTTCAACAGGACCACATAAAGAGCTCTTCAGCATGTAGGCTACACCAGAACATGGATTCCATACTGTGGCTTCATAATCACGTTGTGTGTGCATGCGGCTCACATTTTTCCTGCAGCGAGCTGGAAGTCTTGTCTGTAGGTTTCTGTGAGTCCTCACTCTGCTTGTGTGACCTCACCAGCTTGGCTATGGCTCTCCTCCGGCGAAGAGAAACTCTTTCCATTCATCTCAAGCTTCTAGATTATTCTGGTTTGGCACTTTTAAGAGTCTTTAACCCCACCCCCAAAATCTCTGCATTTGTATTTCTTTCCTTCTAACCCCCATACGATCATCATCCCATCTCTGTCAGTCTCTCTCTGTTTCTCCCTGCTCCCTGCCTCTGTGTTGTAATTGAAAGCAGCTGTGACAAGGTTACTATAGTTCATAGAAAGCAGTTTTTGGAGGAGGGCCCAGGCTTCATTTAGAGCTCCAGTTACCCTAAATGCAGGCAAGCCACTGTCTACAGGTCCCTTCATTTAGAAGGGTGAGCTTACACTTGACTAGACACAACACAACCAGTGTTACCTGTCATAATCTTGGGTGAAAGTAAAGAAACAGAAAGTGTGGCATTAACATTAACTGATTAATCATTTAGGCTGAAAATGTCTGAAAATGCCTGTTACACATTCCCGAAGTCTAAGGTGATGTCTTTAAATGTATTGTCTTATATTCCACACTCCAAAACCCAAACATATTCCATTTGCTATTGTAAAAGGTGAAAGAGACGAGAGAAAAAAATTACATCTGGGAAACTAGAACCGGTGAGTTATTGGCATTTTTACTTAAAAATTTTACTTAAACAATGAATCAGTTGTCAAACGTTTCGGCTTATTTCATTTTCTGTCAGCCGTACTAAAAGCATGAAGTCTTCATATGTTAACAGTTACCTGACTGGTTGTTGGTAGAGCAGACACTTAACTGACCATGGTCAAATTTTAACGTTTTCAAAGTTTGTTTAATGATTATAAATTCCCACGCTAGTTCTGGATTAACCAAATTGTGTGTCACTGAAACCCCCTAGCTAGAGCATGCAAATTGACATACTAGCGCCTAATATTCTTCTTTAGCTGCATGGATGCACCGAGATGTCAAGGCCAGTACAGACCTTTTCAGGTGGACAGAGTATTGACCAGACATGACCAATCCACTGTAAATAGTTTCTTCATCAATAACATAATAAAATTCAGTGTTAAAGTGAGTCATTACATCATGGCTGGTTATTGACCCAGTTTTTAGCTCTACAGTAGCCCATGGCCTCATTTTACTTTACATAAAAAAAGATTTTGAGAGCACTGGTATTGGATCAGTTACATGCACTGGCAGTGGCTGTCTGTTGAGGTATCAGTAACATGCCAATAAAAACATTCTTTACCTTATTAAAACTCATATAGATCAAAGCATTGATGTGTTTGCTTCATAATATAACTTCTGCACCTGAAAAAAATTAACAATACAGCAGGTGTTAGTGTCCTTCTGTAAGTATACTGCAGTTTTGCTAAATTGAGTCTCTTACAGTTGCATGTCATAGCACCCAACCTGTCTCCTGCCATTGACCCTTTGACTGTAGTGTTGCCTTTTCCTCCCTGTAGTCACAGATGCCACCAGCCTGTGTGATGGTGTTGACAAGCAGTTTGAGCTGCGTCCGTGTTTCCCAGCCTTCTCCTTTTAAGTGAATCTAATCCGTCTGACCTCTTCACGTCCAACTATTAGTTTACTATTAATAGACTAAGGAGCAAGGCTGTGTGGCTGCCCCACGCACGACACCCTGAGCACGGCTAGCTTTGGCTTAAGGAAAATCAAAGTGTGTCGAGCAACAGAGAGGCACCTTCTGTTTGGTTCTCACTGAGTTTAACAGAATCTTTTTATTATCAGATATAATTCAAGCTTGTCACAGTTCATGAGTTTTGAAAAAGGATCATGCAGCTGCAGCAGCTGTAGTCTGACGAGTGTCAGGTTTTGCCTTGGCCTCCAGCCTAGATACCAGCCTTGATGAGCAGTGGCAACAAACCCAATACACCCACCCTCTCCTGAAGCATTCCCACGGATGCCGCTGTCAATACCTGACACTATTTTAACGTTGGAAGCACAGCGTAGAAACCAGTCTGTCAGGAGCTGTGTGACAGACATTTCCACAGTGACTAAACAGAGCAGCATTGAAGTACAAATTCTTATCTTGAATAATTGTCTGCCTGTGCTAATCTGAATGCTCTCTGTTGTCTCTTCTCATCCACAGAGCGGAGAAAACAGAAGTCCTCAGCGATGACCTCCTGCAGGTAAATCATTAATCTGACTGTCGAGCTCTGACCGGCTCATAACACTGTTAGCATCTGTTAGGCAGTGGCTGCAGTTTTTGTCCCTCTGGAGTTAAAAACGGTTCATTTGACAAAAACAGTTTTTGTTTAAAAATAGTCCACCATGGGCAAACTGGGGAAAAAGATGGGCATGCATTAAGCACAATATTATTGTTTTGTAGCCACTGTTTTTTCACATTATACACTGCAGGTATTGAATAGAAGGTGAGCCCTCTGTTTATCTCCCCATGCCTGTGCAGGATCACATGACCCTGCTGATGAACCTGCTCGATTGACTTTACAGAGAGGATGTTGTAGGACATCCATATTTTAAAGTTGGTGTTTGTCAGTCTGTGTAGACCTGTTGATACTGGTGTAATCATGGTGCCAAGAGTTTGAATTTGATACAAATACCAGCTCTAGTTTCAGTTTATTTCTGTTTAAATAATGTTTAACTTTCTTATATGCACAATCAAACAGTCTTCCTGTTGTGTAGACACTGACTGTTGTTGGTGCTCAACTTCAGCTCACTTTCTCTCACGTTAGCCTCATGTGCCATTGAGAGCTCAAGTCTGTTCCTCTTTGTTCCACCTCAACAATTTCAAAGCTCAAATAGAGTAATTTGCCTTATTAGTCCCTCCCCTTGTCTTGTAGGTGTGTTAATCATTGATTAGCCTTGGTGCAGTTTATAATTACAGTGACAACCTTGTAGAATGTCACTCTCCATTACACATGGTTGCATTTTTTCCCTTAGTGATCTGCAACTTCAGACATATAATTAAACACAATTTTTCTATTTGGTTACTGATTCATGCACCAGCGATTCAGCCCCAACTTGGCTCTCAAAGGCCTTTTAGTTCCCTGTTGCTTTTCTTCATTCCCAGGACACTCATCTTCTCTAAGTCTACATTAACTTGTCTTTAATATTAGCATGTGAGAGGCCAGTACTGGACACAGAATACCAAAATAATGACCACTTGTAACAGTAGATGCAGAATTTCGTTTCTATTTCATTACTGACTTAGACAGAAAATAGTCTGGTTGTAGCTTAAAGAGTAGTTGAATCATGTGCTGACGAAGCCCAAAAGTATGCAAGTATTCATGCAAACCAAGCAGCAGCTGATATCATTTATTAGTTCTTGCTCTCTGGTTGAAGATTGCTAATCAGTGCATTCAGCTGGAGTCGTGCTTTGTTCAAAATAAGACCTGTAAACTCATGGGACTGTTGCTGACACAGTTGAGATGCACTGTGTATGAAAACTGCTGGTGCAGGTATTTCCCAGGGGGAAAACTATTTCCACTCCCTGAGGCCCTCTGAGACAGACAGCAGGTGGGGTTGGGACAAAATACTGGCTGCTCAGCAAAGACATTCCAGCGATGAAGATTGTCTTTGTGTGTGAATGGGAGGCATCATAGATGTACAAACAAACTCAGCTGGCTTTGTGTTATGCCTTGAGGACAGCCACAATGTCTGAAAGCCTCTATTCTTATTATTCTTCTCCCCACCCTCTTTTGTAACCGGTGCATAAACAAACAGCACTGACGGATCTTTAAATTCCTTCGTTAGGTGGTGTGAAAATAAAATGGGTCGTATATGGACAAGAAACACATCTGAGTGACAGCTAGAACATCAGTGTTGTATTTAAAGCAAGCACGAGTGTAATACAAGTGGACAAGCGGACGGCGGTGACTAACCTCTCGGGGTGCTTTCCACTGAGGAGAGGATGTTGTATTATATCTGACAATTGACTTTCACTGTTCCTCAAAGACACGATTGTTCTGCCCCTGTCTGGAAGTCAGCCGCTGTGACTCTGTGGGCTCTGGTTCTCACTTCACAGGGACGTTTCTGTCTGATAAAGGAAAAGGGAGTGAGGGATGGAGACACGGAAATCACTTGACCCCTTTCATTCCTGAGATGGCTGTTTCACATAAAAACAGAAATTCTCTTTTTATCCCTTAATTACTGAAAAAAATCCTTTATTATTTGTGAAATGTTGACTTGAGTTTCTTTCAATTAAACATTTAATTTAAATTTGGTGCATTCACTTTCGCTCAGCCTCCTACTTCTTTTTCTAGCCTCCCACTTCTTCTTCTACAGCATTCAGGGATTTTCTGTTAATTCCCCCCATACAATCCACAATCAAACAGACTTAGTTTTAGTGGTATTTTCACAGTTCACTTTTCTTTTTATCACTTCTCACTACAAAGAATTGAAAGTGACCATAAAAAGCAACTATTTGAATCATCTGAGTTTTAGCTCATGTCATAACAGCTGCTGACCTCTGTGGTGAGAGGTGGCCGGGTGCAACAGCAGCTCTGTGACCGATGCATCTTCAGTCTTGTCCCCCAATACCCCGTCCTGCCCGGGGTGTGCCAGTGAGCCACCCAGCATTCTTGTCCCAGCTGTCCAGTCCTTGCTGCTCTTCTGTTTAGCAGAGGTTACCACAGAAATACTAAAAATAAAGTGTTGAGGGCATTTTTTACGGTAGCTTTAAACACTTATTTATCACTTTTGGAAACAAAGAATATTTTGTTCATCAGTGGCTCACTTGAGTAATTCCACCCTTAATGCGTCATATGGTGTTATTTTTGTTCATTCTGGACTTGTCCAGACATGTTAATATCATTTCTCTTAGGAACCAATAAACAAACACTGGCACACAGACGTACACCTTCTCTGTATTTTTCTCCCCGTCTGTCCCACTTTGTACTGGGATTCCCTGCTTCCTTGATGCGTCATGGGATTGACCAGCTGTTGACCTCATCACACAGCAAGAGGAAAAACACACCCATCTTCCTTTTGGCTCCCAATGGTTCTGCTTAGGTTCTCCCACTCCTCCGCATCTAGTATTTTTTTTTTTTTTGAGTGCATGGCATTGTGTCTCACCCCCATTTTGATACAATGAAAGGAAGAAGACTGCAGTACTCCCAGTGCCATGCAACCAAAACACTTCCAATACACCCACACAGGAACTTCGCCCCTAGAGCACAGGGAGGGGGAATCCCCCGCTTGTTTTGTGCCAGGTACTCACTAGACTGAGTCTAAGCAGTGTTTCCAAACCTATAGCCTATGGAAGCTCTGTGTGTGTGTTCAGTAAGTTTGGATTTGACCCAGCTGTTTTGGGAATGCCGGGGGCCACCACGGGTCAGGAATGACGTAAGACCGCGAGAACAGAGGGAGGGAAAAGGCGAGAGGGGAGGACGATGTACGGAGGCGGATATCTGCTGTGGAATTCCTGAGTTCCGACTCCGTTCTGTTTTTGGAACACAATTGTCTGGTATTTGGTTGATCCTCCCTCTGCGCTAGTCTCTCTCCATCTCTGCTCGCTTTGGCCTCTGGACCCCAGTGTTCCCACTATTTACAACATTGTTTGTCCCAGCTCTTGAGTTCATGTTTGTCCCTTTTGAGAGTTTTATTTTCTTTATTTTTTTTTTCAAACAGAAGACACACCTGCTCTGTTACACGCAGCCTGCCACTTGTGGGAAAGTACAAGCGTTGCCAGTGTAAAGCAGTTCTTTGCATCATCAGACTCTGCTGGCCAGACTTTTAAGTAGACTTGAACAGTAACTTGCAATCATCAGTTCTTTTCATGGGCTGGTGACAGTCAGTCTAATGTTGACACTGACTGTCCCTGTCAGGCACCTGGCACGACAAGGACAGTGAATAGTCATCCTGCAGGACTTCAGTCGGCCTCTGTCCTTAAGCCAGAATAGCTGTGCTTCCCATCAATGACAGTATTATATCTTGTCACACTAAAAGCACAGAGTGGATCTGTGCAGTCGGGCCTCGTAGACAGGAGAAAGCCTGTGTAATCAAAAAGGTCTTTTTAAAGCCAAAGAACCCCTCGCTCTCGGTCACAGCTCGGTGGCCGTTGCTATAGAGACACTTCCGATGAGTCATGTGTTTCAAAGATAACATTCCAGTGTTGTTCAGCAGGGACAAGCCTTATCAATCATGTTTATACTTTGACCCCTGACTCCCCGGAGGCCGCTGCAAATCAAATCTCTGCGTGGAACTGGACCTCATTAGCCATTAAGTGTGCACTGTGCAGACACACTGTCGTTTTGGTTTATGGAGACAAGTTAATACTGTTGAAGAGATTAAAGGAGCAGTGTGTAGGATTTTGGGAGTATCTATTGGTAGAAATGCAGTATGATATTCTTCTTTTTTATGAATAAGTAACAGTAATAGTAATAAAGACACTTATACTGGAACAATCATGACAGGATGTAGTCCAATACTTAAGTTTACCAAAATTGATTTTAAATGAATCCAACAATCCAAAAATCTTCTCACCTAAACTACAGAAAGTCTTCCACCGTGCTCTTGGATGACTTGATGTATGACACTGTCCACAAAGGACAATTGCTAAAGATCTCCTCTTGCACATTTTCATCTTACACGCAGATCGAACGGCGCATGGAGTTGGTGCGTGTGGTGTCCCACAACACACACAAGAGGATGGTGTCATGTCTGCAGGGACACATTGGTGCAGATGCAGAGAAGAGACATGTAAGACACGAAGCATGTTCCAATGACACCTCTGTTATAGCTCCAGTTTACCTTTGACACACTAACTTCATCAATCAGTTGTTGCAGGATGTGTACTAGCTTAATTTTTAGCATCACTTCCCACACAAATTTTGAGTTCTCACTGTTTTTAGTTGAACTGACTACAATTATCCACAGTAGGCCAACAGTCCATGATTTCTCTTTTGTGTTTTCTACCCCACACTACCCAAATATGCACTACAGTCCGTACCACGCCTCTATACAGGAAATGGGCAGGTAAAAACACTGATTATTTATTCCATTCTCTGGTCCTCAGCAGCACTTGCTCCATTTCCCACTCAGACATCTGTCATCTTTATTCACTATGCATGACACTTTTGCCTTTGGGATTCTCTGGTAAAGAACAAACAGGATGTTGAAGACTCGTAAATGTTTTTGCACAAATATAAAGTGTGTAAGTGTAAAAAAAAAAAAAAAAGCTTCAGCATTGTCATTTGATAGATGTCTTACTTCCTTAGTTTGCATCTTAAATCCCGTTTAACATCTGTATTTTCCTCCTGTGCTCGGAAATCTCTCTTCCTCTTCCTGACTGTGTGAATTTACTGTCGAGCTGCTCAGTGGAAAGTCCTTGATGAACTTTCCATTGCTTTGAACGTCTAATAATGAAGCGACTGTATAGATATAGGTACTTCTGAGCATCTACATAGTAGGACATAGTTTATGTCTCAGTGTGAGTCTAATCGCTGTCTGCATCTGTCACACACACCACAGAAAAAGCTTCCTCTGACAGCATTATCCCAAGCGATGGTGGAAGGTGGAAACCAACTGGGAGAGGACTCCTTGATAGGGTGAGTACGGTGATTGATTGACATACCACATTGCCCCATCCTCCTCCCTGGCAACTGTTGCTATATGGAGCAGATGCACCCCAGAGAGTGTGAAATATGAGGCCACGCATTCAGGGCAACCAACCTGCCCAGTTTTGTTTTGTGTTGACAGGACTTTCAACAGTTCCTTTACGTGAGGATGAAATCACTCGTCGTAACTGAGAGACACATTTAAAACAGGACCAGACAGTTTGTAGTTGAGGATCTAGAAAGTGAATGTCTCCAAGTCTCTGCAGCAGCCGTGTGTCTGTCTGGAAATAATGAGGAAGAGAAAGTACATCAGTCAGTCTGCTAGTAATTATGATTTATGTCAACTGTCAGCTACACTGTTTTTGTTTTTTTGTTTTTTTGTTTTTTAAGGTTCAGGGAATTCATTGCATGAAACACTGTGGCCCAGAACAATGACTCATTATTGTAGGTCGACAGTCACCAAGCCACCGTGTGTGTGCTCCTGGTTCTGAGCTAGAAATGATGACATTATGTTGACCTGTTTTTGCTTTCAGTTATTGACTGAAACAGAGGATTATGTTCTGTGCTAGTGGCACAGATTGTAATCCGTCTGTGTTGTAATGTGAATAAATTGACGTGTCATTACACTGTTTTCAGAAGACCTCACATCCTCACCCGGTAGTGATAATGATGCATGAATCTGAATGTGTTCCGATTTGAAAGCTCTTTTCTCTCCCTCTCTCTCTCTCTCTCTCGCTCGCTCTCTGTGCTGGCGTGTGCATTAACAGGAAG
This sequence comes from Seriola aureovittata, assembly GCF_021018895.1. NCBI lineage: Eukaryota > Metazoa > Chordata > Actinopteri > Carangiformes > Carangidae > Seriola > Seriola aureovittata. The sequence continues at coordinate 5,459,200 of NC_079384.1, forward strand.
ATGATGGAAGTGTGCGGCGAGGCAGAAAATCGTCTGGCATCAGAATTGATGCAACATGAGCTGCAGATAGAGAAGGATGTTCTGGATCCCCTCAGCCAGCTAGCAGAGGTCAGAGACCTCACATCTCCTGGACACAGCAACAGTTGAACACAAGTTTAAATATTTAAAAATAAACCTTTTATATCTCTTTGCTTGTTTAAAATATCATCCCCAACCCTGTCTTTTTGTTGTACACTGCCCAGTTGCAAATAAAATAGAGCTTTTGAGCCAAAGTCACATGGACTCACATACCACATACCATATTGGCTAGTTTTGGTAATGTGATCCTGTGAGGTAGGAGAAGAAAAAGTCAAAACAAAGCTGATTCCAGCCCTCGCAACATTAGCTAAACATAATGGACTTTGACTGTGGTTTGCCATCTGTCCACTTTGTTATACCAAGTTTCCCCTAACGCGAGTAACTGTTGAGCCACCAGACATCTATATCTTTCTACCCAGAAACCTCGCATTTTAGTTTGGTTCATTACAATTGTCCCTCCTGAAAAGCTTTGCTACTGTTTTGGTTTGGAGGGGGCCAGGAGCCATTTACAGGGGTCTTGGTGTGACAAATTTGTGCCATTTAAGTATAAAATGTGAAATAAGAGTATTGCACACTGTTGCAGGTTTTTCTATTATTTTCCTGTTAAAAAGACTAATCAGCAGTAAGATCTTAGTATAGTCATCCAGGAAGAGCAAAACTAATATTTGCCAGGTCTTTGTCATCGAATAACTTTTTAGGCTTTCATATATTGGTGTGTTTTGGATCTAATTTTTGTAGGTCGACATCCCCAACATCCTGAAGCAGAGGAAACAGCTGGCCAAACTAGTGCTGGACTACGATTCTGCCAGAGCAAGGTCTGTCTCATCGCTTTATCCATATTGATGCATCCTGCGAGCACAAGAAATGAAACCGAGTCCACATTAGAGCTTCTGAATATCACATTGTGGTTCTGTGTCACAGAAATAGTCTCATCCTGTTTTCCAATTTTCCCTTTGTCTCTCCAACCTCAGATGGTTGCAGGCAACCAAGTCAATAATCTCAGGAACAAATACACAAGCACTGACGGCCAAAGCTGACCTACTCAAGGAGGAGGTGGATGAGGCCATGAACAAAGTGGAGCTTTGCAAGGTATCCAGCATGCATGTAGATGACCTATCGCTTCATTGTAGTCTTGTGTATCGGGTTCATAGCAGCCTAGTGTCTTTGATCCTGAATGAATAGAAAGGCTAAAGGTCATTTATGGTCTTAGTGGACTGAGTAAAAGAAACTGGAAATAGTCCTAGCCATAAAATCATCACCGTATAACGACTGGACAGTCCAAGACCCTCGGGCCCTCTGACCCAGTTTGCTGACGCAAAACAAATGGCTGAAAATGCCCCGTCAGCTCTGTGTGTGTGTGTGTGTGTGTGTGTGTGTGTGTGTGTGTGTGTGTGTGTGTGTGTGTGTGTGTGTGTGTGTGTGTGTGTGTGTGTGTGTGGTGTGTGTGTGTGTGTGTGCGCACGCGCGCGTGTGTGTGTGCACGCGCGCGTGTGTGTGTGCGCGCGCGTGTGTGTGTTTGTGTGTACTTGCATCAATTGAGTTGAGTCACTGGTGAGTTCTAGTGCGTCGTGGCTGCATGTTGTGTCAGGTTTTCTGTCCAGGAAGCGCAGGGCCTTGTGTTTCCCCTTCACCAGCCCTCCCTCCCAGTCTCTCTGAGTCCTGCCAGGAGCAGGAGGATTTATGACTCGCGTGGTGCTTAGCTGACCACTGACGCCACCTGAAGTATCCAGTCTTTTGACTGATGACACTCTGTTGTGGAGATGGAGTTCTTTAATAGATTAATAATGGTTTATTACAATAAAACTACTCTTCCCCTTTCTTGTTACTCGTTTGTATTCTTGACTGCACTTTTTGACTTGGTTTAGAAAAGTACTATATGAGTAATATTAAGAATATTGTTCTTAATTCTCCTGTTAAACTTCCTGTCTTTCCTCCACAGGATCAACTGGCTGCAGACATGTACAGTTTTTTCTCAAAGGAAGGCGACTATGCCTGCTTCTTTGTAACGGTGAGCACAGCGAGTCAAAAATGTGTTTGCCTGAGTTTCTGTGGGAATGTTCACAGCTGCAGAGTAACAGGGGAACACAGACTTGGCCAGCGATTTTTATTTACTTTTCTATCATGTACTTTTACTGTTTGTCTTCTTCTACTCACCATCTATTCCTCTCTCTTTTGTTTCTGTAGCTCTTAGAAGCTCAAGCTGATTACCACAGAAAGTCTCTCACTCTTCTGGAGAGCGTCTTGCCAACCATCCAGGCTCAGCAAGGTATAATGCACTCAAACATGCCTCTTCACACACACCCAGTTAACACGAAACAGTGCAGCGCTGTTGTAGGAAGTACACACAAGAAGGCTCTGTGCGGCCCATAATATGGTGCCTTTTTACATGTTTCCTGGAGAATGCGCATGTTTTTCTTTGGTGTCTGTGTTGTTTGGTGTCACTTTTAAACCTTTTCCCTCATACACATTTAAGAAGGTGTGTTCCTTATTCCCCTTTCTGGCTTAAGAAATCGACCAGCTACTGCACCTTTAGGTGACATCACTTTGGGTTCTATTAAAGAATAGTCTTTTGTTTTCACTGCTTTGCTCCAGAAATAATCTATTTTTCCCTTTTTACCAACATAATGTTTCTTATTAAAGCTGTCTTGTTCAAGGAGCTTGTTTTTTTCTGCGCTAAATACATGTGGTCTAAACCGGACAAGCCTGGTCTCCCAGCATGTGGTGATGACTCACGAACTCCACACACACACACCCCCCACCTCTTCTCACATCACACCCACCTGGGTTTTTGCAGGCCCCCTCCACCCCCTACCCTCACCACTTCACTCCTCTGCCTCCCTGTTCGCTCGCACATTAGCTCACACATACGCACGTAAATACAGAGAGACAGCCGAACAGTCACTCCTGCTGGCTGGGAGCATGTGGTTATTATTTGACAGCACCCTGTGGGGAGAGTGAGGAAGACTGGTTTGGAACTGGCCCGAGGGAGCGTCACTGACCCAGAAATCTGCCGTCCAGACCAGCAACAGGCTGGTTCGCACCAAGTCCTGTCTCAGTGCTGAAATGATTTTTATTGCAGAATGACAGACGGGTCATACGAAGCTACTTTTTTTGGTTTCTTTTGTCTCCTCAGATTTGAAACAATGTGTCTTGCATCACTGCGTCTCACTCTTCACTGTCAATCTTCCCTTTCGTGATTAGACTCGTGGACAGAGAAGCCTGCGTTCGGCACGGGGCTGGATGAACATCTGAAAAGGAGCGGAAGGGAGATCGCCCTGCCAATAGAAGCCTGTGTTATGATGCTTCTGGAGACTGGCATGAAGGAAGAGGTGAGGAAGTGAAGACAGAGAGGGAGGCTGTGGGGGGAGTGGAATCACATTGGTATGGATCGTCCTCTCCTTCTGTAAGATGTGTGCAAAGAGAGACTGTAATAAGAAGTGAAAGGGAAGTGTCTGTCACGTTAGAAGCAGCGTGACCCCGAGGAGGCGCTTGCTATATTTTTGGACTATGAGGCTCAAGGGGTAACTCAACTGACAAATATAATTTAAAAGTGCGTTTGCTGTAGTGTGGTCTCATGTGGATACACCTCACATCTCCACTGCCTTTACAGACTTAAAGTTGCACTCTTAAGATTTTTTTTTATATTAAAGCTCCTGAAAACCTGCCTTCAGAAAGTTAAGTGATCGTCTATACTGATGAATATTCATAACTAAATAAGCAGTGATCAAAGTAAAAAAAATATATGTTTAGTTATGACCCCGGGTTCATCGCTGAAGACGTGTCAAAGTGTCACCGGAAAGGAACCTTAGAAAGTGGTGAGAGACCAGAACAGAGCAACAAACGAGAAGAGAAACTCACATTCAGTCACAATCCTGCTGTGACATCCAAGGAGGCAATTGTTTGCTCGCATGACAGCTTTAATTAAATGGAAATAATGTCTCATTGCTGTGTGTCTGTCAGCTTGTTTTCGACTTTATGCTAATTGCCAAAAACTGATGAATACAACTTTAAGTAGAAGTGACCAGCAGCAGTCAGCTGTGATTCAGACATTGCTATATATCTTCCTCTGGGCTGATTTCCCTCTGCAGTGTTTAATAACATCAATATGATTTTGTTTGCTCATCTGGTCGATTGCTCCTTTGTTCTCCTTGTTTCACATGTAAGAATAAAGAGAGCGGTCACAGCTTGTTAAAAGTCACATGAAGCTGTGGCTGTGATTAGTGGCTCTGCTGGTCACTGACATAATTGAAACCAAGCTTTAAGTTGTTTGTTCACATGAACATCTTAAGACTGATGGAGATGACTGGACGGACGAACTGTAAACAGGGGAAACTCCTGTGTCTCCGTAATGTTGTTCCAGAGACGCTGTCGGCCGTTATGCTACAGTGATGATTTATGAAATGTTTGAGATGTCCTTTTCCCGAAACAAATATAGAATACAATAGAATCCACTTGTCTCCCGTCCATAAATCAGATCTCTTTGTGCATGTACTAAAAAAAAAGAGCTTAAGACAGTGCAAGTGTTAACTGCAAAGGGCTTTATTTGTGGCCCTATTCATTCCCTGTGTGTGTCATTATGGTGTGAAGACGGGCTTTGTTTATGTGTCAAAGTAAAGAGCTTGCTGTGCTGTGAGGGCGTGTTTGTTTGCCTGCGTTAAGGTCTCATTATGTGCAGCTGGCAGGGGGAGTTTATGTAGTGGGGTTATACACAGTCTATCTGTAATTGACTGTTAAGATATTGTGTGTGCATCAGAGTGTTGTGTGCACATTGGATGCCTGCGTGTATCTTTGTTTGCTGGCAATGTTACTGTGGTTTATTTGTCTTTTGTGTGTTTGTGTGTCAGGGTCTGTTCAGAATCGCAGCCGGGGCATCCAAGCTCAAGAAGCTAAAGGCGGCACTGGACTGTTCCACTTCACAACTGGAGGAGTTCTACTCCGACCCCCACGCTGTCGCTGGTACGTCCCAAACCAAGGCCAATTTTTTTTAATATAAAACTTAAATCAAAATCCATGAACAAAGAAAGGTGTGTCACTTGAGGTAATTTACATTTATTGAATAGTTCGTATTTGTGTCTCCGTGCCTTCTCTGTTACAACCTCTACGTGGTCTTTTCTGTGGCTTTTATAAAGTGGCTGAAGAATTTTAAACTATCAGTGGATGTGTGTTTTCAGGAGCACTGAAGTCCTACCTGAGGGAGCTGCCTGAACCTCTAATGACCTACCAGCTTTATGATGAGTGGATCCAGGCGTCCAGGCAAGGCTCATAACATTCTCACTGAAAATGAAATGTGCAAATAGGGAAGGATATTTGAGCCATTGAGCCTTTTGTAGACTGGAACTAAGTACGTGCTCGCTTTCAATCATATTTGTTTTTCTATCTTTCTAGTGTGTCAGACCCAGACAAGAGGCTCCAGGCACTCTGGGTTGTTTGTGATCAGCTACCAAAGAACAACAGAACCAACCTGAGGTTAGTTATTTTCACAAGAAAGCTCGTCACACTTTCATGTTTTTCTGTTGCATGTTTTCACCCACGTTACTCCCGTGTTTTCATGCAGGTATCTGGTGAAGTTTTTAGCCAAACTGGCTCAGGACAGCGAGGTGAACAAAATGACTCCCAGCAACATTGCTATAGTCCTGGGACCCAATCTGCTCTGGGCCAAGACTGAGGGGTGAGAGGGGATTGAGGGAGGGGATCATACTGATGACGAAGAAGAAAGTAGCTACAGTGTTTGTCGTGTTTTAAAAAATGAGACAATCTTGAAAGGCATAATTCTAGTCTTGGAGTCTGTTATTTTTAGCTTAGAGTGCCACTCGTTATGGTGAAAGCATCTAATTTCTGCTCATCTGTATGTATACACCCAGGACTCTGGCTGAGATGGCTGCAGCTACCTCTGTGCACGTGGTGGCCATCGTGGAGCCCATCATCCAGCATGCTGACTGGTTCTTTCCTGAGGGTAAGCTCTGGATCCCTGTCCAGCTGTTGCTTTGCAGTCTGACCTTCTCTCCTTTACTTGCAGCCAATCACAGCCCACCGTTGCATCAGTGAAGGAAACTTAACTGCCTAGTAAGATATGTACTCTGGAGGTCAGAGTGAAGGTTGATGAAAACAGATGTTACATATTCCCTTAATACAGCTTGTGTTAAGTTAAACATACAGCAAAGCAAATGAGGTGAATACAAATACAAATATAGTTCTACATTACACATTTTTTGACCAGAAGAGGCCTTTTTAGGTTATTTTCCACTATTTATCTATCTTTTTATCTTTGGCTGTAAAAGACACCTTCACTTTGTTCCAAAACAATTCTGTCTTGGTCGGAGTCAAAGCCAATTTGCCTTTTAATCTGTGTATTTTAAGATAAATTGACTGAATTTCACCATAACTGACCATCGCCTGTACACATACAGAGAGGGATGAAAATATCATCCTGTTGTCCATTGGCTTCAGTAGCACAAGTTCAAACTAGATGTATACCAGTCTGTGTTGGTAAATCCAGCCCTCTCTCCTCCTGCAGAGGTGGAGTTCAACGTGTCCGGCATGTTTTCAATGCCCATACCTGCATCCAACCACAACAACCACCTAGATTATGACTGTGGCACCATTGAGAGGAAGAGGCCTGGCAGTATGGTGGTACCAGAGAACGACACAACACGCAAAGACAAGTAATCACCCCGGAGATGCTTTGTACCTCCTGTCCCACAGCATTCATGACTTACTCCAGTTAATACTTTGGAAATAATTTTGCCTGTAATCCAGTTGCTTTTTCTTGTCCCTGTCTTTTGCTTCTAGTAAAGTTTGGGCTAAATTGGATCCTTATAATCAATATATAATCTTAACAGTTTTACTGACTTCTCTCAGAGCTCTGGGGTTTTGGTGATTCTCTGTCCTGCTCTGTTTTCTGTTTTTCTCTCTCACTGTGTCCCTGCTCTCCCCGTGTAGCACCCCTAACAAGCACTCGGACCACACCCTTCGTAGAGGCAGTAACACCTTAGGTAGAAAGCAGCACACTTCACCTGCCTTCCAGCCTCCTTTACCCCCTGTGGAGGCTCCAGGGCAGGGGCACGGGGCCGGGCAGGTCCCCCAGCCCGCGGCCGAGCCCCAGCCCCAGCCCCAGCCGCAAGCTCCTCCGGGGGGTTCAGGGTCTGACACAGCCCAGCATAGCTTGGCGCAGGGTTTGGCAGCTCTTGCAGCCGCTCAGCAGCTTCTAGCCCAGCACACAGAAGAGCTCAGGTAAGGGCTGCTTTCCTGCATCTCTGCTGCTGGTGGAGAATGACACAGCATGCCATGCAGACAGACAAACAGACAGACAGACTTTTACACTTTCATGTACTTCTCTGTGAAGTGATGAGGTCAGTCTGTCTGGCCTTTTTAAAATGTAATGGATTAATAATGCATGTTTCACCGGTAGCTTGCGGACACCTCACTTTGTCACTTTGGTTCAGCTTGTTGTTTCTCTAGAAAAACCACAAGTTTTCTTACACCACTGCCACTTCCAGCTATGCAGACCAGACTTGTCTGAGGTCAGCCCACTGAAACAGCACAACAATGGCTGCTGTCATTCCGCTAACAGTCACTCTCAGGGCCTCTCGACTTCCCATCCCTCTGCTTTCCTCCCCAAATCACTGGAATCAGCAGGAACTTCACACTAACTGGCTCAAACTGCTTTGAGAAGCCTGGACATTGGTGCCTGTTACGCAACGGCTGAAGGGTGTCTTTGATTTAGTTGGTGAAAGGACAACATTCATTTCCAGACAGATAACACTATTCAGCTCAGCATTCTTTTTCGTCCTTTACAACACTTGACCCTGCAGACGAGTTTGCTTTTAAATAATGCTGTATCTGCTCTAATAGCTCTAACCTTCATTAAAAAAAAAAAAAAGAAAACATTCAGCAGTGAATGCTGCTGTATGAGCAGTATCCAGAATTTCAGAATTCTGGGTTAAAATTTGAAGGATTTTTTAAAAAACCTTTCTTTTTCCGTCTTCTCCAAAGCAACCCAAAGCTTCGTGACTCCACGACCGCCCCGACCCCCCTGCTCCAGAGGAATGGCTCTGGAGGAGGCGGCCAAGCTGCAGGACAGCTGGGCACCGGGACCCCCGGGGCAGGATCCATGGGGCCCAGTCCTCATATGATGCGCAGAGGTAAGAGTCTGCACTCTCATCTGGTACAAATAGACATATTTCTATAATATTGTTAACAGATATTTGGCGTTTTCTCAGCTTTTATTGTTGGCCAAATCGTATTCTTTTACCTTTTTCAGTGGAAACAATTTTTCTGTCAGGATATATATATTTGATATTCTTTTCCACCAATAATTATCAACTTACAGGTACCAAGAAACAGGCTCCTGCCCCTCCCAAGCCGACAAACCCTCCTCCCTGCCAGCCCTGCAATTCAGTGAACCACACCTCCTCCTCAGGCTCATCCCAGTCCCTCAGCCCGACTCCCAGACCCCTGTCCAGCCACTCCCCCACCTCACCCACCTCTCCCACCTCCCAGCCATGTGCCACACCCAGACGCCACTCCAGCAACCAGCCGCCGATCCAGGCGCCCAGCCATCCGCCCCCAGAGCCCCCGACGCAGGCCAGCCCTCCGACACAGCTCTCATCACTCGGTCAGTCCGGCGGGGACCAGCAGAGCGCGGACCCCTCGCCTCCAAGCACCCCGACCCCTCCAGACACCCCTCCGCCCTCCACTGCCACCCAGGATGTAGCTGCTCCTCCGTCCCCGTCTCCCTATCAGTCGGGCTCTCTTCCGCGGCCGCGACCCGTCCCCAAACCCCGGAACAGACCGAGCGTCCCGCCGCCACCCCAACCCACCACACTGACCAATGATACTAATGGGATCTGTGCCACTGCTTACAAGATGATGGGTGAGTGTTGCCTCTCAAATAATGACAGCATGTAAATACTTTGCTTTAGTTTGTATATGAATGTCACTGCTGAACACTAATGTGCACTCTTGCTAATAGTCTTGCGTTGTAATACCTCCACAGGTTAAAGAGGCACCTGTGAGAGGTTTGTTATTAATTGACCTTTTCACTAGCAGCACTTGCACTTTTTGTGTCGCTCCTCACCGTGGACATTTAGTTCTGCCTGCCGCCTCCGTCAGATCTCATTTACTTCAGCCCTGATGCTCGACTGTCGAACTGTGTATCAAAGTATATGCATTGAACAAAGGGACGAGAGAACAAAGCCACAGGAGGGAAGGTGAACTGCCGGTTGTCCAAGTCAGTGTGCAGTGCTGACAGCTGGTGAGCGGGGAAGAAGAAGAAGAAATCATCAAAACCAATTAGTATCTCCACATGAATTGATCGAGTTTAATGAAATTAGCAACATCCCATCATTGTAACTCATCTTTTTTGTTGCTTTTACATCGTCCTTTCAAAGTCACTGGCGAGTTCTTGTTTCCTCCTATGGCTTCGTATTTCCAGCAGTCGAACCTCATGAGGAGTAAATGCCAGAGATGAGAGCGACATTACATATGGTGCCCTTTTTTTAATCATGACAGCCTCGCATCAGGGCTCTCATTTATCATGAGTCACTCATCTTCATCTCCAGTCACTGAAATGCGATATACGAGTATGTAAGGGTTTGAAACTGATGTGTTCGTACCAAGGCTGATTTTACAAACTGTGGTCATTTTCAAACCCTCAGTCGACAGATTGTGTTGTTTTTTTTGTTTTTTTTTAAATGTGAAGTATTGTATATTGTTTCTCATCGTAGGTATTGTTGTGGCGTTTTGAAACCAGTGTGTAACCCTGACGTGCATGTTTGCATGTTTATAAATGGACTGTTCTTGTCTTCTCACTAATATAGCTGCAGATGTCGCACTCAGCTCTTCATATCAATCATTGCATTCAGATGTAACCTGGGGATTTCCTGCACTATTTTCTCCACAGCTCTGGTCAAACAGATTAATTTCAAACTTGCTTCACTACTCCTGCTTCAGATTACACACACTTCACTTTTTCCATCTGCCCGTTGCTCTGCGGCTCACAGTCTCTGAGCAAACACCGCCCCCTGCTGTGGCACTGAGCCGCTGCCGAGCCTCTGCTGCTGTTTTAGCTATGGAAAATATTACACAGGCTCATTGGATGGCATACTTACACCAGCTTTAAATGTTTTCATACTGCAGGATGAAGCTGCACATGGTTGTGATTATGGCCATTGTTCTTCTAATGTGGGCATGGATAGTCTGTTTATGTTTGCAGGATGTTCTGTGTGAATGTCTGCATGCATGGAAACGTGTTACTAACTAACACAAGTGGTGACAGACAGGATCTTTTCTGATTGATTTTGTCGTAGTTATTTATTTTCTGTTTAAAGCTTCTGCTCTTCGCCGTCTCCTCACTGTCATTTCTTTGTCTCCCATCTTGTGTCTCGCCCTCCAGACCCGGCGATGTCTTTCAAAGGGCTGAGTCGTGCTTTGGTCCCTGAGCTCGCTGTAGACCAGCAGCCAGCGACGGCCTCCGCCCTGCCTCTTCCCAAAGACTGTGACCTGGACACCGAGAGCACTGTCCTATAAAGAGGACATGAGGAGACGAGGACACGCGCGCCGCTCCAGTGCGCCCACGCTCCTCCTCTCATCAGACACACACCTCATTTAGTCTCCTTCTGTTTTAGTCCCAGCTCATATCTGCAGCCCTCGACCTCTGCTGTTATCTTCTCCCAGTCCAGTGTAAATGAAGGACTTTAATGTGACATAATGCAGCTTCTGGCAGCCATGATGGAGGTTACAGAGCTCTGGGTGAATAAAGGCTATGATAGTAGATTGTGTTGAATAGGCGCGGTTAATGTCAAAATAAATAACGGTTTATGAGAAACCAAAGTATCATCTTGTTGTGAGCACATTTGATTGATTAACCGATGTAGCTGCTGCGCGTGAACATCACTTACTTTTAATATTACTGATGCACATTAGTTGGATTAGTTGGAATCCAAAAAAAAACAGTAAATTATCTTTATATTACACATGATGTCACTTGTAATATGTCAGAGTTGGAGCTGAAAGTCAATGATTCAGCAACAATTTTCATAATCGAAGAACCAGTTTTAAGCAAAATGCCAAGAATTCACTGGTTCCTGCTTCTCAAATGTGAATATTTGCTTGTTTTGTGACAGTAAGAGGAATATCTTTGGGTTTTACTTGGACAAAACAAGCAACCTGAATGTGTAAACCTAAAATAATTTGCATTTTCCTTACTTTTTTGGCATTAAATGATAAATTGAGAAAATATCTGCCATGAAAATATTTTTTTTGTTGTAACCTCATAGGGAAAATTACCATATTAGATAATTTAGTTCACTCACAGTCAAACAGAACCGATCTCTTCTCACACACCCACCATCTCATCTCCAGCCTTAAAGCTGTTATTAGCCATTATTTACTTACAGAGGGTCCTCCTGACCTCCATGATGGTTCCAGATGTGGTTGCGAGGAGACTTGTGACACAAAGACTCTACACTGCAACACACACACACACACACATACACGGCACCACCATCTCTATCTTCATACTGCGCTTCCTGCAGAACAAGCTCCAGACAATCAGCAACAAACAGCAGAGCGTGAGGACCGGAGATTCGCCTGTAACACCGTCAGACAACTGTGCTAACGATGATGCATAGCAATATAAAGTGTGGGTACTGACTGTTGTGAGGGGGGAGGGAGGGGGGGGGTCATGGGGAAAGCCAAAAAAAAAAATATGGACTGATGAGACCTGTGTGGAATTTGGTGTGAGGTGTTTTTGTATTTTTTACTGTTGAAAAATGGCCTTAGAAGAAGAACTGAAAAAAAGATGAGGTATTTCTGCAGCACAGGGGGGAGGACGGGGCAAAAGGTCAGCCGGTGAAGTAGAAACCAAAACTGTTGCTTAAGGTGTAGCTGGTGACTGCAGGTTTCCAGTCGCCTCAAACACTTGATCTCCCCCCCCCCCCTTTTTTTGTATGGAAACCCCATTCTTTCAACCCCACCCTCACTCTTGTATTTATTTACCAAGTTAAAAACACACATTCCCTGTGGCTTGACATAATTAATGCAGTCTTTAAATGTAAATCATGCCTTATCGGTTCCTCCCAGAACCATACAATAAGCATTATATATTTACTGTACGGAGGATATACTTGTCTCCTAGTACTACAGTATTTCCAAGAAGCTGTCTTGGCAACAGTTACGTTTCAGGGATGTAAGGAAGGTGATTTGACCCTCTGCAATAGAAGACGTGTATGGTTCTGTATTATTCCACAAAAGTTGTGTATTTAAATGTGTTGATTTCTTTGGGTTTTTCTAAGCTGAAGTAGCAGGGTGATTTACCCTCCCAGCCTGAACGCAGTCAGTATTTTTGCCTTTCTGTTTTTCTTCATCGTTGTGTTTTCTCTGGTGTTTTTGCCGGAGCATTACACACAACAGGCTGTGTGTGAGTGAATGTAGTGAAAGGACAGTTGTTGTTTTTTTTACCAGCCTCTTGATCCTGAACAGAAAGACGCATAAACAGCTGATATTGCACTTGAGCGCAGGCCAATGAGTGGTTTCCTAGCTTAGGATTTTTTTTTTTTTCAGTCTTTCCCACTGAGCTGAGAACACGCTGCTGTGAAACCTCAGTAGTGATGTGGTGTTAGATTTTGCCAGGTCAAAATATTTTTTAAAAATGGCTTTGTTGTATTTTCTATGTACGCTTTGCTTTTTTTGGCCTCAGATATAATGCAGAGTTTGGTTCCTACAGGACTGACTTAATATGGTACCAATGGAGAGAGTGTCAGATGTTGCAGTTGCCCTGAAAACGAGTGGTGTTTTTCAGAGACAATCGAGCATTATTATCCCCTCCTTTCTCTCTTTGCTCCTGTACCTTGCTGCCTTATCCCTGTGCATCAACAGAGCTTGGTATCTCAAGGCTCTTTAAGACAAACAAATGCCATTAAACTAGAAATGATAATGCTGCGTTTTTAAGCTCCTTTTGTATGTATGCTGTCTGGTGAGCTCAAATGTTGAATAAAAACATGTAATATGAATGCTTGGTTGTACCCCCTTTCCAAAGAAAATAAAGTATATGAAGAAACTATTTAAATCTGTCCTTGTCTGTCCATAATTACTATACTTACTATACTATGACTTTGTTATGCCTTTCTATACCATGATGTTTTTATGACATTTTATGCCTCACTATACTATGACGTTTTTAACATTTTTATGCCTGACTATGCTTAAACATTTTATACATCACTATACTATGAAGTTCTTTGACATTTTTTATGCCTTACTATACTATGACGTTTATATGACATTTTTTATGCCTTATTATACTATGACATTTTTGACATTTTTTATGCCTTACTATACTATGACGTTTATATGACATTTTTTATGCCTTATTATACTATGACATTTTTGACATTTTTTATGCCTTACTATACTATGACATTTTTATGATATTTTTTGTGCCTTATTATAAAATTACATATTTGACATTTTATATGCCTTACTATACTATGACGTTTTATGATATTTTTTATGCCTTACTATACTATGACGTTTTATGATATTTTTATGCCTTACTATACTATGACATTTTATGACATTTTTTATGCCTTACTATACTATGACGTTTTTTGATATTTTTTATACCTTACTATACTATGATGTTTTTTGATATTCTTTATGGCTTACTATACTGACATTTTTTATGCCTTATTATACTAAGACATTTTTGACATTTTTTATGCCTTACTATACTATGACATTTTTAGACATTTTTTATGCCTTACTATACTATGACATTTTATGACATTTTTTATGCCTTACTATACTATGACATTTTTTGATATTTTTTATGCCTTACTATACTGACATTTGTTATGCCTTATGATACTATGACATTTTTTACATTTTTTATGCCTTACTATACTATGACATTTTATGACATTTTTTATGCCTTACTATACTATGAGGTTTTTATATTTTTTGTGCCTTATTGTAAAATGACATATTTGACATTTTATATGCCTTACTATACTATGACATTTTTGACATTTTTTATGCCTTACTATACTATGACATTTTTAACATTTTTTATGCCTTACTATACTATGAGGTTTTTATATTTTTTATGCCTTACTATACTATGACATTTTTAACATTTTTTATGCTTTACTATATTATGACATTTTTGACATTTTTTATGCCTTACTATACTATGACATTTTATGACATTTTTTATGCCTTACTATACTATGATATTTTTAACATTTTTTATGCCTTACTATACTATGTCGTTTTATGATATTTTTTATGCCTTACTATACTATGACGTTTTATATTTTTTATGCCTTACTTACTATGACATTTTTATGATATTTTTTGTGCCTTATTATAAAATGACATATTTGACATTTTATATGCCTTACTATACTATGACGTTTTATGATATTTTTTATGCCTTACTATAATATGACGTTTTATGACATTTTTTATGCCTTACTATACTATGACATTTTTTATGCCTTATCATACTATGACATTTCTGACATTTTTTAAGCCTTACTATACTATGACATTTTTATGATATTTTTTGTGCCTTATTATAAAATGACATATTTGACATTTTATATGCCTTACTATACTATGACGTTTTATGATATTTTTTATGCCTTACTATACTATGACGTTTTATGATATTTTTTATGCCTTACTATACTATGACGTTTTATGATATTTTTTATGCCTTACTATACTATGACGTTTATATGACATTTTTTATGCCTGATTATACTATGACATTTTTGACATTTTTTATGCCTTACTATACTATGACATTTTTATGATATTTTTTGTGCCTTATTATAAAATGACATATTTGACATTTTATATGCCTTACTATACTATGACGTTTTATGATATTTTTTATGCCTTACTATACTATGACGTTTTATGATATTTTTATGCCTTACTATACTATGACATTTTTAGACATTTTTTATGCCTTACTATACTATGACATTTTATGACATTTTTTATGCCTTACTATACTATGACATTTTTTGATATTTTTTATGCCTTACTATACTGACATTTTTTATGCCTTACTATACTATGAAATTTTTAGACATTTTTTATGCCTTACTATACTATGATATTTTATGACATTTTTTATGCCTTACTATAGTATGACATTTTTTGATATTTTTTATGCCTTACTATACTATGACGTTTGTTGATATTCTTTATGCCTTACTATACTGACATTTTTTATGCCTTATTATACTATGACATTTTTGACATTTTTTATGCCTTACTATACTATGACATTTTTAACATGTTTTATGCCTGACTATACTATGACGTTTTATGATATTTTTTATGCCTTACTATACTATGACGTTTTATATTTTTTATGCCTTACTATACTATGAGGTTTTTATATTTTTTGTGCCCTATTGTAAAATGACATATTTGACATTTTATATGCCTTACTATACTATGACATTTTTGACATTTTTTATGCCTTACTATACTATGACATTTTATGACATTTTTTATGCCTTACTATACTATGATATTTTTAACATTTTTTATGCCTTACTATACTATGTCGTTTTATGATATTTTTTATGCCTTACTATACTATGACGTTTTATATTTTTTATGCCTTACTTACTATGACATTTTTATGATATTTTTTGTGCCTTATTATAAAATGACATATTTGACATTTTATATGCCTTACTATACTATGACGTTTTATGATATTTTTTATGCCTTACTATACTATGACGTTTTATGACATTTTTTATGCCTTACTATACTATGACATTTTTTATGCCTTATCATACTATGACATTTCTGACATTTTTTAAGCCTTACTATACTATGAGGTTTTTATATTTTTTGTGCCTTATTATAAAATGACATATTTGACATTTTATATGCCTTACTATACTATGACGTTTTATGATATTTTTTATGCCTTACTATACTATGACGTTTTATGATATTTTTTATGCCTTACTATACTATGACGTTTTATGATATTTTTTATGCCTTACTATACTATGACGTTTTATGACATTTTTATGCCTTATTATACTATGACATTTTATGACATTTTTATGCCTTACTATACTATGACATTTCTATGATATTTTTGTGCCTTATTATAAAATGACATATTTGACATTTTATATGCCTTACTATACTATGACGTTTTATGATATTTTTTATGCTTTACTATACTATGACGTTTTATGATATTTTTTATGCCTTACTATACTATGACATTTTTAGACATTTTTTATGCCTTACTATACTATGACATTTTTTGATATTTTTTATGCCTTACTATACTATGACATTTTTGACATTTTTTATGCCTTACTATACTGACATTTTTTATGCCTTACTATACTATGAAATTTTTAGACATTTTTTATGCCTTACTATACTATGACATTTTATGATATTTTTTTGCCTTACTATAGTATGACATTTTTTGATATTTTTTATGCCTTACTATACTATGACGTTTGTTGATATTCTTTATGCCTTACTATACTGACATTTTTATGCCTTATTATACTATGACATTTTTGACATTTTTATGCCTTACTATACTATGACATTTTTAACATGTTTTATGCCTGACTATACTATGACGTTTTATGATATTTTTTATGCCTTACTATACTATGACGTTTTATATTTTTTATGCCTTACTATACTATGAGGTTTTTATATTTTTTGTGCCTTATTGTAAAATGACATATTTGACATTTTATATGCCTTACTATACTATGACATTTTTGACATTTTTTATGCCTTACTATACTATGACATTTTTGACATTTTTTATGCCTTACTATACTATGACATTTTTAACATGTTTTATGCCTGACTATACTATGACGTTTTATGATATTTTTTATGCCTTACTATACTATGACGTTTTATATTTTTTATGCCTTACTATACTATGACATTTTATGACATTTTTATGCCTTACTATACTATGACGTTTTATGATATTTTTTATGCCTTACTATACTATGACATTTTATGACATTTTTTATGCCTTACTATACTATGACGTTTTATGATATTTTTTATGCCTTACTATACTATGACATTTTATGACATTTTTATGCCTTACTATACTATGACATTTTATGACATTTTTTGATATTTTTATGCCTTACTATACTGACATTTTTTATGCCTTATTATACTATGACATTTTTGAAATTTTTTTATGCCTTACTATGACATTTTCTGACATTTTTTATGCCTTACTATACTATGACGTTTTATGATATTTTTTATGCCTTACTATACTATGACATTTTATGACATTTTTATGCCTTACTATACTATGACGTTTTATGATATTTTTATGCCTTACTATACTATGACATTTTATGACATTTTTTATGCCTTACTATACTATGACATTTTTTGATATTTTTTATGCCTTACTATACTATGACGTTTGTTGATATTTTTTATGCCTTACTGTACTGACATTTTTTATGCCTTATTATACTATGACATTTTTGAATTTTTTATGCCTTACTATACTATGACATTTTATGACATTTTTTATGCCTTATTATACTATGACGTTTTATGATATTTTTTATGCCTTACTATACTATGACATTTTATGACATTTTTATGCCTTACTATACTATAACGTTTTAATGAAATTTTTATGCCTTACTATACTATGACATTTTTTTATATTCTTTATGCCTTATTATACTGACATTTTTTACATTTTTTATGCCTTATTATACTATGACATTTTTGACATTTTTTATGCCTTACTATATTATGACGTTTATATGACATTTTTTATGCCTTATTATACTATGACATTTTTTACATTTTTTATGCCTTATTATACTATGACATTTTTGACATTTTTTATGCCTTACTATACTATTACATTTTTGACATTTTTTATGCCTTACTATGACATTTTTATGCCTTACTATACTATGACATTTTATGACATTTTTTATGCCTTACTATACTATGACATTCTGATATTTTTTATGCCTTACTATGCTATGACGTTTGTTGATATTTTTTATGCCTTACTATACTGACATTTTTTATGCCTTATTATACTATTACATTTTTTACATTTTTTATGCCTTACTATACTACGACATTTTTATGATATTTTTTGTGCCTTATTATAAAATGCCATATTTGACATTTTATATGCCTTACTATACTATGACGTTTTATGATATTTTTTATGCCTTACTATACTATGACGTTTTTTGATATTTTTTATGCTTTACTATACTGACATTTTTTATGCCTTATTATACTATGACATTTTATGACATTTTTTATGCCTTACTATACTACGACATTTTTATGATATTTTTTGTGCCTTATTATAAAATGCCATATTTGACATTTTATATGCCTTACTATACTATGACGTTTTATGACATTTTTTATGCCTTACTATACTATGACATTTTTTATGCCTTATCATACTCTGACATTTCTGACATTTTTTAAGCCTTACTATACCATGAGGTTTTTATATTTTTTGTGCCTTGTTATAAAATGACATATTTGACATTTTATATGCCTTACTATACTATGACGTTTTATGATATTTTTTATGCCTTACTATACTATGACGTTTTATGATATTTTTTATGCCTTACTATACTATGACGTTTTATGATATTTTTTATGCCTTACTATACTATGACGTTTATATGACATTTTTTATGCCTTATTATACTATGACATTTTTGACATTTTTTATGCCTTACTATACTATGACATTTTTATGATATTTTTTGTGCCTTATTATACTATGACATTTTTGACATTTTTTATGCCTTACTATACTGACATTTTTTATGCCTTACTATACTATGAAATTTTTAGATATTTTTTATGCCTTACTATACTATGATATTTTATGACATTTTTTATGCCTTACTATAGTATGACATTTTTTGATATTTTTTATGCCTTACTATACTATGACGTTTGTTGATATTCTTTATGCCTTACTATACTGACATTTTTTATGCCTTATTATACTATGACATTTTTGACATTTTTTATGCCTTACTATACTATGACATTTTTAACATGTTTTATGCCTGACTATACTATGACGTTTTATGATATTTTTTATGCCTTACTATACTATGACGTTTTATATTTTTTATGCCTTACTATACTATGACATTTTATGACATTTTTTATGCCTTACTATACTATGACGTTTTATGATATTTTTTATGCCTTACTATACTATGACATTTTATGACATTTTTATGCCTTACTATACTATGACATTTTTTGATATTTTTTATGCCTTATTATACTATGACATTTCTATGATATTTTTGTGCCTTATTATAAAATGACATATTTGACATTTTATATGCCTTACTATACTATGACGTTTTATGATATTTTTATGCCTTACTATACTATGACATTTTATGACATTTTTTATGCCTTACTATACTATGACATTTTTTGATATTTTTATGCCTTACTATACTGACATTTTTTATGCCTTATTATACTATGACATTTTTGAAATTTTTTATGCCTTACTATGACATTTTCTGACATTTTTTATGCCTTACTATACTATGACGTTTTATGATATTTTTTATGCCTTACTATACTATGACATTTTCTGACATTTTTTATGCCTTACTATACTATGACGTTTTATGATATATTTATGCCTTACTATACTATGACATTTTATGACATTTTTATGCCTTACTATACTATGACATTTTTTGATATTTTTTATGCCTTATTATACTATGACATTTCTATGATATTTTTGTGCCTTATTATAAAATGACATATTTGACATTTTATATGCCTTACTATACTATGACATTTTATGACATTTTTATGCCTTACTATACTATGACGTTTTAATGAAATTTTTATGCCTTACTATACTATGACATTTTTTTATATTCTTTATGCCTTATTATACTATGACATTTTTTACATTTTTTATGCCTTACTATATTATGACGTTTATATGACATTTTTTATGCCTTATTATACTATGACATTTTTTACATTTTTTATGCCTTATTATACTATGACATTTTTGACATTTTTTATGCCTTACTATACTATTACATTTTTGACATTTTTTATGCCTTACTATACTATGACATTTTATGACATTTTTTATGCCTTACTATACTATGACATTCTGATATTTTTTATGCCTTACTATGCTATGACGTTTGTTGATATTTTTTATGCCTTACTATACTGACATTTTTTATGCCTTATTATACTATTACATTTTTTACATTTTCTATGCCTTACTATACTATGACATTTTGACATTTTTTATGCCTTACTATACTATGACGATTTTGATATTTTTTATGCTTTACTATACTGACATTTTTTATGCCTTATTATACTATGACATTTTATGACATTTTTTATGCCTTACTATACTACGACATTTTTATGATATTTTTTGTGCCTTATTATAAAATGCCATATTTGACATTTTATATGCCTTACTATACTATGACATTTTATGACATTTTTTATGCCTTACTATACTGTGACATTTTTGACATTTTTTATGCCTTACTATACTACGACATTTTTATGATATTTTTTGTGCCTTATTATAAAATGCCATATTTGACATTTTATATGCCTTACTATACTATGACATTTTATGATATTTTTTATGCCTTACTATACTATGATGTTTTATGATATTTGTTATGCCTTACTATACTGACATTTTTTATGCCTTATTATTTTCATTTTCTGCTGTGGTAAATTAATTTCCCAGTTGTGGGATAAATAAGGTTAATCTAATCTAATCTAATCTAATTTATACTATGACATTTTTGACATTTTTTATGCCTTACAATACTGACATTTTTTATGCCTTATTATACTATGACATTTTTGACATTTTTTATGCCTTACTATACTATGACATTTTTTGATATTTTTTATGCCTTACTATACTATGACGTTTTTTGATATTTTTTATGCCTTACTATACTGACATATTTTATGCCTTATTATACTATGACATCTTTGACATTTTTTATGCCTTACTATACTATGACATTTTTATGATATTTTTTGTGCCTTATTATAAAATGACATATTTGTCATTTTATATGCCTTACTATACTATGACGTTTTATGATATTTTTTATGCCTTACTATACTATGACGTTTTATGATATTTTTTATGCCTTACTATACTATGACATTTTTAGACATTTTTTATGCCTTACTATACTATGACATTTTATGACATTTTTTATGCCTTACTATACTATGACATTTTTTGATATTTTTTATGCCTTACTATACTGACATTTTTTATGCCTTATTATACTATGACATTTTTAGACATTTTTTATGCCTTACTATACTATGACATTTTATGACATTTTTTATGCCTTACTATAGTATGACATTTTTTGATATTTTTTATGCCTTACTATACTATGACGTTTGTTGATATTCTTTATGCCTTACTATACTGACATTTTTTATGCCTTATTATACAATGACATTTTTGATATTTTTTATGCCTTACTCTACTATGACGTTTTTTGACATTTTATATGCCTTATAATACTGACATTTTTTATGCCTTATTATACTATGACATTTTTGACATTTTTTATGCCTTACTATACTATGACATTTTTTGATATTTTTTATGCTTTACTATACTATGACGTTTTATGATATTTTTTATGCCTTACTATATTATGACGTTTATATGACATTTTTTATGCCTTATTATACTATGACATTTTTGACATTTTTTATGCCTTACTATACTATGACGTTTGTTGATATTTTTTATGCCTTACTATACTATGACGTTTGTTGATATTTGTTATGCCTTACTATACTGACATTTTTTATGCCTTACTATACTGACATTTTTTATGCCTTATCATACTATGACGTTTTTTGATATTTTTTATGCCTTACTATACTGACATGTTTTATGCCTTATTATACTATGACATCCTTGACATTTTTTATGCCTTACTATACTATGACATTTTTATGATATTTTTTGTGCCTTATTATAAAATGACATATTTGTCATTTTATATGCCTTACTATACTATGACGTTTTATATTTTTTATGCCTTACTATACTATGACGTTTTATGATATTTTTATGCCTTACTATACTATGACATTTTATGACATTTTTTATGCCTTACTATACTATGACATTTTTTGATATTTTTTATGCCTTACTATACTATGACATTTTTAGACATTTTTTATGCCTGACTATGCTTTAACGTTTTATATCTCACTATACTATGAAGTTTTTTGACATTTATACCTTATAATGCTATGACGTTTTTATTCCTAACTATGCTATGATGTTTTAATGACATTTTTATGCTCTACTATTCAATGCTTTTTTATGCCTTACTATACTATGACATTTTTTACATTTATACCTTATAATGCTATGACGTTTTTATTCCTAACTATGCTATGATGTTTTAATGACATTTTTATGCTTTACTATTCAATGCTTTTTTATGCCTTACTGGTGATATACTAGTCCACTGCAGTACTCTCACCTAGTTCTTTCTTAAGAATGCAGCAGTTGCCTTGGAAGAATGTTTCGGGTCAATAGGGTCCCAACACCTTCAGCACTCATACATCCCCATATAAGAACTTTACCACTGCCTTAATTTAGTGTTGGAACCATGCACTTACTGCACTCCTCCCCCTTGCAATTCCATACATTTCGGATGCCATCAGATCCAAAGACATTGACTTGGGTCTCATTAGACCAGAGTATAGATTCCCAAAAGTCTCCACCTTTGTCAGTATGGGACTTGGCAAAGTGGGACTTTCAGGAGGGTGTACTCATTTCTGCAACATGACCATTAACCATTCCACCAAATCATATTTTCCTGTTTAGTATTGACATATATCATTGGTAACTGATGTAGGAGAGTTCCCGAAATATTACATCATATGGAAACCACAAATACGTCTTACTTGTAAAGAGAAAGCACTGAATTTGTTAGGTATAAGAGAGGGTGTACTCATTTATGCTGTATACTGTAAGTTGGACTCACTTTTAGAAGAAAAACCTGCAGCCTCTTAAGTTCTAATTTTACTCATAAAACCAATGAATCACAGTTGACCAGAGAAGGAAAAGTTTTTCATAATACATTCAAATATGACAAAGTTGAAGCAAAATATCTGAAAATAGTTCATTTGAAAAAGGTTTTTAAAGGCTGATACTGTCTTCTTTTGCATTTGAGTTGATGTGTTCTGGCTGTAAACTAAAATTAAACACTTTCACATCTAAAAAATACGAGTTTTAAAGGTGCCCTGTGAGTTTTACTGTAAACAAACAAAAGTTGGTGAAAAATACAAACAAGAGGCCCACTAATAAAAACACTGCACCACAGCACCAATTTAACAAGCTGATATGTCGGGTTAAATAATGCATGTATCAAAGTTGGAATTACATTTTTTCATCAGGAGGCACAGATAAGTCAGGCAATTTTTACTTTCAAGCATGATATTTTTATAGATCAAAAACATATTCTTTATTTGAAAGCACTGAACCAAACATAAAGGTAAAACAAGCACAAAACATGAGCAATTACCCATGAAAACATATAAAACAGTTATAAAAGGGAACCTTTAGGCAACCGATGAATAAACCTAACCAGACTAACAAAAATGTATTTCATGTTAAACCTAAATATCCAGGGAGGGTAAATGCTACCAGCTGCACATCTTAATACATTAACTGCACCAACATGCAATTGATTGGGACAAGAAACACGGTCAATACACTCGTACCAGCTAGGATTGCATTTTTACGAGATGGCGCTCACCTCGTAAGCCTGACTAAAGCTGTGCATGAAGAAGAAATGAAATGAGACTCTTGAAAAAAGAAAGTAAACTAGGACTTTGGACACAAGCATACAATACAAAATTAGAATGAAGAGCAGTGCATAGCAAAAACAGTAAATTTACAATCTCAACAATAGTCCATCAACATGAATACAAGACAGCTACAGGTACACTGTACTGTAGATGAGTCATGAGATCACCATAACGACCAGAGAAGCAGGAAGTAACCATTTACAGTAGGGTGACTTTTATTTTTTCCACACGTTTGACGTTCATTCATTCAGCAGCCACCCACTTGATTAAGCAGGACTGCGTTCAAAACACTCAAGCAGACACGTGGCAAAGTGCAGAACCATCAGCTGTCCTCTCTGCCAGAAGCACACAGCTCAGCCTTCACATTAAAGCTGGCTTTTATCTTCCTGTTACTGAAAAACAAAGGACACTAACTGTTGAAAAAGATTCATTATTCCACCCACACGCTCTATGAAACAGACGAGCCAAATTTCATGTGCTGATGGAGTCAGTGTTACCTCACTATAAAAGGTGCAACATGGGTAAAGAAATTAGGGTATTTACTGAATGAATCTGGATGTGATTAGGGAAGAACAGTCATAATACTCATGCTGAATGGTTGATAGTGAAGGACTCCAAATGTTTATGTTTAGAAGTTTCCTAGTTTGTTCGCTGCAAACTGGCCTGATTGGATGGATTTCAGTTCAGGACTGAGTCCAACTGGGACACGAAGGGATGTGGTTTAAAAACAGTTCTAGCCACTCATGCAGAGAGGTAACGTCTTCCAAAAATGTCTTTGATCATGTGTAAAGGAGAAGCTAAGTGACTAACATGGTTCACTGTCATGTAAAAGCACCCATTGCTGAAAATTATAGAAGCTGTGCAAAATAATTAAAATTTTAAAAGCAGCTGAATGTGTGAAATGTAATCACTTCTGAATACTTGTTTAAGTTTAAATACCACTGAATTTTAAATGACTGAAACAGTGAATTTATTTTGCTTGAATTCTCCTCTTGGATATTTCAGATTTTTTGCAATTTCTAAAACTTTTTCTTTTCAAGTTTCACAAATTCAGGTAAAAAATTCAGTCATGCAGGATTTCCAGTCCCTCGTTTTTATTTGTTGGATCACGTGACTGAGAGTCTGTAAACAGAGATCTTATCAATTCCATTCATGATCAGTTGCTTAAATCCAAAAATAACCAGTTGAATTTGACCTAATCAAGTTGCACAACTTGAAATTGCCAACTGGAAAATTCAAAGGGGTGAAGTGAAAACTTTTAAATTCAGACAGATGGTAATATTTCAGTTCTATGAAATTCATTTCAGTTTCAACATTAAGAATTCAGTAGTGGTTCATCTTTATGGACTTGTTTTGCTTCCACTGGAAATGGTCATCTGATCCTTATCAGCAGTTTGGAAACGTAAAGTGACCCAGAGCTCAGGGGTGGATGACTTTGACTTTAACTCACTGCATGAGGAGAAGAAAATGTAATTTCTTGCAAAAGATGCCCCTTAAAATCACAGTCAATTACATGAAAACGGCCACTCCTGTAATCGGCGATGTGGGGATACATGTTGTTGTAAAAACTCCAAATATGTACTATTTTTAAACCTTTAAATGAAATCCTGCTGTCTGGGAGGCAGTGAGTTCACTGCTGTATGAGCTGTCTGATCAAACAGTCTGATCCGTGCAGCACGGCTCTGTACACACTACAAACACTACATTGGGGAATCATCTTGATTCCAGATAACTGTCTCGGTCTACATCTACGCTTAATTTTTTTTAATACAATTTTCAAATATGAGCTGATAGAAAATATAAACTTTGTATAGTCATATAATAAACAAGTAATCTGTAAATATCCAGACCAGTTGTTTTCATTGCTTACATCTCATTTTAATGCAGCATCAAGATGAAGTGAAGCAACCAAATGTGCATGGATGGTTTCTCTAATGTGTCTTTTATCTAACATGTATTGTATATTAAAGGGAGATGTAAGTAATGTAAAGACTAGTTTGAGTCTTCAGTGTGTGGTGAGTTCCTGTTGACCTGTGGACACCTGAATGTTCCTGCTCTACCCAGCACCTGAAATAACAGCACTGCTGCACACGGGGCACTCATTATGATTATCTACACATAGTTACAGTATATTTCCATTTTTTTTTTTTTGTCTCTTTCCATTTGCTATAGATGATGTGGTCTCTGTTCCCATTGGTTTGAGTGTCTCTGTGTGTGATCTTGGCACTTTGGTTGTGGAGAGCAGAGTGAAAATGGAGCCAACTGGCCTTGTTGGTTTGGCCCGACGTCTGCCCGCATTCGTTGCTTCTACCAGGCCAGAGGGGAAGACAGTCTGGGGCTTCTGGGGTTTTCTGGAGTCTGGGTCTCACTGAGAGCCCTCTGCAAAACAAAACCCATAATCTCATCTGATTTATAGTTATTTTGCCATATTATTTTCAGATTTAGAACACATTTGGTTATTCCACAGACTGCAGCGCGTTGCTGAATAACCACTGTCTAGCTGCAGGCTGTCAGTCTGTGTTAGCGCGAACTAAATACCTAAATGTTTTGGGGGTTTGACTCTGACAAACACCTGCTGCATAAATCAAAATATGAGCACAGCTCAGCAACTCACCTCAAACTTGGACATGAACTCTGCAAAGATGCCAAAGAAGGCCTCTGTGCTGGTGGACTTGCTGTCCTCTCCGAAGTACAAGGCCACCTTGGAGAACTCTTCCATCGCCCGGGTCTGCAGAGACTCCAGAGACTGGATCGCAGGGTGGCTGTTCTCCAGGAAGCTCTGTGGGTGCACAGGGTCAAACGTTAAAGGGCATTGGTCATGAGGGGGCAAAAATCAACCCGTGCAAACAGTTAAATGATGTCATCTGTGGATCTGGAGAGGTTTTCCAAAGTCTGAGAAAATAATCCGGATGATGTCACCATGATGTCATCAGGGTTGTCTCAGCTGGGGCTTGGAGACAACAACAGAAAGCCTGTGTTATGAACTGGAGGAGCGGAGGTTAGCTAACAGGTTGCTGCCTCCAGCTTCATATCAATCTTGTCATCGAACTCTTGGCAAGAAAGCAAATAAGCATACTTTTCCTTTAATGACACAAAATGTCAGCAAACAGTAGCTTCCATGAAAAAGAATATGGAACAACAACAACAACAACAACCCACACATTTCTGTATGTTTGATGTGTATAATATAATAACGTACGCTCATGACAGAAGCAAAGTGGTCCTCAGAGGTGGGTGGGATCTTCAGACAGGCTGACCTGATGTCCTGGATGGTCGTGTGAAGGTCACTCAGCTCTGCTGTGATGGCCCTCTGGTTCACTGGACAAAAGACGTGCAGAGTTACCAACACACTCAAACATGCTGCCTATAACAGAGAGCAAATCAGACAACCGGCAGACTTACTGAACAGCTTCAAAATGTCAAATAAAAATATGCAAACTATTACCTCGTCATTAACATAGCAACTTAACATAAAGCTGCAATTTGAACAAACAAGGCATAAATCTGCATGAATTCAGATGTTTTCAGTGAAGGCTTTCAGCCCTGCAGTGACGTCCGGCACACAGTGTGCTGTATCCGAATTAGCGTTTTACAGGCTGGAACAACTACATTCAGCTACTAAATGAAGTACTACTAAAGGAAGGAAAGCAGATTTGAAGAGCTATGCTGCTGTAACGTCATCGTACCCTTGGCTGCCAGAGGAACTGTTGTAAGGTCTCTGGAAAAGTTGAGCAGCTCAGGGAAGTGTTGGCACAGAGACTTGGCCAGAATGTGGAGAAAGGTGGATTTTCCGTCTACTGTTTTGGTCGTGCTCAGCTGCAAGACATAAAGGGAAAGAATGAGACACGACGGTCCAGGGAGTCCAAACTAAAATCAAGATATACACAACGTGGTTAAAGCACAGGTGACCGCGCTGTACCTCAGTTAGGAAGTTGATCTTAAAACTGGTTGTCCTGTTGCCCTTCGGCTGCCCATTGTTCAGGTAATTCCCCATCGCAAGAACAAACTGTGGGCAAGAAAAAAACACTCAATTACAGCCGTCAACATGTCGACCGGCGTCTTTACATCCATGTTCTCTGCTCTGGATGTTCACCTCCAGGATTTTGGCCAGTTTCTTGCTACTCTTCAGCTCCACTGAAGCTTTGTAGATGTAATCGTACGCAACCTTCATCTCCTCCGTCCTCTCCTGCAGGGTCGTCTTGAAGTGGAGGCTCCGCAGACGAGTCTTATACTCAGGCACCATCAGCATCTGAAACACACCAAACCACTCTCATTTATATACACCATTCCTTTGCTTTGTCCTTTGCTTGTTGGATTTTTTGTGTGTGTGTGTGTGTGTGTGTGTGTGTGTGGTTGCACCTGGAAAATGAACTGGTCGGGCTCGCTTAGTTTGGCCGGGTCCTGGTCAAACCGCTCGTACTGTTTTACCTCCTCGTCGTCCGGGGCGTAGAGCAGCAGCTGCTTGATGTGGGCCGGCTCCAGCCTGTTGGTGGTCATGTTCATCAAGACCTGACGAAGCTCGGCGGGGGAGAGCTTCAGATGGGCGATGAGGATGGCTGCAGAGAGGAGGAGGATGAGGAGGAGGAGGAAGAGGGGAGCGGGCGCGAGGACGTGGAGGATTTACGTTACAAAGAGGATCACACAAAACCTTTCATCCCCTTGTGATGATTTGTGAAAGTTTTTCTCCCTAATTTTCTTCTTTTGATTTTGCTGATCATGTATTTACATAAGTCTCTCCCGCCAGCGCCCGTTCTTCAGATGTGTCTTATCTAATTTAGAGCAACACGCTGTTATCAGGATGAAATAATCCTGTTAATTATTTTGTTGTTGGTGGATGAGCTCGAGAATCTCTCCTGAAAATCTGCACAACTGGATGTCTTTCATTCCCGCACCTCTTCATCACAGCTCCTTTTCCTTCTCTCTTTTATTTCTTTTTTGAAGCACGTTGGACTTAAGCCTGATTACACGATCAAACGTTTTCTACTTCTTGGTATTCTCACACAGTGGATGAGCCGACAGCACAGAAGCAGATGTCTCTTCATGAGGAACAAGACTGAAAAGATTGCGAGCAGAGGACTCTCAGGTGAAATCAGTGTCTGTATTTGCAAAGCACATTTTCAATGTGTAAAAAGAGCCAGAAATCATTATGAGTTATGCATTTGCAGTTGTGATCTTCAGACATCGTTGGCAAAAAATTGGTATTAAATCTCTTCTTTTTTTTTTATTTCTTTATCGAAACTATTACATTTTATTAAACAACCGTTTCAGTCAAACTCCTTCATCAGGTATTTTAATGTTGCTTGACCAAAACAAAGATGTTGATAAATAAAAGATAAATTCACCATGAGTGCAGACAGTGTGTGGGAGTTGATTTTTTTGTTTTGTACTATTGCTTTTTTCTCTTGTCAGTTTACATGTGTGCAAAGACTCCTTCTCTTTTATTTTCTTTCTGTACGACATGTCCTCAACAAAGCCTGGGGTCAAAAGAGTTAAATTCACTGAGGACTGCAGCTCACTTTGGTGTTGCCCCGTGGTTCTCAGTCAAATTGTCCCTCAGTGTTTTGCACTTTATATTTAAAGTCAGAATTTTGTGCTTAAAGGTGAGAATTTAGTGATTCTGTTTTGCAAATTAAAACGAAAATTGAGCTAATGCGATTCTAAAATACTCTCAGGCGTGTGTGTGTGTGTGTGTGTGTGTGTGTGTGTGGTACTCACAGGCGTTGTAGGCTTTCTTATGAGACAGAATCTCCACCACGTCTTTCTTTTTAAAGTTCTCAGGAACGAAGGCTGGCTCTGGAGGAGAGACTGATAATTTTAACAACAGTGTGAGGATGTGTTCTCCAGGCACCGGGGGGTCAACACACACACACACACACACACACACACACACACACACACACAGTGGATGAATGAGGGAGGTTGATGGGTTAATAACACAGCTCTGCCATTTGGATTGCTGGAGGCCAAAATGCTCCTTCACGTTTCTTCAATAGATACAGGTGAGGTGTGTTTCTCCTCTGGCAGCGCCGTGTTATTACAGAGAAGAAGAAAAGAAGAGAGGGGGGGTGTATGGTGCCTTATGGAGAATGAACATGATGAGCAGATGAACGGAGCAGCAGAACATCATAACTGTGAAGGTACAAACAAAACAGAAGATGTCAATAGATAAACACACAGATTCACTTTGACTGTACACAAACACCCCGATAATGAATTTTATGGATTATTGTAATTTGTATGTCATTAATCATGATGTAAATGAAGATATGAAATGTTATCGATGATGACGGAGTGTGATCAACGCCGACCAGAAGCACAGAACAACTTACTGGATCTACGCTGGGTCCCAAAGTGCAGATCAAGGTCCAAGTACTTCACCATGTCAGTGAGCTTGTCGTAGTCCGAGTCCTCGCCCAGCTAAACACAGACAAGGACAACACACTCTGTACTCTCTAAAGACACAGTCGCGGTTTTGTTTCTTTAAACCCAGACATCAGACTTAATCCATGTCTGACAGGGTGGCGGAGATGAACAGAAAAAGTCTAAAAAAGAGCAGAGAAACCCAGCATGAATTCTAGTTACAAAAACAAGACTTCTGCTTTGATGCCACCATGACTCATCAGAGACACCACAGAGGAGATGAGTAGGTTTTTCCAAAAACGGGAAGAGAGATGTAGGAGGAGTGAGAAAACTCACAGCCAAAGTGGGAAGATTGTTGTTTACTGCATTTAAGAAATAAAAACAAGAGCCACAGCCTGAGACAGCGACTTCACCAAAGTGTAATGTGATTGGAATAAGAGCTCGACACTCACCTGACCCCAGATGGTTCCCTCGGAGTTCTCCACCTGCTCCCAGCGCAGCCTCTTCACACTCATGTGGTTGGTGTCCGAGGCGTGGTGGCCTGGCTTGGGCAGTGGAGGCGGATCACAGGGTGGGGGCAGGGGCGGAGGCGGAGGCGGTGGAGCCTTCGAGATAAAATTTATTTATTTTTTATTATTATATTTAATTTAATTTAATTGAGAGAATGTTCAATTAGGCTCGGACCTAAGACAACCAGCTGCACTGTGACGAACTGACGCTTGCTTTACATTTACCTTCTTTTTGTTGCACGCCTTTTAGAAACAAGACATATTTTGTTTGCCTTTCTCGTGCTTTTATTGTGTCTTTCTTGAGATGTGTGACAGGAACACAGTGAGTGAACCGCCAGCAGATGCAGCATGTTGTCTCTTCTGTCAAATCTCAACAAAGTCTTCTATTTATGTGTGAGCTCTGTATAATTTCAAAGACAGCAACAGATCTTTAGAGCGGTGCCTCCAACTCTTGTCTTTTTCTTTTTTTTTTCTTCCTGTGACATTTTTGTTGCTAGGTGCTCATTGCAGTGGCACTGCTGCACTGCACCACCCTGCACCACCCTGCACCACCCTGCACCACCTTGCACCACCCTGCACCCTGTCATTTTTTATGAATGAATGAATATCTCTCATGTGTCTCTCAAGTGCTAAGATCCTTTATTTTAGTAAATACAAGCAGTACAACATCGTTAAAAGTATTTGTTCAGAATAAATAGCTCATGTGATTGATATATCATTATAGCATTAGATTGTTAATGATGATGCATCAATTTGTAGATGGATTTTATTGTTGTAGCTGGTTGATGTGGAGCTAGTTTTAACCATTTTATGCCGTATACAGTTAAGCAGTTTAGTCCAGTGGTTGTGTGAAATATTGGATAAAAGGGAAGAAGGAAAAAAGGGAAGAGGGAGAGAAAGAGAAGTGATAGAGGAGGAGAGGAAGGGGGAAGAGGGAGGAAGGAGAAATGAATAAGAACAACAACTATTAAAATGCCCTATTTTAGTCACCTTTTTATTTATTTATTTATTATCTATTTTCCTAAATTTACCTGTTTAATTAATTTATTTTTTTCTTGAACAGTTATTTACAGTTGCTCTTTGATGTAACTGCTAATAAGTCACAGACATCTGAAACATGACAAAGGTCCCAAACTACACACTGCTTTTTCTGTAAGGGATCACAAGCCGAAAAAGCACATAATATGAAACCATATGTTTTTGTTTTTTTAATATAAAATCTTAATCTGACATAAATCTAAAAATCTGAAAGTAGGTAGTACAGCTGTCAGACAGATGTAGTGAAGTACTTTCCACCACGGTGTCAAAAAGCCAAGATATAACAAAGTAGAAACTAAAGTTTAGAGCGTGTGATTATATTTTAATACTGGCATGATGCATACTGTTATATCAGTTGGATGCCTGATTATTAATTGACCAACTGTAAAGACGAGTTACCTGCTGTGACTGGTTCTCCTGTCGTGTGGTCTCATAAGTCTTAGTGTGACTGGGGAGGGTGGAGTGAGACGCTGGAGGCTGGGAGAGCAGGGAGGAGCCTGCGGGGCCTTGGCTCGTAGTCTGGGAGGTGCTGAGCTCCTGGAGGGACGGTGGCAGCGGGCCCTGGTAGCTGTGTTGGTGGTGGAGCTGGTGGTGCCTCTGGAGGACGAGCTGGCTCGGTCTCAGCACCTGAGGGGAGGGCTGCGGGGACGGCTGGCGGATAGGCTGGGGTTGGCTGAGCTGGCGCGGGAGGTAGCTGGGGCGGGACGGCTGGGAGGAGCGCAGCGTGGTGGTGTGGCCGTGTGACAGACGGGTGGAGGTGGCCTGGAAGCGCTGGTGAGTGTTCTCTGCTTCGTCTCTGGTCGGGAGCACTTTGTGTAGAGGAGAGCGGCTGGACAGGAGCGTCCTCGGAGGGGGCGGAGGTGGAGGGATGATGGGGTGGTGTGGCTGGAAGGGCATCCGGCTGCGGGGGATGTGCTCGGGGGAGAAGCGAACGGGTGGGACAGGGTCGATAAACTGGACAGGAGGGGGTATCAGAGACTGGAAGGGCGGCGGAGGTGGAGGACTCTGGGTGGGAGGAGGTGGGATCGGTTCAGATCCAGAGGAGTAGGAGGGAGAGGAGGCCTCATCGCTGCTACTGTGATCCTCACTGCTGCCGCTGCTCAGCTGCCGGGGCATGAAGCCCAGGTCCTGGTCCTCCAGGAAACTCATCTGTCGGGAGGAGAAGAGCACCATCAGACCTGACAGTCACAGCTCTCACCTCCATACACACTAATGCACAGCTCAAATAAAAAATTAAAAAATGCATTGTAGCTCTTTTAGATTTATAGTCCTGCTTATGATTCTGCTGTGATTCAGAGGAAATGGACATTTTTAGGCTCATTTAGGTTCTGAAGCAGAAACTTACTCTATTGTTGCTCCTATAACAAATGACAAATAAATGTCAGCTAAATATTTCAATTATAAAAGTTTTGTTATATTAACTGCTAAATCCTTTAAATTCACATATTATTTCTTTCTTATTTTCTTTTTTTAACCTTCTTATGGGGCAGAAAAGCAACAAAACAGAATGAAACAAAATACAAAAGGTGCTGATCTACAAGATTTTAAAACACATGCACTTAAATAGAATCAAAAATTACAATGTAATAATGAAAAGTAAAAATAATGAAAACAATAAAAAAAAAAGATCAGTTTTCAAATGAATGCAACCCAGTAACTTATGTACAATATGTATTCATCAAAACAAAGACAAAGGTGTAACACATCTCTAATGTTTGTCTCATGATTTAACATCAGCCAGCACCTTATTAATAACCTTAGATTTCTATTCAGAGATATTCAGATATAATCAGACTCTATAACTGTATAACTGAGTATCATGTTTTACTTACAGTCACACCTCTTCTTCTGAAACCATGACAATCACCTTCAAATATCTGTTCATGTGACACAAGTGTTCATTGTAGCGCACATTAGAGTTGCTCTAATGTAAACATGCAGCTATGCACTACAACGTAATTACTACAGTTACTACAACGTAGATGTGAATCTGCTCAGTGTTTGATTAATAAGCAAATGCACAAACAGTAAGATTCTCTCTTATTGATGCTGTATGTAAATATCATAAACTGATAAACACACTTATAATTATATACAACATTTTAGCATCATCATCATCATCATCATCATCATCGCAGTGACTGTGAGACCATGACAGTCTCTACAGGGTTTTACAGTGCATCTCACATCATGTGGGTCAGGCTGCATGGCAGACCTGGGCCACTGCTGTACAGCGGCAAACACAGAAATCATGACGTTTAAAGTTTTACTGGCATGAAATAGAGACCGCCAGTGGTTTTATACATAATCTCAAATGTTTACGGTGAGTTTTACTGAGGCATCACATTTATCTAATTTAAAAATGACTTATTTGTATATGATGGATTCAGCAGCTTTACATTTAAAATGGAAACACAGATTAGCGTCTAAGTTATTCCTTCCCCCATGATTCCTTGTGTGAATTGTTGGTTTCACTGAACCAGCGCCTGGGAGAGTTAGTAGCATGCTACTGCTAACGGCTAGGGAAACTGGGATCACAGGTGGCCTCAGGTAACGCTCAGTAGCATATTTAGCTACTTTATAGATTCTGTTGCTAACATCAGTGAGCTGATAAGCTACAATCAGTTCTTCAGGATTTGTCTTCTCTTATTTACACTCATGTTTAACAAATATATTTCGTTTAGCTTGTTTGTAGGAGGAGCTACAAAAAGTGACACGTCCCTGAAATCTGTAACACTTGACACATCTTTATGTAGAAGCTGCACCATGTTATGTTCTCTACGATCCTGCTGCAACTCCTCAACCCAACCGGTCGAGGCAGAAAGCCGCCTGTCCTCGTCAAGTCAGAGAAGTGCCCTGAGATAACTTCTGCTAAGATTTGGCGCTATATTAATAAAAATTAAATTGAATTTAGCTAACACGAAGCTGCCTTAAGTTTGTTACAGGTATCCAAAGCCACTTCTTCATGGGGTCCTCCCATCGCTCGGGAGTAGAAGGCAGAGATGTGATAACGTTGTTCTGTGTGAAATGTGTCAGACTGTGTTTCCACTTCATTATGTTCCTAAAAAAAAGCTCCAAGAGGAGGGAAGAACCCCGTAGCATACCGCTAACTCTCAGAGTCGCCAGTTCAATGAAAGGAATAACCAAAAATTGAGCTGCTTAGTTTAACATATCAACATATTAAAAATACTAACAACTAAAAGCTTAAAATGGCATGAAAACAGGCATGTGCTGTGTGTGCATAATACAGATGGTGATGTGGTTGAATGGAGGTAGGTCTCGCTCACCTCCTCATAGTCGTTCTCCCCGGGCACGAAGTCGTCCACCAGAGTGACCCGGTGGCCGAGCTGCTCGCTCAGGGCGTCCAGGAACTTGTCGGTGTCCCGGCTGCGGGGCGGGCGGGAAAAGGTGAACAGCTTCTTGCGGCGGGTGAGCGTGTTGGGGTCGCTGTCCAAGTGCTGCGGGGAGGCGGGGGGGCTCTCCAGGCTGACGTAGGGGTTGGAGTCCACGCTGCTCTGGTGGTGGATCTCATACACAGGGGTGGGGAGAGGCTCCTTCCAGGACAGGGACAGGCCGGATTTACGGCTACCTGTAAAGAAAGGAAATCAAAGATTGCTGCTGCTGCTGCTGCTGCTGCTGGCGTCGGCAACGTTTTGACACTTACACCGCACGTGCTCACGCCGTCTGGTGCCGAGACTTTTTTTTTCATACTTTACATGACTTGGCTTGTACAATATATGATGCAACTTATTCCTTCCAGAAATAATCTGTGACATTCTTGGCCATGATGTCGCCTTGGGGATCATTTTCTTCTGGGAGGGAACCATGGCAACAAAAAGATAAACTGCAGGCTTATCTACACATACAGATTGTGGGATTTGAATGAGTTCTGTCTCGAACACATTCAAAAATCAGAGCTTCTTATGCCATGTTCACAGCATGATTTATAAAAGTTGTTGCTTCAACCATTGTGTGATTAAATCTAACATGACATGAACATGGCATCAGTCATGTACCGCCGAGGCCCAGAATCACACAGGTTTCATTTCAGCTGATTTTTTGAACTTTTCTAATTGTGCAAAATCTTGGACCTTGACGGCAGATGGCTGGGAGTCATTGATGAAAGCGTGTCTGACAGCATGTGTGTGTGTGTTGATTCTTGTATGTAGGTGAGTGTTTGGGCGGGTGTGTGTGTGTGTGTCAGCCCCAGAGTACCTGTGAGAGGGGGGAGTGTAAGGGGGGAGAGTGAGCGCCCGAAGGCCTCAGTCTGTCCCGGCCTCTCGGGCTCTGCTGAGGAGCCTCCCTGCAGTGGAGACACACTCTTCCCTGCGTACACGTTCTCCAGCTCCGTGTACACACCTGTCATCTATGAATGGAGGCATGACCAGCTGGTTAGCACACAGTACATTTGCTTTGAAGGTCTGCTGCTTTTAAGCATTTTAAGAAAATCAAATTTCATATCACAAGCGGACCTTCAAACAACGTGAGACCAGAGAGCACAGGTAACACGACCAGCAGCGGTTATACCTACATGACTGAGGTCAGGGGACTCGGGGAAGGAGGTTCCATCTCCTGACTGCCTCTCCTCCGGGCTCCCAGATTCATCGACATGAATTCCTGAAGCACAATAAAGCATGAACAGTGACACATGGAACGAAAAGCCTCCTCCATCCGTCAAACCTCCAGCCAAGAGAGAGGAGAGAGGATGAAGCAGAGCAGGAGAGCGTGGAGGAGCACGAGGCCAAAAGCTGGGCTCCTGGAGCACGAGTTAGCAATGGTAATGGAAAACAGGGGGAACTATGAATGAAATACTCGAAGCCTACAACAGCCTCAGATGGATAGAAATATGTGCTTTCGAATTAATAGTTTTTGGGGGCGCTTATGGAAAACAAAGACAGCTGAGATGTGGAGTTAATGTATGAACCGGCGATGCCTTCGAGTATCTGCAGAGGATTTGCTGAGAACGCTTGTTTTTCAGCAACATCCTGCTGCACGGTCTGTTCTCACTGTTACACACAGTCTCACCTGGGAGCTGACCAGTGCAAACTCAGCTCTTATTACTGAGTTCTGAGCGGTTCAGCCGGAGCCGGTGGGGGCTAGATGCCTTGCTCAAGGGAATATTACCAGTACAGGAAAGGAGAGGCTGTGTTACTCACTTACTGGCTCTACCTCGAGTTTACTCCTATTATATGTCCTGGGATTCCAACACAAAGAAGGACGCAACAACACTGAACACTGAATTAATAATAAGAAGGGGATTTCAATAGACATAGATAAGCTTTCATATGCATATGCAATGCAAACTTTATTACTATAATACTATGCTATATACTATATTACACATTATAGGATTCTTTTCAATTTCTGTTATATATAATAGCTATTATATAATAACAGTACTCTATTATTATTTTATAGTTTGTGTGTATACATTATTTTTATTTTCTTATCCCTCAGCCAGTCGCTTGTGTAACATGTACATTTCTGCTCTGGGATCAATAAAATCTTTTTTTATCTTAGAGTAGAGGATGAAAAAAAAAAAAAAAAAACCCACCACCGCCAACGAAAGTGCGGTTTGTTGAAGATTTTATATTCACCGGCAAATACTGTTATGTCAGGTTGGATTTTAAGAGACGCAGAGGGAAAAAAGAGATGATGACGCGTCAGAGCAAAAAGACTCAGTTCAGGTGGGAGTGTCTTAAATTTCCATTTTGGTGGGAAGTTTTTAATCCAGAGAAAAAGCTGGAAAGCTACTGAAATGTTGGACTAAACTTCCCCCTGGAGATGGATGATAATAGTTCTGTGCTACAGATCAATAAAACCTTGCTCGTCAGGAAGGAAATGCTCTTGCTTTGGATGTTTAGGCAGCGTACCCATTCCCAGGTGAGTCCCGATGATGCAGTCGTCAGAGCTCCTCTCTCGGACGATGCCGCGGTACGACGTCCCCGTCACGCGCATGGAGCTGCTCCGCCGGTGGTGCTCCGGACCTGCGTCGGGCTCTAACACTGCTGCAAAACACACACAAACACACACTCAGCGACACTTTATTTATTTATATTTTAAGATTATTATGCACAGCTGCTCCTTTGTGTCCGCTTTAACGATAAAAAGAAAAAAACATTAAAATGCATTATAAAAGTTTAATTTTTTAATTTCATCAACCATCTTTAAGTGATTGCCTGCTCATATATATATATATATTCATATTTTTAACGAGTGCAGATAATCTCCATATTGGATGTTCTAACTCACCACTGCTCTTGAAACCCAGGAAGCGTGACAGTTTGCCCTGGCAGCGCTCCTGTTCGTCGTAGGTCAGTAGCTGGTAGATGAACTGCCAGATCAGCTGTTTGGCTGGAGTGTCCAACACTGGAAACACGTCTACTATAAGGGTGTCCACGTTCCTGCATACACACACACACACACACACACACACACACACACACACACACACACCCATACATGTAATCCTTATGTAACACATGTGCTGCTGGGTAATTGACTGTCATTTGATGTAAGGATTTGGCTTAGATCTATATCCTTTGCATCTGTGAGGACACATATAGCTGAGGATGAAAACAGATTATAAAAAAGGTAGGAGGATAACAGAGATGTCAGTTACGCTAGGATTCTCGCCTCTGGGTGTTTATACTGTATGCATGTACAGTAGAATTCAGTTGCTTTTTTTTTTTCTCCTTATAACCCTGGTGCATCACGTTTGCATCATCTGCAGAGCTAAATCACCATCCGTCTCTTCTCTTCATCCTTTCATACTCGAGGAAATGTTATCCCTGCTTCCCGCTCAGCTCTGCGCATCTGTGTCTTCATTGCTTGTCCGCTCTACATGCATCAATCTCTGTTTCTATCTCTGTCTTCTTCCTGCATTAAGAACATCCTTAACAGCTAGTTTTCTTTCAGTATTACCGCACACACGAAGTGTAACAGATGCCGAGAACTGAACTTAAAGCCACGTTCTGCACTTACTGCTTGGACCTGCCAACCTCCACGAGAGCTGATGCTCCCAAGTGAAGATGGTGATTATAATAATAACCAAACATGCTGAAAAATAATGCTATGAATTTCTAACTTTTCAGAAACCTCTGGAAGAAAGAAATACACCCTCAAGCAGCTGCTTCTCTCCTCATTCCCATCCCTCTGCTCTGTTCCATCTGTTTCACTTCCATCGCATTAGTGCAGGCTGGAGTCCAACACGTCTCTGACTCCACGTGGATCCCTTCATCCTCTTTGTCTACTTCCATGTACAGACCCCTCATCCCTCCATCCCACTGACCTGTGCTGGAAGAAAGTCTCCAGGGCCTTGCAGACTGTGTACCTCTCCTGGATGGTCAGCAGGTGCTCCAGCTGCTGGCTGAAGGTCCGCCCGTGGACTTTGATGCTTGGTGGAAGAATCTCGGCCACCCACTGCAAAGAGCTGAGGGCCGGAGACCTGGACAGCCGAAACAGTGGGATATCATCACCTTGTTTTCCATGTATACATTCACACTTCATGTATTTAAAAGTGTCAGTGTTGTTGCCAAGAGGAGTCTGATGTTAGGTTCTTTGTTTCAGCAGCTGAGGACACGTGGAAATGCCAGTTCAAAATGTCAGGTTTGTCGGTGTGCACTGACCTAGAGCGTGGTAACGTGGCGGGGGCCAGGCCAGGAGACTCCTCGGGGTCGGTCTGGTCTGAAGAGTAATCTGACGGACCCTCCTCCACCACCAGAGTGGGCATCGCCCCGCTGCCCTGCAGCATGGACACCACCTTCTCATGGGAACAGTTCCTACAGAGAGAGAAGACAATGTGAGTGAAGGTTGTAACTAATAAACCATGATTTCTTTTTATCTAAATAATTGTAAAGACGTAAAATCATCCAGTAATTTCCAATAAAAAAAGGCAAATATTACAAAAATAAACAGAACTTTGTGCAGCAGCAGTGTATTTTTTTACTCTCCTATCCTGCTAATCATCCTGTGACCCCTCGCATTTGTTCTGCGACTCACTGTGGGGGTCCCAACTGGAAAAAAAACATCCTCCCACGCAAAGTGTTGATACAGCTCCCATGCCTCATAATAATATACTATGAATATTTATAGTCACTTAAAATGTAACTGTATAACTGTGATCTTGTGACCAAAGTCTCACACTAATGAAGACTGCGAGATGCTGTTAAAAGTTCTGAAAGGACCTTTGAGCGGAAACGATCTGTGCTGTAATTATAAACTGTTTCACTGTGCAATAAAAAACAAACAAACAAACAAGATTTCCTAAATGAGACGGATAATGAGAAAATAATTAATTTTCAGAGAATCCTATGAAATCATGGAAAAGACACATAATCACTTGTCATCACCACAGAGAACTAAATATTAATAAAGGAACAAATAACAACAAAGTCAGGCTGTGAAATGTTTTGCTTCCTTCGATTAAATCTGCCCCGCAATGTGTCGACTGCTGCAGGAGTCTCTGTGAGCTGCAGTCCGCACTTACTGTTACACCATGGGACAAAAACTAAGTCATCTTATTCTTTACATCATCTACAGTCGACATAGTCCCAGCCACAACGCGACTGTTGGGATAGAAGATATCATTTTCAGGTTTTAATACACCTGAGGTGAGGACTGTACAAAGTGCTTCAATCAATATCGTAACTATCTCGTTTTGCACATTTCAGTAGATGTCATAGACCATATGTTCACTTTGTAAACAGCTCCCACATATCATGTACTTTATTTTCTTCCTCTCTCCGGTGAACAACTCCCACTGTTTTTCTGATCACCTCCTACTGCTGCAGCACCGTGTTATCAGGGGGAGCAGCGACATTATACAGCGCCAATCAAATCAGTACATCAGGCAGCCATGGGAACAGCTCTGCAATTCCTCTATCACATGGCTATCAAGGTGGCAGGGTGAGTAATACTGTTTCTTCACGCAGCATTGGATATGTTGGCTGATACGCTGGTTGGTAGACTCCATTTGCTGAGCCTGGAAAGGTACCATTCAATTTCACCCATGATGAATTTCTTATCTGCACTCCCACACTCGCTCTCTGAAAATCCAGAGGCTGAAGGTTAAGAAGTTG
This sequence comes from Seriola aureovittata, assembly GCF_021018895.1. Lineage (NCBI taxonomy): Eukaryota > Metazoa > Chordata > Actinopteri > Carangiformes > Carangidae > Seriola > Seriola aureovittata. The sequence continues at coordinate 5,500,226 of NC_079384.1, forward strand.
CGAAGTCCACGTAAAAAAAAAAAAACTACCACGACTCCTACAAGAAAAGTTCAGTTTACATAAAAGCTTGTGTTCACACACACGTCGTACCTGCAGAGACACGTGCAGAGAAAGGTTAATTAAAGCCAGTGTCATGTAGTGTTCTCGCCTATTGATCTGAAATCTAACGTATCTGTTCATACGTTAGATTTCCTTCCGGATCAGTTTCCTGTTCAGTACATCGTCTACTGTACGTCAGGCTTTAGCCACGCTAGCAGCACCGCTGTAGGGATGGCTACGTCTGTCGGACTGTCCGGACTATCGTTTATATAACTGCTGGATGAATGTGCCATTAAAATCTCGCTTGCATTTGTGTGTTCCCTTAATGAGGAAATCTTTTTATTTAAATTAACATTGTAGTGCAAAAATTGCTGTTATCTTCTCCATTTTATAAATATCCATTGCAATTTCCATCCATGTACTTAAAGTTTCATGATGAATTTTAATCTCTCTTAAACTGTTGACTGTTTTTCCTGTAGCGCCACCAACAGGTCAAACTTTCTATGTCTGATACTTTGGTTTGACACACGACCAAATACCTGCCAAACCACTGGCATTCCCACCTGCTGTGTGATTACTGAGCTTTGTGTCTGGTGCTACTGTATTTACTAAGATGGGGAGCATTGTAAACTGTTAGCACTGCAGTTGTGAGCATGTTAGCATGCTAATGTTAGTATTTACCTCAAAGCACTGCTGTGCCTAGGTACAGCCTCACACAGCAGCTAGTGCGGCTGTAGACTGTTTGTAAATTGTATTTGTCTCTACAGTGAAAACTTCCATCCATTCTGGCTCTTTCCACTGCCACAACAAAGAAGACTTCGATGTGATCATAAATTTTGTAAAGCAACATATTTTTGAGGGTTTAATTCGGGCCTGAGTCTTCCATTTCCTCCTGAGAGGGACTGACAGGAAGCAGAGCGCAACGTACAGACTGTTTCAAAACTCAGCTAAGAAACAGTGAAAAAACGATGACAGAGGAACTATGAAAAAAATCTAATAAAAGCTTCATGTGCTCTGTAATGTCTGTAATCTGGCACTGTGAGAGATGTTTTTATACTGGCAGCAGATGGTTTCTCCTGGAGACAAACAAGCCCTGATATCCTAAGTTCAAGAACTTGGACAGTGGGCAAAGACAAAATACCACTACTACTGCTGCTAATAATAATAATAACAATAATAATGATGATAATAATAACTATGTTATCCATTAAAGACGAACCTCATGTCCAGTCCATTGAGGAAGAGGATACGATCGCCTGGTTTCAGTCCACATTCCTCAGCAGGACTATCTGAGAGGGAGACAAAAGATGGAAGACAAACACACATCAATCAGAGAGTGACAAACCAAACCCTGGCAGCAGCTAACAAGGTGCAGCGAGCATACGGGCTCCACAGGGAGAGATGGTGACTAATGCGATGCCGTCAATCTGCGTGTGACACCCAACAAAGCCCATCAACAGATGAGATGATCACCGTGCTAAATCTTATTACGTAAGGAAACAGTGCTGTCAAAACAATCTCCGGTAGAATCTGTTCTGACTGCGCTGCACCCGTCCGCCGTCGCCTCCTCATCTGTCAACTCGCTGCTCGCTTTCCCTCACAGTGAATGCCATGTCATCTTTTTTTATTTTTATCTTTTTTTATTTTTTTTTTAAAACCAAAGTTTGGATGTAACAAACTCCTAATGGGATGATGTAGTGTGTGTGTGTGTGCAGGTTTGGGCGCATTCGCAGGCCACAAGAAAAAGACTTCATATCGTGGAGCTTGTGGTTTTCCTGGTTATCGATACAGGATCTGTGTTCAGATCACGATGAGACACATGCTGTCCACCCCCACCATCTCCACATCAACCTCCATAAGGCCCACTGAGTCAGCCCGCTCTGGCCGCTTCAGCACATGATGGTGGGAGATGATGGTGGGCGGGAACGGTGCCGTCATCATCAAATACACACACGTACTGTACACACACACACACACACACACACACACACACACACACACACACACACACACACACACACACACTCACATACACACACACCTCCCTCTACACCGAGGAATCTAGCCAATTCCCTCAAGAGCAACTTCACAGCTTCTCTTGTCTCCTACTTTTATTTCACAAAGCAATAACAGTTAATTAAATAACCTTTAACTGCTGGAAATTAAAAAAAAAAAAAAAAAAAGTAAATTAAAGTAATTAAAATGTTCACCAGAGGCTATTTGTAGAAATGACCCCCCAAAGTTTGATTATCACAGTAATAATTGTAAAGCAGTAAGTCATATGTTATATGGACTACAGTTAAACTGAGCTTACTACTTAAGAATTTAAGCAATATAAAGTTCTGCATTGCTGAGACACACCTGAGGGAAGCTGATATTTATGAATTAAACAAACAAAATACAACGTGTTTATTAGTGAGCTTTAGTGGTGCTGGTGGATTAATCACCTCTGGACAGAGCCAGCTGTTCCCAGTCTTTATGAAAAGATATCTCCTCGTCTGTAGCGTCATATTTATCAAACTGATGTGAGAGAGGTATCAATCTTCTCATCTGACTCTCAGCAAGAAAGTGAAGAAGGGAACGTCCCAAAACATCAAACTTTACTTCTGAGAGACATTATTTGGATTCTTCTCTATAATGGCAGCTGTTGTCACACCTTGGTTGTTTGTTGTGAAATGAGGTTTACATTACAGAGAACATACAGTTCATGCTCCTCTGTGGCGTCCATTAGGTAAAACTGAAGAAATGAAAAGAAGTCAATCTGAAAACAAGGAAGCGTTTCTGGGATTCTGTTACAGCAGATTTTTACCTGGCAAAAGTATTTAGTATGAAATTGTGATAAAACTATGTGATGCTTAAAGAAGCCCTTCATTATTTTAGAACTCATTTGCAAGAGGTTTTACATTTTTTGCGCCTAGAAATCAACACGACTAATATATTCCCAAACTCTGGAGCCGAGCGTTCGCCGAGAAAAAAGACAACATGAAAGCAGGATGTAAAAAGCTCCAACTCCAGAGAGAAATCAGTGTAAAATCCCTGAATGTAACATCACTGACAACTGTAAGTGTGTGTTACAGCACAGCACAGCACAGCACAGCACAGCACAGCCTGTTCTGAGTGTTTTCCTCTTAACATTTTATTGGTGAGTCAGACAAATCCACTTCCTGGTACACTCATAGTCACACACACAAACCACCTCCTGATCACCTTCAACCCCCAGCGGCTGGCACCACAACAGACTCACCCACATAAAATACATCCTCCCCTCCCTCCCTCCCTCCCTCCCTCCGCCAGCCGACACAGGACAATGTTTTGTTCAAACCACCACACAGAGTGAGGAGGCGTCTCTCAGGGCCGTGCTGGTTTTTAATAGAGGAGCGGTACCTGGGATAACGGAGTCGATGCAGACGGGAGCGTGACCTCGCAGCGTGAAGCCAAAGTTCTTCTTGCCCCTGTAGACACGAACGATCCTGAGGGAGAGACGTAAATGGGTCGTGAGATGAAAGAGTGAACATCTGATTTACGGAGTCATGACACTAATTCAATTTCCTTCACACTGAAATAAAAATACGTTGAGCTGATATCATTATGTACCTCTTTTGCATCACTAATGGAAAAAAAAAAAAGCCTGTTATGCCACAATCATATGACCTTTAACTGAAGAATACATTTACTCCACACCTCTCCATTCAGAACAATACTGCAGTTTCTTTTTCACGGTGACACAAAACACACGGTTCAGTGCAGCGCTGAAACAATTAATTCTATCTTAAAAAAGGTTGATTATTATTATTATATTTATTTGTTTAAGTGATTTTTCCAGCTGGAAGTCAAACATTTGAAGCTCCAGCTGTTCTTCTTCTTCTTCTTCTCTGTTTTATTTAAATGTAAATTGAATTTGAGTTGTGGAGAGTTGGTCAACGACGACAAAAACAACCTGAAGATGTTGTTTTGTGTTAATTCATGTGCAAAGTGGCAGTCTCAAGTCATTCCTAAACTTCCTGTTTCAAGTAGAAATACATCACATTAGAAAAACAATCCAACATTTAAAAGCTGCTTCTGTGTAATCTCAAGTATCTCCAGTGTCTTTCTTTGGCTTCAGCTACCTCTGATTTTTGGTATGTCGTTGATGAAACGATGAATTAGTTATTACAGCTGTTGTCAACCCACTAACCAGTTAATCGTTTTAATTGTCAATCATTTAACCACGCTGATGCATAACAGCCTTCCTGTGAATGGACGGGCAGCACAGCTGTCTCTGGAGGGAGCGCTCACTCACTGCTGTTTACGAGGCTGTTTGTGCTTCACTTTTGTTTTGGTTTGTCACTTCCTGTTGGTGGGAGTCTGAACAAGTGGAGACATGATGCTCTTTTTTTTTTTTTTTTTTCTCCCTGCAATCCAACTTAGTGATTTAGTGCAGCTTCCACCTCGTCTCCACATCACTCCACACATCTCTCTGTGTGTTTTACTGCAGCTTCTGGCGCTAAATTAAAAAAATCTTTCAGGACACTCTCCATATAGAAAACAAGCGCTGACATTTTGCTGATGGTGGCACTTCACTCTCATTCACCCCCCCCCCCCAGTGGAGGAACACACACTGGAGCCACCCATTACATCAAAGATGAGGCACACTTGCAGCACGTTGCCATGGAAACGACTCAAGGCAACACTGCCTTGATATGTAAACAGGGGGGGGGTGAAAAAAGACAAAAACGAGGGGGGCAGAGAAAACAGACCAATGTATTGTTTGATAGCTGCTGTTACTGTTATGTAAGATAAACTAAATGCAGATGGGTGCATTCTGTGCTGTGTGTGTGTGTGTGTGTGTGTGTGTGTGTGTGTGTGTGTGAGGAGGGTGTTGCGGAGAGCAGCATCAACCTTGAGCACACTTGACAAACTGCGTCTATATGACTATCGGGCTCCTCAAGGCCTCTCCTGCCTCTCACCAAGTCAACACCAGCTGCGCTTCACACTTTTACATGATGTCACATGAAGTCAGTGAGCACGCAAAAAAATATTACATAACAACCCAAAGAGAATCAATCAGCCACTGCTGAATGAAATCCACTGGGACATCAGCAACCAGCACATTGTGCACCAGCTTCAATATTGACCTGAGGAGACAATTGCCAATCTATAGTGATTGATTTTGATTATCTTCATCAATAGGCTGTTTGTAGTTGTAGTAAAACAATCACATCTGTGGGAGGAGTCATTAAAATAAAAAGTTATATCTATTTATTTGAAAATGATTAAAACTTATCTATCTATCTAGTTACTGTGGAGACACAACAGAGTTACACAACACTCTTGGGGTGGGAGTGGGGGGGGGGTTACTCAGGGATGCATGCAGCTACACTTTCTTATTGTGACTGTGCCACTTTAACCATACGACGAAATCTCTCCCCCTCAACACAATCAGTTTGTCTCTTGTTGTGTGACCTGTCAATATGTTCACACTTGACATGTTCAGCCTCACATTATTTTCTCTCCCATGTGGATGAAGACAGATCTTGGGATTTAGTTGGCTGGCTTAGTGTGGGAGTGTGGGAGTGCACTGCCACCCCGTGTAATCCTGCACTAAACCCATTTGTGCTGTTATTAATTGGACAGTCGTGTAATCAGTGTGTTGGTGGGTGGAGGCTGAGCCGGAGAGGTGGAGCGGTCAGGGGCTCTGAAACGATGCAGATTTAACATGTTGAATAGTTGGAGGTGGCAGAAATAGAAATACTGTACATCTGAACACTGTCTCTGACTTACACTGTACGCTATAAAAACATGATTCTTATACACATAGATTTTGCATTTCTTAAGTTCAGACACTGTATGAGAGAATACCTTGTCCCCTGATTCTTATATGTTTTCAAAACTACTCTAAATATCTGAATAAGGAAGTGAATCATCGGCTGTTGCATTATGTGTTGAGATTAACCTGTTGGCAGCCTGAATTCCCATCACACACACGTCTGCTCACCTCTGATTCGGTCCAATGGGGGGATGTGCTGGTACCCCAGAGACGGACTTCCTTAAGCCCCTGTCTCTTTCTCCCTCACCCCTCCCTCCGGGTTCTCCTCCATCCCTGGGCACGGAGCTGGCCCGTTTGGACCCGTGGCGGCGCTCGGAGTGATCCTCGCTCCGACTGCGCCGCACTCTGCCGTGAGGCTCGCTGATGCTCTTGCTGCGGCACAGCCGGTTGATCACGTTCTGGGAGACAGCCTCGTCGAAGCGCTGCCGGTGCTTCTTCGGGATGAAGATCCTGGCAAACATGGTGGCATGTGAGGGAAATAAATGAGGGGTGATATAAGTTCGTCTGTCCACAAGAGTTGCCTCAGAATTAAAAAAACAAAAAAAGAAAAGAGCAGGAAAGAGGATGGATCTACATCACAGATCCACCTCGACCCATTCTGAAAGCGCACAGTCCATAATCAAAAATCTTGGATTTCCAGTGAAATAAATCAAACATCCAGCATCATCATCGATTTCTACCGAGATAATCTTCACAATCCAAGTCCACGCCAAATTCAAATCAACAGGCTTCCTCCTTCAGCACTCAGACTCAAAGACAAGAAAAGGAAAAAAAACGCTTGTGATGGACGGATGACGTGGAGGAGACTGCTGTCCCCAGAGAGGAGATAAGAAGAGAAGTTAAATGGGAAGCCAGAGAGAAAAAGATCTTGCTCTGAGGAGAGACAGTGAGGAAACCTTGGCATCACTCGCTGCTCGCTGGAGTCTCACTGCTGCAGCGTGAGGTTTCAGAGCCAGAATACAGCAGGAGAAAAAAGGTGTGGGAGTGAGCGAGCATGGGATTTCTCCTCTGCTCTCTCTCTCTCTCACTCTCTCTCTCTCTCTCTCTCTCTCTCTACAGTATCTCACTCTCTCGCTCTCCTACACTTCCGTCCACGCCTCACCTCTGTGTCACTTTGTCAGAGTGAGCACTGAGCAGGAAGCTGGCATCATCTACTCGACCTCGGACCTTAACAATTTTCACATTTTAATACTTTAAAGTTTTCCAGCTTTATGAGAGAGAGGCATCATTAACCGAATGAAAAACAGCACTGAGTAGGTGGATAGGTTTTTACTATATTAATCATTCTCTTTTCAGTTGTGAAGAACAATAAACAGGCAGCTTTATCCTGTTCAGATGAAGCTGTTTTCACTCAATTTTCATTCAAACGCCACATTTCTCAGATCTTACGCTTTCTTTATTTTAACAACAGAAGCCAAAGTTTTAACGTTAAACACAAACAGCCTCATGAAAAACTTTACCAAAATAAATCTGACTGATTCAACTCCGAAAACGATCTGATTAAAGAAGATTTTAAGAAAAAATCTGACTTGACGGTTTTCAGTACTCGCTGCTACAAACACGTTTTAGTCTGTATGGGGAAAAGCAGTGAGGTTCCATGTTGAACTGTAGACTACAAACATACGTTTCATGGCACAATAATCTTGCTAAGAGATAAGTGTGTTCTGTACATGCTGTGCTGTCCACCCCTCCACACACACACACACACACACACACACACACACACACACACCATTAAACCACATTAACATTAAAACCAGTTACTGGTTTTAATTCGCACACACACTTTCTAAAACTATACCTGTGGGGATATTCACACTGTAACAGTACTATGAGCCAACTGGCCAAGATCATCTTATTTTTTATTTTGGAGGCTTTATTGTGACAACAATGAATATGTTCTCATCAGAGGGAAGAAACAAGAGCCTACAGGAGAATACACAGTATAAACACACAGCATGTCACATATGTTAACACCACGTCTTTTTCCAAAACCGGACCCAAAGGAAATGTAGAAAATTCATACTGCACTGTTTAACCAACCCGACGTGTCAGGCGAGGCAGAAGTTAATTATTTGATTCCATGTTTGTTGAATCACAGCGACGATAAGATCCAACTGAGAGCTGAGCTCGAGCACAGATTCGCACAAACAAGCGTTTTTTGATTCCCGCCTACACCAGTCTGTTGTGATCTGACTGGCTGATCTGCCGCTGATCTGCTGATCAGATGAATCAGCCACCAGCAGACAGGCGGCAGCGCGGTCTGTGCACAACAGCACCAGGCGAGTAATTAGCGACACACGCGCCGAGAGAGAGAGAGAGAGAGAGAGAGAGAGAGAGAGAGAGACAACAGCTACCACTGTACGTGTCCACAAGAAGCTAATTAAGCTGCGTAAAAACAACTATGACAGCTAAATAAGGCAATTAGGACACACTTATTGTACAGCGAGAAGGAGAGAGACAGAAAAAAACAACTTCACAACAAACGTGAGGCCTGCCTGCTGCTCATTTCATTATCCAGACTTGTTTACTATTTCTTGCATTTTTATTAAAAGGTATCTGAGTAAATACAGAAAACCTTCAGCCCTGTGCTGTTTTTATAGTTTATAGCAAAAATAAATCTGGATGTGTGGAACCCAAAAGGTCACAATGACACGAGTCACATGTATGAAGGGAAAAAAAAAACTGCGCATCAGATGTGCACTGTTTCAGGGGGTTAATTGAAATAGAAGAGAATCAAATAGATCCTGATCCATTCTCTCTCTATAAGGCCGATACCAGTTCAGATAACTGGCAGTTTAAAAACTTCAACAACGATGCAACAACTGTGTAATGGCAGCGCTGTTCTCCACTGACCTTTGGTGTTTCTGCACAGCAATTTCTTGTCAGTTTCAGATCTCATGCTACTCTACATTTAATCTGTGTTCATATTTTGCTAACCAGGTAAAAACAAAAAAAACACTATTCATTACTTTTTGATTTTTAAAGATAGTTAACTTTTTTTTTTATTTTTATCAAACTTCTGGGGAACTAATCTCATCGTGTGTTGTAGGCGCTGCCAAAAGGTTAGTCTGTAATAAAAATAGACACAACACACTGCAGGTGAGCTGAAGTCTACTGCTACATACTGAAAGTAATCAGATACAGTCCCGTGCAAAGTTCTACATCACGGATCTGTTGAGTGAAAAGGTTTAATATTCCAAACCTAAAAAATCTGACATTAGTTTTTTTCCCCCCAGTGGCAGAATGAATGAACAACACGCTGCTGCTCTCTTCACAGGAGCTCTCCGTTCAGCACCACCACAACAACAACAACAACAACAACAACAACCACAACAACAACACAACGACAACAACAACAACACAACGACAAAAGAGCAGCGACGCAGCAGCCTGTCATTTTGCTCCTGCTTGAATTATCGTGTTTATTACGCGATTTTTTAATGGCTCACAGCAGCTGCAGTTTTACAGCCATGTGATTAAAACAGCCAATTAAACGCTTTCGAAGATCAATTTAGAACTGCTGAGCCTGTCATCAAGTTTATCTCACATTTGGCATTTTTTATTGAGACAACTTTAACAGAAAGCCTTGTGTTAGAAATTGTTAGTGTGGAGTCTGAGAGACCTGAGCGTTCAGGTGGGGAGCGGTTTATGTATAACAGTATCAAGTTATGATGATTGGAGGTGTAGGATCTTTGGGATGAGCGGTTCAATTTTAATGTAGGGCAATTTTATTTATTTTAAATTTTAAAACATTTTTTTACCCCTTGTGTGAAAAATAACAATTATATTTCCAAAGGCGTCTTATCTTCACCCAATTTTCCATGTTTAGCAGCAGAATTGAATCATTTGAAAGATGTTATAAGGGAATAAAAATCTACACATAGCAGCTTTAAGTTACCTGCGATCCTAAAACGCACACTATTTATTTAAATGTGTTTGCTATGACTCGTTTTAGCTCAGCTGCCACTTTTAACAAATGGTGGGAGTCTCATTTTTGGGACAAAATCTTTTCAGTAAAATATATAGGCCACATATTCTTAGCCTGCTGTCACTGTCGCTGCAGATTGTGATCAGGTTTGAGATGTACTTGCATCTGACTGCAGTCTGAGACGCTGTTGACTGAGCACAGACTACCGGCTACAACAAGCAAACTCCAGAGATATAAATAAATGTTCTGTAGTGATGTAGGTGTAGCAGCCCACACAGTCCCTCTGTTTGCTATTCGCGCTTCCCTGCTATTTGTCATCTATTCATATCACAGCACTAATTCGTCTCCGTCTCTCACACACATACAGCAACCTGTCTGTGTCAGGGTGTGTGTGTGTGTGTGTGTGTGTGTGTGTGTGTGTGTGTTTGTGTGCAGCTGCTGCTATCAGCATTATGTTTTTATAAATGCAGATGTTGATCCACCTCAGAATGAAATGCCATCTGTTGAAACAGCCGCCTCATCACAAAAAGTTTTCCGCGTCAACTCTTGGAAACTAAGTGAGTGCTCTGATTTGACCTCATTTATAAAGAACAGAGATCTATAATTATCTGAAGGAGGGTTGTGGAGGAGGAAGCAAGCAGGGAGGAAGGGACAGATTTCTCAAAAGGGAGGAATGACAAGCAGAAAACTACAAAGAGGAGACCTCATTTCATTTCAAGTGTCCAGATGTGGCTCCAGTGCAGGTAAGTGAGTCTTTAACTGTGCGCTTTGTTGCCGTGTCTAAACACATGCAGATGTGACATAACAACGTGTGTCCTCGAAAATAATGGAAGCAGTGTGATGGAGGACTTCTCCTTAAATGATCTTTTTTTGCCCTCCTTCTTTTTAACACTGACAAAAAAGGGATAAATTTAGGGATAAAAAGCTGTGGAATTAAAAAAAGACTTATACGAGCATCGGTGAGTTTCTGGTCTGTGTCCAGGATATTTACAGATTGTGGTAGTGGGAAAGGTCAGCCGCATCTGATCCACCGCTCAGACATGTTAAAAATATGTGTGATCAAAGTGAACCCCTGTTTATAAAAGGGATCCTGAAAAAACCTAAATAATAAAAACAGAAAACAAGCAAAGAAAACAATGGGAAATATTAATAATATGTTACATAACTTACAGTATGCAGAGGTTCCAGGTTCAGACAGGACTGAAGGCTGTATATATAGATATACATACATATACTGTACACACACTTATCCCACATGTGATGCCTATACCTCATTCACGTCCATTATACTGAATCTATTTGGTAATTATTAATGGTTTAATTGATGATGGCGCTACAGAATTACACAGATCTCTGTGATAGTAGCTCCACTGAGGATCAGTTCAAAATGGACCAAACACCGGACCTGAGTGGAGCTGGTCAGATCAGTGGTCCCCAGCTGTTTTTGCTGATGATCCTGCAGTGTGAAGCCACATCGACATGTCCTCGAGGTTTGACCGGTTCAGTTGAGGAGTGATTTTGGCTTCTCAGACAGTTTCATTTGAACAGTTTTTTATAAACCTGAGGAAGAGAATTTGGTTTGACTTATTATTTCCTACAGTGATCTCACTCTGACACGTTTTATCTTGAACACAACATATTTTTATGTCCAGTTCTTAATGGTCTATAAGGGCGTTTGTTCTTCCTTCAGCCTGAACAAGGCGGTAAGCAATTCTCCCATTCTTTCTAAAGATAAATGGACTGTGTTTATATTGGAAATAAGCAAGTTATGAATGCGTTGCTTTCATTGTCTGTTTGTGTTCATCACCAACTTTAATAAAAACAGCTTTAAGGTACTTGGGAGCCACTAATGTTTCTCATCTGGTGCAGTGCAGCAGCTTAGAACTGGCTCCAGCTACTGGATCCTGTAGTTAAGATTAAACACCATCATTATCAACGCTACTGAAAAAGAAAGCTTTGTGCATGTAGTGTAGAGCAGATCTGGAGGAGCTGGTAACTGCATTATTGTGACTGGTCAGGACCAACCATTATATATTATATATATATATATATATATATATATATTATATTAGGCACCACTACCACCACAGTAAGAGACAGTAACATGGTTTGGATGATTAGTTAGAGTTGTAAAAGACTTATTTAGCTCGATAAGCACATCTGCTTTTAAACACATCTAATGTTCTAATGTACACACACACACACACACACACACACACACACACTCGGTATAATACAGGCAGATGAAATTTAAAAAGTAATATTTATGTAATCTGCAAGTCAACATGATGCTCAAAAGCATCCACCGCTCAAACACACACACACACACACACACACACACACAGACCCCCACCCACCCAAACACGTGTCATGAGATTACATCCTAAAAGCAGCGCATCACTCATCCTGATGACTTCAGTCACTTAGAGACAGGCACAGCAGCAGCAGGTCTGTGTATTGTTAACTGTTTCAACAAGCAGTGTCCATCCATCCAAGTGCTGTCACATCACATCAAACTGCATGAGTATGCTGTTGAGTTTTCACTAGAATTAATAAATCATATATTTAAAGCTCTGTGGTAAATTGCCTTGGAGAGACCTTAGAAAGAAGCTGGAGAATGAACAGAACCAACATCAGCAGCCATCGCCATGTCCTGTGTCAGATTGCATTAAATATTCACTCCCCTCCCACTTCACATAGAAGAAAATTCACAGAATAAGCTGATAAAAATGCAGTTTTTAAAAAAAAAAAATTCCCTCAAAAGCAAACAACCAACCAACCACAACCACATTTCATAAAACCTTCGTGTGAAAAGAATGAGATGTACTCACCCCAGGCAATTCATCGTTTTAAATGTCACCCATAGCTCCAAAATAAAACAAATCTAAACACGAGTTGCACCACCTATGGCAGTAGTGATCAGAACAGCAGACACACCCACTGCTACAGTGATCCTTGGCTGAGGAGGATAAAAGACATGGTGGGACCTTTGGTGCAAGCAGGAGGCTGCCTCTACCCAAGTGTCAAGGGAAAATAGTCACCACACAGACAGAGCAGGGAAGTGCCTGAGCTCTCAGCACAATAGTAAGAAAATCCATCAGAACAAAACATAAAAAATCCCCTCAGAGAGAGAGAGAGAGAGAGAGAGAGAGGGAGAGGGAGAGAGATGGGGAGAGAGGTAAGAGAGTTGTGAGATGAGTGGGGGATGGAAAAACCACAGAGAGATGGCTTCAGTGTTATTATTGGTGCTCAAGCAAACAGGAGTGTCCTTCATTACACAAATACCAATGAGGAGTTCTCAGCCGACGGTGTTTGAATTATTCATGACCAATTTAAGAGAGAAAAATCCCGTTGCCTCACATCATTTCAGGTAGGGAAACGATGCAACTACCTCCACACTGATCCCGCACTGCTGGAAACCCTTCTTACAGTGTATTAATACCACTAAACAGAGCTGAAAGTGGTGTAGTAGTAGTGGAGGAAGCCACTGTAGTAAGAGAATAAAAGGTTTGATTGGCTCAACTTGTGGAAAAAGTGCAATCTGTGGACAAACTGTGCAGGGATTTAGAGAGAGGCAGGGACGCTGGTCATACTGGCACGAAGACAACCAGGTAATTCTGGCCGTCTGAATGGTTTTTCACATTCAGTTACCTGGCGTTATTCCATCTCAGGGACACACACTTCAACACACCATCAAAAAACCTGTTGGGTGTAGATCCAGTTTTTTTTTTGTTTGTTTGTTTGTTTGTTTGTTTTTTGTAAAATGAACAGCAGATACAGAACAGCATGGCCACAAGTACTGAAAGATGTTTCCCATAAAGCGAGTACTCAACTAAATCGGTCTGTGGCTCTTCATCACAGACGCCTCCATGCTGTGAATTCACTTCACGTTGCCAATTCTCGTTTACTGCTGAAAACCCTAAGCTCGGGTCCCTCCAAGTCAGTGTAGTCTCTCAGTTTCACTAACACAGATGATGAGACTTTAAGCGACTTGAAGGGTCACTGTGGATTAAACCCCGGGCGCCAGATGGGGCCCACCTAAACCTAAAGTGAAGCTTTATAATGGCTGGGCGGGACCCCCTCTAATCCATCCTGTGACAGAATGAGCAACAGGAAAAGCCTGTTTATGTGGTTATTATGAATCAAATCCCTGCAGATTATTTTACTTTTCACTGGGACTTGAAAATGACAAGTGTGCCGAGAGAGACTGTAATAACTAAACAACAGTGGAAGTTTTGCAGTAGCACAAACTGCAATACTGACTGTCAAGAATCAATCTTGTGTACTTAATATATAATAATATATTTTTTAGGCTTTTATGGGGAGAACATTGGGGTTTAATGGACAGTTTGACCTGCACAGAACGTAAAGGAAACATTGGGGTAAACAGAAGAGAGTAACATCTGATAAGGGTTCGCTAACCGGACACAAATCAGGATGTCTTTGTGGCATGATACATGTCTCAGCCTGTCCTGGATGCCTATGGATAACACATTTTGTCATCAGTTATCGCCCACATTGTCAGTATTAACACACTGTTTCTGCTGCTGGACTAAAGCGGTAGGTTTCCACTGAACTCGCTGCCATATTACAAATACTTTCTGTACTTTTCTACCATCATTTATTCTATACCACGTGAGATAAATGAGATTGAAACACTCTGGCTCTTACCTGATGTTGGAGATGAGCTGTCGATGCTCGTCAGTGGTGAGTACCTCTGGCAGGACGGAGGCCAACCACTCCACTCTCTTCTCTGCTGCATACTGCTTCAGCACCGTGAAGAGTTTCTCTTTCACTTCGGGTTCGTCACCTAAAATCTGGTCAACCTGATGGAGATTGCACAGTGATGTCAGAAGCAGGGAGTAGTTTCAGGACGAGATGCTGTCACCTCATAGTTTCACACAGTGCTAGATTGTTACCATGACAACACTTGTGTGCCTCTATTTGTTTTAGTTTTTTTCTTGCACTATAAATTATTTAAAGACTTGTGCATTGGATGGAATTCCACACATACATTTGTTGGACGTTAAAGGATTTAGCATCACTATAACATTTTTTTCATACTTACAACCATAAATATTTCTATTATTAAATCATTATATTAAATATTACAACCTGAATAAGCAGTAATGAAAGAAAACATTATTCGGTGTTATTTATTAAAACTTGTGCACATGTAAAACTCAGCTAAACTACTTCATCAGGATTGTGTGGGCATGGTTTGATCAGATACAACAACAGTATTGCTCAATTCTGATTGGTGCACAGAAATGCACGACATCACCTTTTTCCAAATTTACTCCATCCACTTTAAACCAGTGAGGAAAGTACACACAAAAAAAAGACCATTAACACACAAATCCCTCCTGTGAAACAACCAAACTGTTCTAACTTTGGCTTCATGTAGGACTCCATTGATCACAGTGAGAATCTAATTTAAACTCTACAACTCAACTGGACCAGGTGTAGGAGCTAACCCGGACTCAGCTGTGAGTGTATGTATTTCAACGTACCTTCCTGTTGAACTCCAGAGCTTTATGTTTACGGTCCAGTCTTGCCCCCTCTCCACCCATCTGACTGTCATCTATGCTGACGCTGTGTTTCTGCCTGGGGCCGAGGCACAGCACCCCCAGCCGGAGCGTCCTCCCCTGGGAGGCCTTGATCAGCGCCGCGGCCGTCTCGTGCTGCCTGACGGGGATGCCGTTGACCTCCATGACGTAGTCACCGGCCCTCAGACCCGCGCGGCCAGCCGGAGAGCAAGGCGAGCAGTCCTCCACCAGCAGGGGGCAGTCCCCTACGATGGTGAACCCGAAACGACCATCCGGACCTGGTACGATGTCCATCTGTAATGGGTGAAAAGAATATGTATAATTTAAGAATTTGCCTCAGTGTTTGACCCCAGAACATCACCCCAAAAACACCAGATCTACAGGTTACTTTACTATGTCATGTAATTCCACAGACATTAATCCACAGTCGCAGTATCGCTGTGATGGATTCAAAGGCCGTCAGACCTGCTGTATGCGGGACACCACTCCGATACTGGGAGGGATGTTCTTCTGAGTCTGGGCGATGGCGATGACGGCTTGCGGACCCAGTGTCGACACATTATGGCCCTCGATCTCCAGGACCTGGTCCCCCGCCTGCAACCCTGCAAGGTGGGCGCTGCTGCCTTCCTCCACAGAGAGGATGTAGCTGGGCCCATTCCCACCGAGCTGGAAGCCAAAATCCTCAGGCCAGCCCTGGTTGGACGACGGCATGCTGAGGACTTACGGGAGGAGAGGGAGAGCGAGAGAAAAGGTGGAGGTGGAAGAGAAGAGTTGAGAAAGAAAGTAAAAGATGCACACACATTCAAACACACTTACCCACAGTGGCCAATACACCCAAGTCTATCGACATTGCAAACACACGCTTAGATCAAACAATCCTTTGCACTGACGCAGTTGTTCCCCGTCTCCTTCCTCCTGCTGTCTCCCGTGTCTCAAGTTGTACTATCGTGAACGGCTCTGTAACCCTCTACCCTGAGCCATGACACACTCAGCGGTCCCTGACCTGGTTCACAAACTCCATAGCAGCCAATCAAATTAAGGCGTCGCAGAGATTGTGACCTTAATTAGCTTGAGAGACAAAAGTTCCTCCAGCTAATTTTTTTATTTTACTCAGTGCACATGCAAGTCTTGCCTGTTGAACGGTAATTAGGCAGCAAAGTAAGAGAGCACACCACTGACTGCACTGATGAGTTTTAAGCATGAAGGAGATAGAAAACAGCAAATAACAAATAAATAAGGCAAAATGGCAAATAGAAAGGCTCAATTTTGGATTGAAATATTAAAATCAGAATGAATTAACCCATATTTGACAGTTTTCAAAAACACCTCTAATATGAAAAATACATAATTACAAAAATTGACATGTTGGTGTTTGCTAAATATAATCTACTATAAACCCTCTCGCTCAGCTGGAGGCTAATGATGTGCTCCACAGCCTCTAATACCACAGCACAGCAGGATTCACACAATGGACAAAACTGGTAAGACTTACAGAAATCTTTAGATGGACACCGAGAGCCCCGTTTGCTCTGCCGAAAAGAGTATCTGCCTTTTTTGTTTTGCAAAAACTTCTTCATCTTGAATGTCAAGGTGGCCTGCTAGCAGGCTAATATCCAATCTGTCCTCTCAAATATAATGTAAAAAAAATAATTAAAAAAAAACAACCTCCCCCCTGACCACCCCACAACCCAAAGTCAAACAGAGAGCGTGACAAACTCAAAATATAGCCCCATTCATCCACCCTGAAACCACAGCAGCCTCCTCATGAGCAAAGGGTGAGTGTGCATGAAAAGCCAGTGCAGTCTCTTTGTGAGTGTGTCAAGGAGTTAGTCCTGCGTCTCATCCCTGATTCATCCTTGGGCCAGTCTGCTTGCACAGTGTTAATCAGAAAACTGGGACGCGTACACCCGCGCACCTCGGCTCCTTAATAATTCTCTCTCCAAAAAGGGTATTGTGAGGCCTCATTTTTCTATAAATACACCAGTGTGTCTTTTTCCTTCTCCTCCTCTCTTGGCTAGGTGGCTCTCCGAGGGACCGCTCCTGGCCCAGAATCACTCTGCGTCGATGCAAGAAAGCCTGATGAGTACTAATTGGAGCGTCTGCTTGCCTGGAATTCTGCGTGTCCGTGTGTGTGAGCACACTGAAATGTTCAGTCCATTGAGAAGGAGCAGGGGCAATTTAAGACTTTAGCCTGTAGGATTAGCTGGATTATGAGCTGAATCTTCAGCACTCCTCCAGCCCTTTGTCATTAATACTGAAGGAACACATGCTCCCCTCCCATGACGAACACGTACACTGACTGTAGTGGAATCATATAGGCAACATGCATGCCTTAGGACAGGTGTTATCAGGTGGTAAATCAGAACATATGACAAAACACTGCAGTGTCAAGACACAGTCTGTATCTGACAATGCAGGCTTTTGACTGCTAGTACAGAGCAGGTGAAATAGTCCGATAATCTTAAAGCCACTGTGCGTGTGGAATTTTTTATTTGATTATATCGTCCTTTAAATGATCCTGAAGCCATAGATTTATTTGTGGAACAATGAGACGTGAAAGTGAAAACTGGTGCAGTCTCTGTCACTTTCAGCCCATTCATTCTGTGTCGTCTGGTCCAATCGGTGGGCTGGTCTGAGCTGGGCGTGCACTGCTGTCTGCCACAGTTTTTCTCTTTTTTTTGATACTTCACATCCTACAAATAGCACCTACAATCTTCTATTTTTTTTTATTTTATAGACCAACAGAAAGATTGATTAATTGAGATAATAATCAGCAGATTATCAATAACAAAAAGACCTGAAGTAGCTGAATGTAATGTGAATTACTTACACAAGTGCTTCTCATAAAGACAAAATTCCTAAGTGAGTTTGGCATCGCTCTGCCCAACTTCAACATGAGCAGAGGTCCAATCGGTGTCAAATGAAAACACCCACACAGGGTGTGCAGAGCTTTCAGAAATGCACGTGGGCGAAGTCATAAGCAGCAACAAAGAACACAACTGACTGGTACAAAATACACAAAAGATATTCAACTACAATAACAGGAGTAAATGTAATTACTTGCTTCCACCCTTGAATGTGAGAGATTATGTAGATAGGGGAGATATATAAAAGAGGTTATCATATTATTCAATATCATTGATAGGGCACCTCAGATACTGTTATTATCTGACATTAAGTCATTAGCTGGTGTGTCAATAACCCATAGCAGTTAACAAGTTGCAGAGAAAACATTAAAATGAGAATTCATTACAGCTGATGAGAGAGTACAGGTGGTTCCTATTGGAGTGTGAACTGGCATTAGAGGCAAAGCACACAGTAAGGAACAGGCAGTCCAGTACAAAATGAATAATTAAACACAAGTGGCTTATATCTGCAAACACATATTGTTTGCTTCAATCAAACTCCCATCTTACACCACAGCCAAGGCCGTTCCCTCGTGTGTGACAACATAATGAGAAAACTGACATTTTACAGGCAACTGAGTCTGATAAAACTGTCCAGTGAGTACAGCTGTAACACATTCTTCTTCACTGAAATCATACATTTGAGCATGTCTATATTATACTTTAAGTTTTGTTTTTGTCTTAAGATACAAGGCAACGGATTTATCTTTAAGACAAACAAAACTGGGAGTCATTAGTCAAGTCATAAATGGCGCGGAAAATACTAAGAAAGACTTCTCGACCCTAAACTATAACTGCAAATACATTCAGTGCATTGTGACTGATTACTTATCTATTATCAGAAACATTCAAAGTGACAAACACACCAGAACAGCACATCAAAAGTCCAGCACAACCACACATCCCTTACCTTTTTAAACAACATCCATAGACGCGCACACACAGCTCCTGAGTAAGACTCCCCTCTCCAGCACTGTGAGCTGTAACATGAGTGTTGGGCCATGTCCGCAACCAGATCCAACAGGTGTCTTGTTATGCCTTGTTGTTGTTGTTGTGTGGAGCACTGGATGACAGTAAGAGAGAGATAACAATACTAAGTAACTCTGAGTTAGTTATTTATGTAAGCACTGGAATAAAACATCTTAATTCGGAGTCTGACTTTGAAGAAGGAATGTTCTCCTTGCCATTTAATTAAGTACTGTACTTAAGTACAATTTTGAGGTACTTGTACTTTACTTTGAGTATTTCTATTTGCTGATACTTCTATTCCTCAACATTTCAGAGACAAATTTATACTTTTAACTTTACTTTTACTATCTTTTCTTACTATTAACTTTACAAATTATGATGCTCTCTTATTAAACTGCTAATAATATGTTAAAGTTTAGCTGATACAATTAATAAATAAAATAGTCGATTGACAGAAGATTAATTGCTAA
Organism: Seriola aureovittata; assembly: GCF_021018895.1. Taxonomy (NCBI): domain Eukaryota; kingdom Metazoa; phylum Chordata; class Actinopteri; order Carangiformes; family Carangidae; genus Seriola; species Seriola aureovittata. The sequence continues at coordinate 5,519,896 of NC_079384.1, forward strand.
ATTTCGCTTTTGCTAACATTAACTTTTGCTAACGTTTTTATAAACCAATCAATTAAACAAGAAAATAATCTGCAGAATGATCAATAATGAAAATAATCATTAGTTGCAGTCCCATACATAATAGTTCAGATTAGCTCCACACATGCAGCAACATTAAGATGGTGCTTACACATGAATTCCTGATTAATAATAATATAATATATAATACTATAACACTCACAGCTAAGGGGATTTGTCTGCTTGAGTGCTTTAACTTTTAATATTTTAAATACATTTTCTTGATTGTGCTTACATACTTTTACTCTTACACTTTGAATGCAGGACTTTTACTTGTAATGATGTATTTTTATTTTGAGTTTAAAGTTATGTTCTTATTTGAATGTCGACTATATTTAATATTAAGCTTTAGATTTTATCATTTTATTAACAATATGTAGACGGCAAACTATGAATATGTGGACAAAGTTCACATTTATATCAGCAGACAGCCCACCTTATTCAGCACCATCAGCCTCAGCGGGTCAGCTACTAGCTTGGAAGTTAGCTACATCGATGCTAAGGAAATAGCATTGTTTACAGTAACATGAGCATGGACCAAAAGTGAAGCTGGTGGCCATAGTGAAAGCCAAACCAGCTATGTTGACGTGAGATAAAACACTGAGAGGCAGCTATGTGTGATTAGACGAGAAGGTAAGGGAGAAATTAATTATTTAACGGCTTTAGAGAATCGATATGCTGGTTCGCTAACGTCAGGTACTGACGCAGGTTAGCATGCTAACGTAAACTCATCCGAGTCGGTTTTTGCAGGAACGTGCTTTTAATTTCAGAAGACACGCCCTGCTTTATTTCGTCTACAAGTCTCACCCATGTTTGAACAAAAATAAACAACAAAAACTTAACAGTGACATGGCTATAGCGTCTTGTTGAGTTTGCTACCTGTTGGTGGTCAGTTTGTACTATAAGCACCTGTTGTTTTGTCTCTGTGAAGCAGCCAGGTGAGACATGGATTTCCTCACTCTGTTCGCTATCTACGTCGTCGTGGTGCTGACATGTATAGTCCTGGTCTGCAAATACTCAGGGCAGCAGCAAACTCCCTTTAACATACTGTTCAACTCTGTGGTAAAGGTAAGAAGGAATAGCCTTGAAACTAACTGTTATTCTCATAAACGGACACTTGGTGGCGCTGTTGCACTATTATCTTGAAGTGCAATGACATGCCTACTGCGTTTAGAACTGTTGCCAATAATCTTCACAGGTAGTTGCTCCAATTACACCAAAATGGCTCCAGAGGTTTTCACAGTGGACCATGCACAGGCTGTTTCATCAAAGGTTTGTAGTAATAATGTCCTCATGTAAAAATCTGTTCTCATAATATATTTGATTGGGTCTTATCAGCCAAATTCTGCCTTTCGTTTTTGTGTGAAGCAATTCTGTAGCCTTCAGTTTGTGCTGTCTGCTTTTAACTGCAGGAACAACATGTTCATCTATCTGCATGTCCTTCTGGAGTGCGCTGTGTACGCAGAGTTCACCTTCGAGGTGTTTGGCTTCTGCAGGGAGATGGACACCACTCTGACCAGCCTGTCTGTGCCTTACATCCTGCTGGCCGTCAAGACCTTCTTTTTCTACCTCTGCATCAAGAGAGACCCAGGTTAATTTTCTATTAGCTGCTGTATGTTGCAGAGGAAGTGCAACTGACAAGCTAACCTTAACACTTCCCAACATGACAGAGATTCATTCTTTATCAGTGTGCTGACAAATTATGTCTTCTTATGTGTAATAACTAGGAGGTTGGTAATTACATACATCAGTAATTTCATTTTGTAATCTGGAGGGTAAATCTGTTTTCTTAGGGAGTTTGGTAATCAAGGGACTGGCTACACAGCATCACCCTTAGTGCAGTAAAACAGGCAAAAATACCGCATCCTCATGTGGGTCCATGTCTTGTCACCAAACCCTCTTGGATGCACTATTTTGAAATTTCATTGTTCCTAAAGGATCATTCTCTGTTCATTCTATCTGGTCCTAAAGAGTGATGCTGCTCTACCTTACCACTGGTTTTAAGGCCTCATTTAGCTAATTTTAGCCGGTGTTTTTACAAGAATAGCCAGAGAAAATCACAGAGTAGTTGTAGGATTATTACACTCTCCTCCTCTTGACTCTCCATCTGCCAGGCACGGTGACAAAGAGGAAAGTCGCCGCCCAGCTGCACATCTATCCGTATGACAGGAGATTGTTTCACCCGGGGGTCTCCTGTCCGACCTGCCAGCTTGTCAAACCAGCTCGCTCCAAACATTGCAGTGAGTACTGTGTTATAGACTCGTGCTGTTCTTTTCCCTCCGGGCTAAAAAGGAAATAGAAATCTCATTTAGTGCTGACCGTTAACACCTGTCTGTATTTCAGGGGTCTGCAACAGGTGTGTCCAGCGTTTCGACCACCACTGTGTCTGGGTGAACAACTGTATCGGTGCTCAGAACACACGTTACTTCCTGCTTTACCTCTTCAGCGTCTGTGCCATGGCAGGCGACATGGCCTTACTAACAGCAGACATGCTGCTTCATGCCGTACTGCACTCAGGACTTCTGAGGGCCAGTTATATAGATGAATATGGCGAGCAGCAGCCGGCGGGGCCTCTGTTTGTCGTACAGGCAAGTCTCAGTACTGCTGACCCCTTTCTAAACATATGTTACAGCCATGTTTATTTCCAAGTCGAATCATTTTCTTTTTCCCTCTGTCCCTCCAGCATCTGTTCCTGACCTTCCCCCGAGTCATCTTCATGTTGGGCTTTCTGGTCTTCGTCTTCTTCCTGCTGGCGGGTTATGCCCTGTTCCATTCCTACCTGGCTCTGGTCAACCAGACCTCCAACGAGTGGTACAAAAGTCGAGGTTATGTTTGTCAGCATTGTCACCCAACTACAACAGCAGACCATCTCTGTAGCCCCGCGCCAGACCACTCTAAAAGATACTACTACAGCCGAGGGCCTCTCAAAAACCTGGGGGAGATTTTCTTCCCTCCAAAACCTGTTCAGAAAAAAGACAACTGAAAAATGATATTGCCCTTGTTTTGTTATGCTGCATTTACTGTTCGTTCGTTCACATTTACTGTTTCTAAGAACGCCTTCTGACTGGAGAAATAAAGTTTACGTTAATGATTTCTGCATGGCTTCTGGTGTCTGTCTGGTGTTAAAATAACATCTTGAGTTTTTCAAAGACAGCAGTTTCCATTTTTCAGAGAGTCTGATGCTTAACTCTGTGTCTTCGATGTAATGGTAATCAGAGCTGCAATGATTGATCGATCAGTTGATTGAATGGAAATTAATCTGCAACTCTTTTGGTAATCAATTAATTGTTTCCTTGATAGTTATTATTAAGCAAACATGTCAAACATTTGATGATTCCTAAGAATTTAGGTTGACCTTATCTTATATTAAACTTAATATTTGGGGGTTTTGGACTGTTGGACAATGCAAGACATGTATGATCTTGTGCATCTCGTGTGCACTATATATGATATATTATGATTTTCTAATGCTTATTATTATAATCTATTAATCATGGGAATAATATTTATATTATTAAAGTATATTATTACAAGTTTTGTTTATGAAAATTTAGTTTCAGCCCTGACTGACACAAACTAGGACTGAACCGGAAGCGGGGCTGGACTTCTTCGCGTGTTGTTCCTGCCCCTTTAAGCCGGTGCGGAAGTAACTCGCAGAATTGAAGCAACGCTCAGAGGAAGAAGGTCAGGTCCGGTCAGATCTCCTCTCTCGTGAGTTTTAATATTACGCTTTTAAAACCAAACCAGTTTATTACTCAACACAAAGACAAAACTGGGCGTTTTTTTTTTTTTTTTTTTACATACTGTGCTGCAGAAGTTTATGCCGTAACGTCCGTGACTTCGGTCGGTGCGGGGAAAGCAAAGTGCGGTAACTACGCTACCAGAGATCTGAGGCGTTTCATTTTAAACCAGCCAGCGAGTAACGGTTCGGTATCACTCCCGTCCTCCGCGATGTCTGGGTCCAAATGCACACGGCTGAGCGGAGCGCTGGTGAAACAAGTGCTGGAGTCGGTGGACAGCGTCCTGTTTGACTGCGACGGGGTCATCTGGCGGGGGGACCAGGCCATCCCCGGCGCCGCTGAAGTCATAAACCTGCTCAAGAAAAATGGGAAGAAGGTTTTCTTCGTCACCAACAACAGCAGCAAGACGAGGAAGATGTACGCCGATAAAATGACAACGCTGGGGTTCAACGTGACGGAAGACGAGGTGTTTGGGACGGCGTACTGCTCCGCCATGTACCTGAAGAATGTCTGCAAGCTGGAGGGCAAAGTGTACCTGATAGGCAGCAACGCGATGAAGCAGGAGCTGGAGGCCGTGGGGATCCAGCAGACCGGGGTGGGACCAGACCACATCTCCGGGAAGCAGATCGACTGGGCCAACGTGCCTCTGGACCCCGAGGTGAAGGCGGTGGTGGTCGGCTTTGACGAACATTTCAGTTACATGAAGCTGAACAGAGCCTTGCAGTACCTGACCCAGCAGGACTGTCTGTTTGTGGGAACCAACAGGGACACCAGGCTGCCCCTGGAGGGGGGCAAGGCTGTGCCAGGTAGGGATACTACACCGGACACATTAAAGAGGCTTAGAGCAGATTAACACACAAAGTGAAGCTGTTGACACACGTTGAGCTCTCACACTCACACAATTTTTGTTTTGTGTGGTGAAAATAAGGCTTCATTTTTTGAATTTGACAGGTCTTGACATACATTTTTCATGTCAGTAAAAAAAGAGACTTATCACTCACAGACCTATACATTCTCAAGAGAAACGTGCTGGATACTGAATCATGCTTAAAATAACACACATGAAAGATGCAGAACTTTAATGTTCTTATGTGTATGTAAAAAAGTCTACTTCCTGGAAAGTCCAGGACACACAGTTATGTGTAAAGGCCTGTGGTAGGTATGCAAATATAATAGAGGTTTTGGCTCATACCTGTCTGACCCTGTTCCTCCCATCTGCTCTGAAGTCCATCAAATGCCAGAAGTATTGAAATACTCTCTTTAGACACTTTAACTGTAAAACAAAGCCAGACTGTACATTACCCATACATTTTTAAGAGTTGAGTTAAGAGTGGGAACTTTGTCAAAAAGCTGGTGCAGATGCTGCGACCTCAAGAAAAAAACAAGCAATAACCAAATTTACAGATTTTTTTTAAAAAGGGGCACAGTTGTTTCATGTGTTCTGTGGCTCTGGATGAGCTTCGTCAAGTCTTAGAAAAATAACTCTAATGATGGATTGGATTGGACTCTAGGACTTAAAGTCATCATACTACAGCTTTTATTTTGACTATCCTTTTTTTAATGGAAGTTTAAGGCTCAGATGCTGGAGTGCTCCTTCAATGAGCTGCAAGGGCCACAGGAACTCTCGCTTTCCTTTGTCGAGCTAAATTATCAGTTGATGGCACAGGGAATTAAATAGATTTGCTGTGATCTGTAGTGGCATTAAGTAAAAGGTCACCTCAACTCCCCCTCAGGTACAGGCTGCCTGCTGCAGGCCGTCGAGACAGCCGCCCAGCGCCAGGCCCAGACGGTGGGCAAACCCAACCACTTCATGTTCGACTGCGTGGCCTCGCAGTTCGGCGTGGACCGCGAGCGCTGCCTGATGGTGGGCGACCGCCTCGACACGGACATCATGCTGGGCTCCAACTGCGGTCTGAAGACCCTCCTCACCCTCACGGGGGTCAGCACCGTGGCGGATGCTGAGGCTCATCAGAAGAGCGGTTGCGCGGAAAAGCAGGGGATGGTGCCGGATTATTACGTGGAGAGCATCGCAGACCTCCTTCCAGCTCTGCAGGGATGAGACTGAAGAGTAGCTACGTGATAGCCTAGCTACTGTAAACCTGAGGAATTTGGGTAGCCTGTCACATGCCAGGGTTCACTGTCTTCTAAAAAGGGAATATTTTCACAAAGATTCAAATCATCTCTATAACAAAGTCACAGCTGTCGTGTGATAGAGGACACAAAGACTCTAGAGACACTATCCAGATTTTATCAGCACTTTTGTCTTATACTAAACCATTATTAAAACCTGCTTATTTTAAATGATTTAAATGTTTGATTATTAACACAAGAACAACAATTTCCAGTATTGTTTCAATGTAATTTAAGTGTTAAAGAGTGTGGCTAAAGCAGAGGAGTGTATGTTCCTTTTTTTGAGTAAGAGGTGAGTTTACTTTAAAGGGCTTATC